>NC_074710.1:5534130-6179095 GCF_024334085.1 Lutzomyia longipalpis
ATTCGGAGTCTGAAATTGAATTTTGAGCTCTGAATTTTTAAGAAAGAAGTTGAAATTTTTAAAATATAAATAATTTTAAAATTTACAAAGTGAAATAATGAAATTCAGTTAACTGAAAATCATTGAAATTATTGAAATTTAAAACTTGAAATAAAAAAATTAAGTTGAAATTTTTGATAGAGACTTTAAGACGTTTCTTCTTTTTTTTTTGAAATCTTCAATTAGACACTTAAATTAAAAAAAAAAACGACTCTGAAACTTAAATTTTGCGTTGAAATTTAAGATTAAAAAACTGAAATAAAAATATTCAGGTAATGATATTTATAATTTCGATTATGAAATGAAAAGTTTCAGGGTGAAATTCATGATTTAAAATGTTTCTAATTTTTCGAAATATTTTATTTCACATTGAAATTTAAAATCAAGACACCGAAATTTTAAAACTTCAGGTTGAAATTTAAAATTCAGTGGCTGAAATATAAATTTTTAGCTAAAGAAAAACTAGAAATTTGACCTAAATTCAAGTTTTTTTTTTAGAAAGTCTGATTTAAAAAAAAATTGTATTAAAGGGTGAAAAAGAATCTAAAATAAATTTAATCTTTTTGGCAAACTTTTGTGACAAAAAATTGATAAGTTTTGGCACAAAATGTATTTAAAAAAAAAAAACTAATTTCTTAGTTTTTTTTTGTATAATAAAGACTGATTTTTTTTGTCTAGAAAAAATGAAAAGTTGAAAATGTTTTATAATTTTTTTAGATAAATCAGTAAAAATTGTATTTTTTAAACAAACTGAACAAAGAAAGATTTTTTGACATATTTTCAATTAATAATTAAAATTTATTACACGAAAATCTTCAATTGAGGAAATCATTTTTTTGGATGAATCTGGAATAAATAAAAAAAAGTCTTCAATTCAAAGGATAATTCAATTCATTCAATCATTAAAATCATCCCCATCTAGCCAGTGAGTGGGTGAGAATTAAATAAGGAGAGGAATTCGCATTCCAATTGTTTAGTTAAAGACTTCTTTTTTTTTTGCGAAAAATGTTTTTTTATTAGTCTTAAAACGTGCTGAATTTATATAAATTCCAGGATTTTCCTGGGAAGAAAAATTTAATATTATGTAAAATATTGATCATCTTGGCTAAATTCTAAGAAAAAAAAATCTTGTGAAATAAATAAATTTTTACAGAGAAAAAGGACTTTTCTTTGGGGCATTAAATGGGTACCTTTGTGATTTGGATGAGGGTGAGTTGGGGTACACGCTCGTAGGTGAAATACTGCGGGATGTTTGTCATTGGAATGTATTCCAAGCGCCAGCCGCGAGAGTAGCGGAGTTTCTCGAATTTCCGCAGGAAGTACTCAAAGCAGGGTGCCGATGTGTCTAGATCGGCGAGGGTGAAGACGAATCTCTTCTCGAGGGCAATGAGGACGCACATTGGGTGATTTGAGTGGCTGAGGAGGCGATCGAGGGTGCTGATGAAGGCATCAGTGATGTCATCGTCGTAGATCACATCGGCAGCCAGGACAAAGTCAATTCCAGCATCTTGATGGGATTTGAGTGTCTTTGTCCACACGTCGGGACGGAGGAAGTTCAATTCTTGGACTGTGACATTCCTCCGGAGGTTCCGTTGGACATTGCGCCGGATAACGTTGAGGATTCCACCATCGCTGATATCCGTGCAGATGACTTGCTTAGCGTAGATGCCTGCCACGATGCTGGTGAGTCCACAACCACTCCCAACTTCCAGTACCAACTTTTTGCGGAAGGAATCACGTCGATGGAGGATGTAGTCAGCCAGGAGGAGGGCTCCGCGCCACACCTGCAGCCCCACCAGCTTCAAATTTGTCGCCTGGGAGTGCTCTAGCTCCAGCACAGACTTTGTTCTGCGCACCACAACCAAATCTCCATCTTTATCCACCTTGGGGTGAGCTTCCTTCCCAGCCTTGCTAGCTTCTGGCCGTTCTGGGCCCTCTGGCCAGATAAAAAAGAACTTAGAGATGGAATCTGGGCAGATAAAAAAAAAGAATCTCTTCAAAGGATGCCTTCAATCTCAACATCTTCTCAACAACTTACATCCATTCCTCCCAGCTTGACTCTTAAAATCCGTTTCGCTGTAAATCTCCGAGGAGACACTAAATTCTTCATTTTGGCACGACATTTGGGACGCAAGACGACTCCTTCAGCTAATGCTCCTCCTCAGCTGCCCAGGGGGTACTGAAGAGTCTCCTGCTTTTGTGAGCAGTGGGGAAAAAAAAGTAAAATTTTGGTAGCATCTATCAACATAACTATTTGTCTCTCTACGCCTCGCACAGCGTCCCGTTGAATAATGAATCTTTTTATAAGTTGTTAAGGAGGGAAAGAAAAGAAAAACATAGCTGATGTCTTGGCACTCAGCACTATGTGAAATAATGCGAAAGGTTCTCACGGCAACAATATATACAAAAAAATTCGCATATTTCAATACACAACAAAATTTTATAGGAGAGAGTAGCAGCTGCACGAGCCACCACGAGGTTATGGCTCATGTGGGGTTTTGTACATTTCCTGCAATTTATCAACTTGAAAAATAAATTGGAAAGTTTGGAAAAATTGAATTTTCTCCGAAAAAAAAATTATAAGGAGTATTAAAAAATTACTTTTAATCAAAAAGTAAATTTTTAGTAAGAAATTAGGATTTGACGGATTTGGTATTAAACTTGGAAATATTTTATTACGCGTAGTGTAATAAATTCAGGACTTGGGCGTAGAAAAATTTACCCGGCTGGACTTTTGTTTCTTTACTCTTGCACTTTTCTTTGCTTTGAAAGGAAGTGATGGTTACAATATTCTTACTAAAAATACTTAAGCTTCTTTTTTATTCACAAATTAATAATCAAACTGATAATTTAATTCAACAATGTACCGATAAAGTAAAAGGAAAAATCTTTAAGAAAAATTCAATAAATTTGATTTTAAAAGAGTTATGTAGAATTCTTAGAATAGAACTAGAGCTTTAATTACTTTTAAAAATCGGTGAATGCTCAAATCATTTGTTTAGGTCCTTTGTTTTTAATTAATTTCCTTTTCGGCATCAAAGGATTAATTTTCGAATTCTAATATCTAATATTTTGTATGATATCAGTGGTGTTTAAAAAAACTACCCGGCTGGACTGTTGGACGCATTGTTACTGGTAAGTTATCGAGTTACTTACCTTACAATAACATTCAGTTTTGTTTTACTTTTAATGAAAAATAATTTTCTTTAAAAAAAATTGTAAGAGAATTGTGTTATATTTATTTATTTTTAATAATTTAGATTGATTTTTAAATAAATATAATTAATATTATTAAAATGTTTTCACAGTTCTTTTTTTATTAAGTAAAAAATATTAAAAAAAATATTTACAATAAAATTGTTGCGGTTTGGAGTTGATTCTGTTTAAAATCTTTTCTTATAATTTGAAAGTTATTTTAAGATTCTGTCAGTAAATGCTTTTAAAATCTTTCTATTGTTGTACATTGAATGGGAAAAAAGTTTTTTTGTATCCGTAAGTTTTCATAAAAGTCTTTAAAGATTTCTTGAAAATTATTTTAATTTTTTAACGCGAAAATAAAAAGAAAACAAATTGTCAAAATCTTAATTTTTTTTAGAGAATATACCTAGTAGAAATCTTAAAATTTTCGAATTATAATAGAAGGAACGAAAAGATTTTTAGCAGATCTACTAGCTATCTAGCAAGGAGAAAAGTAGGGTGAAGCACCTTTGTCTTCTTTAAGGCAATCTGACACAGTACAAAAGAAATTTTTCTTTTTCTTTTTATTTATAATAAAAGAAGATATTATGAAATTTGTTTACTTGAGAAATTTCTTTTGCGCTGATCTTATATGTTGATTACAAATGACATGATAATGATAATGATGTTGAAGAATTTTCTTTGTTGAACTTTTTCTGCGCATAAAGAAGAAAGTCCCACGATGCAATTTCCACCTATGTGCATGGAAGAAGAATTCCATATTTTTAAACATTCATAAAATCTGGTTAAATCTTTGGGATGATGAAAGAAATAAATCGTAAATGAGGTTGCAGAAATTGCAAAGAGTGGTTGTGCTATTGTTTGATGAGTTCCATGAGATGCAAATTGCTCTTGGAGGTTGAGTACAAATAAAGGAAAGATTTAATATAATTTTATTGTCACGCCGCGAGACGTGGTGCAAAATACTCTCTATTTAGGATTGCATAATGGAAGCATCCACTTGGCAAAATGATCTTAAGATATACAAACATTACCCCGGTGTGGTGAAGAAATTGTGCAATACCTTCGTCAAATACCATCAGCACCTCTTCTTTGAAACCTTTTGCAACATAATGAGCATGAATTATTTGCTCAAAATCTCCCTCAAAGGCCGCCACGTTATGCGCATTTCCTCTCTGAAAAAAAAAAAAGAATTGTCCCACTAATGGGCTCATTTTATTAGATCATTTCTTATGTTGCTCTATTCTACCGCTTTTCTATGGCACCCAGATAATTTTGCCGGTAGTAGAAAAACATATATATTTAAAGAAGAACGAAGAAGTAAAAAAAACCTGCTGTAAATTATTTAAGCGATATATTTTTCAGGTCAGGTTCAAACTGTTTATTTTTACAATCTTGGACACTTTTTTCCCGCATTTCTTTCTCTCACCCATCGACATTCTATATATTTTTCTTATTGTGCTAAAATAGAGAAAGAGAGATACATATAATTATGAAGAAAGAAAAATTCGTTCAAAGGCAAAAGCTTTGACTGAATGTTTGTTTTTTTCATACATTGTATGATACAATTTAAGTTAAATGTCAGTCTTTGTGGGTAAGAGTCAGACTTATTCATAAATTAGAATAGAAATGTTAAATTTTTTAACCCATTACAATGGTGTAATTAATAATTAAATGGGGTAGAAAAATGTACCCGGCTGGCCTAAAAAAAATGCGAAACATGCGAAAATTGTAAGACTTGAAAAAATATAAAATAAACTGCAAAAAAAGCCAATCAACACATCTTTCATAAAACTCGAAGAAAGTAGAAAAATCCTAGTTTCTGGATTTTTCAGGCTTCGCAATTTTTTTCAGGTTTCTTGTGTTTCATAGAATTAATTTCAGATTTTATAGCTTTTGCTGAAACATTTTACGGTTTCTTTTACTCCACAGAAAAAAATTACAGAAACAATTTCAGTTTAATTATATTCTGCGTAACAATTTTCGGGTTTCTCAAGTTCCACAGGAACAATTTTAATTTATTAATTTTTTAATTTTTACAGAGGAATTTTTGGGTTTCTCTTGTTCACCTGAATTAATTTGAGATTCTTCATGTTCTGTCGAATTTATTCTGTTTTCACAGATTTCGATTTTTTTACATTTTGAGGAATATTTTGTAGGTTTTTTGGTTTCTTCTGTTTCGTAACACTGTGGTTTGAATTTTTTTTCGACATTCCGAGGAACAATTTGAGAATCTCTCGCGATTTCTCGAGACTATCTTTGAGTTTTTTTACAGTATTTTTGTTTTTCGTGTTTCGTTGAACTTTTTCGAAACTCCAGCTTCGAATTTCTTACATTTTGCTGAACAATTGTTTTTTCCTGTGTTTCTTAGAACTATTACAAATTTCTAACATGGAAGTTTCTTGTGTTTCACGCAACAGTCTTAGAATTCTTAACATTCTGCGAAACATTTTTCTTGTTTCTCGTGTTTCTTTGAATTATTTTCAAATTAACATCCTTCGGAATGATTTTATAGTTTTGGAATCTTGACAATTTTTATTTTCTTAAAAATTCCTTTGAAAAAATTAAAATCTTAACTCAGAAAAAAAATGTTAAAAACGATCAATTACAATATTGAGACACTCCAATCGTTTCAACGTGCTCAGGCTATAAAGCTATTAAAATTAAATTGTCATCGTTTTTGTATACGAGGAAAAACAACTTGCAACATAATTTTCTCTACTAATTCACCTACTAAATCACACGGCAAACAATTAAAATAAAGTATAGCATGTTTTTGCAATGAAAGTCAGGTGCGAAAAATTGGAATGGCGAATTTTTTTTTGGCACAGGAAATGGGTTTCACTGAGCGGGAAGTTCAACATAAGTAATTTTTTTGCAAATTGGGCGAGGGATCATTTTTTTTCTCGTGTAATGTACAACAAAAATTTCCTCCCACTTTTGGTGCGAGATGGTTTTTGCTGTGAGTGTGGGTATATTCACGAGATGTTGTGAAAAAAAAAATACGTTGAAGAATTCAATTTCTCAGGTGTGTGTGTGCGTGTTTTCTTTGACCTCACGAATTGCGAATGGAATTCTTTGTATACGGCTTCTTTTGGAGGTCACGGTTAAATCCACAAACGCGATGTCCACACCAAAGACGGGCAGAGAGACTCTCGCCGGGCGATCGAGATGGTTCGAAGGGGGTATTTTGTGACTATTTGGAGAGAAATTGATTTGCAACGAGACATTTGAGTGTTGAAAAGGCGCAAGAACATGCCAAAGGTAGAGAGATTCATTCATAAGGTGATCATGCATTGATTCACACCAATGATTGGCGCAACGTTCTCTGCGGTTGCACTCACTCTATCGGAGAAAGGGGTCTGTCAATACAGACATTAATGTCTTTTTTTAATTAATAATTTTTCATCAGGAGATTTACTTACAGTGGGACCCCAGTACAACGACCACTCGGATGTACTCTTCACACTCATTATTTTCAATGCGCGAGAGTAGTATAACCAAGTGGTCGTTGTACTGGGGTCCCACTGTATAGTTTTTTTTTTACTTAAGAGGCTTTAACGATTTTAGAGAGCCTCTAATGGTATTTTACCATTTTACTGAGGAATCAGAAGAATTCTTAAATTAACGTTAAACAGTGAATTTAATTATTCACGTTCGGCCAAAGTAAAGTAAAAAGAAGAAGATTTTGAAGTCTAATAGTTCAAAATATTGATAAAGGCATCCTTTTTTATCAATATTTAATTGAATTGAATTATATTCTAATAGTAATAATCTAACTTAAAGACTGAACATAACCTAAAAATTAATAAAGTCCAAATCGCCCAAATAACTTCAAAAGACGCTCTCAAATACCCCCAAACTTTGTTTTTGCGTACATCTCTGTCTCTTTAGGGTATTTTTTTGTTGAAAATTTTATAATAGAGATTCTTATAAGCTTTCTAACGATAGTTTTACATTTAATAATCGGTCAATCCGGTCAATCCGTTTAGACAATATGGTCACCCAACGATTTTACGGTTCTACTTGTCGGAACTTAATCATATCGGATTCAAATAAAAGGTTTCAATGAGATCTACTTATCATACTCTTTCTAAGTACTTCTAATCTCAAGTTTGTTTTTGATACATTATTAAGTAAATATATCGCAGAATGATAGAGAAAATCATAAGATTTTTTCTTTAAATTATTTTAAGTTAAATTTTGTTTTATTTTACGTTTGATTTTCGATTTCAAAGGGGTCTCGTTTTTGATTAGAAAATTAGGATTTTTGTAAAAAAGTATCTGCTTTTGATCAGGAAAATGTTCTTTTTTGGTCAGAAAAATATTCTAATTTCAAGTGGAATTCTTTGATCAAAAGATTTAATCCATTTCAAAGTAATTCGTTTTCATTGGCAAAAATTGGATTTTGTTCTAAAAGATTCATTAAAATATGGTTAAAATAAAAATCAAAGATAGAATTTTAGTAGGAATAAGTAAGAGGTTTTATCGTAGGTTTAAAAACAAAGCGAAAAATCTGTAAATAGTTAGTACACTTCCCAGTGATATGATATCCCCCTTTTGATGTATGTTCACAGTGTGTGATGATTTCAGTGGGGAGTCGCACGGATTTCTTTGAGATGGCTCGCGATGGTATGCCAGTCTTTCTCATTCTCTAGTCGTGGACAGGCATTCAATGTCTGTGGGTTTGTCTTCAAGAAAACATACCTCAACCACACCAAGCTCTTCTTCGTTGCGCTGAGCTCCGTGTATTAAAAGTCGGTGACTCAAATTGTATTAATTTTGCTTGGCAGTGAGACCCAGTTTTGCTTCTCAACCAAAGTGTTTTGCTTGCTTTTTTCTTCCCTCCACTAAGACGAAGAATTCATCAAATATAGCGCCAAATTAGGAGAAAGATCATCAAATTTGATCTCTGTAGGAGCGCAAAGAGGAGTACCAGTGCTATATACAAAAATATATTTAAAGAAAAAAAGTGCGTGATATGCAAGAAGTGATCAAATAAATAAATACCAACTTTCTGTGCTTGTTAAACGCAACGACACATTTTATCACACCCGGATATTTGCTGTTATATACCTCCTAATTATAGTTGATAGATATAGCTCTTTCAACACATAATAATTTTCAAGTTTAGCGCGAGACAATTTCTCCCCTTAGCGCGTGTTTTATCACAAACTTTTTTTTAACTAATTATCTTAAAACCTTCATAATTTCGTGTAAAACGTACATGAGTTCATGTTTTTACTTTTTCTTTTGTTTTCTTATTACCAACTCTTTTAAGAGTTTAGTTATGCTCCACTTGCTAATTTCGTGAAATCCTGTGAACGAGAAGGTTCCACTCATTTGCCCATAAAAAAAAGCCTATCCATTAAACTCTCATTCATGAAAGAGAAGTAAGGCGAAAAGAGCTTTTTTTAACTCATGTTTAGGGAGACTGGTGAGGAGTGTTTATTAGCAATTAAATCAAATAAATAGCCTCCCGTTGTTTTCTTGCAATTATTAATTGACATGCTCCGCATAATATCTTATCTTGTCTTAAAGACTTTTTTGTATTCGTTCAATGGGGCTTAGAAGATTTATTCTAATTTGTTTTTTTTTTCTCTTTAAAATACAAAGGTAATTTTCCTTTTCAATGACTACCCCCTCATATTATTTTTATTATAACAGTTTTTGTTATTTAAATGAAAGGATTAGTTCCATAAGTTTTTTTCTTTTGTACCTTTTAGTGGTTATTACCTAAAGAAATAAATCTATAAAATTAAAGAAAAGATATTTCAGCTTTGTGCCACTTTTTATTTATTGCGCATATTTTAGCAAAAAAAAATGGAACAATAAACATAAAGAAATGCAATGAATATTTTTGTTCATATGTAGAGTCTTCCATAATAAATTAAAACTTAATCTCTTACAAACTTCTTCATAAATCAATTGAAAAGAAAATTTTAACAGAGTTTCGTAATAATAATGCTATAAATAAATTTAGATGATTATCACGTGAAAAGGGCTAACCTTTTAAAGGCCATAAATTGATCTTACGATAAGATTTTCTTTCTCAAAATTTTGTAAGTATGTAGTTTATTCAAAGCTCAGAAGGTTTTATTAATTTGATCTAATTTTACAATTTTTTTAAAAGTTGTTCTAGAGTGAAAACTAAAAAAAATGGGACTGAATGATTGATTTTCAGCGATTCTTTAGACAATATTTTCCTTTCAATCGACTTAGAGCGAAATGTGTCTTGGTTAGGAGGCTTTTAAGTACAAATGTTAATTTTTGTTTTGAACTAGTAAATTAAAAAAAATACGTTTTATTATAGAAATGATTTTTTTTTGTATAATGTTACATTTTTGGTTTGTCCTTTCATTTTTCTTTGAGTCGGACATCATTTTAATTATTTACACTGCCCCATTGATTTTAAGTAATTTACAGTGCAAAGAAAAGTCAATCATAACGCATCCAGTTATAAGAGTTGGTGTCCCACAACGTGTAGAAGTTTGTTTATGCGTTGTAATACTATTTGTGAGCAATATTAGTAGGCAAAGTTTTTTTTTGTGAAATTCAGCAATTTGATGCATAAAAATGGTCATATCTCTAGTTCTATAACACCTACAAAAATTTCATGACTAGTTTTGAAAAGGTCTTGAAATAAGCTATAATTTGACATATATCTCAATGATTTTCAAGGTCACCTCTAGAACACAAAATGGAGGATATTTGTTTCACAAAAAGAGTTTTTTGCATTTTTCGTCCTGAAGGAATGGTTCTAGAGGTTTATGATGTTCTATAAAGTTGTAGATAATTGCAAAACCTTTAATTTGATATCAAATTGAGCAAAATCGGACAAGCGGTTCAAGAGATATGGCTATTTGAACTTTTCAAATGCAAGAATTTTTCAAATGGCCATATCTTCTAAACGGCGACATAGATTTTCTTCATTTTCGGACTGGTGACAGATATTGAGTCAGGCCACAACATATCAAAATTTAAAGGAAATCTATAACAGATGTTCGGAGATATTGCCCCTTAAAGTTAGGCAATTTTTGTTTTTGATTTTAGCGCCTCTTGCGATTGTTTTTGGAACTTGGAATGTTCTAGACAGTTGTAGGGCTTCTCAATATCTTTCATTTGATACCAAGATGGTCAAAATCGGTCAAGCCGTTCTCAAGTTATATTGAAAAAAAACTTTTTGCTTTAGACCGCCATATTTGCTAAACCGCTTGACCGATTTCCAAGTATGAATTATTGATGAAAACGTCTCACTCAGTTCTACAACAAACTAAAATTTCAGATCTCTAGCTATAAGGGAAGTGGTTGACGGTGTTTTAAAATGGCGGACGGCGGCCATCTTGGATTTTGAAAATGCGAAAAAATGAAATTTTACACCCACATTTCTATAGAAAACTTCAAACCCGAAGTCTCTATCTGTTACTGTTCTCGAGATATAAGGCAAAGTTTGGACCACCGGCAGGCCGGCCGGCAGGCCGGCCGGATCAAAAATTTTCCACCACCATTTTCGTAATGTGGGATGTCTAAAACGTGCTCATACCAAGTTTGAGCCCGATCTGAGGTGGTCGGTTTTTCCGACGATTACAATACTTGGTGTTGGCCACGAAGTGGAACACCAACTAATAGGTGAAATGAAGCAAGAATTTGTAATTAAATCACATTAATGACAATCATAAAAATAATCATAAAATTAGTAAGAATAATAATAATAAATTGGAATTTCTTAAGACCCTTTTGGTTGAATTGGCATCAAGCTTTTTTTTTTGCTAAAAGCAAAAGCAGATAAAAAATATCTTTATGAATTTTATTAGTGTCTGATATAATGTTCAGAGTCCTTTTGATTGAGCAAACAATAATAAACATCCAATTTTACCAATAGATGGCGGTAGAACAAGCTACTGGCGCGAGTTTAAAATTAATTAATGATTTCTCCAATTGAAATTATTTAAATCAATTATTTCGTAAACTTCCTTGTTAATTCAAAGCTCATCTCACCGAAAGCCAATCATAAATCAAAACCGGAAGATTTTTGGACGTTGAAGTATTTTGTAATAAATAATGGTGAAAGAAATTATTTCAAATGCTTTTTTAATTTGAAATAATTTAGAAAAGTAATGTGTCGCTGCGTTGCTCAAACGCATTGTCCCATGGTTCATTTTGAAAGTCAATCATAACGCGTCCAGTTATTAGAGTTGGTATACCACAACGCGGATGGGTCAGTCTATGCGTTGTAATATAATTTGTGAGCAGAATTAGTAGGCAAAGTTGATTTTTTTAATGAAATTTATCAATATGAAAGATAAAAATGCTCATATCTCTGGTTGTATAAGACCTACAGAAATTTCTTGACTAGTTATAAAAAGGTATTGAAATAAGCTATAATCTGACATATATTTCGATACATTTCAAGGTCACCTCCAGAACATAAAATGGCGGATTTTTGTTCTACCAAAACAGTTTTTTGCACTTTTTGGCCTCAAGGAGTGGTTCTAGAGGTTTCTAATGTTCTAGAAAGTTGTAGATTATTGCAAAACCTTTAATTTGATACCAAATTGAGCAAAATTGGACAAGCAGAACAGAAGATATGGCTATTAGAACTTTTCAAATTCAAGAATTTTTCAAATGGCTATATCTTCTAAACGGCGACATAGATTTTCTTCATTTTCGGACTGGTGCAAGATTATTAGTTCTTCTACAACATATCAAAATTTAAAGGAAATCTATAACAGATCTTCGGAGATATAGCCCCTTAAAACTAGGAAATTTTTGTTTTTGATTTTAGCGCCTCTTGCGGATGTTTTTGTAACTTTGAATGTTCTAGACATTTGTAGGGCTTCTTGAATCCTTTCATTTGATACCAAGATGGTCAAAATCGGTCAAGCCGTTCTCGAGTTATATCGAAAAAACACTTTTTGCTTTAGGTCGCCATATTTGCTAAACGGCTTGACCGATTTTCAAGTATGAGTTATCGATGAAAATGTCTCATTGAGCACTACAACATACTAAAATTTCAGACCTCTAACTATAAGGGAAGTGATTGACGTTATTTCAAAATGGCGGATGGCGGCCATCTTGGATTTTGAAAATGCGAAAAAATGAAATTTTACACCCACATTTCTATATAAAACTTCAAACCGGAAGTCTCTATCTGTTACCGTTCTCGAGATATAAGATAAAGTTTGGACCACCGGAAGGCCGGCCGGCAGGCCGGCCGGATCAAAAATTTTCCACCACCATTTTCGTAATGTGGGAAGTCTAAAACGTGCTCATACCAAGTTTGAGCCCGATCTGAGGTGGTCGGTTTTTCCGACGATTACAATACTTGGTATGCCACGATTGTGGTATACCAACTAATTTAATAAACAGTGTTTACCTACTATGTATGTAATGTAGCTCCCCTCGTGATGATGCGTGCTCATTAAGTTTCTGTGATGGTGGTAGTGAAGGAAAGTGGCGTCAATTTGGATGTCTTTCCGCATGGATGTGAAAGAACTATGAAATGATTGTGCAAAGGATACTCAACTATTTGCCATGCTTATCATTTTTATTGTTAATTCTATCACCAAAATATGATGCTGTGGATGCTGGTGGTGCCACCAAATATTGGCAAAAACGCGAATTAGGTAAGAAAAATTTGATTTTTCTCTATTAAGTAAAAGTGCAGAAGAGTTTAGACGTAGAGAGAGATATTAAAAAAAAGCTTTGGAATTTCTCTACTGATCCATTTAAGTGTAATTAGAGAGAGAAAAAGAGACATGATTGATCCACGATAGCAGAGGTGAAGCTCACTTTATGAGTGCCCAAATGTGGACATGGAAATGGTGAAAGTGTAATTATATTTATAAGTTTAATTTTCAATTTCATTCAATGCACCTTTGTATGATGCACGATTATTTAAATTGATCATTGAGATGAAAATTGCATCGTTCAACAGTTGAGTCCTTGGTGCGAGAATGGGCGCCCCTGGTGTGGTTGGCGCCGGGTGAGAAATTCCTCCCGAGTGCCGTAACGGATTTCCTTCATCACGTCCATGCGGAAAAGTCGCGTGCCAAGGAGAAGATTAAAGCTCCACCACCACCACCAACGCCGGAGCTTGAGCTGAGTGACAACAACATCCGCCGGAATGGCCATGATGCGTGGGAGAAGCGCAACAAGAGAACATTCCGGGGGGAGAATCTCCTTGTGGACTATATAATTGATATGCCCGTTGGGGAGAATTCTGAAAATTGGTTTCTCGTCACTAATGATGATATTGGTATGTTTCAAAATTAATCCTGATCATTAATAAAGTCAAAATAAAGGCAAAAATACTCAAGATCGGATTTTTTTCCCTTTAAATTCTAGAGGATCTTCTGGACAATGATGTTTCCTTTATTTATGGACAAATGCCAAATCACGGATCTGTTCCCATTTATGCTCTTGTTTCTCTCTGCCCTGATCCCCCACCTGGTCATTCTGAGTCTCCCACTAGTGCATCAGGGACTGACAATCTTGGTAAAATATTCATTATATAAAGGAGTTTATTCATTGATGTATGAGACAACCATTTACACGAGGAAACGTAGTCTTGCAGAGAACTGAAAAAGACTTAAAAATCACTAAAGAGACTTCTCATTTTTCACTCAGAACAGCTGAAAAAAAAATAAAACGGGAAAGATTTGTTTGAAAATGCACATAATGACGTCACTTAGTTGGTTTTTCTAACACTTGGAAGACCAAAACTTCTAACCTAAAACTTTACTCAATTTTCTTTCAAAAAGAAAATGTTTTTCTAAGTTTTCTATCAACGAACTTGTAGTAATTAAAGTCGCTTACACATAGCTGAAGAATTTATTACTATAAGTTTGATAGACTTTGTTTTATATAACGAACTAAAAAATTAAAATTGGTAGGAATTGCCAGTTTTGTCCTTCAAGTATTAAACCTTTTTCATTGCATTCACGCTGATACTTCTTCGTTGAAACTTTGTCCAAAAATTATCGATAAAGCATAAGCATGAATGTTTCATACATTTAAAGAGAGAAAAATACAATAATGACGTCATTGTTTGCATTTTTATGTAAATCTTTGCCGGTGTTTCCTAGCTGATTCCAGAGTGGAAAATAAAGAAAATCTCTTTGGAGATTTCTAATAATTTTTTGATTCATGAATTAAACATTTCCCGAATATTTCCTCAAATGACAGATATTCCCATACAGAAACGAATAAACTCCTTTAGTCCTTTAATAAAGTGCCAGGGAAATAATTTATTTGGGCATTTTTGTACAGATCTCTCCATAAACGACATTCCAAGCGGGAAGGTTGAGTTCAAGACAAATCCCTACATTCCCCTCCAGAAGCCACAACCCATTGAGAATCTCAACTATTTCACAAGTCAAGATGCTATTCCGAGTTACAAAGTTCTCGATAATCACCTAGATGGGCGTACAAAGGCCCAAAAGAGGCGCAAGAGGGAAGTGGCCGTTGTTATGGCACAGAGTGTTCACGGCAACACTTCCACTTATGGGGCTCCGGAAGTGATGAATGAATTGGCCGAGGAAGCCCCAAAGGTGGAAAATATCTCGAAAGTGGTGGAGAAAGATGAAGAATGGAGTGTTCCGGTGAATGTACCTCTTCATACACCATACAAAGATCATCGAGATGTGGATTATTATGCAAATTATGTGCAAAATGATGATTTTCAGCAGCAGCAAAAAGTTAATATTCCAAATGGAAAAATTAAAGATAAAGAGGTGACCTATCCGCATCTCTTTGTGACTTATTGGATGTTCTATCCCTACAATCAGGTAATCAGTCGAAATTAAGACATATATTCTACTGAGGGGGTTTGCAAAAGATGGAATTTTCTCTCTTTATTTATGATATTGTTATTCTTTTGTATAAGCCTTGTATGTAGCTTAGATAGGCTGAGGCCTTAAAAGTTTAAAAATGAAAATTCAAAAGGAGCTTTTTCAATTTATTTTATTTTCTTTATTAACCCTGTAATGACAACGGAGGATTTTTGTAAGATATACATATGCCTCCACTTGCTATAAAATTGACAATCAGCGCCCTCATTTGCCGTAAACGCATATGGTATAATGAGCATAATGGTTCGTAGCTTCATTTTATAGCTCTTAAAGGCTCTCTTTTTAAATCGTCCCATAATACCTGTAAGTTGTTGGATTACTCAATTTTATAGTAAATAAAGGCAAATCTTTAATTTTATGGGAATTAAAAATATGAATAAAATCCATTTAAAATTTGAGTTCATTATTTTAAATGGAATTGTTGGATTTTATTGATAAAAAAATTAATTTATGATTTAATACCCGGGACACTTTTGATGCTATAAAAAATTAAAATTTAGTATTTGTGTTATTATTATAGAGAAATCATTAGAGGAATATAAATTCAACGGTTTAGAGAACCTTTTAAAGTGTTCATTTTTTAATCAGTTGAAGAATTAAAGAAACTCATCCTATGGATTTATAAAGAATTTTATAGTATGTGTCTAGAGTGCCATAAAAGTTCTAATTATAGACAAAAATGCTGTGGTTCGTTCCCCCAATCAATTGACAATAAGGTCGAGCTCCATGTGCTATAATGTAAAATATGTTTTATAGGATCTCCCCCACTAAGCTGAAATGGATGCGAAAGCATTTGAAGCATGTGGGATGACCCTTAAAATAATAATAATAGCTGATAATAATGTGCTATAAAACTGCGAATTTTTGCAAGTTACCACCACAGGTGTTAAAGAAATGCGAAGGCGCTGTTTGTCGATTTTATAGCAATTATTGATGAACTTTGAATCTAACGATAAATTTTATAGGACGAAAGAACAACGTAAATAAAAGGTATTCTGCCTTAAAACAGTTTTACATTAAAAAATTTTACAAAAGTCAATTTGTCGCGAAAGGGTTAAAATCAATGCGGTGTGACGAATGAGGTGCATTTATAGCTCCATTAAACACATTGTTAGGAGAAAGATTAATAACTTTCATCGCTCATCTACTATTGGAAGCTATTAGTATTCTCATTTTTTTTCTCGTACTTTCAATTCAAGATTAATTACGCAATAAAGTTAATGATTTTTCTAAAAAAAAAAAAAGAAACGTTGAAGAATAATAAAGAATTTCTCTCTGAAAATCAAAAGGGGTAATAAAAACTTTTTTTAATGGATATATCAATTTTAATTAATTAGGAAAATATTTTTTTGTGAAATAGGGCAAGACAATTTGTTCAATAAGTCTGGGACCTTTTGGACATCTTCCCATCCCTTTGTTCTTTGGCATGTGCTTTGGAACGCGAAGAGACTTTGGTAGTCACGTAGGTGATTGGGAGCATATGAGCCTCTACTTTCGTGGTCGTCGTGAACCAGATGTGAGTGCCTTGTACGGCGTAGAGTTAATTTTATTATCTCTACAAATTGTTTAATTTTTCTCTCGTAGGAAATGTACGTTTCTGCCCATGATGCTGGTGCTTACTATGAGTACGATAGACTGACGGGGACATTTGAGTTTAAGCGGCAGGAGACACGCGTTGGTATCCTACAGAAGCCCGTTTTCCCACGCACTGTCGTCACATCGGCAAATCACCCCGTTCTCTTTGCCGCCAAGGGTTCCCACGGGCTGTGGACCGCACCGGGGAAGCACAGATTCATCCGTGTACCACGTCTGTACGATGTGAATGGCTTTGGGATTCCATGGTCGACGTGGGTGAACACCGAAATACTCTACGAGGATGAAATTTCAGCTCGTTCTGCCTTCCATCAACCACATTGGATTCAATTCAAGGGACGCTGGGGCAATCCCAAGAGTAAATGCCATCCCCTAAAGCGAATTGGATTGAATTTCTGCGAATACAGCGATGGACCGATGGGTATTAGGAGAAAGCCACACTTCCACTGTACAAATTAAGTATGGTTGCGTGGAAATTTCAAGTTATTTATTTATTTTCCTTTTGTAATTTCCTAAAATGTTTTATAATTTATTTGACCTCTATTGAGGGAGATTTTCATGGATCAAAAGAAAAATTTGAAAGATTTATTGAGAATTTTTTTTTGGATTCTTTCCTGTTTTTCTTTTAATCTAGAGGAATCTCTGGAAAATTTTATTGGATGAAAGTTTGATTGTTTTGTAAATAAAAGTATATTGTATGAATAAATAGATTTATGTAGTAAAACATGATTTTTAGGGGGACCTGGGACAAAAAGAAATTTTTAATGAAATTTTCCTCACAGAGGACTAAAACGCCAATAAAAGAATAAAGATTTTGAAGTAAAAATCAAAATTTTACTACTGGATTTTGCACAGCTGGACTATTTTAAAAAGGATATGGGAAGGACTTTTAATAAATAAAATTTGCAAACACTTTTTTCTCACGAAACTTTCACGAGGAAGATGCGTAAGAATTTCCTTTCTAGAGATAGTCTAAAATTTAATATTTAGCGATGTCTTTTTGCGAGTTTTCTCTTTTAGGAATTGATTCAAATACTTCTTTTATTTTTTGAGTAGAAATTTAGAATTTCTTAGGAAATTTAAAGGACAATAATTAGTTGGTATACCACAATCGTGGCATACCAAGTATTGTAATCATCGGAAAAACCGACCACCTCAGATCGGGCTCAAACTTGGTATGAGCACGTTTTAGACATCCCACATTACGAAAATGGTGGTGGAAAATTTTTGATCCGGCCGGCCTGCCGGCCTGGACTCCACATTTCACCTTATAGCTCGAAAACGGTAACAGATAGAGACTTCCGGTTTGAAGTTTTCTATAGAAATGTGGGTGTAAAATTTCATTTTTTTGCATTTTCAAAATCCAAGATGGCCGCCATCCGCCATTTTGAAATACCGTCAATCAGTTCCCTTATAGCTAGAGGTCTGAAATTTTAGTATGTTGTAGTGCTCAGTGAGACGTTTTCATCGATAACTCATACTTGAAAATCGGTCAAACCGTTTAGCAAATATGGCGACCTAAAGCAAAAAGTGTTTTTTCGATATAACTTGAGAACGGCTTGACCGATTTCGACGATCTTGGTATCAAATGAAAGGTTTCAAGAAGCCCTACAACTATCTACAACATTTTAATTTCCAAAAATGGCCGCAAGAGGCGTTAAAATCAAAAACAAAAATTGCCTAACTTTAAGGGCCTATATCTCCGAACATCTGTTATAGATTTCCTTTAAATTTTGATATGTTGTAGCCTGACTCAATATCTTTTACCAGTCCGAAAATGAAGAAAATCTATGTCGCCGTTTAGAAGATATGACCATTTGAAAAATTCTTGAATTTGAAAAGTTCTATGAGCCATATCTCTTGAACGGTCTCTCCGATTTTGCTCAATTTGGTATCAAATTAAAGGTTTTGCAAAACTCTACAACTTTCTGAAACATCAGAAACCTCTAGAACCATTTCTTGAGGACAAAAAGTGCAAAAAACTGTTTTGCTCAAACAAATATCCGCCATTTTTGTTCTAGATGTGACCTTGAAAATTATTGATATATATGTCAACTTATAGCTTGTTTCAAGAACTTTCCAAAACTAGTCAAGAAATTTCTGTAGGTCTTATAGAACTTCAGATATGAAAATTTTTATCAATTTCATAAAAAATAATCAACTTTGCCTACTAATTCTTTTCCCCAAATTAAATTACAACGCATAGACTGACCCATCCGCGTTGTGGTATACCAACTCTTATAACTGGACGCGTTATGATTGACTTCTTCTTTATCAAACTGATATTTTTTGCATTTTAGGAGTGATTGAGGGGCTGCATACCTTTCTTTTCAACATAAATTTCAATTTTTAATAGGGCAAAACAGCTGTAGGGGAGACCGGGGCTAATAAAGTCACTTAAGAGTTTGGAAAAAGCCTAAAATATCATATTTCCTAGCTAGATAGAACAAAATGATCTGAGAAAGAGTTGTAGGGCAGTGAATTTCCTAAAGAAATGAGCTGTACATTTCGCTTTATCTATTTGGGATATTTTGAGCTTTTTCTAAACCCTTAAGTGACTTTTTTAACCCCGCTCTCCCCTAGTTACTGCAACGTTGGTCTACTGTAATAAACTAAAATATCCGCTTAACCAAGTTGGTTTGAAGGTATTGGACGTTAGGATGGTAAATTAGTTTTCTTACCAAACGATTTTGCAATAAAATATGTCCTCTTAATTCTTTTTTAATGATACTTTTTAAGCTGAATCAATAAGATACAGTGAATGACTATACTCGTACAGCAATTGATTGGTTAGTTCGGTAGAATGTTGTTCGGAATTCTCATTTATTTCCTGAGCAAAACTGTCTCAATTTTTGCCGAAATTTTCCCAGGTGGATGCCCTTTGTTTCCCACCCAACGTAATTTTTCTGAAAATGGAGGAGAAGAAAGGATGTCTTTCAATGTTGTTGCACTTTTACCAATGTTGAGTGAAAATGGTCACATTTTCAGCACATACTATGGACAATCTGTTGATTGTTACACCACAATGTTGGTCATGGAGGATTCAGAGGAGTTCAGTAGAAATTTTTTCTACCAAATAATCCCAGATGGAATTTTTTCTGAAAAGTGTGAAGATAAAATCAGTCTTTTGGTGGAAATACGTTCGGGTGGAGTTTATGATTTCTACAAGACATCATACAGGAGTACCATTGACTACCAAAGCTACCGTCCATATGAATGTGTAGGGAATTTTACAAATGTGAAAAATATTAGTATTTTGTACTACAGCAAGAGATCTGTAGTATTGGTGGGATGTGAAGAACGTACAAGAAATCAACATGATCTTGGGATTTTACTATTAGCCCACGGTAGTATGTTTGACTTGGCCCTCGGTAATTATGTTTACACGAATATTATTGAGGAATCCTTCAAGAATATTGACTATCTAGGTATTCCTCAGGAGAAATTTAACATTTTCTCCGCTAAACCCAAAAGAGATAGTTGTTCTAAAATCTGTGAGGATCCCCTTCCGTGCCATGAGAAGGTTACGAAAATTAAAAATCAGACAAAGTGGAAATGGTTCATATTGGGAGGCATTGTGAGTGTTCTGGGGATTGCAGTTCTTCTTATTATTTCATTTCTGTTGTGTCGAAAGATACAAAGTCAGAGAATCCATCCAATTAATGCATAAACGTTTGTGATTAAAGTTTTAAGTTGGTTTGTAAGTCAGTCCTAAGGTTTTTAGTCAATTTTTTTTTAAGTCTGTTAATAAAGTAAAACAAAATAAAATAAATTTATAAATTTCTTTCTCTCTATTCAATGCAATTTAAGATTTATTTTTATTCAAATTGAAGTTCTTTAATCAGAAAATCTTACATATTTTCCAAGACAACGCAGGAAAATCCAAGACCGATTTAAAACCTTAACACCGACTAGTAGGGGAAACTGGGGTAATTCGGTGAATTTTTGGGAGATAATTTTTCCTGAGTTCCATGGAAATATTTGAGATTTCCCATGACTACTATCTTATAGAAAATTTTCCGGGCTACAACTTTGTCTCAGACGATTTTTCTCTATCTCAATGGGAAAATGCTTTTTCAGGCCATTTTCCAAACTCTTCCAAATTTGCCTGTTCCAAAAATCCTGGGGTAAAACGGTTAATTGCGTTTTTTGTTCGCTAATCTTAATTTAATGAAATTATTTTAGCAAGACACTTATAATATCTATTGAGATTGAGAGATTTGTGTACCAATTAAAACTTTTTTTTAATAAAAAAAAAATACAAAAAATTAAAAAATTAAAAAAAAAAAACGTTTTTATGAAATTGCCTTTTTTATTTTTTTAATTTATAAAAATTGGTAATAGGAAGTGATTAAACATCCGAAATTGTATATAATAGTTATACTAATTAAGGGAAATTATTCTTTCAAAAATTTAAAAAGTTATTTTTAAAAAAAAAACACCAAATTCACCATTTTGCCCCAAGCGGTACTTTTTACTATCAGTGTTCTACGAGAAAACTCGGAAAATTTTTTCGGAAAATTCAGATTAGATTCGTGTTTAGCAATAGTTACTCTGTCTCAAAATGCATTTGGATCAAAAAATATTTCAGAGAATTTCGCCAAAACTGAATTTGTAGTTGAGTGGTCAGAGTAACTTTGAGGTTCGAAAAATTTGTTTTTCAAATAAAAGCCAAAATATTGGATCAATTATTATGAAACTTTCTATGCTTAGGCAGGAGTATGAAGTGCAACTACTGACAAAATTAGACAGATAAGCTCTCACTGCTTCTTGAGATATTAATTTTTATCTTTTTTTCAAATTCACCATTTTACCCCAGTTACCCCTACCACTTAGTAGTGAATTCCGCCCGTATTCAGCGACACAGAAACCCTTGAAAACTGTGAAATTTGTACTGAAATTTCAAGATTTCAAGCGAATTTCAAGGGTTTCTGAATAAGGCCAATTTGTTTCTTAATTTTTGTGATTTTTTCGCGTCAAACAATTTTCGGGTTAATGTGTGTATATAATTACCATATTATGTATACAATTCTTTTATTACATTATTTTGTAATAAAATGTGTATCCTTAATACCTTTTTAATGACACCCTTAAATCACATATCTACCATATCTAAAAGAAACAAATGAATAATCATTTATGTGACAGAAGTTGAGTAAAATGTTGCTCTGTGATATTATAGGAATTATCCTTTTTTTCCTCCACAAAAATACTTCAGTTTTGGCAGAAATATTCCCAGGTGCATGTCCCAATTTCCGGGCGCAACGCAATTTTTCCGAAAAATAAAAACTAGCAATCCTGTCTTACAATGTTGCGGGACTCCTGCCATTGTGGAAGGAAAAAGGACATATTTTCCGGAATTTCTATGGATTACACGTTAATTGCTATCGCGTTGCAATAATGGTGAATGATGCTGAAAATTTTAGCAGCAATTTTTACTACCAAATAACCCCAGGAGGATTCAATTTTGAGAACTGCAAAAACACTACCAGCCTTTTGGTGGAAATACGTTCGGGTTTAATTAAAAAGTTCTACAAAAGATCCTACAAGGGTACTACTGACTACCAACTGTTTACCTGCAAAAGAGAAATTTCAGACTTATATAAAAATGTCGGAATTCTGTACTTAAGTAAAAAAATTGCTGTGTTGGTGGGATGTGTAGAGTTAGATGAATATAGGCATGATTTAGGAATTTTACTGGTAGGACATATAACCCTGGAATACCCCGAAATTCTTGAAGAAACCTTCAAAATAATCGACTATCTAAACATTCCACGAAGCCGATTTTTAACTTTTGCTGACGCGCCAAATAACACGGAATGTCCTGGAATTTGTGATGATCCCTATCCGTGCTATGAAAAAATGGTATTAACTCAGTTTATGTGGAAATTATTGGGAGGCGTTGCCAGCGTCCTAGGGATCATAGCCCTTCTCATTATTTTCTATTTATTTTATCGAAAAATTAAAAGTCAAAAAGTTCATCCACTTAATGCATAAACATTTTATTTATATAATTATTTTTCCACTATAAATTAGTTGTTTCTAGTTTGTGAGTTTCTTCAGAGCATTTGCTATTTTTACTATTTTCCTCTTCATCAAAAATTTCAATATTTTTAACAAATTTCGAATTAACTATGTTGAAACAAAGTGCCAAGGTGTTGGCGAAGCATGTTGAAAAGTTTAATAAATATCTGAAAAAAAAGAAGAAAATTTTGATTTTATTTAAAGTTTAAGTATGTAACAAATTTTGAGTTAACCCTTTATGTCGATTGGGTCGACCAACACGTTAAATATTCCCTTTTCTCACATTTCAATGAATTTAGTTATATTTTTTTAAACTGGAAATACGTTTATTATGCGTAGAAGGGTTAGAAAGAGTCAAAGAAGACATTTTAACCCTTTCACGCCCATTAGGTAATACATAGACTCAGACGTGAAATGTTTAATTTTCCTAAATTTTGTCTTTATTTAATGATTTTTCCAAGTTAGATTGTTGCATCAAATTCACGAAATAGAGACCAAAGAAGACGTTCTGACTGAGAAACGTCCTCTGAAAGCATCCACAAAATAAATAGCACGATAAAAATACCGAATGTTTCATGTGTTAACCCTTTCACGACGTCATGAAATATAGAAACATTGAAACATTTAATTTATGTATCACGATAATTATTCCTGCAGATGCTCCCAGAGGACATTTCTCTTTTTTAAAACGTCTTCCTAATTCCTTTACTTTAAAAAATAATTTGTATTAATTTTTATTAATTTGTAAGGTATAATATTTCGCGAAATGGATTAAGTATATAACCTTGCAACTAAAAAAAAAACTAGTAAACTGTCCTTACCTAAGTGATGGACCATTGTAGAGCCAACAATTGCCACTTGTTGTACAGGTTTTACCCCAGAGGTCGCATGTGCTGTCAACAATGGCGCCAAAAACAACTGGGATGGGTAGAAAACCCAAAATACTACAGAACGCCATATTGATTCCCAATGAGATTGTTTTATCCTTCTCAGCTACGCATCGAACGCTAAGTAGGAAGCTTCCTGTGACACCTGTAGCCATTATGAGTCTCAGGAAACTCATTGTAATGAGAAAGAGTGTAAATTCTCTTTGACAGTTAATGGGACAGGCTCCTTCAGTTGCATAGCCTCCTAATGCTTTTCCATTGGTTGCTATGCACGAGCAATTTGTGAATATTTTAGTTGCATTCTCGGTTACATCTTCGTTATCACTGCATCCAGCATGACAGGATGAAATGTAGGTTTTTCCATCTTCCCCACATACTGGGGCATACTGAACAAAATCGCAGTTGCAGTTAGCACTGCACGAATCTAAGTTTGTGAAATTTTCAAAATTAATGGCCATTTCTTTGGCTGGACAGCTTAGTTGGGAGTAGGTAATGTTGCACAAGATCTGCACGATGCTTATTAAGCAATTCCATTGGACGATTCGTTTGGCACTTGGTTTAAAACGTGAGACTACAATACCTGATGCTATTGTGCCAATGCTCGTGAAGATAAATCCAACAGTTCCTGTGTAGAAACTGAAAATCATACAAAAAACAATTAAGATTCGATTGTTATTCAACTGTCATGTTGGGTTATGTTGACATTAAAAAAAATCAAACGTCAAAACTGTCAAAACGGTAAATACTATCTAAACACAACTTACTTAGATTCAGTAGGTGTTTTCTGATACAGAGATTCAATGTATTTCGGTGTATAGATATAATATGGTTCTGTTCCGTAAATTGAGCAAATAGCAGTTAAATTGCACAGTACGTAGACTTTATTTGACAGGAGACGCTTTAGGGTTGTTTTGAAGTCATTCCAACTAGCTGGTAAGATACTTTCATTGGCAACTGCTCTACCTTCAAGCATAGCAAGATGTTTCCTCTTTGCTGCATCTGGCAATGTTTTTGGGAATAGTGCAGTTAGTAGTGCACTAGACAGTAGCCCTATTCCAATTACAAGCCATCCAAACCACCAGAGACCAACCCATCGGGGGTCAGTATTTGGTATAGTGGGTGTAAGGGAAGGATTAACGAAGAACTTAAGACAAATTCCCGCAATACCAAAGCCAACTAGTGGGCCTGTCATGCTGAGAAAGAATAGTATGCCTGCGAATTAAAGATGGCGGTTATTGATTTAGGGAAATTTCGTTAAACTCTCAAAAGCTAGAACTTTTTGACACATTACTGCGTGATTAACGTACTTATGAGAATGGGGCTGTCTTCCTTCTTTACATTATCATCCATGTAGATTGATGTTAGGCTTGATACGATGGCTGACCCAAAGCCTGCAACAATTTGGGCACCAAAGAAGATCACCTGAGGTGCAATGTGCCCCTCATCGGTGTCACACTTTGCTGCCCAATTTGCATCAGTGTTGCAGAGATCCTTTCTCTTTTCGCGTTCTAGTGCCTCTTCTAGACCACCTAGGTTAGGGTCGTAGCCATGTTCAAGCGTTAAGGTTTCCACACTACCGCCGCCATAGATAAAATGCGGCAATGCCATGAAGAAGCATGAAAGGGCTGTTGTCAGTAGACCTAGTCCAATCCATCGGGGTTTGTGACCTTTACCAGCAAAGTACGTTATGCAAATGGCTACAAAAGTCAGCATCAGCTCATGCCCAATGGACTGATAGCCGATGTTTCGGCTGGGAATCTTAAATCTCTTTTCAAGCGTTGATATTGTACCGTAGAAGTAAGTGAAGCGGCTAATAAAGACAGCTCCCGAAATGCCAGTTATCGCAACATAAACATTCTTATTTGCGAATCTACAAAAGAGATGATAAAAAGTACTTGACAGACATTTTTTTTTTCGTCGTGAGATGTTGAAGAAATCTCATACGGCAAGATTTCGCCATTTTTTCTTTCCTTTTTTTATCATTTCAATAACAGAAGCTCACTTGAAATGATTTATTTAATCACACACACCTGACACAGATATCAAATGAAAAATTCAAGAAAACTGATAAGAAAATGTTGCTACATAGATGAAAAAAAAGAAGTAGCTCCCATTTGAGATAATTAATTTAAATTTAAAAAAAAATCTTAAGGCGCCATTTTTGAAGACAAAAAGATCAGATCAGTCTGTGATCAATCGGATCAATTACATCACTTAATCAGCCACTTAATTCACTTTTAACCCTCAATTTTAAACACTTAATTTAAATTGAGTAAAACTGCGCTCACTTTTGCAAGAAAGACCAGTTAAGTGGTCCAAGTCCGCATGTTGTATCCTTAGTTAGTGGTAGATCCGCATCCAGGGAATTCTTCCTGAGATGCGGAATAAATTTTTCACCTTCACATTCTTCCTGATTAATATTCACATCTCTATTCTCATCACTCTGCGGCATGACTGCACTTCTCACCAGCAACACAAATCTCCCACAACTAATTCAATTACTTTTTTCTGCGGTGTCGGAAGCGGTTTTCACGCACTTATTATCTTGATGACCACTAAAACACTCGACGGACGGATTAAATTTACTCGTTTATAAGATAATGCTGTACTTCAAATATTTGTCATCTTGTCTGCCAGATGCTGATGCTCAGTATCTTTTACATGTAGAGTAAAGCAGGGCAGTTTTCTATCGGATTTTGTTGAGCTTTGAAGCTTCTAACCCCTGACAATTATTTGATTTTTTTAAAATCTAACCTTTAGGATAGTTTTAAGATGATTTATTGATATAAGATTTTAGGGCATTTTATTTTGGAATTCTACCGTTTAATGAGAGAGTTTTGATATACATAGGTAATTCTATTTTGAAAAAGAGTTAGATCTTCATTCGTTCATTGTCGTTGATTAATTAAAACTTCCTCCTTTCAAAAGACGTGAAGCTATTAATCAATTTTTGTCTATTACCCATTAACCCTTTCACGTCTTCATGAAACGAAGAAACATTTGATTATTTTATCACGACATTTATTTTAAAGATGTTCTCAGAGGACATCTCAGTAAAAACGACTTCATTGTTCTCTTATTCAATAACCTAATGTATTTTCAACTCAGGAAAAAATTAATTAATTTAAATATAGAAAATTTTATTGTTTCATCTTTGAATTAGCTTTTGACCCAAGAAGAAGGTTATGAGGAATATTTTTTAAGTAAGCGAGTTCATTTTTCGATACATTCGAAATCTTCAAAATAACGCCACTATTTTGTTTAAATCTCTTTAAGTGCATGAAACATTGGTGCTAATGTTTCATGGATATTTCTGTACAAATCATTTTATAGGTTTTATTTTTTTTTTTTTGATTTGTCACTCCTGAAATCAACAGATTCAGGAAAGAATCATGTCTCGGAAAATTCGTCAAAACAAACTTCGCCGAAAGAAAACTTAGAAAAACATTTTCTTATGAGGGAAAATCAATGTCAAAGTTTTGAGGTTAAAACTTCGATCGCGCTCGTTGAATAAATGAACTTAATTATTTTTCAAAATGGGATAACCGTAAATTTACGTTGAAAAGCTAAAGAAAAGGTTTTAAACAAGGAAATGTGTTTGGGAAAATCTACAGAATATATGACGTGATGAAAAGTTCAATTGTTTCAATGTTTTATGCGGACGAAGAAATGGTTAAAAATACCTAAAAAAAAAAACATTTCTAGCAATTTGTTGAATGGAATTCATCCATCTATGTATGCAGGTAGTTCTTGATTGAAAATATAGAAGAAAAATTGGAAAATATCTTATTTTTACTACACCCTTATAGTGCCAAAATTACCCCTTCTTACTGTATATTAATATAAATTAAATTGATATTTTTCTTGCATTGTATTCTGGAGAAAAAATAAAATTTTCTTACCGCAATCTCCGCAGAAAAAAAAATCTCCTCGGTTTCAATTCCTGCCTTTTCATATTTCCTTCTGTGACTTTTGTCTGCTAAAAGCTATGCAGATAGGGAATGGGAAATAAAGGGTTGAAATGCGAAAGCCGGGTTCTTTCATTTTCAATTTACAAAGATTTACGCTCGCTTTTCTTACAATCTCACAGGAGATTTTTTACCTTTTTGTTGAGGATAAATCATTCAGAGAAGGTACCTACACAAAAAGACATTTTACTTCAGGAAGAAAAAAATCCCTTTTATTGGTTTTTCTTGGCAAGGATCTGTGGGATTAAGATATGCTGATAAAGATGCAAGGAGAGGTTGTCTTTTGGGTTTCATTGTGGGATTTATTCTTTCAGAATAAAAAAATACACGCAACTGATGCTTATCATTTTTTTCTCATTTATTTTTCATAATTTTAACGTTTGAATTAATTTATAATTTTTGTCTACAATATTTTTCTTAATATTTCATTTTTTCTTTAAATACTTTCTCACTATACATTAATTGTCTCTCTACGTAATTTTTGTTTGTTTATCTTTTTGGTGATTATATAAAATTCCAATAAGAATATTAGCTTTTTGATGGATTTGTTTTTTTTTTCAGTAGATGTGGAAGGGGTTTGATTGAAAAACGTTTGAAAATAGATATTCTATAGGGAAAAACAGTAACAAAATTATTCTTCAAGTTATTCTCAGAGGTACATTTTTTTTACTTAAATTGTTGTTATTGTAAAGAACATCAATATGTATCATTGGAGGTGGATATTTTCTAATGTAATTTATTTAAAAAAAATTTGTTAGTTTCTTCAAGAATTCTTTTTTAAAAATTTAAAGGATATCGATGTTTTTATTTGGGAGGATTGTACGCATTTTTCTTCTGGTGGTTTTTTGGTCTTTTTTTTTATAAATGTTGTTTAATAAAAATAAAAAGCGAAGAGAAGCTGCGCAAAAATGTCTCAAAATGTTATTCTTTTCAATTTTCTCTAAACTTTGGCCTCAATATCATGACCTTTTTTAATGGTAGTAATATATAGTTTACTTCAAATATTTATCTAAATTTTAATCTTTCTCTAATATAAAAATTGTCAAGAAAATGCCAATAGCATCCAAGATATACAACTACAGTTCTTTTTTTCATCGAAAAATTATTTCTTTTTCTTTGCTAAATAGACTTCTTTTCTCCGTTACTCGCAATAAAAATTAAAAATTTTCCTTTTAAATATATTTCTCACTAAGCCAAAGAGCATTTCACAATTTTTTGTTTTGTTAGTTTATTCTTTAATTTTAGCACATTTTACAGAGCAGTTTTATAATTAGAAGCACAAATCTAATGATATTTCTTTCGTGTATTTTCTTCTTTTCTTTTTTTTTTGGTAAAATGTCATATTTTCTTAATCTTAATTTTTTTTCTTGTGTAATATTTACTTTATAATCAACTTTGTCACTTCCTTTATTAGGGATTGTATGTAGGTCCATTAATTGGCATTTACGATGAGATATTTTCTTCATTTTGCTCTATAAATTTATTGCTGATTAATATTTACCTATAATCAATTTACGATAATATGCATTTTTATTCATTTTTTTATGTAGCGTGTGTTTTAAAATGGAGTTTCAT
Source organism: Lutzomyia longipalpis (assembly GCF_024334085.1). Taxonomy (NCBI): domain Eukaryota; kingdom Metazoa; phylum Arthropoda; class Insecta; order Diptera; family Psychodidae; genus Lutzomyia; species Lutzomyia longipalpis. Next base: position 5,563,267 of record NC_074710.1, read on the forward strand.
TTTTACCATTAAATTCATTTTGTGCACCATTTAATTAAAAAGTTATCGGTAGAAAAAATAAAAATTCATCAAACAGCAGTTTCTGAGTGAGATAGAAATAAAAATTTTCGGTGAAAATTCACCACAAAAATTCTTATTAAACGCTTTTAATGGTTTCTTTTATTTTATAATAATTATTTGATTACTATATGAGAAGTGATAGTGCATTCTCACAGTAAATGATTCTATTTTAGCTCCTTGTAAACTCTATGAGTGCAAGACAGTGAGAAGGATAGTTTATGAGCTGTTAGAACAAGAAAAAAATCATAAATTGTTTTAGATTTAATTTAAAACAAATTTTTACGGGATTTTCTTCGATAATTCAAAAGAGAAGTAGATAATGCAAAATGGCGTCGCTGTAGACCCATTTAGTCAGCCATTTTGTTTTCTTTAAGTATTAAAAAATGTTTTTAGCTGTAATTCTTTCAGACACAGCTTTTTATTTGCGATCTTTTTGTGTTTATTTAACGATCTTATGATTTTCTTTTAATGTCTTTGAATTCCTTAATAATATTGCATCTCAAAAAGTAGCTTTCGGCACTTCCACACACTGACTACAGCGCCCTCAAATTCATGTAAAACGTCACGTGATGACCTAAGTGTTTGTGATGTATTATTGAAACCTTGGAATTACATTTTCAATTGAGATTTTTTTCTTTTACTCTTTGGTAAAGTTCTTGTAAAAATTTGCTTTTAAAAATATTTCTTTTTTTTTTAAAGAATTAATTTATTTGTTTTTTTTTTCCTTTCATGAAATTAATAAAAACAGTTTTGAAATATTCTTTTCAAAATAATTTAGGAAATATTTAAAAGATTTTTATTCAACAGCAATGTTCCAGCAAATAAATTATCCTCCTCACTGCATATATCTATATGCAAAACTCTTTTCATTTTCAATTTAAATATGATAAAATTTTCACAATTTAATTTAAAATTTGGCATTGCAAATTTGTATTTTGAAATTTATATCTTCCCTCTCTCTCTCGGTTGGATTCAATGCCCGCAATTTTTTGCTTTACTTCTTAATTGGTGGCAACTGATCGTTGACGGTAACACTTAGCCTTCGGATATTTGGTTTGTCGTACTCCTCCATGGACATACCGCGTGATAGTCGCCGCGAGAGTGCTCCCACGGGGGTGTTGGCACCATCATTTGAACCCCCTGAGCTCGTAGAGTAGGCGCGTGAGCGATCAACGCCCGGCATCACAACAGACGTTAGTTGTCCCTGGCCCTTGCAGAAGAGTAGAATCGACTGAGCCACTTTGGCGGGCTGCGAAAAGGAGAACTTTTATGAGTAGGTCACAAAAACAGGATAAATATTCAATTTAATTAGGCCCATGTCTTCCTGCCTCCTTTCATTTATTGTACCCTCGGGATGTTGATGGAAGACACACCGCACATAAGGATATTTATTCCGCTTGGATTACTTGTTGAACACCCACAACCACGCCACGCAGTGTAATTGTGGTGCCCTAATTGATGAGCCATACTGAGGGAATTTTCTCAAATGATTTCGCAATTATGAGGATATATTATGTGGAATTTTCTTCCATACCAAATCCCACGCTAAAGAGAGCTTTTCGTACCACTTTGGTGCTTATCACAAAATAGGATTAAACATTAAGAATTTTTTTTATATTGCAAGAATTAAATCTTTTAAACGCGAAAATGAGGATTTTTGGAGATTTATTTCCAAGAATCGAGAAATGTTGCTCGTGTGGCAATTAGTGGAAAAAATATATTTCTTCTTTTGTTAATTAATTTGGGAAACATTCGGCTCTTTTCTTCAGTTAATTATAACAGGAAGGGGCATTTAGGCTTAATTAATACCTTAACGACAGGTATAATACTTGGAAATTAATTTTCACGCAATGTGTTGGAAGTAATAAATGCGGTAGAAAAAGTTTACCTGGCTTGTCTATGAAATACTTAAGTTTATTCTTGTACACGTTGTACATAATTGTAAAAAGAAAACAAGTTTCTTCTATGTGTTCTGGTTTCTTGAGTTCTAGGAAACTTCAAGAATATTTATGATTTGTGAAATTTTATTCTGATTTCTCATGTTTCATGGAATTATTTTCATAGGTTTCACCGAGGGTTCCACGTTGTTTAGAATTTTTCTCAGGTTCTGTAAACATAGGGGTAGATTCTGATAAAATCTTTTCTTTTCTTTCCTAACATCTGAAAAGTTGCTGTAATATTTTGACAGATATATGTTTTTAAATCGTTCTATTGTCGTTCTAGAAAAGAAAAACAAAGAATTTGTTGCTCAGGAAAATAGCCAGAAAGATCTCTGAAGAGCCCCGGAAAAGTAATTTTCCTTCAAAAATACGATTAAAAGTGAAAGCAAAATGTCAAAATCTTTTAAGATTTTTCCCAGAATACCAAAAATCTTATAACTGACGAATTGGAAGAAAAGAAAAGAAAATATTTTTATCAGAATCTACCCCATAGTTCAAAATTTTACAATGTTCTTAATTTTATTCTGGTTTCGCGTGTTTCTCAAAACCTGCTAAAAATTTTATACGTAGTGCGGAATTTTTCTCGAAATCAATAGTTTAGGATATTCCACATAGTGTTGAGGGATTGAAATTGTGAAATTTTCCCTGGTTTTTCATGTTTCTCATCTTTTGTATTCTGGTTTCGCGTGTTACGCTAGTTTTTCTTGGAATTTGTAAAGGATTTTATACGTGGTGTTAGTTACGAAATTCTCTCTGATTTTCCCTATTTCTCATCTTTTGTATTCTTGTCTTTTCTATTAAATATGCTCCATTAAAATATTTTTTGTTACTCTTGGTAAAAAAAGGCTTTTAAAAATTCTCCAATACTTGCCAGCTGGGTCATAGGAAAATCACGATACATTCTTTATAACGTAAAGAAAACATAAAAAAATAAACGTTCTAAGCGTTCTAAGCCATCTAGTAGTCCAGAATATTGAGAATTATTTAGCGAAATATTTGGAATTATGTGGACAGTAAGAGATCATGATCTATAAAATGTCATAACACATCTTATGACATAATAAAGGACATAATAAAAAAGTATGTATGTTAAATTAAAATCCTTGAACGAAAAATATGCAATAGAAACTTCTTTTTCTTTCTTGTAGCATAATAGATTGATTCATAATAGAACATATTTCATTAGAAATAATCCTCTTATTGTTACACCTCTTGTCAATGTTCTAATATTAAATAGTTTTGACTTCAATTCCTTTTCAAATACATAATGGATAGTTAGACGAAGAGAATTTGTGGAATTTACATATAATGGAAAATAACTTACAGCATCTGCCAAGACATCCCCGGCACGTTCAATTTTTAACATGGTCACCTTCTCTTTGTCGAGATCTCTGAACAATTTCTCAACTACAGTTGCGTAGGGGCTCAACATGCCAGTTATGAGGAGAATGTCCACTTTGCAGGACTTCAATGACAAGTCCTTGCGACTAGAGAGAGAACGTTATGTGTGTTAAGATGAGGACACTTTGCGCATCAAATGCAGCTTTAAACTATAAGTAAAAAATGAAATCAACTTTACCTCATGAAAGCCTTCACATATTGTCCCAAGTTTTTATTGTTCAACTTCCCACGTAGGCGACTCTGAAAGTCCGCAATGATTTTATCCTTGTCGGGATTATCACCGACCAATTGCTGCAAGTTTTTGGTTGATTTTTTTTTACATCCATTGAGCACGAAGAGAAACATGAAGAGGAAAAATGCATTAGAAAAATCAAATATTTGCAAAAGGAAAAAAATCCTGTGGAAAGCTAGAAAGTCTCTAAGAAAAATCTCTCGACTAAATGCACTAAAATTACAATATAAAGAAGGAATTTATGAAGATTAAAAAATTTTCTATTGACCAATGCTTAATTTTTACATAATCATTTTGTTAATAAAATTTATTTTCAGTCTTTTTTTTATAAATAGCATTTCAAATATTGCAAACTGCATTAATGGTCTTTTTTGTGGGACGGTAATTAATAAGGAAGAAGAGATAAAAATGCGTATTTGTGTTATGTTAAGTTTTTTTTTAAAATAAAAAATTACTTATTTGGTAGAAAAAAAGACAAAACTAAAAAACAAAGCAGTTATTTTTAATGCAAAAGTACCTCATGTAAATTTTGCAACTGCAGTACGCAGAAGACGCATGAAACGAAATTTCATTATCACATCTCACATTAAAGAAAATTTGTTTTTTTTTAAGTAAGAAAATGTACAAGAAAGAAAAATATTGCTGCGTGACCTTTTTACATTTTTTTTTGTGATAAGAAATTTTGTGAGAAAGTGAATTTTTCTTTTGCATAATATTTTTGAAGGAATTTAAGAAAAAAAAATTAAATAAAATATCCTGCGAAATGTTTTTTTTAATGTTTCTCATGAGATGAATTTGCAAGTCACAGAACGTTTCATGACATGTCTTGTGACATTCTGAGAGTTTTAGGATAAAACTATGATTAAAAGTTAATCCCATTGTATCTCAGACGATTTTTTTTCTCTACAAATTCTACATAAACATTTAAGAAAAAATTGAAGTCACAAAACTCCACGAAAATCTGTAAATTTGAACAAATCCATTTGGGTAGACTTTAAAAAAAAATCATTCGCTGGATATTTTAAGAAAATAAAACCAATGAAAAGCAATGTTTGTGAGATAGAAAGTTTTTCCAATGGTGCTCTAATATTTCTTCCCATTGACTTAGGGATAATATATAGTTATAGCGTGAAAGTGAGATTTTCCGTAAGCCCATCAAAAGCTTTCTGTGCTTCTGTTTCAAAATTCTTCTTTCCCCATCAGCTGCAAATTAATCCCCCAACAAGCTTGCCTCCTGGAGCGTATCCTTTTGTCGCTTGAGTGAAGAATTTCAGTGTGGTATTATCGATATAGAATTGACTTGATACTTACATGGCCGAATTTGTGGTAAACCAAGAAAGCTTCAGCAGATTTGGCAACTTCATCAGCCTTCCAAGTGATAAACTGCCGTGGATTTTTGTGGTGGGAAAAAAGAGAGGGAAAGACATTTTTAGTAATGATGTTGGTATAATAAAGTGAAGAGATTTCCATCAAATTAGCCCAATTATTGGATTTCACATTCATTTTATACGTTTGAGTGCCTATAAATAAAGGATTTTGTGTCGTAAATTCCAGCAGTGAATGAATCTCGTGAATCAAGGGATGGGAATATCTGTCTGTTTGATAAAATCTCACAATATGCTGTATTTTTTATCTTTATACTGAATTTTTAAAGGTCTTATTAAATGTTAGTCTAAAAGTAGGAAAATTTCAGCAATATTAAATGTTACTCAATGTCACGTGATAGTCCGGGACAAAGTAAAATAAATTAAATAGGAAAATGAATATCAAATCTTTATATTTAAATCACAAAACAGTATTTAAGGAAAATTTTCAGTAAAATAAATACGTGAGTAATATAAAATTCAATATTATGTGTATATGTCGTATGACATTCCGAGGAAAAAATACTGAATTTTATTTTCAACCCAAAAATTTTCGATAAAGAAGTCTTATTCTTTTACAGATTCGTTATATATTATTTATTAAATATTTCTTCATTCTATAAATCCCTTTGAGAACAAAATGGTATTGATATTGACACTATTTCCTCAATTTTCCCTTTTATACGCCCCAAAAATGCGTAGCAAAATTGAGTTTATTCTTGTGAATTTCATCGAAAAAGACGGCGCGCAAAGTAATTAGAAAACTTCCAGCCCCTTTAGCACATGGCTAGATGGATTTATTTTACGATGGTTGAGTGCTTCTCAAGCACAAGGAGTTCCATCTTTCTCAATTTCTTTCCGCATACGAAAATTTCAGTGTTTTCTGTAAATTAAATTCGTCAACATGGAAGGATATGGCAGAAATAGGATAAATTCGTTTCTTCACGCGACATACAATAAAATCAAATATTTACTCTTGTACTTGAATGTTTGGCAAATTAGTCAATTTCTCCATTAATCGCTGTATAGGGTGTTAATACAATGTAGGTATATTAATTTTAATACACCATTGTATCCATTATTATGAAAAGGCTTGAGAACAAGTCAATTATCTCGCAAGGACTATACTATACATATACATAGTACAATGTGAAATGGGAGCAGTTTAGTGAGAAAGGGTTTTGGTTATTGGGAGGTGTAGTGGGTGGGATAAACAACGACCGGAAGATGCGAAACCCAATAAATGCGCTATTCATCGTTGGTTGTTCAACATTGTACTTTGGGGGTTTGGGAAACGTGAGTTTATGTACTTATCCCATCGGATCGATTGAAGAGAATCCTTTTTATTGAAAAAAAAAATATTAAGGATAATTTTGTGGAGTTTCTTTGGATTTTTTATGACATGTCATACGATGGTAATAGGGATTTCCATAGGAAGTTGTTTTTTTTCCAATAATGGAAGCAAAAAGGGGAAATGTTCTTGATTCAAAAAATAAAATTTCTTTAAGTATAAGTTCTTATAAAAACTTCGTAGGAAATATCCTAGGAATTTCTGGATAAATTCAGTATTTTTCCTCGGATATATCTAATAATTGTCCATGTTAATTTTCATGGTTTTCATGGTAGAACTCTCTTTATATTACATGTATTCTGTACATCAAATTCAACTATAAAATATTTGAAAAACTACCCTAAAAACCGTTTTTCATATGAATCAACCTTTATGGATTTTTCCTTCATCAAAATATCTCCAATGAACGAAGAAGCATCAGGGACAGCCGGATGGGATGTTAATACAATATCCTGTACTCTTTCGATTGGATGCTTATGTACATACCTTGTTCTTAAATGTTTCCAATACTGATGCTGCACTTCCGGTGCAATTGATGAGTATGAGACCGAGACACCGTGAGGGGTGTGCTAGTCCAAATCGAGCCATCACATTTGCTCCAGCACCTTCACCCAGACCAATCACATATTTCACGTGCAGGAAGTCAAGTACAGTGACCAAGTCCTCACCCAGAGTTTGCAATGAGGGGAAGGGGAAATTATCAGGAAGTGGATCAGCATTATCCCCATGACCCGGAGCATCGATGTGAATGAAGCATGAGCGTTCCTTGATCTCTGTCATGCAGGGACTGTTGACAAAGTCCTGGAATGATGTGTCTACAGGCCGAAAGGATATTTTAATCCTTCGAAATTTAGTTTTTTTTTTTGAGAAAATTTTGTACGATAAAATACTCACGATTACATCCCAAATCATGCACCGTCATAAAAACAGCTCGCTTTTCCTGCTGTGTCAGATCACCCTGTTAAAGGAGATTAGAATGTAAAAAGAAAAAAAATATGAGATTGCAAAAAAATTGCCAACATCATAATTAAATTCATGACATTAGGTCAGAGTTCATGTCACGTCTCTTGTGGTTTCTTGTGCAATTTTTATCTAACAATGTACCTGGAAAGGTGTTGAAGGCAACCACAACAATTAAAATGATGGACATTTTCTCTTTAGTGTTTCAACAAACTATTTTCCACACAACATAAATCTGCCCCTGGGGGAGCAACCCCAAAAAAACAAGGGGTGTGTATACCCTAATGAATTATGCAATTCTCTTTGTGATCCTTTTTCACAACATTCATTCCATCCTCATCCCTTCCCTATCGCATATCCCACTCTTTACTCATTTTCTTTGTGAAAGCCTAAGCTAAGAAAGCTCTGTGCGTGTGTTTGAAATGTTCATATGAAACTTTTGGCAAATTAATTGAATCTCCTGCAAGAATGGAAATTACATATTTACTTTGACTCCTTTCATAGAAAATTATATTGCTTTGTTTCAAAATTCTCTTTAATTTCATTATACTTTCTTGGAAGTTTTAATATTAATTTGTTTTTTTTTCTAAATGACATTTTTATTGCTTTTTTTTTACAGTTTCGGTAAAAAAAATTTGCAAAAAAAATCGTTTAAGAATTTAATAAATGGAAAATTTAGATAAATTGAATTAAATATGTTTAATTAATTGATGTGCTAAGCAACATAATAAATGATTTCTACGAATTAATAAGATATACTATGCTTTTATACCGAAAGAATTACTAAAATCAACTGCTCTTGAGAGAAGAATTTAATTTATTATTGAAAAGGAGATTATTCATTTTAGTTCTTGTCAAAAATTAGAAACAAGGAATTTTATAGGGAGTAATGCCTGAGAAGTTAACCCCTTGACCTTTCATATTTAACCCAAAGTTCTTCATATATACATTTTTATGAATTTCTCTGTCATACCGGTGAAAAATGATTATTACATCACTCCAATAAACGCTCATGGACGTGCTTTTGCCACACGAAGAGGCCTATAGTGTGAATTTATGAATTTGGCGTGTAAATTGGAAAGGGGTTTGGGGAGAATTGAGAAGGAAATTGAAGGGGGAGTGCTTCCAAGGGTGAGCAAATGAAGAATATTCTTCAGGACACGAAAAATCATTAGGATGGCATGTGTGTGTGTGAGTGTCTGTGGCATCAAATGGGGGGAAATGGGGGAAATGTTGAGTGCGTGGAAATGGATAGGCCATTAGGGGCTCAATTGACTCCTCTCTCATGGTGGGTATGCCTCCTCTCATCTGGCAATTCTTCACCATCAAACACTCCACCAAAAGTGTTCGCACTATTTCTTGGTGTAATGAAAAATTGTGTTTCATATGTGCCGTGAATGAGATATAAACCACATATGGTTTGAAAATTTCATGATATTTTCGGAGAAATTTTCATCACTTCAGACTTCTTTACGATTTGTTTACAATTGCATTAAAGCTTTAAATAAAAAAAATAATTTTATTTATTAATTTAAGATCATTTGAAAAGGATGACCGAACAAAGCATTGCAGAAGAAGAAATAAATTTCTTTCTGCGTTAATTCTGTAGAATTTCTCTTGAAATTCCCTTTCATTCATCATTTCGTTTAAAGCACGTCTATGGTAATTCCTCAAGAGCAAAAAAAAAGAGCAAACACTGTGAATGGCGTCCTGATAAATGAACATTGAATACCAAATCCACAGAGCTTGGTGTAGAAAAAGCTCCAAATAAATAAATCTCAAGCATTTCCTATGAAAAATTGATGATTATGTTTTTTTTATGTTGGTTTACACCAAAATAGCCAAGAGGGTATAAAGAAATTATTCATAATGAAATCATGTTACTTTTTTGCATATTGTAGAAAAATTCTTATGGGAAAATTGAATCAATTTCAGCTGGAAATATATTCTTCCATATGTAGCATATCCATTATTTATTATGTGTCTGACATTGTGATAAAAACGGACAGACAAGCGGAAATATTGTGATGTTGTTTGTCCTCCATTCTCACACAATTTCTCTCATTCACGCTCCGAAAAATTCAACTAAAGTATAATAATTTATTTTGCTGCTTTTTCTGCGCTCGATCATAAATGTATTACCTGCACTGTGACATGAACTTCCCCACTTCGGTCTGTATTGACGACATATCTCTGGAAAAAAGGAAAAAAGAATTTATTTAAATGCAATTATTTCTTTTAAATAATTTAATCGTTGCAATGAAATGCATTAGTAACGATTGATAAGAAAAGAATGTTTCCTTGTTGATTTTGTAGGTGGCGATAAAGCAGTTTTTTAGTTGAGAAATGAATTATAACTATCAAGAATTAACACTTAATAGTTCTTTATTTATAGAGAAATTGTTAAAAAATGTTTTGGTAAAAATTGTGGGTGATTGAAATGAAAATTATGATATGTTAATAAATATCTTAATATCTTCAATCTTAATATCTTAATATCTGTTAATATCTTAATAAATTTTAAACGTAATCTTTAAAAAATAATCTTAAATCTATTATAAAAAAAACTATAAGAGTTTTAAGTTTTTTTAAATTAATTTTTATGATTTTTATAAATTTTTTAAAATAAAAAAAATTAAAGAAAATACTAGCCAAAACACATTTCATTTTGACAACTAAGTGATTCGAAGTTTTAATTTTGGATATTTATAAAAATCAAGACTTAAATAAAAATTTTAAAATTTGTCGAAAAGAATGTCTACTGAATCGATATTATTACGGATGATTGTAAATTAAGGTAAGTACATGTGTCTTGGATATTTAAAAAAAAATACAGTATTTTTTCACTTAAAGTTATTTATATAATTTCATTTTATTTAATAAAATTAATTTCAACATTTATTAAAAATTTAAATCAATTCATTTGAATTGTTTGAAAAAATTCTCAAATGAAGTTTTGTAATTATGTACTCGTTTTTGTGCAAAAAGAAAAACGAGTCCAATGTTATTTGTTAAATAAAATTGGACCACAAAATTTCCCCATTTCCACATGAGAAGAGGAATTTCATGATGAGAAATTTAATAAAATGTCATATTTCATATAAGATTTTGTGAGAGAAAGTTTCAAACATCATTAAAATGCCGTATATGTAATAAAATGGATCTCAACTCAAGAGGATAATTGAGTGTGTTTTGAAACTTTTTGACAAGTAAGGAACATGATAGAAAGCTTATAGGAATTAGAAGGAAGTTTATTTCAAATATATGTTATCCATTCACGTTTCATAGACAAAGATTTATTTTTCCCACTAGAGGGGGTTAATTTCTATGAATTTTCTGTAGCAGTCTCTTCCGCCATCTAGTGAGGAAGCTATGAGGAAACTATTTTTACATTAAACTCAATGATAAAATGCAATAACTCATTGATGTTGTCAAGAAGAATTATCTGTATGGAGCCGTTAAATTTAAGAGGTTTAATTTAAAATGAAAATAATGTTCTCTCTAAACTAGTTAGAGGCAGACTTCACTGGTCTGGTGAGAAGCTTTTTTTTTCATTAAATTCATTGCAAAATAAATTGTGGGGAATGTCAAAATAAATTAACGGCGAGGATTGATGTGCATGGAAATTGTTTATCTCTATAGTATACAATCATCGATTGATTGTTGTAACACAAAACAGCATAAATATGTGACAAAGTATCATGATAGCTAATCAATTAATTGATGAATACACACTAAATAAATATATCCCACCCACAAAAGGGGATTACGTACAAATCAATAAGGCTCAGACGGTGTGTTAATAAATACGAGCAACGAAGAAAAAAAGGGCTGTGTTGTGTAAGAAACCACCCCCCCTCCCCCCGGAAAATTCTTCCTCGACTCGTCGTGACTCTAATTTTCCTCTTTTTTGCCAATCATGGATACTTGTAACCGCAATTATGTCATTCATCTCTATTTCTTAGCGCGCCGGAAAGAACGACAAAAAGGACGAATAATTTGCCACGGATGCCTCATTTGCGCAAGAAAAAAGGCTCAAAGGGAAAGTCGTTTCATATACAAAGAAATTTCACCCTTCAATCACGTAAAAGAAGAGGCTATTTGGTACAGAAAAATATTGTTATGCGCAAAATGGTAGAAATCTTAGGATTCAGTGTAATATCCTAATAAGGATTTACGTCAAGGATTAAAGTTGCTGATGCATGAAATCAATCCCTATATAGAGCCCCTGAAGAAGTTAAGAAATAAAATCGAAATCCACTGGCGGTGCTGAGCTTTAACAAACCATTCCATGAAACACCTTAACAGGAATAATATTGAGTCTTTCGCACATTTCGCAGTGAAATAATGTAATTAATCGACGTACTGGTAGTAAAATCCAACTCCGTCTAACTTACAAATTTATTTCATTATCTTATGTCGAAGAAGAAAGACAATAAACAATCATTCTTACACCTTCAGACACTTGAAACGCACACATTTTATGTCTATATACAATGCGAAAAACGGATAATAAAAGCCAAGGAATTACGACTTACATAAGGGTATAGACTCTGCTTTTATGTTTTTATGTGTATGGATGATAAAAAAGGGTCAGTTATTTATTTAACATTTGGTTCGGAAAGGAGAATTTGGGATTTTCTGCAACTTCTGTTGCCCCATAAAACACACTTTCCCCACTTTCCCATCTATATTAATAAATTTAACTCACTGAATTTTCATCAACAATTCCATCCCATTCCCGTGAACTTTACCCCCTTTTTTGCACGACAATAGCAGCACATCCCCATCAAACTTTTCGGGGGATTCGCTCATCTCATTAATGTCTATTTTGGAGATATTTTATTATGTTTTGGGAGCACAAATAAAAGGAAGGCATGCAGAATGGTTGATAATAATTCTCACAGTTGGTGTTTAAGTGAAAATTTGAAATTTAATTCATTATAGTTCATTTAAATCTCGATTTTTAATTCTATGAATAAAAGAGGTCTCTTCTTTGTTTCTACAATCACAACAGATTACATATTATTCTAAGGGTTCTAAGTATATAACAATTTCAAGCTATATACACTACCCTCAAAAATTTCCGGGAAAGCAAAAATGGGGCATTTTTAAGGCGAATTTTAAGTGGATATAACTCCGGCTGGGGTCAACTGATATTCAAAAATTTATTAGTTTTAGAAAGGTAGGATTTCTCACCTTTTCAAAACTGATAATTTTTTTGAAAATCGCGGTCCACTCGTTATTTCCGGAACATATTCTTTGCTATAAAAGCTCCGAAAAGAATATTTAGAATAGATTTCTGGAAATAAGTCACCCGTTTTATCTTATTCGTATCAACTTTATAACATTTTCTTATCCAAGAAAAACATTAAAACCCCCGTGTTATGCAGAGAGATTTCATAGGAATTCACAAAAGATCAATAAAAGACGATGTTTGAATGCGAAAGCTCAAAGTTCAAAGCTTATGCATAAGTTGAGGAAACTTTATGAAAACTTTAATGACTCCTGGGTGTTATGTATAGGTACTTGAGTATTGTTTCAGTAAATGAAGGATGTTCTACTGTGTGAATGGGAGGCAAAATGCAATTGTAAATTCAACTAACTTTTCCTGATAGTATGTGGAAAATTTTCACATCCACCCATTTCCACATAGAGAACTCATATGTACAGGAGTCTTATCAATTTGCAAGTAAATTCGATTTATGTGAAAATTCTTAGTAAGTTTGAATTTTCTTTTGCTATTCTCTCTTATTTTTGCATATTATAAAATTTTATTTTATTTTATGTCGTCATTTTACTTGTCTGAAACATTGAGGGGGTGTCTCGTTAGATAAAGTGATTGAAGAAGGCAAACATGCGAGTGAAGAAATTCTTCTTTTGAATGAAGTTGGAGTACTGGAAGACTTTCTACATCCTACCTACTTAATATTATATATTTTCCATGCTTTTCACACACACCCAATGTATTTTTCCAAAGTGAAAATACTTTTACATCAGACTGTTGATACTGCCAAGAACCTCTCTTATGTTTTTTTTCATCACTATATGTATACAGCGAATCTATATATCGAATCTGTATATGTATATGAAGTTTTTCTTCATGCTGTAAGCTTTTTCTTTTCTATTTGTATGGTATCTTTTTGTGAGTTCTAAAGAAAAGTGGAGGTGGTCGAAGAAAAAGTATGGAAAACATGGAAGACCTGTTGAACAATTAATTTAAATTTTATATATAGGCAGGTACGTATTTATACATATAAAATTATATACCTACAACATAATTTTAACAGAACTCCATTTTGAGGATTTCTTTTAGAACTTTTGCTTGAGTATTGTATGCTTCATGAGGGCTTTAATTTCAATTAAATTCCTCAGGAATAACTTGGAATAGGCAGCTTTGAATTAAAAAAAAAGCTTTTACACATATTTAATTAAACAAATAAAATTCAACAAAAACCTTTCATTTCGCCTGCTGCGGAAAAGCTTTGAAAAAGCTTTGAAAAAAAGGTAAAAAGGATAATTTTAGAACAAGTACACCCAGCTGTACGGAGTGAAAAAAATTACCAAGAAGTTTATCCAAATTTCCCCCAATTTCGGTCATATTTATTCTCATTTTATGCGTAATCATAAAATGAGATCACTTAATTTGTATTCAGATGAACAAGTGTTGAGAATATTTCTTTTTTCCCAATTCTGGAGCTGCATGAACCCTCTTCACTCTCTCTCTATGTAGGGATGGTTTGATGAGCATATATACATATGTATCTACACAACGTACATATAAAACGCCTGAAGAGAAAAATTCACATTTTTGCGTATTTGCGTTTCAGATATATTGGGTAAAAGCTCAAGGGGTATGATGCTGAAAAAAAATTCAGTTAAATAAATTGATTTGAAACCACATAAAATCTAATTTCATATGATGCTTTTCATAAACAGAAAGAATAAATCAGCCCCAAAGTCAATTTCTTCTATTGTTACGTGCGAAAAAACACAATTATGTGAGCAATTGGGAGTTCTTTCTATTTTTAAGCATCTGGGGAGAACAAAAAATCATTATTTTTTATTTAAATAACAAAAGGTGCCAAAAAATATAAAACAGAAAATAAATGTTCCAATCATAAAGGTAAATATGTAATTTTAGCGCATTTTTTTTAGCTTCATTCGTGGGTGTGTTAATCTGACTGAAACCACCTTAATGTCGATTTATTAAATCGTATTAGCATAACTCATAATGTTTTAAAAAAATCTTTTTTAGGTAAGTTTGTAATATAATCTACTCAAATTAATTAATTCCATAGTAGTTCCTATTCAATGAAATCTTTCACATATTTTCTCAAAGAAATATAACTTAAAATCCTCGTGGTTTTCCACGGAATATATGAGCCTCATTCAACATAGGCGAGCGGGTTTATGGGAATGGATGGCATGTAAATTGGATTTCTCACTCTTCCTCAATTTCCTGCCAAAAACCACCGTCTCTTGCGAGAAACAAAGCCAAATGTTGCCATTATCTGCTGTTTAAATATTAATGATGTCATTAAAGTTGATCCCTCTCGTCTCCACCCCAAGTGGGGCACATCATAAATGAATAGAATGAACGAAAGCTTAGAGGAGTGAGGATGCAGGACAACATTTTGAGTCCAAATCTGCTACATTTTCTTTTTAATAAAATATCAGAGACATTAGTCTCGCTGCGAAGTTGATGTATTTTATATGCTCTTTATATAGAATCTCAAATCATAAACTTGAGGAAAATTTCTTAGGTCATTAAAGAAAAATAATGTAGTAAGAGGAATGCCTAATATCCTTCAAAAAATATCCAATCATTTTAAAATTCTTCTTCTAAGCAAAGTGTTTGTGAGAATTTCTTGAAATTCTTTTAAAAAATTAACAAACTTTTTCTGATATTTCCATAAATTTGCATAAATTTGGCGCAATAAATTAAATACCTAGTCATCTGCAGATATTTAAAACTTTCCCACGAAAATTTAATGTTGCACCCAACTCTTAATCCAACCCTCTGGGGCGCAGGTATAATCCAAAAAGTTTCACGCACCCACCCAATATGGTCCACATTGTTTTATTTATCTTGTATTTTACGCAGAACGTCTCTATTTATTCAACAAACATCCATAACATTGTAAATCAGACAAAATATCCTTGAGAAATACCTGGGGTGTTAATTCATAAATCCAACATTCTCAATTCTATAGCACCCGCACCAAACATTTGCAGAAGAATTCCCACCATGTTATTAGCACGAAACATGAGAACCGCGTGATACTAGTTTACGAAATATTTCGCGAAAAGAATTTCACAAATTTTTGCAAGAATATATTAAATTATAACATAAAATATGTAATTGAAGGAAAATGATCGCATTCTCGTTGAAATTTAAAGCTCCATCGTTCAAAGCTCAATTCGAGGGCTGCATTGTACTTCAAGATAGCTTCGATAGAAGTTTAAAGAGGGGTCTACTTTAATAGCATAGTTTGCTGAAGATGTTAAATTGTTCTACAACTTCATTCTATATATTGTGTTGGAAGACAATATAGCTGAAAGAGCTGGAGATGAGCAAAAAGGAATTTCACAGAGAGATTGGAGCTGTGAAGATGATTGAAAGGATGTGCTTATGAAAATAAGGTGCTCCAAAGTAAAAGCTTCAATTCGTCAGAAAATCTATTCTATCAGAAAGAGCTGTGAGATCTTTACTTCAATAAATTCTGCTATTACTTTTGTAACCCTTTAAAACTTTTCTACTTTAAAGTAAACATTTTGCTCAAGTTTAAGAGAAAGGATTTTGTATGAAATCCAGCATTATGATCTGATTAACTCAATCTTTGTGAACTTTCCACAATTCATACACTCCTTTTTGCTTATAAATTGCTTAAGTCTCTTTATGGAAAGTTTCACATTATTCAAATTTCATCGTGGAAATTCACAGTTTCTCTGTACTAAATGTCTGTCATGCTGATACGTGATAAGAGATTTTCAGTTTGAAAATTTAATCCGAATTAATGACAAAAATGTCAGAGCAACATGACCCAGATTCAGATTCAATTTCATTCTACTAATTAAAATATTTAATTTCAAAAAAGAGAAATTAAATTAAGTTCAAATAAGATATTTGATTGTGGAGATTTAGCTCATTTGCGTCATTTTGTGGGTTTGTTCGTCCACAATATAAATCATTAACCCATATTTGAGCTCTAAGGAATACCCAAAAAAATAGTTTTAGTGTATTCAGCTCATTACGGTCAATCAATACACAGAAAATAAAAGTTCGTAGCATTGTTCGTCAAATTTCGTGAAATGTTCGTAACTCCAATGCTTTTACATAGGAAAATTTACCTCCATGTTCGTAAAATGGGGTTAACCTCCCTGGGAGTGAGACCCCATTTTACGAACATGGAGGTGAATTTTCCCATATAAAAGCATTGGAGTTACGAACCTTTCACGAAATTTGACGAACAATGCTACGAACTTTTATTTTCTGTGTACACATTTTAATAATTTACTTATTTTCAATTAGTTTTTAAATCAATTCAAATAAATTCTTCTAAAACATCCAATAAATTGATTAAAAATATAGAATCGAACAAGAAAATGGGTTAAAAGTCAAAGAAGTGATGTGCAGAATTGAAAAGAAGAAGCATGATTGCAATTCCTATTCCCTCTCTCAAACATAATAAATTATTTAATAAAACATTTAACAAAATTACTCTCTAGCAGCACTACGGCAAACTAATTAAACTCGGGATGAAGATTGTCTTCTCCACCATCAAATAATTCAAGATTATTTCGTCCTTTTCACCACATTCAAGAAATGGTTGAGGTACATTTTCGATGGTAACAGCTGTACATTGGCTATTTATTTTCCATTTTAAGAACTCTTCCCGCATCCGAACTCAATTCAATCAATTGAATTTTCATCAGAAACAATTTTCTTTTTATTTGTGGGTTTTTATCATTCATCGTTGAGGGATTTGTTATAGAAGAAATTTGCGAATAACAACAAAAAAAATCTTCAACCATATGGTACGGACCCCTTGGTGGGGCGAATAACGTGAGAAATCAATTAATCACGGTACAGAGACTCCGTCGTAGAAAATCATGAAGAAAAAAAATTCGTGGAGATGGGGTATGCCATTTTCCTGAGAAATTCCAACATATTTCTGACTGGGCGCTCCCCTATATGCGAGAGGGTAGGGGATTGGATTCTTGGGGATTTTGAGGTGCGTGGGTGGTATGGAAACGGATGTGAAGAAAAAGGACAAAGCGGATGTTACGTAACACTCTGCGGTGCTACACACGCGCGACTATGTTTACATTCCTCATGGATAATACCCACACCCACTATTTTGGCCAAAGAGAACAATACAAGGAACAAAAAAAAATTACGAGAGAAGATCTTGGGTGTGAGCTGTAATTTCTTTTCTCTGTGCGGTATCCTTTTTTTTTGTCTTTGATGGGTGGGATTGTGGTCTGAAGTGACACAGGTATGTGCGAAAGAATAGAATGGGAATGTCTCCCTGTAAGTTCCTTTAATACTCTTCCTTTTGAATAATACCGTCATTTTCTTTTATTTTTCTCTTCATACATTGATGGTACGTAGTTGGTGAAAGCTTTTACGTTCGTTGTGAAAAGTCGTGGGTTTGAATTGAGAATTTGATGATTTTTTTTAAACAATTAATTCTACAATAAAATTTCACTTTTTTCTTAAAGATATATTCAACATTTCATTAAATTTTTCTTTGGCTTCTTAAAGAAATTACAACAGATTTCTTAAACTGTTTATTTTTCTTCATAGAAATCGACTTCCTCCAAGCATAAAATTTATTTTCAATAGAATTTTCCTTAATTCTTGGAAAATACAAAGAATTTCCCCGATTTTTGTACAAAAGACAAAAAGAAATCAAAAAAGAAACACAAATAAAAGAGTTTTGTGAAGAAAATGCGAAAGTCGATAAGAAAAGGATTTTCCGCAGTGTTGTGAAAAAAAGAAAAAAGATGTAAATGGTTGATTTGAGCTCGATAACCACTCGACTTGAGTTTTCTTTTTGCTCCATTGATGCCACTTCATGCTATATATTGACATACCCGTGTACGGGAACTTCCATCAGGATTCTTATCTTTGTTCTCCGTCATCTCTATTTGCCTATCCGTGACTCCTTTTACTCGTTGAAAATGGACACAAGTTTCTCAACACCTAACCAATTCACCACTCAAACACTCTTCAATGAAATATCAACCCTTTGTTGTGTTTTATTCTTTGAAAAAAAGAAAAACTTTGAGTGTCACAACTCAATTACGAAGCTTTTTTTCACTTTTCTTTACAACAGGAAAAAATAAACTTGACGATATATTTTTTTAACCACCACGGGAGAATTTTCCTTAAATACACAACTTTTATATTTTCCTTATTTTTCCGGAGACAATTTAATGGAATTTTCCACACCGGAGAATTTTTTTCTTTCAAGATATCTGATTCCTTTGTGGGAGGTGGTGTAAATTTTATGTATAGTGATAACTTTTTCGTCACAACAATGGACCACGGAGATGCTCACACGGCTGATCTCAGCCAACTGAAAACATCAGAAGCCCCTTGGTATGTCTTTAGCCAATTTCTCCATCACTTTTGTATGATTTCTCTTACTCATTCTCTCGCAAAATTCTCTCATTTTCCCTCCCTCTATTTTTGCACTCATTTTTGCAATGGCTCTCTGGGAAATTAACACAGGGTGTTGCTAAAAATCATGCACACTCAACTCCAGCATCATTGCTCGTACCATATTTTCCCAAGCTTTTCCTCTATTTATTCACAAAATGTATGTACATAACACCTATGGAGAGTTGATTTTGTAAATATTTACTTCCAACTATGGTGAATAAATTCCTCCACAATGTGTCGATATTGAAGCTAAAAAAAGAAAACTATGAAGTATAATAGGGGTGAATAGAACTCCACGCCCTGACAATTTTTACCACCTACAAATATACAAAATAATTTATTTCTGGGTGTGACATGCAAAAGAACAGAGGACTGGATCTTCCTAAATATACATTGAAAGAGACACCACCGCACCCTCCACTAAATAATGCATCATCCCTCCCTACATTTACAATTAGATAAATTGAAAATCGATTTTCAATTCATACCGGGAGAAGAATAAAATTTTACCTTTCTCGCGCTCTCGCCATGCTGTGAGAGGTTTTTGAACTTTTCTCCATGTAATGCGGGGAAAGAAAACTCACTGAAGCCCTACAAATTTTCCCGCCCATGTGTGGTGCTTTTTCCTTTGACCTACATCACATATGTAAGCCGGGAGATTTTCCATTGGAGGTTTACAGGAAAAAAACACACAAACACAAAATAATCCCTCACTTTTCAATCCACTCGAATCCCACTCATGAGACAATTTACCAATTACGACAGGAAAGTTTTCTTATTCTTCTTTCTTTTTTACTTTTTTTCCCATTTTGGGAATTTCACTTCTGGCATTACCGACAATACATCTCAATTACCTTAATTGAATCCATTTTTGTTCTCTCATCTACGTTTACAGATAAATTCACGTCAGAATTTATATCTTGGGAGAATCTTTGGAATTTAATTCAGTAAGTGCTGCACTTGGTAATCATTTAATTACAGAATTGATAAACGAAGTGCAAGATGTTGAAGAAGAAAATAATCCAGGGCACATAGCGTTAGGAAGAGTTTTTAATGTAATTATTATCCGCAACAGTGATTTTTATTATTAAATAAAATATCAACTATGTAGTTAATAAAAAATTAATTAGGAGTAAATTAAATAAATTTAAAGACGTCCTAAAGGTATGAATGGTATGAATAAAACGTAGAAGTCGGTTAATGAAGATTTATCAATTAACATATGACGTTTATGTTTTAACGCTGTTTTTCAAACGTTTCGTATTTAATTTTTTTAATGTTTTTTTTCATGTACCTACTTATTTTTGAAACTTTTTCTTTACATTTGACATTTTTCTTCGAATGATTGACGTTTTTTTTTCATTTGACACTTGTTTTAATGTCAAAATGCTATTTTTTTCAAACGTTTGGTGTTCGTTTTGATGTTTAACGCTTATTTTCTAACGTTTAATTTTTTTTTCTCATTTTGTGGTCTTTTTCAAATATTTAACGTTTGTTTTAAGATCCAACGTCTTCTTACGTTTCAATTCCAAACTTTGAAATTTATTTTCAAACTAGAATGCCTGGCGTTTTATCAAACGGTTGACAATTCTCCCCAAACGGTTGACATTTCTCTCCAAACGTTTGACGTTTCTTAATTTTAAAGTTTCAATATTTTAACTTCTGTGGCTGATTTCCTAACGTCTAATTTCAACTTTTATATCGCATTAATTCCTCAAAAATTACTTGAAAAAGTTGTATTAAAATTATTCATAATGATAAGAAGACACATTTAAGAACATTAAGACCTTAAGGTTAGAAAAATTAAACATTTTATATTCAAACTGTTCAAGATAGAACAGAAGGAAGTAAAAATAAAGTCATAGAATATTTTATTCTTCTATGAAAGAGTGTTAAAATGTTCTCTTAGCTGTTTATAGATAAAATGCCAAGATATGCCCTCTCTACCACCTCATATCTTTTACATTGTTATAAAATTACCTATTTGAAAAAACTGCGCTCGTCTCCCGCACTCTGAGTGAAAATTGAAAATCAAAGACGCAAGAGAGTTTTGATAAAATCTAAAGCGTAGTTTTTGCTAAATTCAACTGCGACATATCCCTTAAATCCTTTAAATCGAACAAGGCTCTCAATATCTAAATCAAGCTTTTGTATTTTTTTCGAGTTTCAATTCAGCTTCAACCGAATATAACGTTGTCCAGAATGGGACTTCTTGGCAATTTTCTCTCTTCATAGAAAATTTTCTCCTTTGTTGATAATTTCAATTACGAGATATCCCATACCACGTATTTTTTTCCTCATGGTTTTTGGTATGTTGGAGAGTCAATTTGGGGGTGTGTTCCACAAGTATGAGAATAATACGACTGAGGGGATCAAAATGGGGAGAAAATATAAACTCGCTCTCTTACACGCTCTCTCTCTCCCTATATCCACCCCTATATATTCTCCTGCTAAACCACATAGTTTCATATCGATTTTCCTCCAGCAAGTGGGGTTTTTCGTACATTTTCACTGTGACGTAAAAGTCTCCCCGAGTGATTATGTGCTATATAATGGTATGAGCATGGGCATGTTGATAAGGAAAAGCGCGCGCCAGAGGAACCAAAACAAACGGAGAAAGAACGCAATTCAACTCCCCACAGGGTGACGAGCAATTCATTCTTCATTTCCGCCCACTTTGTGGGGGAGGGAGGGTTCTCCACCCTCCCCCAAATGGAACATGATCGCATTTCACTCTCAGGGACAAGTACAAAGATACCAGGCCCATTTGGCCAAACCCTAGAGGGATGTTATGTGTGTCCAATTGCTCTTCTCACCACTCATCCCCACGGGTCACCCGATATGAAATGAGGGGCGGGGGTGGGGGTGTATCATATCCTCTGTGCTATGGGAATTGGATAAAGGCAACATTGTGGTGGCTGTAGCATAAATTGTGATTTTTTTTTAAATTGGAATTTTCATATAAATCGATATCAAAACCATTCAGATTTTCTTTTTAATCGTGTAAACGTAAAAACGGAAATGTATCCCAAAACCTCTTTGAGTGAAAGAATTAATAAAATAAATTAAATTAACAAACGATCTTGGCTTGAAAATTGAAGAAACCTCTTAAATTGGAATAAAATCAATTTATTTAAAACAGATAGAAACGAATAAACTCCTTTTCATAGCAAGATTTTCCGTAGAAAAATTTCCACGTTACAATTTAAATTAAATTTCATAGCTTTATGTCTTGGATGACTACAATTTGTACCCCTTTTTAGTGGCAATTAAAGATTAAAGAGGAAATAAATTTTGTGAAATTTGCTGTCAATTTTCCAGCTAATACCCTTAATAAATCTCCACTCTTGCTGAAAGCACGTGCAAAATCTTCTAAAACATTCGATGACAAATTACGTGGAACTCCATCAAATTTTACGCACAAGTAAATAAATAAATCGTGAAGCTTAAATTCCGGAAGATAAATTCTTCTCTCTATATATTTTTCGTTGAAGGATATATTATCCGTTTTAATGGAAAATATTTGTGGATGATGGATATTGGATTATTTTTCAAAACTCAAACATCCATTCATTCTTTATCATAGGCATGAGAAGAGAGAAAAAAAACTCCTGCAGAAAAAGCTCCACGTAAAAGTTGACGGGAGAGAAGAAAAAAGTTTGGTTTTAAAAGCTGGGATCTTAATAGATTTTCATCAACTCCCTATGACGTCTTTTTGGACGTTTTGTACTGAAAGATAATAGCCATGGGGTTTGGGGAGAAATTGCAATATCTTCCAAGGGTCAAAAGTCAAAGGTTGCGCGCGTACCATCTCACTCCGGGAGCTTCCATCCTCATTTTCCTTCACCCTTAAATATATTCTGTGTGCATATTTGTATATAAAACATGGTACAACCCAGAGGTAAAATGCGGTGATATAAGACTGAAAAACTTAAGGAACTTTTATTGCTCTAAAGAACATTATGTTGGTTCTTTATTTTACATGCAATACATAAATGAATATTATGCTTCACAGCTGGTATGTTAATTAATTCAAAAGAGTTCTGCTAATTAAGTCAAGAATAAAAGTTTGAAGTTTTTCCAATTTTTTTTGAGAGTTAAGCTTGAAGGGATTGTTGAATGGAAAACTATAAAAAAAAGGAGTTTATCCATTTTTTTTTACCTGGGAAATCTTCTCATTTGAGGAAATACTCGGAGCAGATGTCTAATAATCTTGGAAAGAATGAAAAAATAAATAAGAATTTGGCCAAAACACTTTTTATTTCATATTCTAGGATAAGTAAACAAAAATTTGGTTAGAAAATGCAAGCAATGACGTCATCTTTTAGTACATAAATCACATTTAAATCTTGTCAAAATCACTAATGAAACAATTAATAATTAACTAATGTACAATTGTGACATCATTGTTTACATCTTTGTGCAAATTTTTCCTATTTTTCTATATCAGATAATTCCAGTGGAAAGTGGGAAGTCTCCTTGGAGAATCCTTGTACTGTTTAATTTTTCAAAACAATTTCTTTTATGTCTTGATTATTGATTACATCAAATAAACGTTTTTTTTTCATATAGTAACGAATAAACCTCTTCATTCTTTGAAAAAAAAAATGTTTTTAAAGAAATAATTGGAAAAATAAAATTATTTTGGATAAATTCTTTTAAATTTAATTTTCTACTGGATGTAATAAGTCATCATTCAAGGAAATTTTGCTACAGATAGCCTAATTTCCGGCAGTGCTGGATATCAACACAGAAAGTTTTTCCATGCATGAATTAAAATTCCATATGTGAACTCATGTACCAAAAAAAAAACTGCGCACTTTGCAAAAAGAAAATAAGGCGCAATTCATATAAATCTCTCTCTTGAGGGGGTGTTCTGTAGAAGTAACTTTTATTAAAGTTTCTCCGTAGCAGAGATATTATCGTAAGAATGGAATAATATCCTGTGAAAAATTGCTCTTAATATGCTTCCGTTTTTTCCTGCTAAAAAAAAGAGAAGTGAAAATTTCCTGAGACTTTATATGGAAAAGTTCTCCTCCGATATCTCAATGAAAGTTCATCTGTAGGCGATGATTAAAAGTAAATGAATTTGTTCTTGATGTGAAATGGGAAGATGTTCTCATAAGAGCTAATTGAAATGCGTCTTTCAATTGCTTTTAATTACGTGGAAAATTAATGCTAAATGAAAATGTGCAAATGATGGAACGACAAGTGTTCGAGACAAGTCTATTTTCAATACCATCAGTACCACCAATGTATTGCTATATACAACATTATGCGTCACAATTGAATTTAATAGATAATTTCTCAAAGTTCAACAAACACCCTGAAGGTGTGTTGTGGCATTTCAGGAAAATTATATTAGGGAAGCTTACATGTCCAAAATCACAGCTAAAAGGCTTCTTCTTCTGATAAAAATAGATTTATTTACTCCTTCTGGTGTGGGATACATGACCTACAATCTCCTGCTTAGTCTCCCTAGTCTCCCACACACTAGAAGTATCCTCCAAAATGAGTTAAAATTTTATCGACAACACAAAATAGTTTTATCCTTCCAGCAGTATAATGCTCGATGGGCTGTATTTTACGACAAAATTCACATTTCAGTGGAAGGGAAAAGCTTTATGTTGCTGCCAAGGAAGAAGGTCAGAAGATGCGTGCCGTGTAACATGCTGACTCAGCAGATGAAAGACAATTTTATTGGACAATCGCAAAAGTGGAAGAAAATGATACTATAATGGAATCTATTGATTTCCCTCATTGTAAATAATGACAATGAAAAATCTACAACATGATTTTGCAATTTTTACTCACATCTATTGAATTTTTAGTGACATAGAGTGCTCTCTAGAAGGTAATATATTAAGAAGAATAATGTTGACAGAGAAAAAAAAATTATGTTCTCATTTAATATGAATTAAAAACAAGGGTAAGTTGACCCTTTAGGGGGTTTTAATCTTACAGTTTGAGGGGAGAAATTGGAAGGAATCAAACTTAAAGGAAATAAATTTAACGTTTGACGTTTCCTTCCTAGCGTTTAATGTCTCATTTATGAGTTCACAGTTTTTTCTAACCCTAGACGTTTATTTTCTAACGTTTTACGTTTTCTCTTAACTTTGACATTTTTCTAACTCTTGACATTTATTTTCCAACGTTTTACGGTTTCTCATAGCTTTGACGTTTCTATACTAACACTTGACGTTTATTTTCTAACGTTTTACATTTTCTTTTAACTTTGACATTTCTTTTCTAACTTTTGGCGTTATTTATTTGCAATGTTTGACACTTTTTCTAACACTCGAATTGATATATATTTTCTAACGTTTAACATTTCTTTTTATACATATTTGACGATTATTTTTCAACGTTTTTAGTTCAATTTTCATCGGTTTTCGTTTCTTCTCTAGTTTAAATCTTCATCCATTTTCTTTTAACAATTAAAGAAAATTTTTAACCCCATTTTCTGGGTGTTAAGATATCTAAGCACGTTCTCTATGCCCCTGGAAGAAGATGAGATTATTAAAGGTTATATTTCGAGTCTTTCATGTTATAGATTTTAGACCATTGTTGAGAAAATCTCGAGATTAGCTAGAACATATGAGAAAGGATCCTATGATATTTCCCATTAGAACAATTATTTTATTCTCAGAATACAATATAAGGACAACTGTAGAACTCAAATAACAACTAAAATAATTGAATTCTAAAGAATTTGATTTAGGTTCTCAAGAAGCAGCATTAAGAAACTTTTATTTGATTTTCTTCTATGTTTACATTTAATTTTTATGTTGACATAATATTATTAGCTTTTGAAGAATTTCCTCAAAACTTAAGCACTTTTCTGGCACTGACTTCAATGCTACATAAATGACATAAAAGCACTTGATAAATTTCATTGCATAACTAAATCACTCCACATGAGGACTTGTGGTTGTGATAACGCGCAACATTTTCAAGAGGATTTCATGAAATTTCCTGATTGAGTATAAGAAAATGAGAAAAATGCCCAAAGACGAGCACTTATGCTAAAAATAGACAAATTAGTGACATATTTTGTTGCACATTTCAACTTTTCAAGTTCTTGAAGGTCTCTCAATTCATTACAAAGTAAAAATTTGTTGCATTAAGATGATTCTTTTCAATTTATAATTCTCTTCCTTTTACTTTACAGAATATGATGAAATTTTTGGTATTTAACTTGAGAAAAAAATTGTAGAATTTTCTTTGAAAAACTTTAAAATATTTCTCGACACATCTTGATGCAATCCTACCCACGATGTCTGGGTCATTTGGCCATGCTATTTCTGCCTCATCCACCAACACACTTCAAAATAAAATAGTTCTGGGTTAGTTGAGCTCCCATCAGAGCTTTATACTGAAATGCAAAACGCAGTTTTAAATTGCATCACGTCTCTCCCTTCGATGGAGAATTTATTCCAAATAATTAACATTTAATTGCACAGCACATACATGCTGCTGTTACAAGCCAGCTCTCGTATCGTCTGACAAACAGCATAAACATTGTAATTAAATTGCATGCTAATTTGCAATGTTAAAATATTGATTCAATGCGTATTTGTTCCAAGTTCTCTTGCTATCATCCATGTTTTTTTAATGCTTTTTCGGATTAAAAGCTTTGAAAAACTATACATAGTTTACATGCATAACATATTGGATTTAAAACTTAAATATTCTTGATAAAATTTAGCATCGACAGGTGTTTTGTGTGCTTGAGACAAGTGTCGATAAATTACGTCGTAAAATACTCCAATATTTTGGTGTAGAAAATTACATAAAAAATTGATAAACTCAAAACCATTTAAAGAGATAGAATAAAATTTATCATTCTCTGTATAAATCACCGTAGTTTTATGAAAATTTGATCCCATTGCGTGTCGAAAAATATCCCCATGTAGAAAAGTCGTGTATAAAACATTGTGGCAAAAGGAAAACAAAATAAGATATAAGCTTGTGACTCTGTCGATGTTTTCTTTTTATATGAGCTAAAAATAACTCCTCAACTGTGGCCAGAGATATCTTAAGTCAAAACACCACCAAATCGCTAAATAATCCCAAAAGTTTTACAACAAGAAAACATCAATATCATAAAGATAATTTTGGGCTGGCATTGCATAATGTTGTGTGCTGTCAAGAAAATGACCAAATGGATAATATCGCTGGTGCATGACTCAATTGAGATCAATTGCGTGCACTAAATTTTAAACACAGCAGAACAGGAGGGGAAAGGGTTTTAAGCAGAACACTGCGTTTATAATCTCACGCTAAAAATAGCCAAATGCGAATCTCAATTAATAAATTACTCCATTTCGTGCTAAATATAAACTTCGCGGACTGCATTGTCCCATTTTTTATCACTTCAACTTCACAGTGGACTTTATCATTTCCTCTTTCACTTGGAGATATTGCATTAAAAAACACGAAGAAGCATTTTTAAAAAAAATGGGACAATTTGAAAAAAAAAAATATAGATCAAAATTCTTGTGATAAACTTTTAACAAATGGAACAAAAGAACTAAGATAAGTTGAATGTAGTACATTAAAAGTTTTCCCAAAAGTTCACAGAGTTTTAGCACGTTTCCTTTATAAATAGAAAAAAAATCAAGCTTGAGCAATATCGTTGCAAGAATTCTTCTTTGATATATAGAGTAATTTTGTGAACAAGTTTGTTTTCTCGAGTGTTTCCTCAACAAGCACTAACTTCAAGAGAGAATTAAACACTATCGCCTCACATATTGACCTTCGGAGAACTTACATTTGGAATACTCACAATGTATGATAAGATGAATTCAATAGAAAGTATATTTCTTTACCCAAAAAGAAATAAAACAAATTAAATTCTGAAGATTTTCTGTTCCATTTTGTTTTAAAAGAAATTTTTTGCTGAAACTTATTCTCTTGATTTATAATTCATTTCAAGAATTTTAATGAAAATTTTTATTAAAATTCCTGAAAGGAGTTTAGTCATTGATATCTGAAAAAATTCTTATGGAACAATTGGGATACAGAACCTTGTAAAGATAAAAAAGAATTTACCAAAAAAACATCCTATTCTTCACACTAAAATTAATTGAAAAAAAATCGGCAAAGATTGGCACAAAAATCGAAACAATGACGTCACTGTTTTATTTTTTGTCTCTTTAAATCTTTTGAAACATTACGAATTTTTTCATATAGGTATTCATTTGATTTTTTTCATTTCCACCATTTTACGTTTTTTCTTGTTACAATTTTTAAATAGAATTATTTCCATTTTCCTTGTTCTTTTCAAACTTATTATGTTTTTCTTAATTTCGTACAGGCAGTGATTTTATAAGTTTTATTTTTTAAATCATAAAAGTTAAAATGAGGTTATGTAAACAGAAGTTTTTACATTGGCGTGATTGGCGTCGTTTGTACAAAGTTCAATCTCCTGAATCTCTTGTTCTAATCAAGATGTTTGACTTGCGTACAAAAATTTTCACAGTTTTGTTGTCATTCTAAATAGCCCAACATCTGTTTTGAACAATTGATATTAATTGCAACGGATATTTTCGAATAATTCATACAATAATTTTTTATATTCCGAATAATTTCTTTAATATCGGAATATTCGTTTATTTTGATATTTATTCTAGGAATTTTCATTGAAATAAACTTCCATACTGAGGCTAATATTACCCCAATTCCATCTAATTTTCTATGTTTAATAAGAATTTTATCTTTTGGATCTTTTAGTGTAGAAAAAATCAACCCCAAAAACGTATAGAACGTGTAAAATAAATCAACCCTTAATCGCATGACAACTTTCAATTTCGGTTGAGCCCTAATGCTTATGTACCAGCAGGGTAGTGATGCTTCAGTTTCAGGCAATTTTCAGGGGAAAGTCAATAAAGAATTCCAAGAGTTTGGGATTATATTCGCACCCTAAAATTCAAACTTGGTAATTTTCAGTTTTTTTGTGAGTTGTATATAATATATATTTGAGGGAGGTAGGGAAGGGGAGTTCGAAAGTGTGGTAAAAGAAAAATTTAATGAAATGGCTATGGAAAATGATCGCAATGTTAAATGGCATTCGAATTTATATTTTTTTCTGGGTGTAGAGAGAGAAAGAAAAATTATATATAAAATGGGAGAGATGATGTTGAAGAAAATAAAATTTATTATTTTTTCTTTTCTTCGAAGAATGCCTTTAACAGTCAGAGTTCATTCCATAGCCAAATTCACTTAAATTAAGTTTCAACGATAACAATAAAGATCTTCTGCAGAATTTCCACAGAAGTTGCATAAAACTCTGTGTCTCCAGGCATCCTCCACTTATTTTCTTTTTGTCTTGGAATCATCCTGTGGCCACGAGAGTTACCTCAAAGATAGTGTTTAAAATTCTCACCCGCTCCACTAAACTCTCGGCTCGTCTTGCAAAAGACTGCCTTCTTTGTTCGGCCGTTGACATAATTTTTCTTCTTCTTTCAAAAATTAATCTCCTTTCTGCCCGTGGGTCTGGTTTCTTTTTTCTTCTTTGGTCTTCAGTGACCCCTTTCACTGGCTGCCCAAGAAACACTTATACCACACTGTCCAAAAATTCCCCACACGGCAGATTAATTTTCCTCAAGTGTGCGTTATATAAGTTGATTTTCACTCTGCAGTTGGTTCACTTTTTTGGCAGCACACGCACAACACTCTTTTGGTCACTCTTCTCGAGCCTCTCGAGAAATATAATTGCAAATCTTGAGAATTGAGATTCTGCAATATGAGACGATGTCAAGAAGGCAAACTATTATACCAAGAAAGCACTCAAACACTTTTCTTCTTTTTTTTTTTTAAAGAAATTTTCACAGCTTTTTATGATTTCTAAATGAATATTTTCTTTTTGTAAAATTACTTTTAAGAAAAGGACAAAAAACGTTGATTTTTTTTATTACATAGAGCGTCGTTAAGAATAAAGTTTGAATGAAAAAAAAACGCAGCAAAAGAAGCGTTCTGGCGCGAGTGCTCTTGTTCAGTAACGAACTAATCTATATAAAATCATGAATGCGACTAAAATACGCTCAAGAAGAGGCCTTTCGTGCACAGAAAAATAAAATATATCTGCCCCAATACATGCACGAGTAACCCAAAACGCACGTGTGCGTGTGTGCACTCCCTAAGATGTGGTTGTTTATGTTAAATGAGAATTATTCTTAAACAATCTTGTCTCAATATTTTTCACATTATTATTTTTTGCCACGCTTTTTTTGTTAACCATCAATGGAAAATTTTTCATAATTTGAATGATTATTTTTTCAAATAAAAAAAAAAAAGAAATGGAGCAGAGTTTGTCTAAATAGAAACCAGTTAAACATACTGAAAATGTTTACATTTGTACTATCAAAAGTTCACGAAGAGAATGAAGAATAAAATTGAAGATAAGACGTATTTTGTAAAAAAAAAACTTCATGTTCATTTATGCAATCATTTCAATTAAATCGATTAATCAATTTGTATTAAAAGTCGTGTCTCGACTATAGCATTTTTTCTGATATTCTGAGAGCAATTTTCCCGCTCTGATCTCACATCCTTTTTATTGTATTATGTTCATAATTTAACTGTGTTTTTGCAAGCAATTATGTTTGAAATAAAGTTAATAAAACGACTGAGAATATAAATTTCTCTTAAAAGAATTTTATTATTTAACGGTTAAAGAAAATAGGACTGATTCTGTCAAAAATCTTTTTAAAAAAATTTGGATATTCTGTGAAAAATATTTTAATATTGTTAGTCTTGTTCTTCTTTATTCTTATTAGTTAATTTTCTGAAAGAAATCTCCAAAGAATTATCTAAAAGATTTCTGTTAAAACAAGACTATTAGAACGATTTAAAAATGAAAACTGTCACAATCTTATAACTTTTACGTTAAAAGAAAAGAAAAGATTTAAATCATAATCGTCCTCAATGTTCAAGTTTCTAATTCTTAATGTTTCTATGCTTTTTATGCTTATAAAAGTACATTGTTTGTTCAATTTTATTCAATAAAAATTGTGGGAAATACGTTGAATAGATAAATCATAAAAAAAAGAAAAGGAGTTTATTCATTTTTAATTATCCTCCTGATAAGTTTGGAAAACAGAAAGTTTACACAAAATTTTATTAAAAGAATTAAATCTAAAATACAAAAGAAAAGCAAAATTGAATTTCCACTAGAATAAATTAGAGAAAGTCTTGAAAGAATTGCTGAAAAACGTCTAAAGACCCCTAATATTATTTTATTTTATGCAAGAAGCAAATGCGCATATGCTTCAATGGTTTCATAGAAATTTCCTTTTAATTTCCTGTTTAAAATTACGAATTAAAACAAGTAATCGATAGAGCATTAATGTACATACTTTTATGTAAAAAATTCGCATAATGTGAAAAAGTTCACTACTTACATAAAAATTATCCAGAATAGAATATTGAAGCATTTTTTGCATTCTTGTTCTTAATGTATATTTTTTTGTTTATTTCGCAATGAAAGATTGTCACAAAGTCTGGGGATTCTGGGTGTTGGATGACACGTGGTGTGCTTTTTGAAAATAAATATAGAATTCCAATACAAATGCAAGCTCATCGCGTATACATATATTCATTTCATGTAATGCAAACGCGACATTATTTTTATTTATTTACACAAAGAACGTGTTGAATTGTGATTAACTTATTTAATGTTCTCTCGGGTCTCTCTGTGCGCATCGTTATTACAGTATGTGATATTATGACAAATTTGTAATCAGCATTTTGGGATTAATCTCAAACAACATAATGTTCTCTCGGTCATTCAGGCGAGCTAGCTTATGTATTACCGAGTTTATGTATTGAGTAGAGAAAGAAAATATATTTATGTATAAATGCGGAGAGATTATGGCCAGTGCTAAAAATAGCAGATTTTTCTTGAATAAAATTTTACAAAAAAAAAAAATGAAAATATTTCGAAATTCACAGCGAAGAGGACAATTAAGTGATGACATATTGTATGTGGGATTACAATCCTAATTGATGGTTCTATGAGAAGTACGTTGCGATAAAACTAAAAATTATTTGGGCTTTTAGGAATTTTAAAGGCTTGTACCTATAAAGCTGAAAAGTTTGTCTGTTTGTGGCACATGAACTCCTCATAAACCGCTGGGCCGATCTTGATGAAATTTGGTATGGGGGTAGAGGGGGTCAAGACGAGTTACAAGCGCTATATGGGATTCCGCCCCCTCCCCCCTTTATAGCGTCCTCACAGAAAAATTGATTTTTTCCCATTTTCTACTGCTGAAGGGTCAGATAACGGAATTTTTTTATTTTAAAAATTTTTCGAGGTACCGTATTATTTATCCCCCCTACTAATATACGCCCCCCTTTTATAGCTTAGGGAGTTATCACACCTAAGCTCTAAGCGCTTGATGCTTAAGATTTTACATGTGACAAAACGAGAAAAAACAGTATTGTTGTCTTTCTCGTACTCACATAGAGGTTATGATGCTCAAGCACTTGGAGCTTAAGTGTGATAGCCCCGTTGAAATGGATTTTGCTCACACGTGATTGGGGGCTCGGGTTGACTAGTTTCTGATATTTTAGAAAGTTGTAGAGTTTTGTAAAAGGCTTAAATTTGAGTCTGATTTGAATAAAATCAGCCAAGTAGAAGCAAAGAAAATCCTTAATAATTTTACAAATACGAGAAGTTTTAAAATTGCTACAGTATTTCCTAAATGGCGGCATAACTTTATCTAACACACACCAAAATTTCAATAAATTCGATGATGTGGATTTGCAGATATAGTTCCCCTTAAAGTTAGGCTTTTGTTATTTAATTCATTAGAATCTGAAATGTTCTAATAATTTGTAGGATTTTCTTCAATCACTCCCACAACTTTATCAGAGAAAAAGAGTCTAGTAAAAAGTTGTAAATGCTGAAATTTGAGAAAAATTGTGAAAAAGTAGAGGAAAAATCTGAAAAGCTCTCCAATATTCCGCTGAGCGAGATATACGCGTTATTGACGCTGAGAAAGACGCGCAAACTGCGTCGAAAACTCCGGAAATAGTTGTTTTAATTCGGCTGGATTAAGACGTGGGTCCCCTGCTGACGCTTCCTGAAGGAGTTCTGTACTTCTAAAGTCTCTTTGGTATTTGCTTAAAACAAATACAGTCGTTATTGAATTATATTGACAATTTTTTTTGCAACATATAAAAATTTTGACCAGTAAACCATAAAATAGGTTGCTGACGGTGTTTTAAAATGGTGGACAGCAATAAAAAATAAAGAAATTTTTGGTGCTTAATCAAGTGCCTAACATTTATTTTTCTAATTTCATGTACATACATATAGTGTAATTATACTAAAATTTTATTTTATTACCTTGTGATAGTGTAAAATAACTGCCTATTAAAAATATAACACTGTGATATAAATATAAGGATATTCATTATTTAATAAAATTATTTTCTAAGATAAAAATTCATGCAACAAGTTCAATAAAATTAAAATAATACACATAATACAAAATTAACTACCTATAGATCTATGTGATTTCTTGCATATAAAATAAAATGTATTTTATTTATTCTATTATATTCCATTCTATTCCATTCTATTCGATTCTATTCCACACTATTCTATTTTTTTTCTATTTTTTCTATTTTATTTTTGAGTGAAAGTCATAATAATTGCTGCATAAGAGACTGAAAGCTTCACAATCTGCAAAGAAAAAATAATAAATTCTTGAAGTTATTTAACTCATACCCTTATAATCAGTTAAGATAGACATGTTTACCTGAACTAGCGACATAATACAGATGTCGTATATACCAGCTGCTTTGAGCCCAATAGGTTGGCAAGAGTTGGCCATCATGATTAAAATAACTTTCTGATTTTTAAGGCTTAATTTGTACCAGTTTAACATGTAAAGATTGTTAAAGACTTCTTCAGACTGAAAACGAATTAATTCACCGAAGATACACAAAAGACCAAGCTGGCATAAGAGAGAGCCCAGAAAAACAAACATTAGCACACTATCGGCGTACAGTTGAATGGTGAAGATTATGGTGAGAAAAAGGAGCGTACTGAAGGCAAGTTGGATCAGTGAGACTAACTTGACGCTATCATTGAATGTTCCTAAGATATTTATCATTTCGACATGTTGTTTAACGAGACATTTTAAAAAGTTGGAGTCTTTGTTATTATTTATCATTTCCCCAAATAACTTAATTATATCATTTAGAGTTTTCATGAAGAAGATGATGTAAATGCCAATAAAGACAATGGCACAGTCACCTGTTGTAGTCCACACTGTAATCAACCAGATGAAAATTGAGGGAATGATTTTGTATAAGAGAAAATTGTTGGATCCTTGATCAATGTAGGGAATGTAAATAAATGTATAATCAGCTAATATTAAATTAATTGCATATCCAACGGCACAAATGAAAAACATCAAGGCGTAAGTTCTGAAAATGGAAAAAAAATATTTTTAATTTTGGTTCTCAAAAAATTCTTTAAAAGTAAACTTACTTAATGAATAACACAGAATACTTTAGAGCCATTGCTATATTTTCCTCCAAAACAGCCTGAAGAATTTCATTTTCATCTTTCTTGATGTGCAAATTGTGTATCCAATCCTTGAGACCTACAATTTCCTCATGGAAAGGACTTATACCGAAACATTTAAGCATCACTTGCAAAATTCCCGTGATTGTAAGTGCAGTAATAATGAGTCTCATTAAGTTAGTTTCGTAATTTTCAACATTTTTGTCCAAGCTCGCGAATGCAAGAACTAAGAATATAAATGAAACGAAACAGAAAATAATGAAGATAATGTTATATTTAGGATAATCACGGATAGGTCTCAATGTTGCTGACGTAATGCAAAGCTTGAAAACTTCTAAGAACTTTTTAAAATCCATTTTAGAAATATTTCTTCTTTTTTTTTAACCTTCGAACAAGACAAACTTGAGCAACCAAACAACACCAAAGGTACACTGCAAATAAAATGCATCAACAAATTCTTTTTATAATATGTAAAGTATCGAATGTTTTCACACATACAAATATACAGGATAATCCATTTTACGTTTTGGTAGTTAGGATCATTTACGAAAGTTTTTGAGTTGAGATTTTTTTTACCAAAAATGTCTTATTTGAGCTCCAAGAACCCATAAACAAATATTTATTGGTTCAATCTGCTCGCTAGAGGGTTAGATTTCATTAGATTAATTACATAGATTTCGAGAGGTTTAAAACAGATATTTTGAACTTGACGTAAGAAGAATATAAGGAAAATTATAAAACTTATTGTATATTTTGAGATTGTCAAAACATGGAGTGTAGCTAAAAAATGTTAAACTTACAGAATTTACCATTTCAAGGCGAAGAGAAACTCATCGGATACAACAGCTGTGTCTAAAAGAAGCACAGCTAAAACTATATCAATAATATTGACTTTTCACCTGTGGTGAATATTGTTATTTGACTAAATAATTAAATAAGGAAAATTACAAAGATTTTCCCATAGAAGTATCAAAAGCTATTTTCACAAAGGACATTTATAAATGGATAAGCGAAAGTTAGTTCCCATTAGCATATAATATCACTTATTTTGCGGTTGCATCCACTTTGTGGCTTTTTTTGTCGGGTGATCGACTTCACAAATTAAATTCCTTTTTGAAAATTACATTCATCCTTTTCCCAATAATGATGAATTTTTGAAAACAAAAACAGTTTTTGCTTTAGGCAGCTATGATTGCTAAACGGTTTGACCGATTTTCAAGTGTGAGCTATCAACGAAAATTAAGCTCTACCTACATCATACTGAAATTTTAAAACCGGAAGTCTCTATCTCTTACCGTTCTCGAGCTATAAGGCAAAGTTTGGGTTACCGACCGGTAGGCCGATCGCTCATACCAAGTCTGAGCCCAATCTGAGATATTCAGGTTTTCCGACGATTACAATACTTGGTGTAAATACGAAGTGGAACAACAAATAATTAACCACCATAAGGCAAAGAGGAAGAAGGAAATGTTTTGTATAGGAAATATGTGCTCATATCAAGATCGAGTTCAAAATCTAACGAATATCAATTTCGGTAGGATACAAGAGCTGTGTATATATGAAACGCAGCTACTGTTAACTTTTAACCTGTTTGGAAAATATTGTTATTCGTTTAAATAATTTAATGAGGAAAATTACGAACCTTTTCCCATACTTTCAAATTCCAAAGGATTTTCATAAAGGAAATTTTGTATTAATGTATAATGAGGTATTGCTTTTCACGCCTAGCAGAAGTTAGTTCCCATAAGTACATCATATTATTTTGCAAATACCTTCAACATGTGTCTCAATTTTCATCGGGTGATCGATTTTGAAAATTATGATAAATTATGAAAGCCACATTATCCTATTTTAAACAGAAATGGTAAAGTCATGAAAATTGATTCAAACGTTAAAATTTTTACAATTCGCGTGAAAATGGAACTTTAAATAAATGATAAATTTAGTAATTTTGAAAAGAGAAAAAATGTGGCTTTAAGTTAATTCTTTGCATTCTATTATAAATATCTTTAAAATAAGGTAGGTATGTGAATTAGTGTAAAGAGCATAATTTTGTCCCTCACATACTCTTCTTGTGCAGACATTTACTGCGTGTACCCCAAGAGCTCCCTAAAACATTATTTTCTCTATAAGATTTGAATATTTTTTTAATTTCAAAATTTAAAACTTTTTAACATTGAGCAAGGTTGAATGAAAAATAAATATCCTAAAGGAATAAGAATCAATTTATAATATTACATACATACATAATATTACATATACTGTCTATATATACTGTGCACGAGGTAGGTGCTATAAAATTTCGGTTTCAATTTGGGGGAATGGCTTTTTAGTGTCCCCATCGGCATTCTCGTGCCATGACTTTTCTCTTGTGGATATTTTGGGAGATGGAAGAAAATGTATAAATGAGAGATTCACATAGAACTATGACAAAAATATAAACACACAGTAGTACTTCAATCGATAAGATAGATCTCTGACTGGTGGCTGTCGTTTCTATTCATCTCTCTGCATCAAATAAACATACAAATTGTTTGTATATAAATTATTTCATTTATGAGATTCTCAAATCTTTCATTTTCTTTTGTTTTATTCAGCAAAAATTATGTATAAAAATGCAATACATATAGCATGTTCTTGAATTCTTTTAAAGAAATAAATAAATAAAAAGTTCCAATGTTTATCTTATCATGTCAAATAGCGAAAACGAAATTCCTACAAAAAACTACCCTCCCCCACTGTACGTCAACCATCGTATGTTTCTGCAAAAATATATATAATTGATGTAACGAAGGAACATGACAAGAATTTTCCACAGTGATGGCAATGATGCAGAATTTTATTTTCCCACTTTTTGCTGAATAGTTTCTTATTCTTCAATACCCTTTTGGAATATTTTCTCAATCTCATCGTGAAAATTGTGAGAGATGTACAATTTTCCGATTGTGCGCAATGTTTTGATGCTATCCTTGGGGGAGTTTTCAAGTGCATTGACCCAAAACATTCAACGCTGCCATGTATCTTTCAATTTTCCTTTGCCCATCAATAATGCACAAAATGCGCCCTTCTACATCCCTAAGAGAGGCATGAGAGCTGATTTTACATTGAGGGTGTAGCTTTGCGATTTTTTCCCATCGACATTTTCCACCCACCACCCCATGCGATGAGGCACACAAGAAGTTTTCCCAAAGCACTCATAATGTTTATTTTTCTCTCGAAAAAATGCATGTTTTTACACATTTCAATGCTGTGAGGCTTTACTTTTTTCTATATTACATAGCGGAGAGCGAGGGAAAATTTTCATTCAGTACTGAAAGAGGCTCTACTATCGGGTGTCTCAAGTTAAGAACATTTGTGGTTTTTATTACAGAATTCCTCTAATAGGGAATCTTATCATGATAAGAGCTTGGATTGGCTCCAAATTTACACCAAAAAATTTTTTTTGGGGCCTGAAAAACATCAAAAACTCTTCAAAAAGAAAAATTAAAACTTGACAAGACTTCTTCTGCAGCTACTCATTTAGGTGATTTAGAAAGGGAGTCGAAAGCTTTGGAAATTATGTTTTATTTTTATTTTTATTTAAATAATAAACGAGTTAACCATAAAATGAATTTATTTTTAATACCGAATTTTTATTAAAATAGTAAAATATTAAAACAAGAAATCGCCATTTCTCACAAAAGAAATCTCAAAAGCAAAATGGCGGATAACCTTGCTTCCATCAGATTTTTAATGCAATATTTCTCCTTTTACCAAAGATTCAAGAGGACACAAAGATTCTTGAGATGAGGATTAAATATAATTCTTTTTAACCGTTCAAGTTTAACCCTTTCGCGTCCGCGTGAAACATTGAAATATGCGTTCTTTTTATCACGATTTTTATTTGATTTAAGTACTCGGAAGACATTTCTCATTTAGAACATCTTCGTTGGCCTCTTTTACTACATTTAATGTATTTTCAACTTGGAAAAATAATTAAATTTATTTATATTCGAAAAAATAAAATATTTTACGTTTGGGTCAGCCTATGACCTAATGGAAGCGAAGGGGTTAAGCTCATTTATATTTGAAAATATGTTTGCTTTTGTCATAAGTAATTTTACCATTCAATTGAATGAACTTTTCATTTTTTCTGATTGAAAAGAAGATCATAAAAGGAAACTGATCATTTTTGTTCTTTTAGATCTTATAGAGAAACGAAAAAGGTTTTATCACCGAAATTTACAAGAAGAATATGTTGGTATTGTATGAGGCACAAAGGCGTAGTCAGTAATTTATTTGAGAGGATGTTTTTCTGTATTATGGAATTATTATTAGATTCTGTCAATTTAAGCAATTCTAACGACTTGAGTTTCTTTTCTGACGTTTGACGTTAATTCTAACGACGTATATATTTTCAAACGTTTGATTTTTCTTTGCAAACTTCTTATTTTCCTAACGTTAAATAATTCTTTTTTTTTAACTTTTGACATTTATTCCATGTGTTTATGTTAAAAAAAATTGTTGTGCGAAATTTTAATATGATTCTGAAGCTTTTCAACTATGAAATAAGATATAGTTGAAAAGCGCGCGCTTTTGGTGTCAGCGTAAAAGAAAATGACTGTCATCGCGATGATGTGCGCCGTCAATGATGTGTCATCGGTTGTGTGAGGAGATGCAGAGCGGTGTGTGATGTGGAAATTTTCATTGCAAATGCTCTCCTCCAGTATTGTGTGAGATTTCTTTGGGGGAACAGAGTGCGGCCACATCTCCGGCAACAATGGCATCACGCGGTGGACCAATGGTCACCGGTACAGACGGAGCGGATTTTCAGCATCGACAGCGTGTCTCTGCCATTTACCAAATCAGGTAGAAATTGCCCAGATTTTCTCATCTGCATCCCCCATTGGTCATGTTGCGTGCACACAATGATGTCCACCTCTGTTGCTTTTTGCAGTGCAATCAACAAGTCACGTCTCAAGTACTGCATCTTCTTCCACTACCTCCTCTTTTTTGCCATGCTGGCGAAATTGTGTTCAGATATTCTGGATCGTCTGGACATTTTTATTCTTGAAATTGAGGAACTCCAGGTGCCGGATCCGCTGTGGTGGGAATACATTTGGTGCCTGTCGATTGTTACATCCTTCATTGGGTTGTCCGCTGCAAAGGGGAATCGCATTAGGGATATGCAAAAGTACATAATTGCCCTTACTGTCTTCGGAATTTTGCCCTTCATCTATGGCCTTGCGTACTACATGAGTGATGTCGTTGACTACCTAACATTCGACAGTGATGGAGATGTTGATATTGAAGATACGGACATTTTCTTCTGGCAGGTGAGAAAATCCTTCTTAGTACATATCCTTTTTTTTTGCTTTCAACGTCCAATCTTAAAAATTAGGAACTTAATAGCCCTGAGCCTCAAGTCTCGGTCTTCATTATCAAATGACGCGAGTTCAAATCCCATTCAAACATCTTTTTATTTATTTATTTTTTACTCTAAAACAATCTTTCAAATTAAAAAAAAAAGGAAAATCCTTCTGAATATTTTTAGGGACTTCCTTATGGACTCCTGTGGTACGCCTTCATTCTCGTTGGCATGCAAATTCACGGCTTCTCCATCTATTTTGCATGGAATCTAATAAAGGCCTGGCAATCACGAAGTGCTGCCCGGAAAGTACAATAAAATCCTCCTCACAGTGGCAACCACGTTCCTCTCAGTCGAGATTTTTTTGAAAAGCATAAATGACAAAATAATGTCTTGAAGAAAGTCATCTTCATTAGGAATTGTTCAATTGAAAATATTTCGTGTTCAATGTTATAGATGTTGTCGAAGAAAGTAATCATGTCGATCTTTTTGGGATATTCATAGAGGCTGAAGAGAAGTTGATGAGATTACTGATTAATTATTTTGAGAGGGAAATTATTAACAAAGGATTTTTCGTTGAGATAATGAAAGAGAAATAAAATGAAGGAGATTATTCACTTTTTCTCGTGAAATGACTTATGAGTGAAAATTTTAAGAAGTTTAAAAAATATTCAAGAAAAGTTAACAGACTTTATTTGTTACTAAAGGATTAGTCCAGACTGGAATTTATTTAATTTTTGTTGCATAAAACATTCATCTTTTATCGATGTTTTCAAGACATAAATATGAAAAAAGAAGCAATGAAGCATATGCTTTGTACATTTTAAAAGAAACTAACTGAGGTGAAATGAATATTGAGAAAGTTCTTAAATTCTCTTGAAGTTTTTTTCTTTATTCATATAAATATGTCAATGAAGTCATTACATACATCTAAATGAATAAACTCCTTTAAAATAAATTAAGCTAAAATACTCAAAGAAATTTTCAAGAAAGGGTTTCTCCAACAAAATAATTTGCATAAAAAACATTTTCTCATCAATTTTTCTGCCTAAGTCATTAGAAAAAAAAAATTCTCTGTGTATCACAATCTATGTAAAAAAAAATGACACAAAAAACCCCAAATATCCCCTTAAAGAAAAAATACTTAAAATCGAATTTTATTGACATTAAAAAAAATCAACCAAGATGTTTTTGCAAAAGGAATTAGTGCCTGAAAAATTAAAGGAATGGATATTGGAATAGATTTTTGCAAAAACATAACATTTTGAAATATTAAAAAAACTGAGAATTTGGTGCTTTCTTTGATAAATCCAAGATCTATATACAAACTCTTTTATTTGGTAAATGGAAATAAAAATTAATGGTGTTATAATAATAAACTGTAAACTGATTGTAAAAGTCTCAAGGATGTGGACAATTTAGATTGAAAATATTTGTCTAGTGGAGCAATTTTTCTTGTATCTAGGGATTGTTTTGCGTTTAATAAAAATGGAGAAAAATGTAGAAATAAAATTTCTTTTCAATGTACTTAACATCCATGGCTTTCTCCCTCCTTGGTGGGTCTTATCGATGTGTTTTCATCAGCAGAAAGTGGTTGAAGAACATGAGAAAAAGTAATTTCCCTCCACCACAGAAGAGGATTATTAATCAAAGTCGAAAAGAGGAATAAATGTTCCAAAAAGGAATTTATTTTATGGGTTAAAATTATGTGACATAAAAATCTTAAAAGCAATATTGATGAGGAACTAAATCCTTTTTCTTTGTGCCTAAAGTATTTTGTTTGTTTTTTTTAATTAATAATTTCATTACATTTATTTACTCACAAGATTATTAATTCAAAAAGGGAGTATAGAGAACACTCGGTTAATATTGGGCGGGGAATTTAGGGGTTGTTTCTGTTAGAAATCTTTTCATTTCTTCCACAATTCGAAAATTTTAATATTTTTTTAAAAAAAATTGCAAGATTTTCATAAAAATAATTTTCCAGAACTTTTTAAAAACTCTTCTAGAAGATTTTTGGAATAGTTAAACTTTTGTTATAATTTTATAACACAACAGAACGATGATAAAAAAATGATCTTTCAAAATCTTACAACTTTCTTGTTATAAGATAATGTTAAAAAAAGATTTTAGTTAGAAGCAACCCCTTTACTTATTTTTTTTTAAATCACAAAAAAATTAATTTTTTGAAAGAAAAACTGTGTAAAAGAATTCCTCATTCGCACAGATTTTTCCCAGATAATGACCCCTTGAATTTCTTCCTTCCATTGCCCAAAGAAAGCTTAAATAAAGGACTCCCACCCAACTCAATCTTTACCTCCAAAAGAGAAGAAAATTCTTCATTCAGTAGAATAAATTAAATTAATTTAATTTCCGCCTCTGAGGGGGTGATTGTTGCATTTAGCACGACCCAAATTCATCCATCCACTTCTCAAAGTGCGCAACATCTCCCATTGAAACGGATTTCCGTGTCCTGGACATTGCATCGCGGAAATCCTGCGTGGTGATGGGGACATCCACTTCTTCGCGCCTTATCTGGCGAATTTGACTCGGAGAGCATCCCGTAATCTTCCGCCGGATGGTCATCATGGCGGCATCGCGACAAATGTTGCTGATATCAGAGCCCGTGTAGCCTTTCAGCTGGTCAGAGATTGCATTTGTGTCCAGACTATCGGAAACATTGACCCCTTTGAGGCAGAGCTTCAGCAGGGCACAGCGGGTCTCCTCATTGGGTAGCCCAATGTAGATGCGCTTCTCAAAACGCCGCCGGAAGGCCTCATCAATGTCCCAGGGATGATTTGTTGCAGCCAACACCATGATGATCTTCTCATCATTGCTTGTGGCATTGAGTCCATCCATTTGAATGAGGAGTTCTGCTTTGAATCTACGACTTGCCTCATGCTCCGAATCATTCCCACGAGCAGCGCAGAGAGAATCAATTTCATCGATAAAAATCGTACTGGGTGCATGAAAACGGGCCTAAGCAAAAAGAAGAAAAAAATCCTTCAGAAGGAAGCACAGAGATTCATCCTGAAAGACACTCTTTTACCATTTCAAACAACAGCCTGACCATCTTCTCACTCTCTCCACGATATTTGGATGTTAGTGTGCTGGAGGAGACATTGAAAAATGTTGTCCCACATTCCG
Source organism: Lutzomyia longipalpis (assembly GCF_024334085.1). Taxonomy (NCBI): domain Eukaryota; kingdom Metazoa; phylum Arthropoda; class Insecta; order Diptera; family Psychodidae; genus Lutzomyia; species Lutzomyia longipalpis. The sequence continues at coordinate 5,606,284 of NC_074710.1, forward strand.
TGGCCACAGCTTTAGCCAGCATGGTCTTCCCTGTACCAGGAGGTCCTACCATCAGGATTCCCTGCAAAAATTTTCAATAAATTGAAAAGAAGATATAAAAAAAATTTATCAAAGAAAAAGGGAAAATTGAGGTAAAAACTCACCCTCCATGGGCGACGAATCCCTTTGAAAAAGTCAGGCATGAGAACAGGAAGAACAACAGCCTCCTGGAGGATTGTCTTTGCCTCATTGAGTCCTGCTACGTCGCTCCACTGAACATTCGGGTTACGCTGCAGGATATCCTTTTCTAAAGTATCCACCAAGTGGTTTTCATACCTGAAAAGAATTATTTTTGAAGATTTTTTCATTTATTTAATCAATTGGTTCAAAAATTCATTGAAAGCTTCATGAAAAGCCCTCAAAATTAATTTTCCTGATAAAATATAAATAATCTGAGAAAAATTAGTAAAGAGGAAAAATTTCCCAACAAAAATAAGATTCTAAAGGAGTTTATTCATTTCTGTTTGGGAAAAAAAACAGGAAAACCTCGATTAGGTAATAAATAAATAATCTTCTTAATTTTCCATACCCATGAGCATTGAAGTGTTTGTTCTTTGTGGCGCTTTTTGGTGAATTTGAGTGCGTTGAATGGGGATTATCCTCAATTGATGTTACTTCCTGATCATCTGAGGCGCAAGCTTCCTCCGAACTTGACTTTTTCGGCTTCTCCTTGGCTGCCTTGAGCTTTCTTGCGCGCATTCGCTCAACTGAACGACTTTTCCTAATCGACGACGACATCTTGCTACTCCTGCCACGCTTTTCCGGTGGATGGTACGTCGGATGATGACCCAAATTGTGATTTATTGAAGGCAGTGTGGGTTGAAGTTCAGGATCTCTGCGTCGAAGGGATGAAATCCATCGAGAATCTGTAGGATTGGGCGGTGAGAGTGTTGAGGAATTTGTCCTGAGCATAGGATGCACTTCCGCCACGTGCTGACGGGCATTTTCTGCACGCAATAGATAACGAGAAAAGAAAAATACGGAAGTAGACATGAAAAATGGAGTATCATGGTATTTCCCCAAATACAACTTTTCCTTTCCGCAGTCATTCACCCCATGCGGAAGCTCCCTCACAGCATGGAGGGTGACTCATTGAACTTGGAGTTGTACTCTGAACACTTCAATCAATCGAATGGGGATAAGTGGGGGGTGTGTTGTAAAGGTGGCCAAAGGGGAAATTAGGCCTTAAGAGGAGAATATTTTTCAGTGAATTTTTACCAGAAAATAAAAAGGAAAAGATTTTTTTCAGGAAGGAATTTCATTAATTTTTGCTGTGTTCAAAAAATTGAAAAATACATTTTCTCTTCTAGAATTTCTAAAAAATAATTTGCACTATTAAAGGAATTTTCAAAAAGTTTCTTTTTAAACTTAACCTGCTGGCCGCCAAGACCTTGGAGCTTCCTTAGAGCGCCAAGGTGGGGTCGTTGAACGACCCCAAGAAGGAAGTCGATTTTCTCATAAACTATAAAACCGGGAACTGTCGGGTCACTACCTTTAGACTCCTTATATAGTCCTCTTGCCCCTTGCATCACAAATTCGCCACCCGGAAACACGCAGAAGAAGATATTAGGGAAAAACATTTTTCACTCATTTTTCACACTTTCTTCGTGAGAAATTTGCCACGAAGTTGACTGCAACTGCTATTTTTTTCACTACTTCCCCACATTCCCCTCACTCCCCGCACCGTGATAAATGGCAATATTTCTCGAATATTCTTTATTGTTTTGCACATTTATATGCTTCTAATTATGTTTTATGTTGTTTATGTTACTTATTCGCGATAATTCTGACACTAAGAAGGTAAAGTGAGAAAGTAAACACAACCCTTCATCCCCCTTCAACCATATGATTTATGATGTGACTAACTTCATTCTAAGAAATTTTCCGCAGCATGGCCGTTACACCAATTTTTGAATTCCCTTCTTCTACATTTTCCTTAATAACTTTTCTTGTGGTGGACGGATTGAGCTGAAATTTTTACACAACCTCCTCAGATAACCAAAGAACTTATTTCCAAAAGATGGGAATGGTATCTTTTATATTTATTAAGTTATAGCACGAAATATAGGGCTGGGGTCGTTCAACGACCCCGCTTGGCGGCCTAGAGGTTAAAGTATAAAGCAAGTTTTCTTAATTTCAACTAATAAGGTGAAATTCACTACCTACTGAGTTATGTTTTGATCATATCTAAAGTCAGGCCATGCTTTAATTTGTTAGACAAAGTCTAAGTTTTTTCAATGCATTTTTTAAGGTTTTATAATTAGCTCAAATTCAAGCAAAATTGAGATAGATGGGAATTAAAAAAAATAATTTTAATAATTTTGATACCCAAAAATAATTAAAATAAAGCCGCCTCAAAATACTTAAGCTTAATCTGCAAAACTTAAACATATCCTAAAAGTGTAAGGTCTAATATTAAGAATTTAAACTTAACATTAAAGACCTTATGCTTAGCTTAAAAAAAAATCAGAAATAGCCTTTAAAAAACTCAAGCCTAGCTTTAAAAATGTAGACTTAGCTTGAAGAATCTAGACCATGCAAGCTTAGCTTAACTATTTTACTCAAAGAACTGACTCTGAATTGTTTCTTAATTTTTTAAACTTTTGTTTTTCCTACATGTTTAATGCTTTTCTAATTTTTAAAAATATTTTTGAAGTTTCTTTAATATTTCTTTTTTCAATTTAAAGTTTTTTAACAGTAAGTATTTTATTTGTGCAAGAAAAACATTCAAAGTTTTCCTCTTATTTTCTTTATTTTTCATAAAATCTGTTGAAAAAAAAGGTAAATTTTTTTTTAATATCAGAAATTATATTTTCCCCTAATGAATGTGACATCAATACTAAAATCTAGTCCATGCAAATTAAATGAATAACTTATGACTCTTATTTGGGATTAAATTAATATTTACTCAAATGTTCTCAATATTTCTCAAAATAATCCCAAATGGTATTCAAATTATTGTCCCAAATTAATAAATTAAATCTTTTGATGAATTTACTCTGAAAGATTTCCATAAATATTCGAAAATTTCACTACATTCCTTAGGCACTTTGGCAATTGTAGTAAATTCCCGTATAAGTGTGGGTGGAATGGGTGTGGGTGGGGGTCTAGATGAAAAATTTCGTCAATTCACGAGTCAATAGCATTAGACAATCAATTGCTCTACTTTCTGGATTTAGACGCGTCTGAGGTATTTTTTCGGTGGTCGACTCGCACTGTGTTTTGTATTCTCAGTCCCCACATATGAGTGCGTCCACCCGCAGCCACCCCCTTCCGGCATTAGGAGCACAAACTTATGAAATAATTCAACCACGCGGGGTGGTTTGAGTCACGCGAGTCGCGACAAAACCATTAAATCGCCACTAGTTTGTAAGGGGGATGGGGGAGGTAAAGTGTTGCCCCAAAAATTGGAATATTTTCCATCATGTGGTCACATGTGTCGGGAGGTGGTTGAGGGTGGTTTTTCCTGACCTCAATTCAAGCAAAGCTCTTTCATTTTCTCTCTAAACTCTCGCTGAGGGAGTATTTTGTAAAGTACTTCAACCCCGTGTGAACTCACCCTGACTCGCCACTTTCCCGCCATTGTAGTTAATCTTGCTGTACGATGAGGAGTTGTGGGGAAGATTTGAGGCTGATGCTGTGATTGGGGTCTTCTTCAGGCCACCATCGCCACTGCCACGTGAAGCAGGGGTTGGGCGATGCGTCGCGGTGATCTTGGTGAAGGCGAATGGGCCAAAATTGTCCAAAATAAGAGAATCCATCATTCGGGCCATTTGGTGGAAGCTCGACGGTGCCTGGCTAGTTGGGGCTAAGTGAGGTATCTGGGGCTGTGGTGGTGGGGCAGGTTGACTTGAAGAGAAAAAAGTAAAACAGAGAAATATTATTGTGTAAGTCGTGACACGAATTTTCTTACTATATGTTAATTTAACGATTTTTGCCACCACACCATAAGGAATTTATGATCATAAACTCCCTTTTATACTCTCCTGGATTTCCATTTTACTCTTTTTTTGCCCACAACCCCCGTGCGAGAGAATGTAGTGGACTTTCCATAAAGAGCTCTCATGGAGTTTACTATGAGAAAATAAGCTCTAAAATTAAACGAAGAATTTCCCTTGATTAAAAAAATCTTATTGTGTTCAAAATATTTTTACAAAGCTTACAAAGAGAATAATTAAATATTTTTAAAATCTTTTTATTTTAAAATTTTTTCACTGTGATTAAAAATCTCGATTAAATTTAGATGCGGAAGAGCCCAGGAATAATCATATGAGGTAAAAATTAAGGCTTTGAGCAGAGTATTCAACAGAAAATTACAAATAATTTTAAATATTCGTGAAATTGGAATATTCATCAATATTCTCCAAATAAAAATATTCTAATTATTTTAAATATTCTGCAAAGTATTAAGAATAGGTATTTTTGAGTTTAAGTTTTTTATTTTCTCAATTTGTAATTATTTTCACCAGAAAAATATTTTTTGATCTATTTGTTCTTCAGCTCAACCATTTAATTCTTCTAACAAGGGCACGTTACAATTTTTCCTGAACATATGGACCTCATTTTTTTTTCAGAACGATTTCTTTCAAGTATAAAATGAACTTGTTCTAAATATTTGATTAGAGTTTAAATTAATATATTAAAATAGTATTTTCTTTTGCGCTATTCGGGGCAGTATGAAATGCAATTTTTTAATTAAAAAAAAAGGTATTATTATTTTAAAAAAATGTCATAGCAAAAACCGATCTTAAATATTTGACAGAGGTTCATTTTATATTTTCAATAAACTATCTGAAAAAATCTAATGAGCCCTTGTGAGCTCTATTTATTACACTTCCGCCATGAAGTGTTATTCAACTTTCTCACACCCTATGAATTATGCAAGGTAATGGTCTCAATTCACAGAAATATTAAATGAGAGATGGGTAAAAATTGTGGCAATGCGTACCCCCTTGGGTGTTTTGGCGCCCAAAGAATGTCCTGAAAGTAGGCAAAATGAGCAAAACCACAGTGCAAAAGCGAGAAGGCGCGTGATTTGAGATGGGGGGACGTCCAGGCAAGTCCGAAGGGGATTTCCTGCTCGAGGAGGGACGTTTTTCGCGTCGAATCGATTGTTTTTCCACCACCGGACATTACCCTCACGGCATGGACGAAGGCAACATACAACAGAGGTTTGAGTCTCTTATAAAACGCTATATAATAGCAGGGATAAGATGTTTATCGCGAAATCCTTGAGCTACGAGTAGGGGGATGCGTGGAAATAATCATTGGGGAATTTATGAAAGAAAAAAGAAAAATCTTTTTTTTTATGATTTTACCACTGATGGAGATTCCAGAGTGAATGATACGGCGTATGCCGGAAAGATTGAACAATCGGCACGGATACTTCATATTCCACATGAACATCTGACCTATCCAAGGAGGGATTTGAATTAGACACATTCCTCATCATCACGCCACTCATTTAGAGATAAATTTAATCTCAGAAAATTCTTTGCACTTTATTCAAGCACTTTATTGCCAATCACATGAAATCTCTCAACTTCCAAAATTTCTTCCTGTTTTTTAGGTCTTTCACGAGCGACTTCTTGACCACAACTGAACTTCCTTAAGGCATTTGCCGGTCACCTATGGGCACCTTTTTTTCCTTTCTCTCTCTCACACACACACCTGGTGGCTTCCAACGTTGAGGAGAGTCGCCGTAAAAAAGGAAAATCGATTGGAACCGAAATAAAGGAGGGTAGCGTGAGGGCGTACGGCGAGTCTCGGCGCGTAAATTGACCAAAAAAAAAAGCTGCCCAAAGCACCTCCACCCCCATATGATATTTAAATGTTCATTGTGTGGAAAAATGCCTTTCCCACACCGCCCCTCAATATATGAAAATAATTTCACTGCGATCTAATTTGAATGTCAATGAAGAAAAAATTGGGCCAAGATTTGGCGCTGCAAAGAAGACACCAAATGTTCAAATATAATATTCACATCGTCTTCACTTCATGGACTTTGAGTTTGACTTTTTGTTGCAGAAGAGGGTCAAGAGACATTGCGAATTTGAGAAAATAAAATTTTATTTAGAACATCGCAAGAGGTATAAAAGATCAATGCATAGTATCAAGAATCATCAAACTGATCCTATCAGTAGAACTTGCATAAAGTCGTCAAGTTCAATGAGAGTAGCAATTTTCATTGCTTTTCTTGGAACTCTCGCCATTTGTGGAGAGTCAAGAAGTCTGTATGAGCATCACTCGTCTGGAAAGGAAATTGGAAAACCAGATCATCCAAATAATAAGCCGCATCCGGTGCATTCTCAGGTTGATGGTGACGCAGTAGAAGAAGAAAATGATACACGTGTTCAAGTAGAAGAGCAGAAGCCACAGAAAGGTAAAGGAAATAATAATGGAAACAACGGAAATAATGGCAACAATGGTAACAATGGAAACAGTGCAGCTGGTAATCCAGAAGATCCTCCAGCTCCACAGCCAGAAGATCCTCCTGCACCACAACCTGAACCAGAAGATCCTCCTGCACCACAACCTGAACCAGAAGATCCTCCAACTCCACAACCTGAACCAGAAGATCCTCCATCTCCACAACCTGAACCAGAAAATCCTCCATCTCCACAACCAGAAGATCCTCCTTCACCACAACCTGAAGTAAAAGATCCTCCAGATCCTCAACCGGAACCAGAAGATCCTCCTGCACCACAACCTGAACCCGAAGATCCTCCATTTCCACAACCTGATCCTGAAGGTCCTCCATCTCCACAACCAGAAGATCCTCCTGCACCACAACCAGAAGATACTTCTGCACCACAACCTGAACCAGAAGATCCTCCATCTCCACAACCTGAACCAGAAGATCCTCCACCTCCACAACCAGAAGATCCTCCGGCACCACAACCTGAACCAAAAGATCCTCCATCTCCACAACCAGAAGATCCTCCTTCACCACAACCTGAAGTAGAAGATCCTCCAGCTCCTCAAACGGAACCAGAAGATCCTCCTGCACCACAACCTGAACCAGAAGATCCTCCATCTCCACAAACTGAACCAGAAGGTCCTCCACCTCCACAACCAGAAGATCCTCCTGCACCACAACCAGAAGATACTCCTGCACCACAACCTGAACCAGAAGATCCTCCATCTCCACAACCTGAACCAGAAGATCCTCCATCTCCACAACCTGAACCAGAAGATCGTCCATCTCCACAAACTGAACCAGAAGGTCCTCCACCTCCACAACCAGAAGATCCTCCTGCACCACAACCAGAAGATACTCCTGCACCACAACCTGAACCAGAAGATCCTCCATCTCCACAACCTGAACCAGAAGATCCTCCATCTCCACAACCTGAACCAGAAGATCCTCCATCTCCACAACCTGATCCTGAAGGTTCTCCATCTCCACAACCAGAAGATGCACCTGCACCACAACCAGAAGATACTCCTGCACCACAACCTGAACCAGAAGATCCTCCATCTCCACAACCTGAACCAGAAGATCCTCCATCTCCACAACCTGAACCAGAAGATCCTCCATCTCCACAACCTGATCCTGAAGGTTCTCCATCTCCACAACCAGAAGATGCACCTGCACCACAGCCTGAACCAGAAGATCCTCCATCTCCACAACCTGATCCTGAAGGTTCTCCATCTCCACAACCAGAAGATGCACCTGCACCACAGCCTGAACCAGAAGATCCTCCATCTCCACAACCAGAAGATCCTCCTGCACCACAACCTGAACCAGAAGATCCTCCATCTCCACAACCTGAACCAGAAGATCCTCCTGCACCACAACCTGAACCAGAAGATCCTCTTGCACCACAATCTGAAGTAGAAGATCCTCCATCTCCACAACCTGAACCAGAAGATCCTCCATCTCCACAACCTGAACCAGAAGATCCTCCTGCACCACAACCTGAAGTAGAAGATACTCCAGCTCCTCAAACGGAACCAGAAGATCCTCCTGCACCACAACCTGAACCAGAAGATCCTCCATCTCCACAACCTGAACCAGAAGATCCTCCACCTCCACAACCAGAAGATCCTCCGGCACCACAACCTGAACCAAAAGATCCTCCATCTCCACAACCAGAAGATCCTCCTTCACCACAACCTGAACCAGAAGATCCTCCATCTCCACAACCTGAACCAGAAGATCCTCCATCTCCACAACCTGAACCAGAAGATCCTCCATCTCCACAAACTGAACCAGAAGATCCCCCATCTCCACAACCTGAACCAGAAGATCCTCCATCTCCACAACCTGATCCTGAAGGTTCTCCATCTCCACAACCAGAAGATGCACCTGCACCACAGCCTGAACCAGAAGATCCTCCATCTCCACAACCTGATCCTGTAGGTTCTCCATCTCCACAACCAGAAGATGCACCTGCACCACAGCCTGAACCAGAAGATCCTCCATCTCCACAACCAGAAGATCCTCCTGCACCACAACCTGAACCAGAAGATCCTCCATCTCCACAACCTGAACCAGAAGATCCTCCTGCACCACAACCTGAACCAGAAGATCCTCTTGCACCACAATCTGAAGTAGAAGATCCTCCATCTCCACAACCTGAACCAGAAGATCCTCCATCTCCACAACCTGAACCAGAAGATCCTCCTGCACCACAACCTGAAGTAGAAGATACTCCAGCTCCTCAAACGGAACCAGAAGATCCTCCTGCACCACAACCTGAACCAGAAGATCCTCCTGCACCACAACCTGAAGTAGAAGATCCTCCAGCTCCACAACCTGAACCAGAAGATCCTCCTGCACCACAACCTGAACCAGAAGATCCTCCTGCACCACAACCTGAACCAGAAGAGCCTGCAATTCCTGAAGCTTATCCAAATCAGTAATTATTTGGTAAACCACATTCATGGAAAACCAACTTTTTTTAAATTATTTATTGACACATTTATTTTCAAATGGGATATGTGCGTGGTTTATAAAATTAATGTACATATGTTTTGTCAAAGGTTAAAATAAAAATTCTTTACCATCACAAGTTTTCTCGTTAGGGATGTGTCTCTTAAAACTGTCTTGAGAAATATTTTTATGCTCTTTGGTACATTTAATAAATCATATTTCATTGTTTTACTTGTATTGATAATCCTAAATGCTTCTAATGAATGAATATCTTGCGGTTTTCTTTAATATTCTTCTAAAATGCTCAAGGATGCATCTTGGTCTAGACTTGGAGGAGGGACTTTCATTTTTATTTGTGTTTCTACTTCCTTACCTGAACTTGAGCCCATGAAAGCAAGTCACAGAGTCCATGTTAATTTTTGTCACACGCCTGTAGGTCTCTTCCTCCCTAATTTTGGCACTAAACATTTTTAGAATGATAAAAAATTAAATTTTCCTACTTTATGAGACAAGTTTTCACGAGAGAAATTTTTGACAGATAGTGTTGGGAAAATTCCGGAGATGTCCTTTTTGGTGCGAAAACATGCGCAATGAGGGATGCTGTGTTTTATGCTGCTAAGGGGAAATTATTTATTTTTTTTTTTTCATTTACACAGTTCTAACAGATGGGTCATGTGGCACGTGAAGTGGATGTGGGATCAGGAGATGAATCTCTTTCCGGGTGTTCCGCCACTTTCGAGGAAGCCACTGTCACTCCCTGCACCCACAACCTGCCCATTGATACATCCATCGTCCCAAATGTTAGCACAAATTGTACTGCGTTGGATTCGTTGCTGAGGATTCTCTTCCATTTGCACCAGGAAGTTGTAGTAGTTCTTCAAACGATGCACCTGCATCCAAAAATTCGGCCATGAAATTTCACTTTCGGGCTTTCCCTGAGGGTAGCCTTGGCATCCAAATGCCAGAAATGTGGTCAGAAGTAATCCAACAATTAAATGTTTTTCACTACACATTTTATTCAAATTTATCTTCACGTGGAAATTGTCGGGAAATTTATGCTGAAAACATTAAATTCTCGCCAGCTTTTATACCATCTTCTAATAGAGAGTATGTTATCTCTATTTGAGGGGAAATTTTATTACCAACACACCTTTTAATTTGGTTGGTAATTAAATTAAAACAGATGCTTTCATGGGAACTCTGTGAGCATTTTCCACGCGTGAAAGGGTTAATGAAACAGTAGGAGTTTAGGTTGAAAATGATTGCGAATTTCCGTGCAAATAAAAGCACCAGATGTGCACTTTAAAATAATTAACAAACCCTCTCTCTCATTGAGTTAATCAATTGGGTTATCTTTTCGCGTGATCTAGTTACGCTACCATGAGCTTACAGCTTATCACAAATCATCGATATATCGTTTGATTTATGGAAAATCTTTCTCATGAAATTTTGGAGAAAAAAAGGAAAATTCTTTAATAAATGTTTATTTATTAATTTATTTTATTTGGCGTCATTAAAGCTCATGACTCGTTAAAATACATACTAAAAGGAAAAACAAAGCTTTTTTCATAATTTTCTTTGAGCATAAGAAAATGTCGTTATTGTTTTTTTATCAGAGCCAGTATTACGTGAGCTAAAAAATTCTACTTATATAATCACACTTGTGTAGTTCAAGGATAAAACATTTCTATATGTAGTCAGATTTATACAGCATCAGTTTCACATATCAAGAATCAGTCTCATTGTGAATTTTGCTGAAATAAGAACGATTTTTCTCTTTTGAAAAGTGTTGTGATACTTCCCAGACAAAATATTTAAGCAATGATTACGACAGGTTTTATCTATTTTCTTGCCGCAATAATTTCCCTTGGAGTCCTCTATGTGAGGCGAATTTATGGATATTGGCAGGATCGCGGAGTGCCCTTCATAGAGCCCCATTTCCCCAAAGGAAGTATCTCAAGCCTCGGAAAAACGGAGCACTTTTTCGAAATGATTAAAAGATTTTACGTTGAACTCAAAGGTGAAGGAAAGCCTGTTGGTGGAACTTTTTTTATGACCACACCTGTTGCAGTAGCTCTGGATTTGAATTTCATAAAAACCATCCTCGTGAAGGATTTTCACTACTTTCACGATCGTGGTTTCTACGTTAATGAACGCGATGACCCACTAACAGCTAATTTACTGACAATTGAGGGTTCTCAGTGGAGAGCATTGCGCACAAAACTCTCTCCGTCCTTTACAAATGGAAAAATGAAGTTAATCCTTCCAATTATAAAAGATATTTCCGACAGATTTGTGCAGTGTCTCAATGAGGAGCTCTGTAAAAGGGAAGAAATTAATCTTAGTGGCTATATGTCGCGTTTTATGATGGATATAATTGCAAGTTCTGCTTTTGGACTTGATTGCAATACACTGAAAGATTCAAATAATGAATTCTTCATCATGAGCCAAGCTGCATCGGATACTTTTATTGCAAGAACTCTCAAGAAAGTTTTTATGACGTCATTTAAGAAATTATCCATTTTCCTGCGTCTTAAGGTGACAAAGGATCAAACATCTCAATACTACACGAGAATAGTGGAGGAAACAATGTCATACAGAGATAGAAATAACGTACAAAGAGATGATTTCCTCAGTATGCTAATGCAGCTGAGGAATAAAGGTGATACAATAGTTTTTTTTACTTTTACTTTTAACAAATTTTTCAAAAAAAAATGTTTTTTTTTAAGGAAACCTCGATGGAGATTCTGGAAATGCAAAGGATTCAGGGAAATTAACAAATAATGAAATTGTAGCAAATGCCTTCCTTTTCATCATAGCAGGATACCATTCTTCAGCAACTACTTTGGAGTTCTGTATTCTAGAATTGGCCCACAATGCCATAATACAAGAAAATCTGAGGAACGAAATAAGGTCTGTGCTTGAGCAGCATGAGAATATGTTGTCGTACAATGCATTGATGGATATGAAGTATTTGGATAAAGTTGTAAATGGTAAGCCAAGAACAATTAGTGAAATTCACTACTAAGTCCGACTTAGTCTGTTTCTATAGTTAGCCTAAAGTCCTTTTTTGGGCCACGAACAATTTTAAAAGGTCAGACTTTTAAGGATTTTAATTTAAGTAAGGCTAGATCGAAATTTTAATTTTTTTTTAATTTTTACCAATTTTGATGCTAGTAGACGATTAAAATAAGGCCGCGACTTAAAACCTTAACCTAGCTTTCAATATTTAAGAAAAGAATAACCTATAAAAAGTTAGGCCTAGCTTAAAAAACTTAGACCGAGCTTACAGAACTTAGGCCTAACTTTTAAGAACTAACATAAGCCTAGCTTTAAAAAGTCAGGCCTAGCTTTGAAAGTTTAAGCCGGACTTAGTAGTGATTTTCCCGATACTTGAGTAAAATTTCTCATACCTAAAATAATCTAAACAGAAACTCTACGAAAGCATCCACCTGGAGGCACTTTAGTTCGTAGCTTGAGCGATAACTACAAAGTCCCTAATATGGATTTAACTTTGGAGAAAGGAACACAAATTTTTATCCCCGTTCTGGGTATTCATCATGATGCCGAAATCTATCCGAATCCCGAAAAAGGATGTTGGGTAGAAATGAAAAAACTTTAAAGACTTTTCACTTACTACCTATTTTTAAATATGATTTTGGAAAAATTCTTAAGGATCTTAAAGAGCAAAAGTTATGTAAAAACATTAAAAGCTAAAAATGAAGGACAGAAAAAAATGGACAGGAAGGAAACAAAGTAAACAAACAAATAGCTGACGTACTATTTCATTTTTATGTGGAGTTTATTAAACAAAAAAATTTATAGTATTTCATTCAATAATAAAACATAGTTAACTTACTTTCGTTTATTATCAAAAAATTTGAATGAAAAAGCAGTAAGAAGAACAAATTTTACAAAGACGTAAATGGAATTATAAAGAAGTGCATTAAAAGAAAAATTTACTATCTTAATCATTTTTTTTATGTAAGAAAAATTTTATAAGAACAGTAATTAGAGCAAATTCGCAAACAATTTTTTTGGCTTAGAATCTACCATGCTTAGTGTTTACTCGTTGATTTATTTTTTGTATGAGATCATTAAAAATAAAAAAAATAATAGTTGAGATTGGACCATGTAAAAAAAATAATCTTGTTTATATTAGCTTAAAAGCTTGTTTCTAACAAAGAAAAATAATAGCTCAACAGGCATCAATAGAAATAAATATTAAACAACAGCTTTAGGCGGCTTTTGAATAACGAGATTTGTTCTCAGATTTTTGCTTCTTCTTCGCATCCGAAGATTGCAGAACAAGCGAATGCTGCAGAAGTAAATTATCTCAATAATACTTAGCCAAGAAACTCCCATAAAGAGCCCTAAAATTCCACCGCAGTTTGCAATGAAATTTGTCAAGCCGTACAATTCTGATCGCTTCGATGTGATGAACTGTGTGTCTTTGAAGAAGATCGATAGAGTAACTGATTGGAATCTACAAGAATAAGAATTTTCTTTATAGCTCTTTCTTCTTTTGTCGCCTAAGTTCATTCCTGAAGCTTAAGCCGGATCGTTATGGTTTGATGAAGGTCAGTTCAGACTTTAATAAAATCTTCAGAAACTCAGAACTGAAGCCTTGACTTACCTACACCAAAACAAAACTTGAGAAAACTTACTCTGAAAAGTACTCTTCTGGAATATTATGGGCATTCAGGAGTTTCTTCCACTTCAATTCCGTTGGGGATGTTTCAGCTTCATATACAATTGACGTACAAGCAGGTAGGCAGTTGCATCTTGAGGCTTTGCTGCTTTTATTCAAATCCTTTGCAATTTCCATTTGAAGCAATTCATATTCAGCTTCCATGTAGCAGGCTACCTTAGCAGCTCCACAGATTGGAGTATCTGCCTCACGTGGCATGGAGAATTTAACACAACTGCATTTCTCCTTCGTAAAAACGGACACACATTCTAGTTCGCAATTCCTTTGGGTGTAGATCTTAAAGAACTTCAATTCCCGTTCGTGATTGAAGAAGCACTGTCTTCTGAATTTAGAAGCATATAAAAGAAATGAGAGATCCTGCTTATTTGGAGGTCTTACTGCTAGACTTAACAGGCTTAACTTGAGAATAAGCAGGTTTAACCTGCTAGTTAGCAAACCAAACCTACTCCTCAGCAAACCTTACCTGATCGGATCATATTCCCTCAGACCATCTGACGTAGTAAACATACTTGGTTTTACGGAGACAGTTATCTCCTGATTCATAGCAAGTCTAAAGTAATGCTTAGCAACTTGAGGGACTTCATCTGGAGAATGAAGAAGGACTTTAAAGCCCTGCATAGATCCTCTGCAGAGGTAGTCGTAGTCTGCCTTTGAGAGATAAAGCCACGTGTAGAGTCCACTCCGGACGCCATCCCCTAGAGCTCGATGTGGGTATGTGTGCATTGGAGCATCGCTTTCATATCCATCTTCCAAAGACCAAAATTTAGCTTCATTCTCATGCTTTGGGTAATCGTATCCGGTATGCAGAGCTGATTCCCGATAAATTTCCGAACCATTTAGCATGTTAAAGGTGAAACAGATGCCTTCGTCTGTGAGAATAGGAGCAAAATGACGGCATGATGTTGAGTTATTGTGACGACAGAAGAAGAATAAATCATGCGGCGTTATTTGTTTTAGTGTTTCGGCAAAACTATTGTTAGCAAAGACTTGGTCGTCCGAACTGAATGTTGTTGGTTCGAGGAGGTTGAAGTCGCATGTTTGATAAACCGTCTTCAGAATATTCTGTCTGAAAAGAAAGTAATTGGTATTACCTTCTAATTGTAAGATATTTTAATTTTAATAATTAGTTTTTTTTGGGTTTTTGAAAATTTTATAAGGAAAATTTATTTAAGAAGAAAAAATGAAATGAATAATTTGATTAAAAAAAATTTCAGCGCTTTCAATGAGATTTATATTGATAAAAAATATACAAAATAATTTTCTGATGTGAGAATCATTAATGAAATTACTTAAAATTTTAATCTTCTCACTAAACATCTTATTATAAAATCTTTTAATAAATCAGGAAATTGAATTTTAGTAAATTTTTGAATTTATAACGGTGACTTTGCCTGGAGCTTTGACTGTCTTATTTGCTTCACGAATAAGCAAAAAGCTCCGATGCATGACATTTTGTGCTGCGTTTACAATATAGCTCATCTCTCTTGCTTGAAGAAGAACAAAATGTACCAAAAATAGCAGTGGTGGCTTTTGGAACTACATTCAGTGCGCCAATTTCAAAAAAAGTAGTCAAAGCTCCTGATATAAGGAGCCTCTGCGCCTTTATGTGTAGATTTGAGCGAAGCAACAATTTACCTCGTTATATAGATATTATCATTGTATAATAATTTTATATAGTAATACAATCTCTGAAGGGATGAAAAAATCCAAGAGTTCCGTACCTTCCTCTTTTGAGGGGAACGTAGATGGCGCGCGGACTGGTGCAAATTCGGGGGTAAGTGAAATGCAAGGAGGACTTTCCTCCCATTCACAAGATCATTTGCTTTCGAGCGCTCATGGTGATCACTTGAAGGGTCGCATGAGCTGAGCGTTTTTTCTATATGGACTTTTTTCTATATGGACTTTTTTCTATATGGACTTTTTTCTGTATGAACTTTTTTTTGTACCTACGATGAGTGGGTTGCAGAAGAGGTGCACAAAAAAGGGCTGAAGGAAGAAAAATGTACACGGAGTTGAGTTCAGATCTTGCAACATTTTTGGTTGTACATGAGTGGGAATGAACAGAAATATATTTTCTTTCCCTTTTGCACAATGAGATCTTCCAAAGTCTTGAAGAGCACAAATTTTGTCTTTTCGAGCAAAATTCTGCCTCAAACACGCTGGCTCATTCAACACGAGCTGATATTGTTACTAATGAATTCAAAATTTGCAATAGAAAACTTTTATTTATATAAAAAAATTTTAAAGGTTTTTTTCAATCACTTTTTGGGTCAACTTTAAATCGAAAATTTTCTTCTAAAGGTTAGTAAATTAATAATTTTGAAAACTTTGTAGAAAAAAAATTAAATTAAAAAATTGAATTGATTAAAAAAACATAATCGATATTTGGCTAGACCAGAATAATATAAAAATTCAATTGGTCAGTTTAAAGAAGGAAGTGAACACAACTTTTATACTTTTCAGCGATGTTTCGGCATAATATTTATCCCATCTTTAAGATTTATAAGTGTGAAATCGTATTGATCATGGGACAGAAAACTTTATATGATAAATAATTAGGAAAGAATGTGGCATACGATTTGACGACTGGGGCTAGGGTTAATTAAGTCAATGTGCATAAAAGTTTCTCTGAAGGATTACCGAAAGCAAGATATTTTCGTCGATAGGTCAATCTTATACGATATTTTCTGTCCTACAATTTTTTAGGCCATTTGAGGCAATATGAGTTTTTGAGCTTTTCCTATCTTTCCACTTCTGCTTTTAGTGAAAGTCGACGGATAAATATAGTCACCGGTGGGGTAAATTAAGTTGATGATATTTTCCGATATTTGAAATGATTTTTCACCTAAGATATTAATTGCAGTCTCTAATCTAACCTCTCGTCTGTTAATCCGTTACAAATCCGTGGTGTTCTAACCACTAAAATAGAGAATTATACAAATTTATTAACCATGAGATTTTTCGAATGGAAGGCTAGAAAATCTATATAATAAAGAAAGGTCTGTTTGTTGGTAATCAGTCGTGTTGGCTATACAAATCTACACCGTTTGACCGATCGTGATGAAATTTGGTACAGAGGCTCCTTATACCAGGCGGTTTTGAGTGGCCGTATCCATTTTTCCCCTAAAGCCTCCCTTCAGGTAGCCCCCATACAAAAGTCATGCATTTTTTGTAAATTGATTGATAAGTGGCCCTAATCTACCTTTAAATCATCACAATTTATTTTCTCTCTAAAATTTTCGCGAAGCGCAAGAAATCCCCGCGAAGCGGGGCGAGGTAAATTGGAGCGAAGCGACAATTTACCTCGTACCTATCTATATAATAAAGAAAGGTCTGTTTGTTGGTAATCGTCCTGTCTGTACAGCTATACAAATCTACACCGTTTGTCCGATCGTGATGAAATTTGGCACAGAGGCTCCCTATATCAGGCGGTTTCGAGTGGCCGTATTCATTTCTCTCCAAACTTCCTTCAAGTAGCCCGATTTTTAGCTAATTTTTACCAATATTTTAGGAATTCTTTAGAATCTCTATTCATTAATATGTTCCGCCACAATTAATTTTTATCAAAAACTTGCGCGAAGTGAGTCGAGATAAATTGGAACTAAGCGACTCCATACTATTTACATTACTGACTGAATTCGCCACAAGTGACATGTCCAGGTTAAAATAATTATACAAAGAAATCCCTTTTAAGTTAGTTAAAAACACTCATGCGTTTCGTATTCTGCACTACCCAGCTAGTGAAGAAATATTGAAAAGGCGTTAAAATAAAAATATTAAAGAATACCTAATTCTTTCTTAACACTCTAAAAGAACTTTTTGAGGCGTCAAAAATTTCTTTTTATTCTTAAAAATGATCTCACAATCTTTTCAACATAATGATGCAGTCGATGTTTTACTTCAAATATCTCAATTATGAATCCTAAATTCCGAGCAAAAAAAAATATGCCGAAACATCGCTGAAAAGTATAAAAGTTGTGTTCACTTTCTTCTTTAAACTGACCAATTGAATTTTTATATTATTCTGGTCTAGCCAAATATCGATTATGTTTTTTTTTAATCAGTGGGCCTGGGGTGCAGTGGATAGAGCGCTTGAGTGCGCATCCAAAGGTCGCCGGTTCGAATACAGAACCCGGCAACGCGCCCCATCCGCCAACGTGCAATTAGATCACGTTGACCGGTTGGATCAGGAGATTGATACACTCCTATCCGTAAAATGGCCCACACGTGGTAGTATCTAGCAAGGCCGCCCACTACTTCTCCGCAAGGAGAACAACAACATCGTATAGGGCGGCCGGCCCTGTTCCTATATGGGATGTAGCGCCAAAATATTTATTTTTTTAATCAATTCAATTTTTTAATTTAATTTTTTTTCTACAAAGTTTTCAAAATTATTAATTTACTAACCTTTAGAAGAAAATTTTTGATTTAAAGTTGACCCAAAAAGTGATTGAAAAAAACCTTTAAAATTTTTTTATATAAATAAAAGTTTTCTATTGCAAATTTTGAATTCATTAGTAACAATATCAGCTCGTGTTGAATGAGCCAGCGTGTTTGAGGCAGAATTTTGCTCGAAAAGACAAAATTTGTGCTCTTCAAGACTTTGGAAGATCTCATTGTGCAAAAGGGAAAGAAAATATATTTCTGTTCATTCCCACTCATGTACAACCAAAAATGTTGCAAGATCTGAACTCAACTCCGTGTACATTTTTCTTCCTTCAGCCCTTTTTTGTGCACCTCTTCTGCAACCCACTCATCGTAGGTACAAAAAAAAGTTCATACAGAAAAAAGTCCATATAGAAAAAAGTCCATATAGAAAAAACGCTCAGCTCATGCGACCCTTCAAGTGATCACCATGAGCGCTCGAAAGCAAATGATCTTGTGAATGGGAGGAAGGTCCTCCTTGCATTTCGCTTACCCCCAAATTTCCTTAAAAAGACCTCATGCGCCATCTACCTTCCCCTCAAATGAGGAAGGGCCGAAACGATTTGGGCACTTTCGCCCTTCTTTGTAATACTATGTGTAGATAGCAAAGATATTATTTTACTATGTGTAGGGGAGACCGGGGTTAAAAAGGTCACTTAAGGGTTTAAAAAAAAGCTCAAAATATCATATTTCCCAAATGGATAAAGCGAAATGTTTAGCTCATTTCTTTAGGAAATTTACTGCCCTACAACTCTTTCTCAGATCATTTTGTTCTATCTAGCTAGGAAATATGATATTTTAGGCTTTTTCCAAACCCTTAAGTGACTTTATTAGCCCCGGTCTCCCCTACCGGATACAAAAATTATTTCTTGAAGAAATTCAGTTAAACAAAAGAATATCTTAGAAATCATAACGTGCTCAAGAAAAAGATCTTTCTGACTTCTAAATGAGAATTTCTTGATAAAATTAGAGAGTTGATTTTGATGCTAAACATTACATGTTTTGTAATTTAATTTTCTAATTAAACTAAATTCCTTTTTTTTAGGAGATATGAAAGCTTTAACGTTCCTATTCATGAATCCTTAGCTTCACCCGCTGCACCATTGCAGATATTTAATGAGGAATCAATGAAGCTTCTTATCTTCAGTCCAGAAGAATTTAATTACAGACTTTGGAGAGCAATTAAGCAATTTGGATAAGCCATTTGTTTGAGTTTCCTTAATTATTTTCATCCCTTAAATTAATTATTTAATTTTCCTAAATTTTCCAATCATCCCAAAGCTTTCAACGACTGGAAAATCAGGAAAAGTTAGGGGATTCTTTCCATGAAGAAAAAGTAAAAAATTATTTAATTTCAACTTACTCATCTTCTGTGAGATTATCATTTCCACCCTCAGTGTAAAGATTGTAGGATTTGGTAAAATTGAGAAATTCAATCGTCACCTTGGTCTCTGGGCAAATGGTAACAGCTGGGAATGGAATCTGCCAAATTGGAGTGGATTTGTCGGCAAATGTAACAATTACCGGGCTTTGTTGCCATCTCTTCCACGATGACCAAATGAAGCTGGCGCAAAGGAAGATTGAAAATCCAAAGGCAATCCCCCACTGCAAAAATTCCACAGAATTAATTTATTTTCACCAAAAAATTCACTTTAAATATTTTTTTTTACCCAAACTCTCTCAATCCATGGCCTTCGTCTCTCACCGAGGTACTTCACCCCGTGGATTGTGCTGTTGTAGCAGTAATCGGAGAAAAATCCCCAAAGAGCCGTGCGACAGTTTCCATGTTTTATCCGCTGTCCTAATTCCTTTTCCGTTGGAGACTCACTCACAGCATCAACATCACAATTTGGGGTAACATTGAGGAACAAATGAGGCTCCTTCGTTGCACCCTCATCAACCGTTGCAATTGATTTTCTCTGCATTTTCTCAACTTTCACTTCCACTCCCAAAGGAAGTCCGGTTAAAACTAAAATATTTCCATCACGCCAGCCTTTGGGTTATTTTTTATAGAACCTAGAATGGGAAAAATGTATCACTCACTTGGGAATTAACTTTTAAGTGATTCTCAACAAAAAAAAACACGCGAAAAGGGACATATGTAGCGTATTGTGACACGACTGATAAAAGAGGACATAGAGAGGAATTGAGAAGCTCTGGATGGCACACCTCGTGAAATTATCCTTGAATATGGAATGTTGATTATTTGTAAAACACACCTGCATTTTATTTAATTAGGATGCGCAGGAAAGTAATTCAAGGTGAGGTGTTAAAGTGTTTGATGAATTAAGAAAAATACTCACGTTTTTTCTTAGTTGGAATCTTTTACTTTAACAAATCAAGAAAAGATTTCAGGTTCAATTTTAATGGGTATTGTTTTTCTTTTTAATTAATTAATTAGTTAGTTGATGAAGGATGGAAAAATCAGGGAGAAAATCAATTAATTTTGATAATTTTTGCATTTAACCCCTTGCTTCAATTGAATCAAATTCATAAAACTTAAATTTATTCAATTTTAATGTGAATAAAAACTTTTAATATTACTCTATTTTAATATAATCTTATGCAGGAAAATTCAATGAAAATTTTTATTTACTGATAACTATTCTATCAGCCCATGCTCACATTTTTTTTATAAGAACCCAAAAGGGTTAATGTAAATCTCTTTTTATTTATGATTTAATTCAAATGTTTGATGTAAATAATAATCACCTGAGACAGCGAACTGAAAGTCTTTAGATAGATAGAGAGAAATATTAATCTTTTGATAATAAATTAAAATGAGAAACAGTGTGAGAAAATAAATGGTTTGCGTTTATCTCAGAAAATCGTTACTAAACTGCTTTAATTAGGGGAGACCAGGGTTATTTTACTTACGTCTTTTCGTTTTAATCTTTTCTTCCATTTTTAAATGTTTTTTTTTTCAATTACTTAATCAAATTTTCATTCTCTATTATGTATAACTTTTGATGAATATTTTGAAAAACTACAAAATGAATAAATTTATTTTTCTAGAACATTTTAGTTTATTAGTGCTAGGGGAGACCGGGGTTAAAAAAGTCACTTAAGGGTTTAGAAAAAGCTCAAAATATCGTACTTCATCGAAGTATTCTGGAAGAAATGCATGAAGGTTGCAATGATTATTCCTCAAGAACCATTCACCTTTCCCCGGTTTTCCCTATGCGCACCATTCGCAGTATATTCACAAAATACTCTGCTATTAAGTAGAATTGAAAAGCGAACAAAATAAAAGGTTTTTCTTTCCTTAGTTAGATTGAAGAAAATTCAAAACAATTTTGGAAATTTGTAGAGGAGAATGGGACAAACTAGTCACATGAGGGTCTTGGAAAAAGGAAAAAAATATCATATAAATTAATATCAGTGAAAATATATATTTTGATTTTTTTAGGAATCTGATTTGACTTTTTCTTGCCCCACCTTCCCCTAATCTTTGGTATTTCAAATTAAAATCCACAAGATAACCCAAAATTTATGAATCAACGAATCAATCTGAATCATTGCGCAACTTATTTACTCACACAAATGTCTTGCGTTACTCTGCGTGATTTCCTCACAAAGTTCCCGATTTTCCTCACCCGAAAAAAAAAAACATCATCACAGCACGAGATTATGCGCCATGACCTTTGTAAGTGCATCGTGGTCTGTGTCTCGTCACCAATCATTTTTTTTTCAAATAACTTTTTCTGTGATGAAAAAATCACTGGCGCTCGCCCGTTATCAGTAATTCCTCCTATCATTCTCGAAGCTCACAGTTTTTCCCCTCTTTCCACACTCCACTAGACATTTTTACCCCAAAACAGTCAGTAATCGTGCGACTACCGAACGAAACTGAGCCACAAATGTGCAATTCCTTGTGCATTAGAAAGTTATGTATCAGAAAATGTTAATGTAGATTTTCCGAACTTTCTCAAAGTGATTTTCCTGTTCCATATACACAATTATTGTTTAATTAAGTGTTGTGAAAATGCGATTCAATCAGATTGATGAATCCAACTACAAAGTGCTCGAAGTGATTTCCAAATGGGATATCGTCGTGTGCTACATCAGTGGGATCTTTCTCGGTGTGTGGGTCACGATAAAATGGTTCATTCACTACCTGTGGACCCTCGTGAATCCAAGGTCATCCACAACAGCGGCACGCAATCACTCCGTACCCGATAAACCACCATCGTACCTCGTGGACAGCAACTTTGGACGCCATTCATACGTGAAGCTCAATGTGAGTCGTCGTGCGGCTGATAAGAATGTTGCGTGATCCTCTCTCCGAGAGAGAGAGAGAGAGAGAGAGAGAGAAAGAGAGAAATTGCATTATGAAAAAACAAAGTATTTTCACCTATTGACCTTCTTTCGCGGAACGTGTGCGCGGGTTGTGCGGGTGATAGTGCAGGCTAATGGACCACAAGTCCAGACGAAATCATTGAACTGCCTCAGAGCTTATCGGAAGAGATGGTGCTTTTTTTGGAAGAAGCTGTGAAATATATATTTTATTGAACATTGAAATTATTGAGATGATAAAAGAATATGTATACATAACGGATAATGTGTAGGAGATTTAAATGGAGTCATGTGCAAGGCGGGAAAAATTTGATTCGAGGTGTACCGGAAGAAATGTTGGTTTTTGCAATTAAAAAAAAATAAATGTTCATTCGTAAAAGTTTCAGATGATTTCAGTTACTAAAAAAAATTAGAGAATAGAGAAAAAGATTTTGCAATTAACGATTAATTTATTTAATTATTTTTTCTTATTAATTATTATTTTTTTATTATTAATTTCTGAATTAAAAAATATTTCTCGCACTTTTCAAACGTTAGTAAGAAAGTCTTTTGATAAATCAAAAAAATTGAGATTGAAGATAATGGATCTAAGTAAAAGGAGTTTATTCAATTTTATGTCCCCGAAATTATTTAAAAGGTTAAAACAATAAAAGACAAGAAAATAAAGCTATTATTCTATAAAAAATCATCAATATGAAAATTATTCTGTTTTAATTAAAATATGTTCAGAATGGCTAAGAAACTTTAGGAAAGATGTTTTATTAAAAAATACAAAAGCCCGCCCCATTTAATGAAGAGTTAAGGGGTTTCGGAAGAGTTAAAAAGTATTAATTAATTAATTAATTAAGATCTGATTTTTTAAAGTCATTCAACGATTTTTTTCAATATTGTTTATTTAGTGAAAATTTTCCATTTTCTTTTTTGCTCTGTGCGTGAATAGAGTCCTTTCAATTCTTTTAGAATTAAAATTCAACCACACTCACACTACAAAAACGGTTAAACTCCTTTATGAGTAAATTAGTAAATTAGTAAATTAGCAAACAAATTTGTCATATGTATGTATGCACAGTTTCGAGTGAAATAAACAATCTATCTATCTATCCATAAATTAATTTTCAATCAAGGTGTTCAATTAATTAATTTAACTTTGTATGTAGTCAGTTGAATTAATCAAGTGTAGCATGAATATATCAAGTTATATCAAATTAATTGCGCAATATCTTTTTAGTAAGTTGTAATTAACTTCGTAAATTTGTAAAAAGTAAATCAAAACGTCGCTTTTTAATGTTCATTCATTTCACAAATGAACCAATCTTGTAAAATTTAATGAATAAAATTAAAAATTTTCATTTTGTTTTAGAGAACAAAGTTTCACTTTGTTGAAGCAGGAAATCTCACTGATCCTGTGATCCTCCTGCTTCATGGCTTCCCGGATTGTTGGATCGGTTGGCGTGATCAGGTGAAAATTTAAACATAAATTCCCCTCAAACATTTCAAAGATTTAAAATATAAAAAAAATCTTATTTCAAATCAATAGATTAAGGAACTTTCTCGCTTCTTCCGTGTCATTGCACTGGATCTTAAGGGTTTCAATGATTCAGATAAGCCAATGTGGCGTCGTGAGTATGGGCTGGAGAGGGTCTGCCGGGAGCTCGTGGACTTTATCCATAGTCTCAATGTGAACTCCGTGACGCTGATGGGGCATGATTTGGGTGGCATTCTGGGATGGATTCTCGCACACACCAATCCACTTGTCATCAATCGTCTCATCTGCGTCTCGGCGCCACATCCCAATCTCATCTGGTCCAACCTCGAAAGCTCCAAAGTACCCATCAATAGTGCCTGGATTAAGTTTATTCAGGTAAGTTTCTTTAATTTGTTTCTTCAATTTTTTTTAAAATTTTATTCTCTGCCTGAAACAGCTTCCATATCTGCCAGAAGTGGAGCACGTGAGGCCTGATTCGAATTTTTTGGAAAGAAATTTCACTCACGTGGACAATACGCGAGCCAAGTCAAAGTACAACAATCTTCAACCACTTAATGGGTCATCGAATGAAAAGGGACACATCCTGGATGCTTATCGATATATTTTTAGTCGCCACGAAGATTGGAATGGACCCCTAAATTACTACCGAAACCTCCCCTTCTATCGTATCAGAGAGGGATCATCCCTCATTGTGTGTCCATGCCTCATTGTCACAGGTTTGTATCCTTGTTGAAAAGCTCCCTTGCGGTCCTTTCTGATTATTCTAGCATATTAATTCCTTGCTTTTGCCTGCAGGGAACTCTGACCCGCTCTTTAGGTTGGAATCCTTGATCAAAAGTACGGATTTCTGCGAGAATTTCGTGGTGAAAATCATCGAGGGAGCCGCCCATTGGCCCCATCAGGAGATTCCTCATGAATTTAATCGAATAATCCTCAAATTCCTTGTGGGTAAGTAAGAATTTAATTTTCTAGAATTATCCGTCCTCAGAGTCATTATTTTTATGCAAAATCTTTGAATTTTTCTTCAACACTCAGGTTCTCGTGCCAGTCAAACGATGGAAAAGATTGAAAAGGTCAATAATAAGGGTTTGATGGGCCTTATGTTGGGAGCTGTATCCAATAGTGTAAACAAAATTCACAACACAGTTCAAATGAGAACCACTGAAGCTTTCTAAGTTCCATCTATATAGCTGTTGTCTCTTCCAGGGAAATCCTCACTGTTGTTATGTCTTTTCGCGATTCATTTGATATTAGTCGTGGTAATGCAAAATTCTCTTTTTTTAATGTTAAAAAATATATATATTTTTAAAATGATTCTCTGAGTTTGAAAAACATTATTTAAATAAGAATATTTTTTTCTGAGAAAATAACGTAATTTCTTGTGAATGAGAAAATGATTTTGTGCTAAAATTATTTCCACTTTTGTGTCTCGAAATTCGGCATTTCCTCTTTGTGTTCAGAGCAGAAAGTTGGACTCATTTTCGGGGTACAACGTGATCTCAAAATTCTCCTCTATATGCTATATAATGTGCATGGAAATCCACATATACATACATATATTATGATGTTGGGGTTTCCCAAGAGTACAAAGGACATCCATTCATTGGGCGAACGGATGCAATATTGGAGTGACATGAGTACGTGAGATAAGAGATATTTTCATTGAGCACATTTCATGCTTGAGAATAATATTTTCAACTCGTAACAATTTTGGGAGATTTGATGAATAGAATTTTGATGATAAGTGCAAGATACTGCAGCCAGCATAATATCAGACGCAATTCAGAAACTCCAGCTCTAGAGAGAAACTTCTCTTTTGGGCACAAAATGTTCGCCTTTTTGGGGAGGAGATTCAT
This sequence comes from Lutzomyia longipalpis, assembly GCF_024334085.1. Lineage (NCBI taxonomy): Eukaryota > Metazoa > Arthropoda > Insecta > Diptera > Psychodidae > Lutzomyia > Lutzomyia longipalpis. Next base: position 5,631,975 of record NC_074710.1, read on the forward strand.
CCGCATTGCCGCTCATTGCAACCAGACCACGAACTTTCCGACGGATGTAGCAAATTTTGCACGTTATTATGCAAGTTAAAGGAAACTATATTTTCTCATTCATTACTATTAAATATTTCTAGAAATTTTTTTAATATTTTATTATTAGTTAAAAGAAAAGTTTCATTGCTCAATTAAATTATCCAGAAATAATAAATTAATTAATTTCTTCTTCTAACGTATTTATGCATTTCAAATTTAAAAGTTTTTATTTGAAAAATCATTGGATTTTCACATAATTGATAAAAAAACTAATTATTTTCTTAAAGGAAAACTTCTAATATTTTATGAGACAAAAAAAGGTATAGAAAATGATTTCATTCAAATAAAATAAATATTTATTGAATTATAAAGGAATCTTGAAAAGAACTAAACTTCAAGATTTCCCAACAATTACATGACCTTAAAATTCCGAGTGGATACAAAAATTTTCAATGGTTAAGAGCTCATTAAAGTTTTATTTAAATGGGTTAAAAATCGGTTAAAAATCTTAAGAATCGGTAAATATAAAATTGTATTGTGAAAAAATCTATGTTAGAATTTTTGTTATATAATGTTCAGAATCTTTTTTATTTGACTTTTGTTTTTTTTAATAAAAATGGATTTTATATTTAAAATGTTTTTTTAACTCTATATTTGTTTTTTTTTAATTTTTCAATTTTCGCATATTTTTAAAAAATAGAATCTAATTATTAAAGAATTAATTGGTTTTACGCATAAAAGATGAATTATTTTCCAAATTATTTAGAATATTTTTTGGCAAGGAAATAAACTTATGCGATCCTAAATTCACAAGAAAAATTAAGGGGACGGATTTAAAAAAAACGCGACATTTTCTAGCATTTTTCCACGATTAGAAATAAATAAATAAATAAATTAATGCCAACCAGCTTTATCTAGTTCAGTTGACATTCTGCATTCTTTATAGTACTTTTGAAATATTTGTTATATATAGTTATGTATGAAAGCCACAATGAAAAGTTCCTGGAAAAGTGTGAAAACTTTGTTGGGAAATTTTTTTAATTGGCAAATGAAGAGCATGATTCACTTCCTTACGAAGAAGTTTTCAATTCATCAAAGCGAAAGTATATTAACAAAAGAAACATTCCTTCTTGTGAACGGAAAGAAAAATTCAGAATGGTTGAAAAGGGTGCTACAGCCGAGGGGTGAAAGGCAGGAAAAAAGGGCATAGAAAAGTACAAGAGAGATGAGGAGATGGCGTAATGTTAACGTAACGATGCGAAGGGCGTTGCCGTGCATTATGTAAGCGTCGGGGCGCGTCCCTTTGCGAACCATAAGGGGTGAACATAATGCAAATCACAAAATGAAACCATGATGAGGGTAAAGAATCCACGAAGAGGGGAAATTGTGCAGAGGAGGGTGAGGGGTGAAATGATGAAAATGGTCGGGATGTGTCATGCGAGAGCTCTGTGTGAGGAAATTATCAATTGGTTCACATTTTCAGGGTGGTATGAGGGGGTGTGTCGCACTGAAGGGAATCTCAATACATTTTCCCAAAATAATTCCTCGTTGAAATTCCACTTACATCCAAATCCGCATTTATATAGCGATGGCAACAAAAGGGACACCCAGTGTGTACCCCCTCTCTGCACCGCCAGATACACTGAAAGGACGCTTTTCTCCATGAAAATTATTCCACCTCTCATGCAGTTATCATTTCCATTTTGAGGACTTTAAAAGTATTTATGTGGGGGATGATGGCTTTCCATCAATTTCCACCAAGTTTTTATTTCGTTATACCAATAATTTTATTACAAAATTTAATTTACTTTACAATTCCCGGAGATGAAGAACGACTTTTCCGTTTGTCTTTACTTTACAAAAAACGGTAAGTAAAACTTACAGGCTGTGATTCTTTCTTTGTCAGTGAAATCTGAAATTGACGGAAAATTGAGGATGGGCAAATTTTGAGGAAGGTTTTCTCGCGCACCGAATCACAGCCAACGCGCAGAAATTATGTGAAATGCCTTAATCGTGGGCGTTGGCTGTGATTCGGTACGCAAGAAAACCTTCCTCAAAATTTGCCCATCCTCAATTTTCCGTCAATTTCAGATTTCACTGACAAAGAAAGAATCACAGCCTGTAAGTTTTACTTACCGTTCTTTCGCTTTACACTGTTCCATCCATGCTATTTAATTTTTATCTTTGCAGTTTATATATATATTTATCTTTGCATTTTTATATGTATATATAATGTATATATCTATGCATTTATATATATTTTATTTTACTTTTATATGTGTATATATAAATCGCCCCGCTTCGCGGGGCGTTGGTTTTATGCAACTCAAGATATGACATGTTAAGTTTAAAAGGCGATATCTACGGAACGGCTACATAGATTTTCTTCATTTTTGGCATGATGAAAGATATTATAGCCAACTATAACATATCAAAATATGAAGCAAATCTATAAAGCGGTGCCCGAGATATTCATCGAAAACTCATCGAAAATTTTGTTTTCGATTTTAGCGCCACTTGCGGTCATTTTTTGAACTTGCAATGTTTCGAGCAGTTGCAGGGCTCGTTAATATCTTTCATTTGAGCCCGGGTTGATCAAAATCGGTCAAGCCGTTCTCGAGTTATAGCCGATTTTCGATGAAAAATTGCGTCGGCCATATTGGCTAAACGGCTTGGCCGATTTTCGAAAATGAGGTATCGTTGGAAAGGTCTTGATGGCCCCTACAACATACCAAAATTTCAGACCTCTAGCTATAATACGGACTGAGATATAGCGAAAACAAAATTTGGGGGTTATTCAAAATGGCGGACGGCGGGGTGGGGGGGGGGTGGATTTGATCTCATAATCGGATGTCTTCCAGTCGATATATGAACTTTGCCGTTGACCGCAAGTCTCTATCTATTACCGTTCTCTTGCAATATTGTGTTATATTCCGGCCGGACGGACGGCCGGACGGCCGGACAGATTTTTGGCGCCACCGTTTTTTGGAATGTAGGGACCCTAATTCGTGCTTATCCCAAGTTTGAGCCCGATCTGACGACTTTGAATTTTAGAGTGTACACAGAAGCTGTGCTTCTTTGAAGAAAGAATCACAGCTAAAAAAATTATCTCCGTGTTAAAACAAGGAATTAATAGGGGTGTCTGGGGTTGTAAGTTCAATAAATTATTTTTGAGATTTTATGTCTCGCTTATTTCCTAGGATTATAGATTTTCCAATAAAAGGATGAATGAACTCCTTTCATTCTGTTAAAGTCCTTTGATTTTATGATTTTCAGCATTTTCTATTCAATTTTATTCCTTTGTTATTATTATGATTTTCAAGATTTTTTTTTCCAATTAAGGTTTTTTTTTTCTAAACATCTTCATTTTTCCAAAGTTTTCTTTCTAGAATGCTTATAAGTCTTCTAATCGAAAGCCTAGGAATTGTTTTAATAGAATATTATATGCTTTTCATAAGTAATTGTCCGTCTATCTATTTTTTTCTTTAATCTACGATTTATTCAGAATTTATCCTTAAATTACTATTTCCTGTGCCTCTAGTGATTAATTTTTTATATGATTAATTCCGAATATCTAGCAGCTCATTCTTCAGAGCCTTTTCTATAAAGAAGAATCCACCATTTGCGACAAAAAATTCTTTGAAATCTTTAAGAAAGAAACTTAAATTGGTGTCCACTTGCATTTGAAATAAAAAATGAGATGAAAAAGAGAAAAAAATCTGAATTAGGTGTGTCCCACAGGCCATTGGGTAGTCGAAGAAATTCCCAATTGTCATCATCAAGTGGAAGATGAATTTTAAATCCGATTGTGATCTCGTGTGACCATCATCCTCCCAAAGTCCACTGTTGGGCATTGTTGAGAGGGAGTCTATTCGGTGGCTCCTATAGATGAAGGGGGGAGGGATAGATCTGATGTCGAAATGAGACCCATAGGCAGCAGCAACAAACAAATAAAGTATATAATTATAGCAATAATAATATATTTATGTTGAAACCCATGAAAAGAATTTATTATAGATATTAAAAGGTAACTCCACTGTTCGTTAGGCAAAATGACTCAACAACTTCTCTTCACTGCACACCCGAGGAGTTCTTTCAACTGTGGGGACTTTAAGTTTTCATACATATGTGTGGTATTTATTTGAAACACTTTCTAGATGGGTGTTGAGAGGCAATTTTCTCGGTTGGTCATTTCAACAATTTTGCCTTCCCATCGCACACACCACCGCAGTGGGACCTTCCTGTGGCCATCACATCTCCTCCGCATTTGAGAAACTTCCTCCGTCGATGGCTTTTACAATAAAGTTTAATTCATGGAGTAAGAAGAAGATGACCCAAGAGGAGGATGTTGCCAAATCTGCATCCGCTGCTGAGACCTTTTTCTCTGACCCTCTCTCAGGTGGATCTACAACGCACAATTCATTCCAGCATCAATGGTAGGTATTTATTATTTGTCTGAGAGGCGTTTTTATCTGTCTTCTCCTCTTCCTCAATCACCCAAAAGTAATTATTGCTATTATTGCCACAACTGCTTACTCCACCGAAGAAGCTATTTTGTGCCCCATCAATGGATACTCCATCTCACACAGAGTACACAGCACGGAGGCAGCAAGAGAGAGAGTGGAGGGCATCTCAACTAAATAGACACCTATTGGGTTTGTTTATTGATTGACGGAATTGATATGTGTTTTAGAGGAGATGAAGATTACTATACTTTCTTGATGTGATCAAGCTACCCGAAGTTATACACTGAATGATGAATAAGACATTGACTGAGAGCCAACCTTTCCAACCCAAATTGGTCTCAAAAGTCACCACTAATTGGATATGTTGCAAGAACTTTGTTAGAACAAGAAATTTATTTTTATTCATTTTCTTTTATTATATATTTTATTTATTTATTTCAATTGCCAATTGAAAATATTTTTCAAGGCATTCAAAGACATTCAGTGCGGCAAATTCAAATTGATTTCTTTGAAAATTTAAATCAAAAAAATATTACATTAAACGTCTTAAGCCTTTTAGAGGTTTTTATTTAACAAGTTTAAGGCATTCAAAGCTCATTTAGAAAATATATTTTACAATATTATGTATAAGTAAAGTACATTACATTTGGAACATTTTCTATGTTGATTTTGAGAGCATAAAAATAGCCTTAAAAATTTTATTTTCACAAAAATCGATTAGAATCTGTTAAAGAAAAAGTTTTGGAGATTTCTGTGTGAAATTTCTTAAATTTTGTTTGAGAATTGGCTTTGTTAAAATTTAAAAAAAATGTACTGGTAAGCTGACCAAGCTTACGGGAGCTGTGTTTCTTTCAGTGTACCAATTTTGTGAGAGCAAACTAGAACGCGAATTAATTTAAATACGCGCAAAGTCGGGAAAAGTTGAAAAGTCATACCCTAAGAAATGTTTGGAAGGCCATATCTCGAGAACGGATCCATAGATTTTCATAAATTTTTTTTTGTTTGAAAGGTCTTGAAGTCAGCTATAACATATCGAAAAATGAAAAAAATTTATGTCGCCATTTTCGAAAAATTCGAGTTCGAAATTTTCGAAAACTTTGTTTTTGACTTTAGCGCCTCTTGCGGTCATTTCTCGAAGTTGCAATGTTCTAGACATTTGTAGGGTTTCTCGAAACCTTTCATTTGCGCTTAAGTTGATCAAAATCGGACTTGTAGAACCCGAGATATGACATGCCAACTTTAGAAGGCTATATCTCGAGAACGGATCCATAGATTTTCTTCATTTTTGGCATGGAGCTAGATAATATGGTCAGCTACAACATATCAAAAAATCAAAAAAATTTATGTCGTCGTTTTCGAGATATTCATCGAAAACTCATCGAAAATTTTGTTTTTGATTTTTGGCCCCCTAGCGGTCACTTTTGAAACTTCGGATGTTCTAGAGAGTTGTAGGGTTTGTTGAGATCTTTCATTTGACCCCGGGTTGATCAAAATCGGTCAAGCCGTTTTCGAGTTATGGTCGATTTTCGATGAAAAATTGTGGCGGCCATATTGACTAAACGGCTTGACCGATTTTCGAAAATGAGGTATCGTTGGAAAGCTCTTGATGGACCCTACAACATATCAAAATTTCAGACCTCTAGCTATAATAGCGGCTGAGATATAGCGAAAAGAAAATTTTGAGGTTATTCAAAATGGCGGACGGGGGGGTGGGGGGGTGGGGGGGTGGATTTGACATCATAATCGGATGTCTTCCGGTCGATATTTAAACTTTGCCGTTTACCGCAAGTCTCTATCTATCACCGTTCTCTTGCAATTTAGCTCTGAACTCCGGACGGACGGCCGGACGGCCGGCCGGAAAAAATTTTTTTTTGGCGCATACGTTTTTTGGAATGTGGGGACCCTAATTCGTGCTCATCCCAAGTTTGAGCCCGATCTGACGACTTTCGATTTTGCTCGGTACACAAAAGCTGTGTCTGAAAGAAACACAGCTAAAATTCTTGGACATATCTGGGTTAATTTATAAAAATTTGGAGTTAATTTACTTGTTATTAGGTCGTATTAAGGCACCAAGAAATCCTTGAAATCGATGAAATTACAAAAGAAATTCTTAAAACTTCAAGGATTTTTTGTCGCTTATATGAATAATTGTTAGAATATTATTCTAACGTTTTATCGTTAGGAAGCCTTTTATATCTAAAACTAATTCGTTCTTACTATTTTCTAATATCCTTATTGAAAGGAAACTAATTACCCATTGTTTGTTGGTCTTCATCCAATTCTTTATCCGATTTTAATTGACAACCCAACCAATAAATTCGTTATTGCCAATTAAATGAAAATAAATCAATTTTCTCTGTAGATTTGTCAATTTATTCCTTATCTTATATATATCTTAGGTATTTATGTATACAAACTTACTTAGAAGACATATGTAGATATATAGCACACACTGTCATTAATTAATTTTATTTGTGCAAAATGTGAGAATTTAATTAGTAATACACGAAAGAATAAATGCTCAGTGTGAAGTGAAAATGCAATTAAATTGAAAGTAGAGGGACTTTAATTTCACTTCACGTAATGAGGGTACGCCCCTTTGTCGTGGTTCCCAGGGGGTTCTATACTGTCTGAATAGAGTGAGGTGGAAAAAAAACGCCCTCAGAAGTGGGATTGAAGTGTACGAAAGTTTTGTTATGTAATTGCCGTGTATAAATTCATTACGAGGTGCGGTACAATGGCAAAACGGCCATATTTTTAACATTGATTTGGTGTAGCATTTTGGATGGAAACTCTCGAATCCTCTCTGAGGAAATTTTCAACTAAATTCACCCAAAAACTACCCTCTTGGGAGTCTAATTGAATTTTTGTAGCAGGGAGACCCCCCTCCTATATACATACGAGCAGCCGAAAAAGGGAAAATGTTTTATTCATGCTGATACCCCAACGAGCTGGTATTGGATTCAAGTATCGACTTCTGCAATAGACTTTTTTTCCAACACTGCTGTCACTCCAATTTACTCAGAAAAAAAACCCTCCGACACGTCAACAGACCCTCGAATTTTGTCACTTATGTAATCGACCATCATTGTCATGTATATATTTATTCAGTGTATATGAGAGGGAAAATTCATTTCATTGCGGACGCACAATAGCTCTCTCCACCTTCGCGCCGTGCGATGAAAGTATGGCTTTCAGGGTTCTATGGCAAAAAATGCTCGTTAGAATTTCAACCATCCAATGCAGGGTGGGTTGGGTTACAAAAATGAGGGGTTGTTTTCAATTTGGCACCAATGCTGGAACAATGGATGATACGTCGATGATGAATTTTATACTTTTCACAGACACAATTTCATGTTACACAAACCCATTTCCTTTTAGCAGGAAATTGCGATTTTTCTTCATCATTCTCTTCATATTTTAACCACCCTCATAGACACCTCCCTCTCAAACTTTTTATGCAACTGAGCGTACAATGCAGCAATGTCAGTAGATACTTGAAATTGTGTCTCACAGAGAGCTTTTTAGCATTTTGTGAAAAGTTTTCTCTATTTTCCTTCAAAGTGAAATCAATATTAATTGTAAAAGGTAAAAAACTGAGAAATATCTGCTTTAATTAACAATAAATAAATAAAATGGTTCGAAAAGGAAGGTAACAACGCTGAGAAACATAACTTTAACATAATTTTAGTATGTGGTTTCTGTGAATTAAAGCATAAATAAACAGTTAAAATTCATATAAATGAAAGAGTTATTTATTCAGAGATTTTTTTTTCAAACAAGATGAGTAAATATTTGATTGAAAAACCAAAAAAATGTGGAAAAAAATTAAAGAAGATTTTACATTCCAATCATGACTGTGCCCAGTTCTGTATATTAAACTTTAGATGATTTTCCCCAAAGAAGAAAAGCTTTATGAAGAAAAGCTGATTTTTTATTGCATTCTCGAGAGTTCTCATTAAAATTTTATATTGTAATTGAGATTTGAAGATTTTTAAAGAACAGAAGAAAATTATTAGGAAAGGTAGACGAAGAATTATAAAATTTTCTTTTAATTAAAACAACAAAAAATTATTCATAAAGAAAAATTCTTCTGAGAAATTCTTGGTTGATTTGACCTCAGGGAAGAAAGTATCCGAGGAAATCTCATATACGTTTTTAGGAAACATTTAAAGAATTTTGTATATCCTACCATTTTATTGAATAAAAATACTTTTGAACTTATCAAAATTTTTTTTTCTAATTCTAAAAAAAGGTTTGTTTTTTTTTCAAAACTTTGAAATGCCAAGAATATACATAAAACTTCTTGTATTTTTGTAAAACTTTTAGTTAAAAGTTCTTAGTTATCTATTTTTAACGAATAAAATCCCACAGAAAAAAGGAAAGTTTGTTAGAACATTTCTTTAGATTTTCAGTTATTTTTGTTTTTAAAATTATGCATGTATTTTAGTTTTTTTTTTTAACAAAAGACAATACACGTACATATGTTTGAACGCGGAACATGTAGATATAGAAAGGTCTTGTACATAATATTCTCAACGAATTTTCCATCCTCTATAATGAATTTTTCTATCTCTCAGTCTTGTCAGTCACTTTGATCCCCTTGTTCGCTCCTCAACTTCCGCATCAATGGAAATTTTCTTTATTGTAACGTCGGAAGAAAATTGAGTTTGTGAAGTTCCCAAGATTCTGCCAATCCTCATTGCTAAATGTTCTTACACACACACACACACATACAACCCCCTCTTTGGCCAAATTGGGCTTCCTCTCGAGAAACCCTCTCGCACCCTTGGATTGTGACTCATGGCGAGAACTCAAGAATCACTTGACAATTTGACGGGCATTTTTGAGGATCACTTCGACACATTCCACACACCCCAGCCGTCGCTGCTGGTAAGTGCAACGAAATTAAAATGAATTCCATGTCGTCGCTTGAGGATTATCCTCTCCAACCATGGTCTTATTTCATCCTCCTCTCGTGGTGCACTCCTTCAAATTTTCACACCAAACTTTGAATGAAATCTCCCCGAATGGGCTACAAATTCACCATTCACAGTAATTGTTTCCAAGGATCTCTTCTATGTGTCTCCTCGTAGCTCCACATCCTTCAAAGCTTTTTTTTTTGATTATTTTAATCTTCAACTTCATTGTTAGATATACATAATTTTTGAGAGATGATGAATTTTGTAAAAATGGAAATTGGAAATGGAGGATGAGGGGAATGTGAGGGAGTGGATTATTTTTCATCCCTTGTCAATACATAAATAATTCTAATGCTTTTATAGAAGGGTAAAATGACAGAGAAAATACTTATTTAAAAATAATTTCAATAATGAAATATTTCTTCTCAAGTCCTGATAAAATATTAATCAATCAAATTTCTAAATGAAAAAGCAGTTACCTTACCTACCTATATTTAATTAAAAAAAGTGTAAAAAAATATATTTGTAAAATACTCACAAAAAATTCATGTAAGTCAACATTTCATATAGGTACATAGAACTTATTTAAATTTAATTCTTAACAGTTTTAGCTGTGTTTCTTTCAGACACAGCTTTTGTGTACCGAGCAAAATCGAAAGTCGTCAGATCGGGCTCAAACTTGGGATAAGCACGAATTAGGGTCCCCACATTCCAAAAAACGTATGCGCCAAAAAATTTTTTTTCCGGCCGGCCGGCCGGCCGGCCGGCCGTCCGGAACCTTTTGCTAAATTACAAGAGAACGGTAATAGATAGAGACTTGCGGTAAACGGCAAAGTTTAAATATCGACTGGAAGACATCCGATTATGATGTCAAATTTTACCCCCCACCCCTGCGTCCGCCATTTTGAATAACCTCAAAATTTTGTTTTCGCTATATCTCAGCCCCTGTAATAGCTAAAAGTCTGAAATTTTTATATGTTGTAGAGGCCATCAATACCTTTCCAACGATACCTCATTTTCGAAAATCGGTCAAGCCGTTTAGTCAATATGGCCGCCACAATTTTTCATCGAAAATCGACCATAACTCGAAAACGGCTTGACCGATTTTGATCAACCTGGGCTCAAATGAAAGCTCTCAACAAACCCTACAACTCTCTAGAACATCCGAAGTTTCAAAAGTGACCGCTAGGGGGCCAAAAATCAAAAACAAAATTTTCGATGAGTTTTCGATGAATATCTCGAAAACGCCATTATCGATTTGCTTCATTTTTTGATATGTTATAGCTGACTATATTATCTAGCTCCATGCCAAAAATGAAGAAAATCTATGTCGCCGTTCTCGAGATATAGCCTTCCAAATTTAGCATGTAATATCTCGGGTTCTACAAGTCCGATTTCGATCAACTCAAGCGCAAATGAAAGGTTTCGTGAAACCCTACAAATGTCTAGAACATTGCAACTTCGAGAAATGACCGCAAGAGGCGCTAAAATCGAAAACAAAGTTTTCGAAAATTTCGAACTCGAATTTTTCGAAAATGGCGACATAAATTTTTTTCATTTTTCGATATGTTATAGCTGACTTCAAGACCTTTCAAACAAAAAAAAATTTATGAAAATCTATGGATCCGTTCTCGAGATATAGCCTTCCAAACATTTCTTAGGGTATGACTTTTCTACATTTTCCGACTTTGCGCGTATTTAAATTAATTCGCGCTCTAGTTTACTCTCACAAAATTGGTACACTGAAAGAAACACAGCTCTCGTAAGCTTGGTCAGCTTACCAGTACATTTGATATATACATAAATTCCATGAGATTTTCTAGAGAGAAATCTTTTATTTTATGTTTTTAAAATTTAATTTTTCATGACGTTCATAAGGCCAACATTGCTTTCAAAATCAGGCTTAACAAATTTTTGGAAAAATTTTGTTCTAAGAACCAGACCACAATCGTAAAAAAATATCAAAAAATGTCTCTTACCATTTTTAAAACCTATCTAAAAATGAGCAAAGAGGAAAAAAAGCCTTTAAATTGTCGCGAAAAAACTATAAGAGAAAGTAAAATATAAGGCCTAGTCTTCATCATCGTCTCTCAAATAATCCTTTGGTTAATAAAACATGCATAGAATTTAGAAATAGAACAAATAATTAAAATTTTTAATACCTACGATTTTTTACTTTAATTTATAATCTCATGATCGAACTTCATTCATTTCAAAGAAAGTTAAAAGAAAACCTTGAGGTTCTTGCGGACGCAAAATCCACCACAATTTCCCATTCATCTTGTGTGTCTTTGTCACAAAGCCTGAGTGTTAAACCTCCACTAGCTTTAGTGGATGAAAAAGACATATAGGTATCGAGTTTCATGGGGATTTCTCACCTTTTTCAAATTGGAATTGATATTTTTGACACGATATAGTTTCACCAAGACCTCCACACCGTCGTCGTTGCTAGAAGGTGTTGGAGAAATTGGTGATAAATAGAGCAATATAATTTTGTATTTTGAAATTCTTTTCTTCCCAATCGGATGGTGTCAAATTCTCTTATATGTGGTTTTTCTATTACATCCCTCACAATTTCTCCATGGAGGTATGAATTGAATTTTATACAAAAATAGCATTGTGGTGGCCTCCATAGCACTCACAATGCATTTAAGGTTTTAAAATTACATTAAATCTCTAGCTGTGTACTTCACACACTCAACGTTTCTTTTTAGACGTCTCACTGGTCGTATAATTTTTCAATATCCTTATCATGAGGATTTTCTCTCATTCTTCTCATGGCGTAGGGGAGCAAACAAAGAGTCTGGTGGTTCCTATATATAATAGGGGTTGTTTCATACTGAAGGGTGTTCTTCATACATTCCCATTGACTTGCGCAATGTTACAACATGGCAGCCATTATGTAAAAGCCATTGATCCCGCCTCCAGATGTGTTTCACATAAAGTACACACAAAATTCCCGAATTGACGGATAAAATAAAGAGAGACCCTCCTCTTCTTTCAAAGCCACTCAAGACTCACATTTTCATCACCCCCTACGCTTCTCTGGTGCCTTAAATTCCCTCAACGGTAGCACTGAAACATCATTCAGAGTTGAGCATTTGCCGTGAATAAAGGTCCCCTCGGTTCACTATGTTCGCTACATAATGCTAAGAGAGTCCCACATCTCTTACAAAGAAGCCCTAAGAGGTGTGTGGCCCATGAGAATGCATTCTAGCAGCAAAATCAGACGGTGAGACTCGACTAAAAGAGCTTTGAGGAATGTGCGACATTTTGCCACAAGATGGCACTGCCATACATTTCCCCCACCCTTAACTACATATGTATATATTAGCACCCTTCTCGGGAAAGGGGTTAGTTTTCAAATGGATATATATGTAATACAGCTCGATTGCAATCAAACCACGTATTTTTTTTAGTCAAATCTCTTTCAGGTGTCATGTTGATGTGAAAAATGAGAATTTTTTATAGAAAGGTGAGAAAGGATTAAAATTTATTTGCTTTTAAACATTCAACAGTAAAGTAAAAATTAAATGAAAGTTTCACAAAAGCGAAGATTTCATGATTTTTTTCGTTGTATAATAATTAGAATATTTTTCCGATATTTCGGATTAAAAGACTGGCTTTCATCAGGTCACCTTTCACAGTTACAAAGATTAAAAATAATTTGTAAGAGAATGCTTAACAACGCTATTAATTTTTATAAAAACGTATTAATAATTTTAAGTGGGTTTCTAATTTTTTGAGTTTTTTAGGAAAATAATATGAAAAATATTTGTAAATTTTTTGCCAAATAATTTTTTTAATTGATTTTAATTGAAATCTTGAACATGAAATAATAAAAAAATAATAGAAAAGTGCAAAAAAAGAAGTTATATTTGCAGCGTTTTACAAAAAGCAATGTATAGTTATTTACAATCCACCACCATCAAGGAATATCCGACGTATATGAACCTCTGCTACGTGGGTCAGTCTCCTTCTACACAATCTGGATTTTCAAAAATATAAATCGTTTTAGATAAATTAATAAACAGTCAAAATAGTACAATAATAAAGTTGAATTAAGGAAAGTTAGTCAATCTCAAAAATTTATAGAGAATTAAAGAGCTAAAGGCAACGAATTTTCAATAAAAAATAATTATTCTATATGTAGGTACTTTCCAAGATGCCTGCTATTTAAATATAAATTGACAAGCTTTTTTTTTTTAAATAGTTTTATAATTCTTACGATCATCATCTCCACCAAAAGTTCCTCCGCAAACTGGTAGAAAAAAAAGGTTAATTAGTCGTTGTATAAAGTAAAAAAATACCAACTTGGTATAAAATTTCGTATCAATACTTACGTTGCACTGAGATATCTATTCCAACAACTTGAACACCTAAGGCAGGTCCATGGGTATCTCCGAAACTAGGCGTGACAGTCTTACCATATATGTCAACTGGAATCCAACCAGGTGGCGGTAGAAAATGTGGAGCCTCATAATATTAAAAAAAATCATTTTACATTAAAAAAAATCGTCGCTTTAATTTTATGAAATATTTTCATAAAATCATAAAACATTTCATAAAGTATTAAAAGAGATTTCATGAAAATTAAAAAAAAATATATCCTTTGTTCTTTGTTTAAAATAATTTAATTTAACTTACTGCAAAAGGCATCGCCGAGGATTCTATAACAAATTATTGAAATATACTACAATAATATTTAATTTTAAGAACAAAAGTATTTTTATCTATACCTGATAAAAGTATGCAGACAACAGCTAATGCCACAAAACTAATTTTCCAACTAAACTGCATCGTTGTAACAACACGAATTCCGTCTTTGCAAAAGAATATAAAAAGAAAAAGTTCCCTACTAAATATAAATAAATTAGAAGTTTTAAACATTTAATTTTTATGATTCTTTAAGTTAATAAAATTCATTTTAATTAGTTCACGGGTCACACGATTTAAGAAAGATTTAACAAAGAATAATAAAACTTTTTTTTACTATGAATCACGAATGGAAAATAATTTTGCTAAGGTAAAGGCTTTTGCTAAATGATCGCTTTGTTTTCTTCGTGGTATGAGATTAAAGCATTATGTTGTGTTAAAATCTTTTCTTTGTGTAGAAATTATCAAAATTTTTTACTTCGGAATAAATATAAATTTTTTCAATTAAGTGTTGAGATATCTTAGAATTCCCTGTATATTAAACTAATGTTGTTGTTTTTAGAGGTACGTAATGAAGGAGGTAAACATCTCTAAAAAAATTTTACTTAATTTATGTTACTCTCACATGAAAAATACGTTTTTTACGTAAAAAAAAACAATTTGATTTTCTAAAAAATAAAAAGTAACTAAAATAATATTTAATAAAAAACGGAAAATAAAATTAGTTGCAGCATAATTAAATAAAGAATAAATAGTTCAAGGTTGTACTATATTTAGCCAACGTGAAATTTATATGCAAAATGACCTTTCAAGCTACATTTTACATAGATAGCAAATTTCAATCAATATATAGAGAGAGCAGCTGTTTGTAATTTTCTGTGGGTGCACAAAAAGTTCTCAGTTAGCAAAACATTTGGGAAGCCACACACAACGAAAAGGAGCGGATTATCCTCGCTTCTGCCGGGCGACGAAAGTGCGAGAAGTACTTTTGAGCGATGGATTAACATTAAAGTAAATACTTTGCTTTTAAGTTAATCCATTTCGAGAAAAGATTTCCTCGCGAAATCCCTAAATGAGTGCGACACTGTGCGGCGGAAAGTTTTCATGTTATTGCTAGAGAAATGCTCGCCTAAGAGCATCATCCCGAATAGGGGGTGAGAGGGTGAATGGAAATGGGGATAAAGGAATCCTTTTTTTTTCTCCAAGTTGTCACAAAAAAAGAGGAAATTCTGCGATGCGCTCTTTACCATCCCTTCAGAAAATTTGACCTATTCGTCATAATTTTTTTTTAAATCTCCTCAGCGCGACACTTTTTCATCATCCACGATGTTCGCATTGCCGAGATTATTTCTTGTTACTTTATAGCCCAGAATTAACGCCTTTCACTGTAATTAAAGGGTAAGAGATACTTAAATTCTCCTCACATGGAGCTGTCCAAAAGGAAGACCCTTGGGCGGTCTCACCAAATTACTACGTAAATACTTCGAGCCTCCCTCAGAGTGTCTCTCTCTAAATAAAACCACCGCGCGCCTGGAAAACCAAACTCGCGTCAGCTTCATTGTAGGAATATAACCTTTCTTCAACTCAACTCGATCTTCTCATGTGCTTGGCACAGAGAGCATTTTTCATTTGGAGCTGAGAATGGAGGGAAAAAAAGTTGAGATATTGAAGCCCTAATAGTGGCAAATGTTGAGATAATTTGCAAGCTAAAATCAACGCCCCTTTCGCCCATTTGATTTATTGACTTGGCTCGCGAAGGCACGAAGAAGCCGTGGATGGGGCTTTTGTGTCTTTTTACGCACTCACTGACTTCTTAAATGCTGTTTCTGCGATCATCATCAAGATGTTAAAATTCTGCATCATCCACCCGACTTACCTGCCACAGTGAGAGGGATTATCTACCAATACACTGCGAGAAAAAAGGGTGATCAGCAGAAGTTTTTAAGTCCCTGTTAAATTCACTTGGTACTGAAATTCTTTTTTAGCTGTGTTTCTTTCAGACACAGCTTTTGTGTACCGAGCAAAATCGAAAGTCGTCAGATCGGGCTCAAACTTGGTATGAGCACGAATTAGGGTCCCCACATTCCAAAAAACGTATGCGCCAAAAAATTTTTTTTCCGGCCGTCCGTCCGGCCGTCCGTCCGTCCGTAGTACAACGCTAAATTGCGAGAGAACGGTAATAGATAGAGACTTGCGGTAAACGGCAAAGTTTAAATATCGACTGGAAGACGTCAGATTATGACGTCAAATTTTACCCCCCACCCCCGCGTCCGCCATTTTGAATAACCTCAAAATTTTGTTTTCGCTATATCTCAGCCGCTATTATAGCTAAAAATCTGAAATTTTGATATGTTGTAGGGGCCATCAAGAGCTTTCCAACGATGCCTCATTTTCGAAAATCGGTCAAGCCGTTTAGTCAATATGGCCGCTACAATTTTTCATCGAAAATCGACCATAACTCGAAAACGGCTTGACCGATTTTGATCAATCCGGGCTCAAATGAAAGATCTCAACAAACCCTACAACTCTCTAGAACATCCGAAGTTTCAAAAGTGGCCGCTAGGGGGCCAAAAATCAAAAACAAAATTTTCGATGAGTTTTCGATGAATATCTCGAAAACGGCGACATAATTTTTTTTCATTTTTTGATATGTTGTAGCTGACCATATTATCTAGCTTCATGCCAAAAATGAAGAAAATCTATGGATCCGTTCTCGAGATATAGCCTTCCAAAGTTAGCATGTCATATCTCGGGTTCTACAAGTCCGATCTTGATCAACTCAAGCGCAAATGAAAGGTTTCGCGAAACCCTTCAAATGTCTAGAACATTGCAACTTCGAGAAATGACCGCAAGAGGCGCTAAAATCGAAAACAAAGTTTTCGAAAATTTCGAACTCGAATTTTTCGAAAATGGCGACATAAATTTTTTTCATTTTTCGATATGTTATAGCTGACTTCAAGACCTTTCAAACAAAAAAAATTTATGAAAATCTATGGATCCGTTCTCGAGATATAGCCTTATAAAGATTTCTTAGGGTATGACTTTTCTACTTTTCCCGACTTTACGCGTATTTAAATTAATTCGCGTTCTAGTTTGCTCTCACAAAATTGGTACACTGAAAGAAACACAGCTCTCGTAAGCTTGGTCAGCTTACCAGTACATTTTATAAATTGCTTCTTAAGATTAAGAATATTTCAATTTGATCAGTAACATTACTTTTTGATCAGGAAAAATATTTTTTTCTAATAAAATCGATTCTCTGCGTGTTGAAACATAGAGAGTTTCATAAAACAAAAAAAAAATGTTCCAAAATTGTAATACAAACTCCACGAAACCCAAAGAATATGAATTAAAACAGCATTATATGAGCAAGAATAATTCTAAGCTATAGTTCCATGGAACACAAGAAACCTGCAAAAATACTGCGAAATATAACATTTTTAAATTAGTTCCATGGAACATAAGAAACAAAAAGGTCGTGAAAATATCGAAAATAATTCTGTGCGTAACGAAACAATCTATAAGAAGACAAAATGTTTTTGTCATGAAAATATGCTTCTGTGTGTCGTTCTGTATAATTTTCTCCTGATTTATCGTATTAATGGTTTCTCATGTTCCATGAAAGTATTTCTAGACTTTTTTTTTAAGTAAGGCAATTTTTTCTGGTTTCTTGTGTTTAGTGGAATCAGAAAGAATAAGCGAATGATTTAAGAAGAAAAAACAATGTCACAAAACAACTAAAATTGAATATATGTTCTTTTGTACTCCACAAAATAAATGAATACCCCTTTGGTGGATAATTTTCCTTATACAATTTGCACAACGGCGTTTCCGAAGTTCACCATCTTCAAATATCTGCCACCTTTTTTTCTTCATACCTTCGCACAGTGATTTAGCATCCCGAAATGCCTCGAAGGATGGCGCGAAAGATCAAAATATCGTGTGGGATTGCCTCACATGCGAGGGTCAATGAATGTGGCGGTATGGGAATGAGGAAATTGTGAGGGAAAGAAACGAGAAAGCAATTGAATAAAAAGACGATGAATAGGGAGAGAAATTAGGAGGGAAATCCTTGAGCTGTTGAAGTAAACTCAATCGAGTGGACAGTTTACATTGAATGTCATCACCATTTGCAATAACCCTCCCCTTCTTTTTTCTCGCTTTCTCTCTCCATATCCAGGATACAGGAAGCAGTTTTCATATTATTTGCACCCCATGTGATTGAGAATTTTCTCCTTTTGCTGTGTCCATCGATTGATTTGTCTTCATGCACGGTACACTTGAAGACATGTCAGGCACCTCTTGAGCCAGATATATGTATATGATTTAATATAATGTGATAATATTGAATTTCTGCATGCGTCCTCACAGGATAGACATTTTCCCATTGAAAAAAGAAAACCTTCTAAGGGAAATTCGATTTGATTGAATTTGAAATGGAGAAAATCCCACCTCCACCTACATATGGATGCATCATCCTTTTTGCCATTCATTCTGCAACTTTGTGACATTCTTTAGCATTTACCAAGAAGGATGGTGTTGCAGTGAGTTATGATAACTGCTGCCTAGAAAGTGCCAGCACTGACTGCGAGATTGCTTCTGAAGACAAAGGGGGTAATTTATCAGGATTTTATGGAAGCAAAACCCACCAACCCCTTTTTCATCTTCTTCTTGACACTCTCAAAGTGGCCGCGACGTGTGATTTTACGAGTGGATGCTTGAATGATTTTGTGCTGCTATATGTGCGTTAAAAATCAAAAGAATTCTGGTTCATTTCGAGGGGCCATGCAGATTAACAGTCTTGATACCTTGTACATATTTCTCATATCATGAAATCATAAAATCAATATTTTCAATTTAAAGAAATTATTCCAAGACAAAATTTTTCAGAGTTAAATTTATTTTAAAATGTTATATTAAAAATTCAAGCGTTAGAAGTCGTCAAATGTCAAAATAAATGTTATACGTTAAAAATAAATTTCAAATGCTAAACAAAAAACGTCTAACGTAAAGAAGAACTGTCAAACGCTGAAAGAATCCATTAAACGTTGAGAAGATGATGTATATGACAAATGTATAGAGATGGGATATCGGCAAACTGATCTCTGCCTAGATCATAGTGCCACCAAACGTTGAGAAAGTTCAACATAAAATAGAAACGACAAACGCTAAGAACCGTTAAATGTTAAAAAAAGAGATGTAAAACGTTAAAAATAACCGACAAACTTTAAAAAAAAAAAACGCCAAACGCAAAGAAATATCAAACGCTAAAAAAAAACCGATAAACTTTAAAAAGAAACGTCAAACGCAAAGAACTGTTAAACGCTAAAAAACCAATAATCATCAAAAGAATTTTAACGTTTAAAAGAAATGTCAAATGCTAAGAACCGTCAAACATTATAATGAAAATGTCAAACGATAAAATGAATGTCAAGCACGTAGAAGAACAATTAATGGTTTAAAGAAACGTCAAATGTTATAAAGGACAGTTAAACGTTTAAAAGAAATAATAAAATGTTTAAAAGGAGCCATACAGTTTAAAAAAAACTTTAATCTTTTTAATAAACGTCAAACGTTAAAGAAGAAAATCAAGCTTAAGAATTGCTAAAAAAAAATTCGTCAAAATCATCAAATTCGTTAACATAAAAATCTCAAATTTGGACTTTATGGACTTAAAAAAATCTTTGATTACCCCCCTTGAAAATGTGTCTTCCAGAAGATCTGCAGCTCTATTTGTCTTTGATTGTTCCTTAAAATGTTTCTCCTATATAACTCCTCCTCCATCACATAGATCATAGATCTCTTCCCGACGATCGGAAGTGACTGGAATTTGCTCATTGCGCTGCGCAATGAATAAAACTCTACTCATAAATTCAGATGCTGTGTAAATCTTCCCAGCACTCTTGGGCAGTTCATCGAAGGGCTTTCAAGTTTATTTCTTCTAAAAAGTGAAGTACATACAACTACTGGATCTCCCTGAAGTGATCCTCGAGCTTCTTTTGTCGGTGTGTTGTGCGCTGGATTCAATTAATGTATGGCGATATCATCGATTTTCTTTGCATTTTTGAGCACAACACTCAACATTGAGGATCTTTGTTGCAAAAAAGCCGCAGATGATCTGGCAAAAGCTACCACTATTGACTCCTTTCGTTTTTTTTTTGCTTCTTCTTTGCTTTTTCTTTTATTTTGTGGAGTCTTTTAAGTCGATCAAATTGCATTTAAGCTCATGCAATTTTGACAAATTAATCACATTTCAAATCCCATTCGTAGAGTAAAGTTTGTGAGAGATCGCGTAGGAAATAGGGAATTTGGGAAAAGCCCTCAATGAAGGTATCTATTTTTTTTGCTTTAAAACTCCTTGCTCAGTGGAGAGGAAAATACCTTTAGTAGAGTGTGTGGAGTATGCGTAAAAGGTGTTACACATAATTGATCCGCTAATGCGTAAATTATTTTTGTGGGTTTCTCCGGTACACCGGTGTGTACCATTTGGGATGGTTTAAACGGAAATGTAGGATAAAAGAAAAACATGGGCATTATTGTCATGTCATGGCTCATAAAATAAATGAGGCGTGCGCATTGCAAATGCTCAAGACACCTCCAAAAATAAATGATTAAGTTCTCTGTGCAACAATAAAAGTCAACACTGAAAGATGAATTAGTATAACAATAAAAATAAATTTAAAAGAAAAAAAAAAGAAGTAACTTCTCCAACTCTTTCTTCTTCCAATTTGTCAGCAATTGAAGACGCGATATCTTGTGTGTGAAACATAAATTCATTTTATCAGCAATGAATAACACGGCGTCCTTCCCGCGAGCGTTCCGTGATGAGACTTTTGGGTATGAGATCACAAAATTGTACATAAATCATCGATCATCGAAACAAAAGAGCAGTCATCGATCCCCATTTTAAAAGAAACATCATGCTGTTGAAGATCTTTCGCCTCATCCACCATTCCGCACGTCTTCCCACCACCTTGTCCGCGATGAACGAGAGTCCATTTCTCAGTTATTGTAAATTAATCGTGTTAAACGGATTCCAATCTTCACTTTTTTTTTCTTCTCAAACATGCCATCCAGCATCTCAAAAGATACTCAACAAGTCGATGAAAGGTGCTCCCAGACGATGAGAAAAATAAATTCATTGTTCCAAGAGATTTTTATTCTATATGGCGATGAGAATTTGCATCGATTTAGCAATATTCTTTTTATATTATTTAACATTATAGGGGAGACCGGGGTAAAAAAAGTCAATTTGCATAAATCCTTATCTGCAGGATTCCCCAAGGACAAGAAAATTTCCTCGATAGGTCATTCTTATAGGAAATTTCCTGGCCTACAACTTTGTCTCAGACCACTTTTCTCTATCCCCACGGGAAATATGAGCTTTCGAGCTTTTTCTGAACCCTTCCGCTTCTGACTATTTTTAAACGCGGCGGGTAAATATAGTCACCAGTTGGCTAAATAAAGTCGGTCGAATTTTCCGACATTTCCAATGATTTTCCAACTGAGAGATTGATAGTAGTTGATAGCTAAACTTCTCACCTTTTGATTCGCGACAAGGAATTTCACTTTTATACGCACTAAAACAGAGAATTTTGCGATTTTCTCAAACACGCCATTTTGCAACAAATGAATAGAAAATATGCCAAAAATTTCGATCTCCCATATGATTTACATGGGATGACTAGATCTACCCCAAGGGGTATGTTTTGATTCAAAAAATTGTAGAGAAAAATCATTAAAAGTTATTGAAGAATACACCTTGGCAACATTTTTTGCACTAATCCAGCTAGTGAGAAAAATTATCAGATGGGAAAACTGCTGAAGGAAATGTTCTGAAAACGCGTTTTTCTCAATACGCAAAAGTTTGGGAAATGGGCCAAAAATCTATTTTCATTTTTAACTCCTAAAGTACTGATCGGATAACCTCCAAATTACTGTCAAAAATTATAGGTTGGTAGGGCTTTGCACCCTAATTTTTTCCGATTTTTCCGATTTATATTTTGGGAGAAATTGGCATTTGAAAATTCCAAAATGACTATTTTTACCCCGGTCTCCCCTATTTATCAAAAAAATATATATATAAAAAGAGGATTTAATTCATTTTTTCTTCTGTTAAAAGAGTGCAGAAGAACCTAATATAATTCGAAAAAAAATTCAGACAGATCAGACAGATGGAAAAACGTGAAAATGTGTTCTAAAAATTATTTTACGGGCGTGGAAAATCGCGATCTTTCGCGTTTACTAATGAATTCAATAATCGGATTTTGGTCCAAAATTGATCCTTGAATTATATTCTCTAACTTTCATATGCGAATTATTTCCCAATTTCCTCGGAAAATGTGGAAAAACTTAATTTTTCTAAGATGTTCTCTCCTTTTATTAATTATACCTACTCAACAGAAAAATGCAAAACAGAATTCATTTTCCCAAAAATTTATAACAACAATTTAAGATAAAAAAACTGTATTGTCTAATTTCCATGAAGTTTCCATCTCTAGTTGGATCAATTTGGGGATCAATCAACCTCTTTATTAGCTTTAAGTATATCGTAAGTTTTTATTGCTCCTCTGAAGCGATCAATCTCTTGGGGCGATCGCGATTGAAATTCCCAAAAATCACCGTGAAAATTGATCATGATCGATGTTCTCTTTACAACAAGTGTTATTACCTATCATTTCTATGTATATTCTGCAAGAAGTAAGCTAAAATTTTAATATCCACGCTGGATTTTCCACATATGTATTTACTGAAAAGCCACGACATGGGTATATTGGCGTCAAAGATGAGAAGTCAGCAAATGACACGATGATTGTTAAAATTGTACTAAAAACTAATCTTCCACAGTCATCGTGCGAGGATCCCAGTCCATCCGCCACAAGCAGAGTATTGGTGTGTGGATGGTCAGAAAAAATGCGAGACTTTTGAAGAATCATGTGAATTGATGATTTTGATAGATCATCTGTGCGCGAGTCTTGTTTAAGAAGAAAATTTCCCATATGAAGATCTCTTGTACGCGATCATCTCTCAGTGCTTGGGCACAAATTGTGCGCTTGTTGTGAGTGAAGTTAATGATGGGTGTGTCTCCCCTTGGCCAGTTACGAGAGCCTCATTGTGTCGATTGATTGATTATTATTATCGCTGTCGATGAATTGGTTAGTGATATGATATTGATTCACATATCTTTTGTTCGCACATCATCCCGCGGGACGCACCCAAATAGCGCTATGATTACCTGGCTTGCCCTAGCGCGGGACTCACCTGCGCCCCCGCCACAAGGAACTGTGCGATGATGGGAGAAATGGTTGTGGCTTCTAAGGCGCTAAATTGAGACATCTGGTCAAGTGCAGTGGGCTCCTTCAGAAACTCACCTCATCACTTCCTGCCACGTATCCTCAAAAGACGATCGTAACTATTTATAGAAGTGTCAGTGCTCTGAAGAGATAATTAATGGAATTCTTCTCACTTCCTTACCAACAGACATTGAGATCTTTGATGATCATCACTATTCTTTTTTTCTTAGGAAATTTTCTTATGTCCTTTATATCGTGCTTGAGATATCAGGGAAGGATCAGTAATTTGAGTTTTTTTTAAACAGTTTATTAGGTAAAGGGATCAAACTTAAAGGATATTAAATGATTGTGGGATGATTTTCTGAATTAAAATGATTAAGAATGTCTTAACGAAAATTAAGAGTTGGTATATGAAGATATAAATCTTTCAATTTATTTTGCATTGGAGGCATTGCAGTCATTATTAACTCTTTGAATTTTTGAATGAATTTTCTATTAACTTAATCTAATCACAAAAATTCAAATTTTAAATATCTTCCACTAATGTAACGTTTAACGGATAAATTTCGCAGAATATTCTTGAAATTTTGTGGACTCACGCATTTAACACTTGAGCAGGGTGAGATCCCCTCTGAACGCATAATTAAATTCATATATTTATTTTTTTTAAAGAGTCTGACATTTTATTTTCACTTCCCCCTTAATCAATTTGTTCGCGGCTCTAAAAATTCCCTTAAACAAACCTTCGCGCAGCAGGTGTTAAGCAAAAAGGAAATATACGTTTTTAGCATCATTTCTCTGTGGTTTGCTCTCAATTCTTCTTCTTTTTTTTCTCAGTATTATCTTCATGAAAGTGATGAGGACAAATTGTTGTGAATTATTTGGTAATATAAATAGCTTCAGCAACCTAATTCGTGAATGAGCCTGAAATATGATCGGATTCCTTCATCACGTCGTATCCCTTAATGCCAAAAATGCCCATTTGAGCTGTATTTGTAATCCAATCCGTGTATTACTTTCTCATTCAGCATTCATTATCCTGCCACATGAAATTCAAACTGCACAAAAAGACGATCTCTGGGTCTGGGGTAAGACCTGACGTGCCACGCGGGTGCGCAAAAAAATAATCACTTCATTGAGCTATGTTTATTAAATTAATTCTTTAAACCCCCCATGGGGGTGGTTTGTTGGATGTGGAATGTTTTCACTAATTACATAGGAT
The DNA here is from genome assembly GCF_024334085.1 of Lutzomyia longipalpis. Classification (NCBI taxonomy): domain Eukaryota; kingdom Metazoa; phylum Arthropoda; class Insecta; order Diptera; family Psychodidae; genus Lutzomyia; species Lutzomyia longipalpis. The sequence continues at coordinate 5,656,555 of NC_074710.1, forward strand.
ACGTAGTTTTGAATGAGTGAACAAAAAAGGAAGGAATTCAAAAGGGAAGACAATTAACATGGGATATGGGACTAAATATTTATTATAAGGAACTTCAAATATATATTTAATAATTTCCGGTGTGCGAATTTTTATTACTTAATTTGCACAATCAACTCACATGAATATTGAAGATTAAATTACCGGAAATTCTGCACTCATGGCAAAGCTTTGAACACACTGGGGCTATGTACACACAGGGAGTTTTTCAGCTCTTCATCCCAGCAATTGCTCTCTCACCCAGGGAAAAAAAGAAACGCTCACCAGATTAATCATGGCATGTGAGATGGGAATTGTGCGGTGAGACGATGACTCTGGAAGATTTTTCCTCCACTTGGCGTCATTTGAATTGGAAGTTCCAGCGAAACGATTTAGCATGATTGAGATGCGATTGTCCAAAAGGATGTGAGGGGGTTATTCAATGTCCTTCATTGGAGCTTCTGTGGCGCCAAATTGGGCTCCATTTTTCGGGATGTAGAGAGAAAAACAGACACATCACGTTCAGCGCAACGAATCTCTTATAAATGTATGAAGGTAAATGTGCAATTTCTTCTGGGGGATGGGAGTGAGAAGATCATCTTTGAGTTAGACAAGCACTCCATCCCATATCGTATCCATCCAGCCACATAGCATTAATATGTTACAACATTAATAAAGACCAGAAGCTTTAAGTTGATCCAAACTCCTCTTTTTGCCTCCATCTGAAACCCTACCATCATCGCTCTATAGAGTTATAATCATTTTTGCCTCACTATGCTTTTTACTTTTGTCTTCTTCTTTTTTTCTCTTAACACTCACAGCTACTCCTCTCTCTCAGCTCTTTTACCTCTCCCAACCCTTTGTTACCCCCCTTGATCACCTCCGTGTGCCCCCACAGTGTACCTCATTGAGTCTCGGTGGCGGTGACTTGGCGTTTTTCATATATTGATATCGTGTATGTAAAATTAGTTTGAAGACTGATATTTTTCACGACCAAAAGAAAAAAAATGCCTTTGTGCTCTTGCTGAGAAAATTCAAAACGGGGTTTTGCAGAAGAAAATGAATTTAAGAATTAACTTAAGCTGAAATTTAGTTACAATATTCAAATGAGGAGTAAGATCTTAATTTACCTTAAAATTTTATCTTGTAGGATCCATATCCATGTATTATTAACCTAACTCGAGTTAGGCTAATTATTTGATTAATATATTTTTACGGTTTTGACTTATTTAACGTCACTGAAAGTTATTGAACAAAAAGTTTTTTGGGATTCAAATAAATAAATTTTTACTCATCTCCGCGTATTACTAACCAAACCTTCAGCGTACCCTACGCAAAGCATATGCTGCAAAGTATTTGACTGACAAGTGTTTCTTGACGAGTTTCTTGTTACATCATAAAACTTTTAAGCTCTTGATTTGGGTAATTTAAATTTCTAACTTGAAACTGGAATTTAGTATTTTTCTAACTAAATTTTCTATTTAAATTTTCTGGCCATGGAGAAAAGCGACATTTTATGGAAAATAAAGTATAGGTAATCGATCAAAAAAAAATTCCTTTCTTTATGACCAATGTGAACCTAACTCAAGTTAGGCTTCAAATATTCAAGATAAATGTGGTAATTTCCCGGAAAAACGTTAGGAAATGTACGAAAGATTTTTTTTATTTAATTTTTTTTATTTAAATTTAATCCTTTTCACCCCAAATTACAAAGAAAAATTCTTTCGGAAAATCCTTAAGAAAATTACTAATTTTGCTTAGAATCCTAGCCTAGTATCTTAAACAAAGTAAATCGGTGCATATAGGCTTGGGGTTTGAGGGAATGGTCAAGAGCGTGATTTTGGTGTCTGTCATGGTTGGGACCGAGGTGCAGGGGGGGGGAGGGGGAGTTTATGTAGATTTTTAACGTCTCGCATGACTTGCGAGAAATGCAAGATGGTTGTTGGAAATGAAGCCATCAAAAGTGAGACGTGAATCCCAATACACGTATAAGAAATAATTTTCTAATCGATGAATTTCATGTATTAACAAGACGCTTGTATCAATAATCCTGCGGGGAGTGAGACACGCGCCTCCTCCTCTTGCAGGGGGCCAACCCGTTGGGCAATATCTTGGATGAATGCCCAGTGTTTTACACTCTTCTCGCATTCTTGCGATCGGAATCAGCGATGGACAATTAATTGAAATGTTTTATTGTGTAACTTTCCTCCTCATCGCGTCCATTCTTTTGCCTCATGGCGTGGAAAATATGTACAATATAGTGATGTATATAGCACAGGGCGAGTATCATGAGATCAGCACATTGCCATGAGCTGGATTGAGTGAGACGCACAATTCATGATTCTCGTGAAAACCCCCAAAGAGTTTTTTTTGGAGTCTTCATGTTGATGATTGAGAAATTAATATGCCAGACACCTGATTGATTTCAATCAACAACAGAGGAAGGATGGGATGAAAAACGAACAAAATAAATAGCATTAATTTAAAAATCCTACAATTTCTCTAATGGATCATTTGCCAGTGCGAGAGTGGAGGTGAATGATGCTGAAGGTGCCACGGCGCTATATCATGAAGAATTTCAACGTTGATTCCGTGGCGGAGTGATGGTTATTCCACACTCATTGTTACTTCAATAATCACGATTTATTTATGAATTGTCTTCACTTACCTGAATTTTACCGTTGAGCCTCTTTCTTATATGGCGGACTGATGCTATCCATGATCTTTTTATTTCCCCACAAAAAAAAATAAATAAATCAAAAAATATTCAAAAAGTTCTTGGAAGAAAAAGAGGGAAAATTGTGCTGAAGGAGTCAATAGTAGGGATATATGGAAATTCTTAACACGTCTTGAGCAATATTTGGCAATCAGAGATTATGCTCGGGCGACGTGAATACACAACAATAATCACTTTGGCTCCATCTGTTTGTTGATTGTACACGGAGGGATCTCTCACTCATCCTACGCATCCCCTGGATCCCAGCTTAGGGATGGGATACTGGGGAAATTGGTTAGCATGAGAATAAAATGAATAAATGCAAATATATTCACCCTCGCGCGTCGTTAAACGGAGCAATCAACCATGTTTCTGTGGTTCAAAAAGGGGTTGGGGCTTTACTACCATCCCCATTGCTACCACCCTCATCACTCAGAGATTCTCTCGGAGAGATAGAAAATTTTGACAAACACAAAGTCTCTAAAAAAAGAGCTTGTCTCCTTGGCAAAAACTAGTTTAGATACTACAGAAAAAAATTCTCAGAGTTTCGTATAAATTAATTCATGGATTAACTTTGCTCTCATGCAACCCCTTCAATGTAATCCCTTCGTGGAAATAAAATCACTCGCAGGGTGAAAATCTACAAGCCACAGGGTACACCACAGCGTGTTAATTTAATGTGTTTATCATTTGAAAATTTCGCAGATGGAAGCATCCCTCGAAAGTTTGTTGATTTTACTCATAAACATTTACAATGTGGATGTATTTGGGTGTTTGATAGGGTTGTTTTAAATAAGGTTACATATAAATATTATCAGTATGATTTATTCTATCAAAATTTTTCTATTGAAACCTAAATATTTTGTTCATAAGAAGTTGTAAGATTTTCTTATGCTTTTAGTGGAAATAATAAAAAATAACTTTTGGTAATACAAAATATGTCTACTTTAGCACTTAGCTTTCTTTAAACTCATATAATCCGCGATTGATTTGAAAATATTCTATAAAAGAAATAAAAATCTTTAATACGGGCGAAATATTAGAAATCCTACCTGATTAATCCATCAACTCATGAGGTCATAAAATAAAGTCTAAATAAATTAAACAGATTTATGTACTTTCAATGCGTTGATGCAAAAACTTCGAAAGGTAATGTTGAAACCGCAGGAATTTCCTTGGATCATGTAATTGAAACTTTGTCAGTTTACTCTCAGCACCATAAAATCTCTACATAAATCAATTTATTGATTAATTGGTCATTTCTGCAACGAAAGACTTTTGTAGGTGTCTGAGAGTTTATTTTTTAAGGTGTTTTAAACTGAAAAATTACCGGCGCCAAAAGGAAATACATTTCCTTGGAATTCTTCCTTTTCTCACTGTATCTCCTTCGTCTGTAAATCTCCTGGCAAATCAACCGTTTGTGTCTGGAGAAATCGTAAAAAAAGAGGCGCATAAAACCAACTCTTTATGCTACATACAGTCATGTTGGTGTTGAAAAATGTCTTTTGTGCAATGGAAAAATAATTGGTGGAAAATTCGTTAACACTTGGCATGGAATTCAGAGGGTCAGGGTGATTCTACGAAACTCCACACACACAGAATAAAGCAGCAATGCCATTTAACAATGCAACCGAGAAATCTCACGGAGTTTTCTTTTTCCTAATGATGACGATGAGTGGCATGTTTGGCAGGTTTCTGACCACAGAAGTAATCGACCCTCTTCTATGTACAATTTTTCAACACGAGAAAAGAACGCCACAATAGAATGAATTGTGCGCCTGATCTGTTTATTTATTTAAAATTATTTTATTGGACTCATTCTTATTGAGATTCAAATATCTCTTGGACGGAATGAAGGGGGTATGAAGAAACCAACATTGTGTCAATCATGCTCTATATCAGACAACTCCTTTATTCTCACCAAAGACCGGATGAATCAATTGGCCAAGTCGAAGGCTTCACGATAGGTGAGAAACCTCTATGTTCAAGTCTTTCTTCTCTATTAGGCAGATATGTTTCTTCTTCTTCTTTTTTCTTTTAGCTGTGATTCTTTAGATAATGAACTATCCATAATATTATTCTCATCATATTTTTTTTATTTAAATAATAATCAAGGAAACCTTTTTTTTGTTCTTTTTTGTAGATTATCGGAAAAATGCTGAATAAATACGGAATACCTATGTACATAGAAAAATTAATGATACAAAAACACAATCACATGGGAAATTATGATAAAAAGAGCAAACAAATTATAATTAATCTTCAGTGACACTAATATTTTTTTTCTTTCTCTCTATTTTCCCATTGGTATATATTTGAATTATTAACCAACTGTGACACGGTAGTTTTTCCATGTTGTTTGGTAGCTTCCGGAACACAAGGGGGTTGACTTTTGGGAGGCAATTTGTTAATTTTGCACACACGTCTGGCATCCACCTTGTTTTTAGTTCGATCAATAGGTGCGATATTGTCGAGCGAGCACCTATATAATTACTTTGGTATTATCTCATAATGATTGCTTCAGGGGGTCGCGAGGTCAGCACATTTAGGCGAGGTGTGGGGTTGATGGCGGCAAATGTTGATTAGTCCACCCCATGAGGGATGTTTTGTGTGGGTGGAAAATGTCCCTCATGCTGTGCAGCATTCACCTCGCGCAATGATTAAAATGAAGTCTCAGGTGGAAAAGTGGAAAAGTGTCTGTCACATTGTTCGCAAATGGATGAAAGACACGGAAAATTGTAGAGTAACACCCAAACTAGGAGGGATGAGAAGTTCATTCGCTAATTAAGAGTTTCTCTTTCAAACTGACACGTGAAAAAGTTAGTGAGAAGGTGTAGAATTTATTTATATATAGGTATGTACGAACATACATACGTGAGATATGTATAAAGAAAATTTTATTTTGATTAAGTGTTATATACGTTATATAGGGGTAGTTATAAGCTATTTGGTTTAACGAATTTAAGATTTTTCCTTTCTTTTTTTTTAAACTTTTTTTTAAGGAAAAATTCAGAAAATGGAAAATCCTAAAAACTGCATGAAAACACCCAAATTTAATGCATTAAAAAATGCCTTCAATGCAATTCTAAGGCAGAGGATTTAAAATTAACACATCAATTGGATTACCGTGTATTTCTTACTACTTTTCTTTGCCTCTTTTCCCTAATTACCGTGTTCTTTAGGCCTTTCTTTAAATACCTAATATACCTAAAAGAGGAAATTCAAAGCAAAAATCTTTAACAGTGAAAAGAACAGAAATTCAACTCTTTTCAGCTTTAGCCATTAAACCCAAACACATTTCCTCTATAGTCTTCCATGGGCAATTAGGAGGCTTTTTTAGCCGCGGGGGATATCTTATGGGTGTTGTTTTGTTGAAGGAAATGGGAGAAAATACCTCAAAATGACCCACAAATCTCTTCATATGCACAAAACACAACAAAACTGTTTAAAAAAATACAGAGTTTGAAAAAGAAACCCCGAAGAGGGGAAGGAAAAGAAAGAGAATGTTTTGAGACAACAATAATGATTATCTCTCCTCTAATCTGGGGAGTTAAGTTTTGCCAAAATCCTCGCAGATTAGGGAGATTGAAAGCAATTCTTGCCCAAAACACTGTGGGTAAGAGCAAAGGAAAAAAACCCATCCGATGAAGGTCCATTTGGGACACACGTGCGAAAGGCAAGGATCCGAAAGAAATCCTGCGAAAAAATTGTATGCAGAGCCTTCATGTGGGATGATTTTGTGGGCTACCCCATGAAATTCCAACTCACATAGTACCCAAAGATCCAGGTATAGTGAGTGTTGAATTTATTTGTTGAGCTGTATGTGATGCAGAAGACACGAAAGGGAGTCTATTAAGAGTCATGTGACAATGAAAAGGTGCCAGAAGTAATCTGTTCGAGATTATCACCTTCAATACCCTGAAATGTAACACATTTTTCTCCATAAAGCTTTCAAACTAAATATGAGGACACACCGAGGAGAAGAAATAGGTGAGATCCTCCTCCCTCGTGCAGTCATTGGGATTTTTGGAATGATCTGGCAAAATCCCTATGAAAAGAACCCACACACAACAATTAATCTGCATGAAAAACTGCATAAAATCTCACTCAAAGGACATTGATCGTCACCAAAATGGGATTTAGACATTAAGGTCCCTGGAAAAGCCTTTCAGTAAACTTTGATTTCTCCTGAAACTAATACCTGATGGTATTAGTTGAATGTTGGGTCTGAAGAAAGAGATCAAAATCTCACAAATAAACACGAGATCTTTTCACGTGAAATTTGCCATTGAGACAGGACTAGGATCATTTTTCGCATCTTCACGAGAAACTCTGAAAGTTTGAAGGAAAAAAAAGGAGAATTCCTCATAAATTTTTAGAGAGGACAAAACCACAATGAAATGTGATACACAGGAAATTTACATTCCACTTGAGCTTAGGGAATTTCCAAGAAAAGGAAATGAATTAAATAATAACAGACCTGTCCATAAAAGTTATTTGATTTTTTTCCAGAAATTTTTAAATTTGTTAAACGTTTCTTTTTTATAATTCGTTTGACTTTTGTAGCCGAAGATTTTTGTTAAATTATTTATCAATATCTCTGAGATTTAAAGCAATCAGTCTAAAAAAAATTATATGGAAATATGAAGAAAGTCTCATAGATCACCTAGATCCTGAATCGCCTTGTACGTTTCCGTTTATCTTGGATTAACATCCCTTTTTGCCAATTTAATAACTTCCGTCGTATTCCTAGATTACCTGTAAATCTAGATGAATTTTTCAGAAATCTCCCCTCTTTGATGTTAATTGAAAGCAAGAATACTTTCAATGAGATAAAACAAGGTGATGTTGTTGTGAATTTCAGTGATTTCCTTTTTTATTTATACATTTTTTTTATTACTCTTATGCTCATTTCAGCAATATCCACTTCTCTTACATCATTAATTTTCATTCTTCAATATATATATATTAATTTAATTAACATACAATTAATTAAAAGACTGAGGGATTCATTTCTCTTCACTCTCATTCGTGTTATTTTAATTTTTTTCTATTAGAAACTTATTACTTTCGCTTCACAAAATCCTTTTTTTTTTAATTTCAAACCTTAGAAATAATTAAAGGGATTTTTTGTTTTGGTCATTTGACCAAAGTTATTTTTTTTCATTTTTATTTATTTTGTGCATTCTAAAAATTGCATATCAATTACATTACTTTTTTTTCATTTGTAAATATCTTCTATTTTATTCACATTTTTGTGAATTTTTCGACTTTATTCATTTTTTTTTATTTACAGTGTGTGCTCTTTTGAGGACCCTTTGAAATGCCATCTCCTCACATTGAAGACTTTGCTGTCCCAAAGAAAATTTGCAAAATTCTCTCCTCTTGCTCTTCACAGTTCAATGTTAAAGTTTGTTTATATTTTTTTCTAAATTTAATTTTTGTTGTTGTTTTTTAATTTAAACCCAATGCATCAGAGAATTCCATTCATTCAATACATATTGAATACATCTCTGTCGAAATGTTGTTAATTAATTCAACAATCGTTGCATCGCGGCCAGCAATTAAAATGACGCACATTTTCCAATGTTGATGAGTCGTTTCAGTAAAAATTAATTTTACTAATAAAATTTTATGTGTCTATATCCAACTGCAATTGGCGTCTGTTGCCTCTCATTTTTTTTCCACTATAACCTTCATTCAAATGGAAATGTTTGTAATGAAAAGACTACAATGAATTTTATTATTAAAATACATTAATTTTCCATCTGATTCACTTGAAATTTGTGGGTTATTTTTTACGCAAATTAAAATAATTAAGCCATTTCGTTTGGCGCCATTGTTAAATTTAAAATATTGCAGATTTTTTTTACATCGCAAAGTTTACCTGAATGGGCATTGTGGGGACGATTAGGGAAAGCTTGAAAAAAGTCCTAAAACCTCGTTGTTTTAATTGATTTCGAGGATCATTTTCCCCTTCGTCAGGATCAGCTATATTTAATAAATTAGAAGCAATCATTTTGAGAATTTTAAAATATATCTTTTAATGTTTTTTAAATTGTAATAAAAAATATTTTAATTAATAAATAGCTACTGCAGGTATTTATCCTTGAGTTCTGGGATTAAAGTCTCATGCTTTAATCTCAGATCTGAAGCACTCAAGTCATTCAAAAAATCCTTTTAGGGTACTGTCTTTTGATCAGAAAATTAGGATTTTGATCAGTAAACTAAATGGAACATTTCTCTTATTAGAATATTTTTCTTATCAAAAGATTTGATCTATTCTTTTATGCTAAAATTTCCACCTAAGAAAATCCAATGATTTTCCCATTCAATTCTAGGCTAAAAGCTCTAATTTTTGTAGAAATTAAAGAAAATTTTTACCCAAATTTCAAGTAAACCACAGGCTAAAAGAAAATGTTTAAGATCATGAAAATTTAAACAAATTATTAAGTTACTTTCATTTTATTTTTCAGGATCTTAAGAATTATTTTTCTCACAAAAAAAATTTAAAAACATTCTGTTAACAAAATTCACATAGAAGGAAAATTCTTCGGGAAATTCCTCGGAAAATTCTGTAATATTTTCCCTAAGTTTTACAGTTATGAATCACGATTTTTTGTATGAAAGAAACCTTTAATTTGCACTACGGCGTACAGAGAATGTGAGAACTAGAGGAGATCTGTAAGCCTAAGCGGCCTATTGCGGCGTCATGTTGTAGGGCGCTGCATCAATCCATCATGAGATATCTTTAGGCTGTGGCGACGGTGAGAAAGGCCGATGGAGTAGCGGTGGGCCAGTCGGAGGTGCTATTCGTACAATTCCAGCATCCCCCGTAATACCGGCGGTGAGTGTTTGCGCCAGCGCTGCGGCACCCAAATCCGTGGCATTTATGCGGCCGGGGGAGCTAACGCGTATACGTAGCGGCGACAGTGGTGCCGGTGAGCCGTTGAGCGATGGATGGTGCATCCCCGGCATTTGGGGTTGTGGCCGTAGGACTGTTGGTTGTAGGGGCAGGTGGGGTGGCATTCCAATTGGTGGTGAATGGGAGCCGATAGGCGGAGAATTCTCCCCCAATCGATAAGGCAGAGTGGGCAAGAAGCGGCTCGTGAATGCACCTAAGAGTCCCACAAATTGTTATGCGAAAAAGTACCGAAAAAAAAGACACGAAAATCATTTTCTATGCTCACACGTGCTGACATTAATCTATCAACATTTTAATTTAGGCAAAAAAAAATATTTTTTTGCGGTAAGAAAGATTGATTGGCATTTTGAGGTAACTCACCAGCCATCGTCGCGGGTGAATGGACGTCGAAACGGAAGGAATTTAGTGCAGAAAAGGATCGACTAAAGTCCTTTTCGCGTTCCTCGTGTAGGCGCTCCTCGCGATCATTGCCGCCGCCGGATGTTGATCCAGGGCTATGCTGCATTGACATACTACTAGGCACGGGTGAGTGTGTGCCCAGTGAGATGTCCGAATCGGAATCATCCGACGGAGCCGGTGAGAGGTTTGCATCTGGCCGTCGTGGTGGCAGGGATGTTGCACCTGAACTTGAAAGTGGTGGCTGTTGCATACTGAAAAAAAAAACATAAAGAAAATACACAAATTAACATTTTTTCAAAATGAAAATTCCTTAATAAAATCAGAAGAATTTTCCAGAAGTCAATAAAATTTCATTTTTAGTGAGGAAAATTCCTTTTCTATCAGCAAACAAAGTTCCAACGAGCAAGAGAATTTCCTGCCAATAATATCATGGACTTTATTAAATCTCAACTGCCACAGGAGATGCCACAGAATTCACCGACAGATTACCAACCAACAATATCTCTTCTGGCTTTTCGCATCTCTCTCTCCTCTCTCGTTGATGTGAAATGCGTAGCGTAAATAATGATAATCGAATTTATTTGCCCGCGAGGGTGCGAAAGGGGTTGAAAAGCCACACAGAGAGAAAATGATGTTCACAGTTCATCCCCCTGAAAGCCTCCGAGCTAGGGGTTTTCTACAGATTTGTGTGATGTTCAAATGTGCATTTTCGGGGGGATTTTGTGTACACACACACCCACCACATGATTGTCTTCACGTTGATGACTACCGCGAAAATTCAACACGACCCAGAGAGGAAAATTTCCACAGAGCAACCAAGGAGTGGTGCTATTTGCACACTTGTGCCACCAAATGTCACAGAATGCCAATGAGAATGCGAGAAAGATTTTAAATGAAATGTTCAAGTGCAATTTGTTGTCACCTGCCTCAGTTTATTGTGCACTTGAGAAATCCCTTTTTGTCTTAGAGCACAATACCTGGTGGTGAGTCTTAAGATACATTTTGTTGACACCTTTCTTTGGATTTTACTACTGGTATTGCGCGTGAAAAACTTCTAATACATGAAAGTCATCTTAAAATATAAAATTTTAAAGATTTTAATTTTTATAGAATTAATATAAAAGAAGCTTGTAAAGCTTGCGGTTAATTAAATAAAGCTTTCAAGTATAAAATTATATTTTATTTTTATTTCCTTTTCTGTTTTAACCCTGCAATGATTATTGGGTCAAAAATGTCTCAAATTACAATTAAATAATGTCGCTTTATTTATTTATTTCTTTAACCCTTTGAAAACCAATTGGATCACATGCTGATCTAGACTTAAAAATATTTATTTTTAAATCTTTAAAATTCAGCATTTTTTTAACCTGTTGTGGTTTGACTTTACGTACAGTAAAGCGGTCAAAGAAGACATTTTTACATATAAGAGTCTTTTAACCCTTTCGTGTCTATTTAATCATACGCTGACTCAAACGTAAAACATTTTATTTTCTCGAATTTAAATTAATTTAATTTAAGACGTTAAGTTAATGCAGAAGAGGTCAGAAGGTGCCAAAGAAGTCGTCTAGACTGACCAGAGTCCTCTTGAAGCATAAAAGAACTACTATACTAATAAAATCTTTCGATGATTCTAACAATAAGATTATTGAGAACAATAAAGGCTTTAGTGATCATGGTAAACCCTACGCCAGGGAAATATAAAGGGTTAATTAATAAATACTTTCCATTAAAAGATAAATGATTGAATGTTTTTTTTTTTTTTGAAAGATTCGTGTAACCAACGAATAGGGTTAACGTGTTAATGAGACACGTTTTTATAGAACACATCATAAACGATATTTTTAAGAGGAATCTCATTTAGAATATTCTATTCATACAGAATAAAGCGATAAAAGAAAAAAATCTTTTTAATGAATTTTTAGCTTTCTGTCTGTCGTGAAAGGGTTAAAAATTCTATTTTTCTTAATAAATTTAAGCTGAAAGAAATTAAATAAAAAAATATTACCATATATACAATTCTGTAAAATATTTTATGATGAAAGGGTTAATTTTATTTTAATATAAACTCGTATTCTAAAATCAAGATTTCAAGATCTTGATTCATATTTTATATGCGGAATTTCAAGAAATAAAAAATGAAGATCATTAATTTAATAATATTTCTCATATTTTTTCGTGCTATTTTAATCCCTTCATCAGATCCATTAATAAGGATTGAAAGTATTGAAATAAATTGCAAAAATGTTTTTAATATCGATTTAATTTTAAGATAAAGACATCAGCAATTAATAAAACATTCAATCGCGAAGAAGAAAATTAATGTTCTTTACTCAAAGTATCAGACAAAATGGGGCATAATGAAAATGTCTCAGTTTCACTTTTCACACAACATCAATAGGTATCTATACTGTGGTGGAAATTAATGATAAATTCCGCCCGTGATCATGGTCAAATGAATCCATTGGTGCAGATAATTTTGCTAAATTGCAGAATTATTTATAGCACCCGACACATTGCGTCTTGTGCATTCCAGCGGCAATTTATCTACCTGCGGAATCACAACGAAATTGAATGATTTTAGCTGTGTTTCTTTCAGACACAGCTTTTGTGTACCGAGCAAAATCGAAAGTCGTCAGATCGGGCTCAAACTTGGTATGAGCACGAATTAGGGTCCCCACATTCCAAAAAACGTATGCGCCAAAAAAATTTTTTTTCCGGCCGGCCGTCCGTCCGTCCGGCCGTCCGTAGTATAACGCTAAATTGCGAGAGAACGGTGATAGATAGAGACTTGCGGTAAACGGCAAAGTTTAAATATCGACTGGAAGACATCCGATTATGATGTCAAATTTTACCCCCCACCCCCCCGTCCGCCATTTTGAATAACCTCAAAATTTTGTTTTACCTATATCTCAGCCGCTATTATAGCTAGAGGGCTGAAATTTTTATATGTTGTAGGGGCCATCAAGAGCTTTCGAACGATACCTCATTTTCAAAAATCGGTCAAGCCGTTTAGTCAATATGGCCGCCACAATTTTTCATCAAAAATCGACCATAACTCGAAAACGGCTTGACCGATTTTGATCAACCCGGGGTCAAATGAAAGATCTCAACAAACCCTACAACTCTCTAGAACATCCGAAGTTTCAAAAGTGACCGCTAGGGGGCCAAAAATCGAAAACAAAATTTTCGATTAGTTTTCGATGAATATCTCGAAAACGGCGACATAAATTTTTTTCATTTTTTGATATGTTGTAGCTGACCATATTATCTAGCTTCATGCCAAAAATGAAGAAAATCTATGGATCCGTTCTCGAGATATAGCCTTCCAAAGTTAGCATGTCATATCTCGGGTTCTACAAGTCCGATCTTGATCAACTCAAGCGCAAATGAAAGGTTTCGTGAAACCCTACAAATGTCTAGAACATTGCAACTTCGAGAAATGATCGCAAGAGGCGCTAAAGTCAGAAACAAAGTTTTCGAAAATTTCGAACTCGAATTTTTCGAAAATGGCGACATAAATTTTTTTCATTTTTCGATATGTTATAGCTGACTTCAAGACCTTTCAAACAAAAAAAAATTTATGAAAATCTATGGATCCGTTCTCGAGATATGGCCTTCCAAACATTTCTTAGGGTATGACTTTTCAACTTTTCCCGACTTTGCGCGTATTTAAATTAATTCGCGTTCTAGTTTGCTCTCACAAAATTGGTACACTGAAAGAAACACAGCTCCCGTAAGCTTGGTCAGCTTACCAGTACATTTTCTTCTCCTTTCGCGTTTGTGGTGTCTCAATTCCAGGAGCGCGGCAAAAATTGTGTGTGCACCGATGAAAAGGCCGATGGTGTGTACACATGGAAAAAGAAACTTTAATCGGTCAATTGCAGAAGCGAGAAGTATAATGCACAAAAATGTGACAAGTTGAGGTGGATTGAGACAAAAAGCGCCATTTCTTCTGACACAGACAGATGAATTACTCTGTACCAACGATTAAATATTGGCGTGAGTGAATTTTTCACGAAAACCAGGGAGGGTTTTGGGGTGAATTTTGCCTTTTTCTCAGCAATTTTCATTAATTTTATGAAAATTTTTCTTATTGAGCACAAAGTATTTAGACTTTCCTTGATGCTTCCGTTAATTTTTTTAAAATTCAATAAATAATTTCTTTTGAAAAAAAAATTACAAGAAGTTCATAGAGACAAGCTAATCCGCCTCTGTACTCTTTCTTGCGCCCTTCTTCATCATTCCGCGCACCAAACGCAACGGGAAGGTGAAGAAGAAAATAAGAGAGAAGAAAAGCTCATGTATGTTTGCAAACGACAAGCGGCGCCTTTGTTCACAGGTGATTTATCACTAATTATCTGTCTCAATTTATATTCTCCTGTAGCATACAGGACTATGTTGTTACACCTAAAAACAGACAAGGAGGCAACATTGACGCAATCGATTGAGGCTGGTGTGTCGTCAAAGGGATGGAGGAGACACATCAACAAATTGGCAGTCGTCACAAAATGTGTCATCAACATCATAAATGACACCGATAAAAGAACACTCACTGCTAAGGAAATCTCATTGCAAATTCATCGATTGCGCCACGCTTTATTTGCCCGAAAATCCCCCAAAGAAATGATTTATTAGTTTACATTTATTCGCAATGCTTTTGGGCATCTTTTCTCGGCGCTTTCTTTGCCTCACTTTTGTACCTTCTTCACCTTCTTTTCTTACTTGAGTCGTGTAAGAGTAGATGTTGATTGATAAAAATTGCAAGAGTTTATTGTGTTTCCACTACAGAACAAAAAAAATCTCATAATTATGTAGTCGTGAGAGATCAGACCGACATTTAATTATTTGGCTGCATAAATTATGTCATACATCTCCCCCTCATTGACCTGTGCGGCTGGTCACCCATCAGGCGCGTCCCCAGGTGGCGGATAGGGGAGCGACCGTTGCAAGGTTCATCAGGGATTTATGCCTCGGCGGAATGTTGTAGGCGTACGTCTGGGTGAACTTGTAACGGCCAATTCGTAAATAGCACTGTCATTTTCGTGTAGTGTAATAACGAGTCGCGGACCTGACCAACACACCCATAATGAAAGGTCGTAATCAGCAACGCCCCGAGTATCCGGCGCCGAAAGGCACGGGCTTCATAATCTCCGGAGACCCAGTCGGTGATGTTCCTGGGCAGTGCATCATCGATGGTCCTGCTAGCTCCCAACCAAAAACAAGCCACCCAAAAATTCACGTCGTTCAAGCCAACTTGCATCACTGCCGCGCAGCCATGTTTTCCATGGATGAGAAGCTGGCGGTGCTAAGAGGAGGCGTTGGATTACTTCAGGAACCCTGGGTAGTTCGACAGGAGGTGAAAGGGATTAACCCATCTAGGGGGAAGCTGTTCTATAAAAAGGACAGCAATACTAAGGTCAGAGCCTGTGTGTTTATATCAAAAGATATTAATGCTTTATTTCTACCACAATTTAGCACTGGCGATTTGGCAGTTGTTAAGGTAGATATAAAGACCGCCAATGGGACGCTGGAGGCGATCTTCGCTTCGGCATATATGCCATATGACTCCAAAGATCCACCACCACCCGTGGAGGTAGCTCAGCTCGTGGAAGCTTGTGAAAAGAACTCCTGGGAATTGATTATTGGAGCAGACGCTAATGCACATAATATAATATGGGGCAGCAGCGGAACCAATAAACGTGGTGAGCTTCTGTTGGATTTTATTGTTACAAACAATTTAGAAATCGCAAATAAAGGAGATAAACCTACATTTGCAAATAGACGTAGGAAAGAAGTAATTGATATTACTATCTGCACCCCTGTTATATCGGGGTTAATCGATGGTTGGATTGTCTCTGATGATCTCACTATGTCAGACCATTCTAGGATATATTTCAACGTTGCGGCGTCTGGGGGAGAATCCAAACCTTTTCGGAATCCGAGGAAGGCAAATTGGTCATCTTTTGAGAAGTCCTTTAACGAGGGCTGGGAACGAGATGATATGTCGCCAAGGAACGCAGAGGAAATTGAGCATTCAGTAACAGAGCTTAATCGAGCCCTGATTACCTCATTTAACGACTCGTGTCCGTTGACAACGGCGCCGCTTCAGGGAAATCGTAAGATGCTTCCCTTGAATTTGCGTCAATTGAAACGGAAAACGAGGAAGTCCATAAATAGAGCTCGTAACACTATGGGTGACGAGGATTGGGATTCAGCAATTCAGCTGAAAAAAGAATATAAGAAATCAATAAGAAGGTGGAAAAGGGAGGGCTGGAAAAAATTCTGCGGCGAAATTCTGTCTGTGAATGAAGCTGCTAGAATTAAGAAAGCCTTTTCAAAAGACCCTTCTGAACGTCTGGGCATGCTTAAAGCTCCAGATGGAACGTACACCAAGACTGCGAGTGAAGTCTTGGAGGTTTTACTCCAGGAACACTTTCCGGGGTGCTCCATGGATGCGGGTGAGACGGTGGAAACAAGTCGCACCACATCATCAGCTTCTGATTGGAGAAAAGCGGGGGAGATCGTTACAGGGGATGCAGTTAAGTGGGCCCTAGGAACATTCTCTCCTTTGAAATCAGCGGGGCCAGACGGCATTATTCCAATAATGCTACAAAAGATAGCACCGTTGATAGTCGATGGACTTACTAGCATTTTTAGAGCCTGCCTGGCTAATGGCTATGTACCATTAGCATGGAGAAAAGTACGGGTTGTATTCATACCGAAACCGGGAAAAAGCAATTTTGAGGAGCCAAGATCGTTTAGACCAATAAGTCTGACATCTTTCCTGCTCAAGACCCTAGAAAAAATTTGCGATAGGCACATTAGGTGTTGCATTCTGCAAAAGAACCCCCTAAGTCCTATGCAGCACGCTTACCAAAAGGGAAAGTCGGTTGAAACGGCATTACATCAGGTCGTGAGTCGTATTGAGAAATCGTTGCACCACAAGGAGTCTGCCTTGGTGGCATTTCTCGATATAGAAGGAGCATTTGACAGAGTCAACTCGGATGTTCTAATTAGGGCTATGAAGGATTTCAGGCTGGGCCACACTCTTGAAACCTTTATTGCCAAAATTGTCCAACAACGTCTGGTGGTAGCTGAAAACTGTGGGGTAATGAAAACGGCAGCCGTTAAAGATGGTTGCCCTCAAGGTGGGGTACTGTCCCCTCTACTATGGTCAATGGTAGTAAACAGTTTACTGGTAAAACTGAATTCAGCAAATCTTTATGCTCAAGGTTATGCTGATGATATCTGTATAATGATCCGGGGTCCATTTATTTCTACCCTATGTGATCTTATGCAAAGAGCAATGAACCTGGTGCAGAGTTGGTGCATCGAGCATGGCCTGAATGTCAATCCTGGTAAAACAGGGCTAGTTCTCTTTACTAGAAAGAAGAAACTAGAGAACTTCAGGAATCCTGTTCTCTTTGGCGAACAACTAACACTCAAAAGGGAAGTGAAGTATTTGGGGTTGATCTTTGACCCAAAACTTTCGTGGAAGAAGCACTTGGAGAGCCGTGTTCAGGTGGCTACGAGATCTTTTTGGAAGTGCCGCAGACTCTTTGGTAAGACTTGGGGCATCTCTCCAAAGATAACGATGTGGATGTATCGGTCCATTGTAAGACCGATTATATCTTACGCATCTATCATATGGTGGCCGAGAGCTGATGTTAAAGCGTCCGCTCGACTGCTACAAAGGCTTCAAAGAATGGCTTGTCTCGCCATTACTGGAGCTATTAGAACCTCTCCTACTGCTGCATTGGAGGTGATTCTTGGCCTGCCACCGCTGCCGCTCTTTGTTAAGGCGGAGGCGGAGATGTCTGCTCTTAGATTATCTTCGGTCAATGAGTGGAAATCAGGCGGGACTCAAGTCGGCCATGGGAAAATTCTCAATAAGGCTTACAGACGCCTCCCAAAACTAAAAATGAGGGAGGATTTCACATCGGAACAGAAAGTTCCGAAACAATGTGTCCAGGCATTTCTCCACTCAAGGGACGAGTGGGCAAATGAAGCTGAGGCGATAATCTCGTCAAATTCCATATCCCTATTTACAGACGGCTCCCTCACGGAAGGATCAGCCGGGGCAGGGTACAGCTGTCTGGACCCACCAGTCTCTGGTTCAATTCCATTGGGTGAAAACACCACAGTTTTTCAAGCTGAAGTTACAGCTATCATACTTGGTCTTCTCGAGGTGGCGAATGCTAACATTGAGAACAAGAGTATTAGAATTTTTTCGGACAGTAGAGCTGCTATCCAGGCCATTTCTGGCTGGGATACGCGTTCCGCTCTAGTGTCTGAATGCCAAAAAGTGATAGAGTCGGTCTCACAGAATTGTGGGGTTACTCTTCATTGGGTACCAGGTCACACTGGGATTATGGGCAACGAGGAGGCGGACAGACTTGCCGTGGCAGGTGCACAGTCATCCTTCATCGGACCAGAACCAGCTGTAGGAATGGCCCTACAATCTAAAAAGTCCCTCATTAAGGACGATCTAAGGAATAGCCACCAGTTGGCTTGGAGATCGACACCCAAATGTCGGGTCTCCAAAATATTTATGGTGGATCTTCTGAAAAGCAGAACTGACTTCGTTGTTGGAAGTAATCGCTGGAAATCCCGGCAATTTTGCAACCTGGTGACAGGCCATTGCTTACGCAAGCACCTTCACCGTTTGAAACTCTGCAATGAGATCATTTGCAGAGGATGCGGCGAGGAGGAGGAGACTGCTGTACACTATGTGTGCGAATGTCCCAGCCTCGTCAATCACAGGAGATTAGTGTGGGGTAAGGGGTTCCTGACTCCTAGTGAGCTCCCACTACTGAATCCAGTCAGTCTTATGCGATTTGTTCGCAAAACTGGCTGGATGAATTAAAACACCATTTCGATGGTTAAAACTCCTTACGAGTTAAAAGGGGATTGCATAAGGGGCCCAAATAGAGGCCTGGGTGCAGTCGGCTGCTCATGCAGCCGCCCCCTTATTTTAATCTAATCTAATCTAATCCCCCTCATTGAGCTTTCATTCATTTACCGGACGTACATAGCAATAAATTAAAGCAAAATTCAGTTAAAGTTCCCCACAATCAATATGAAGGGTTAATTAATTATTGGGGAATTTGCGGTTCCTATTAATGGTGATTAAATCAATGTTGTGTTTTAATGAAAATTTAATGCAATTCTCGCTGCGATATGATTCATTCAGTGATTGTTTCGAGAAAATATGTTCGAATGTCATTACTATATAGAAGTTTTTTTTTTATTTAAATTTATTTTCTCTTTCCATTTCCAATTTAAAGTTTCACCATCCATCGTATTCCTCCCATGGGTGTCAAAATCAATGTGATTTGTATATTCTATCGATCTCAAATTGGTCTAAGACGAATTGAAATAATAAGAGGAAGAGAGCAAGAAAAAATTGAGTTTATCCCAAAAAGAGAAGGGGGAAAAGTTAAAGAGAAAAAATTGAGTTGGAGGAAAGTTGTCGAGGCGGATTGTTGAGTTGGTTGATGTTTGAAAATA
Source organism: Lutzomyia longipalpis (assembly GCF_024334085.1). NCBI lineage: Eukaryota > Metazoa > Arthropoda > Insecta > Diptera > Psychodidae > Lutzomyia > Lutzomyia longipalpis. The sequence continues at coordinate 5,676,123 of NC_074710.1, forward strand.
GGCTTTGGTTTTGATCTCATTATTCTCAGCATCGTCAAAACTGCCTGCCAATTTATACGTTGTTGTTTTTTCCATCCTCCCATCTCTGCAGAAAACGCGTGTGGGTTGGAGCCACTCTCTCGCCAATGAATCGTTTGATGATGCCAATGAGATTGAACCTAATCGAATGAGTGTCGCTTGATTACATTCCATCCCAATTTGCCCCCAAAGCTAGCCTCTTATTTGCATTGAATCATTTTGCGAGACGATCCCTCCCGCCAAATTGCACACACACAACGAAATTATATCTTGAATTATCCCTCGTTGATATATTGCAGGATATTTTATCCTAAATGTTTGTTTGTCGTTTGATTGATTTACAAGGTTGGAGAAAAACTGCAAGGAAAAGAGCATCATTTTGCGATTTCCAGTGACGTTTTGCTTTATTTTCTTTAGCCATGATTTTATTTTCGAAGAATTTGAGATTTAAGTATTTTCTGTGAAAAATCAGTAATTAACGAATTTTTTAAAAATTTTCTTTGGGAAAATTTAAATACAAAAAAGTACAAATCTTGTTCTTACAGTAGAGAAAATTAATTTTCTTCCCCCACGATGAAGAGAATTAAGTGAAAAATTCATTCGATGATTGATTAGATGTCAATTGAGATATGGCGTTGCAATTCATCCCACCTCACACATTTCCACTCACCCCAAAATTAAGGGAAATGTGATTGCACAAAACTAGGGGGAGAAAAATCCGTGAGAAGAACTTGCAGATTTTCTGGGCTATTCACAAATTTATTCTATCTTCTCATGGGGCCCACTGAACACTGTGAAAGGAAGTTAAATGCAAAAGAAGAGGGAGGGGAAAAGATCTTTGGTTTATTTAGTTTGAAATTTGAACTCTATTTGACATATTAGTATCGAATTTTCCTTCTGAGAGATAACTTTGAATTTGACTTTGATAAATAAACATTCTTCTCCGGGGAGCATGGAAGAAAATTCAGTATCATGCCCACCCAGTTTTATGTATGAGGAGGTTTTTTTCTATCTATCTATTCAGTAAAATGTATCTTTTTGTAGGGAATCAATTAATGCACAGCTTGGGCATACTTTGCCCTTCTTTATTATGTTTCCAAATAAATTGAAAAAGAAGTCTTAAATGCGTTGAGAATTGATTTCAGTGTGGCCTTATTTTGTTACTGCAATAGAAAAGGAGACTATGCACTGTAGACAAATAAATATTTTTAAGAAAAATATTGAAAAGAAATTTTTTATTTGTTTTTCACTTTTTCACTTATATCAAAAATCTATTTTAATCAATCAAATTAATGGTTGATATTTACTTTTCTATTCCTTTGGAAAATCAGTCAATTTGTGCTACTTGGGATGAGAAAAATAAGAATTTTCTGACGACTTCAAATTACATTACAAAAAGGTTTATTTGAAATATCAAATTCAAAAAGATTTTTTTCGAAGACTTGAGAATTCTTGACTCCCAGCAAAATGTTCTTTGTATGGTATCGCCCCTCAGTGAAACAGTAGAAATTTTATTACAATTCTCAAGATCAATTTGCGTATCAACCCTCCCTTGTTAATTGAATAACGAATCACCCCTCCCTTGACTTCTTAGTGCGTCAATTGAAATTCCTTTTCGGCACAGTGCAGCGAGAATTTTTGCATTGAAAAAAAGGGCTGCTAAGGAGGAAGTTAATTGACGTGAGCCCACTCGTGTGGTGTGTGCTGTAGAAGATGATATTGTTGGTGCGCAACTATTTGGCTGAAGAAGAATCGATGGGAAAATGTCGCAATTTGCATTCACACACGAACATACTCTGGGGTTATTTTCTTGGGCGAAAAATTGCCGAGATTGAGATATTTGGATATGTTTCGCAGAGAGCTCATGTCGAGACATTGGTATGTCGCAGTGAACCCCTTTTTTGGCTTGTCTGACCCGAAGAAATGCCACACGGCAGTCGCTGGCCATTGCGCGGACACAATTTGTGCCTCCAAATGTCTCATTAATTAAATTCCAAAATCGAATGATACACATAAAATTTAATAGTTGCATAAATAATTAATAATTTTTTGCACCCTTCGCATGCATTCGAAATGGATGAGAATACAATGCGAAAAATGCAAGAGGATGCACTTTTTGTTGCTACTTTTGAAATTTTTCTTGTTTTTCCAGACCCTTCGCTTAAAGTTTTCCCGCCAAAAGTGGAAAAGTGTTGAATTTCTTTGTGAAGTAATGTGGAAAGCGTGAAAATTACTCTCTGCATTTCCCGCGGGTGCTTCCTCACTTTGTACCACATATACAAGTAGAGGCAACACCCTATACGGAGTCAGTGAGCGATAAACAAAGACTTTTACAAGATGATGGTTATGTGAATATCATTTTTTTATGCGCGCGCATCTTTCTAAAATGAAGTCATTAGCGGCATTCTTTTGGTGTGCAATCAGAGGAATGCACATCTTCATGTATGTACATGTGTAGTACTATCTGTTCTCCTTGGCTGCCCTGCCGTGCTGGATGTGCTCAATATATTACGCCAAAAACACAAAATGCATCGCGCTATATCATCGTCATTCCTTTCCTGCCCAGGGCCCCCCCTTTTGTGTCTTTCTCCATGCCCTTTTCTCCCTCAACTCTGTGGTGTACCCCTTTTCTCTTCCCTTTGGCGACTTCATCATCATACCAACTTTTGCGCCACTTCCATGGCTTTCGTTATGCAATTTATGTATTTATATAGCAACGTATACATATCATACAGATCCATATTTTGTTGTTTCTTCTGAATTCCAAGATAAAGATATCAACTTGTGATCATATAGGGTTAGAAAAGAATAAAAATTTTAGGAATATTAAAACATTAATTCTTCATAACGAATTCTTTTTTTTAGAGTCATGAAAAATACTAAAAGTAGGAAGGACTGGAGCTCTAAAGTAAAAAAAATGATTTTAGTGTAAGATATCGCAATAATTGCGCAGAAATTATGGTGTACAACGTTACAATTCTGCATTTTTTCTTTAAATTCTTCATTGAAATTGAATTGCAAATGAATTTAATTGGTAAAGATTGTTTTTAAATGAATTATAATCAATTAAACGTCAAGTGAGCCAATATGTGATTTAAATAGATTTTCTGTTTGTTTTTTTTGTAATTCTGTTAATTTTGGGGTTCACTAAAATAATTTAACCCTTTCGCAATTGCTGCAATTCTACAAACATTAAAACGAATCTTTTCAAAATTTGACATTTCTTTCCTAACGTTTGACTGTATTTGATAATAAACATTTGACGCTTAATATATGTTTGATTTACATATATTTTGATATTTTACTTTTTTTCTAACGTTTGACGTTTACTGAAATCTTTGACATTTTTAATATATTTTGTAGCTTAAAAATATAACTTTAATCTTTTAAGAAAAAACCTTTTTATCCTCCTTAAAATAAGGAGAAGAATAATTCAGCGAAAAATCAATCCTAAAGATGCAAATGGAGGAAATATTTAGTCTCTTAAGGTACAAACCCACCTCTGTAGTATGTGTTAAATAATAAAGTGTCAGATGTGTGTGGAAACAAAGGGAATCGTATTTCAGAACCATGTGCTGTGTACGTAGGAGAGGTAATGTGTAAGAAAAGGTGACTTAATGCACTATAATCTCCTTTTTGGACCAAACTCCATGGCAGCAAATAAGGATGTATTTTGTGTTTATTTTATGCTACAAAGAAGCTTTTCCCCTCATCCCCGTGAGTGAAACCTTTTTGCACCCTTCGACATATGGAAAATCATGAGAGAGAGGGAATATCTTCAACTTTTGTGAATTGTATATCCCAAAATCCAGCCTCTTTTGCCTCACATCGACCTTTTTCTTGCGAAGAAATACAAAATTTACGGGGGTTGATGTGGCGGAAAAAGGACAAACTCCATCGTCTTAGATGACTTCTTGGTATTTGAGAATTTGCACCTTAGTTGAGAGGACCCCTTTTTTCTTGACGGTTTTCCCCCAAATACCACCACCACAACACCCTTCCCGCCTTGTGGAAACTTCCAAAAACGGGTGGTGTTCGACGTGTCGGGTGCTTCGACTGATCAAAGGGCACCCACAGAAAAAGGGGTGGTTGAAATGAACTCCCATCGACTTTCATGCGTACTCTGTAATCTTTATCCCACACCCACGCAGCATCCGGGTGCGACAATGAGCGCAAGTCTCAAAATCGATGCGCGTCACCTAATCATTCACATCCGTCATTGATCAATGGGGGTTGTGGGTGATATTCTCAGCCCCCCAGCCCAACATCCAACCAATGATTCTTTCCGCGCAAGTTTTTCACTCGATTTTGCGTCTTAAATTGCCAAGAATGGAAGTTTTTCTTTTTCCTTACATCGCGTCATAATAAGAAAGAGTGAGAAGGGCAATTTTGCTACCGAGAATGAAATTGAGATTCTTGCCAAGATCAAATTTCAACGAGAGAGATATTTTACGTGAAATCACGCAGAAAAATTGGAAAAGATAGTGAGACGTGCAATTTTCAAGTTCGAATATAATTTTAAAGAATGTGAGATTTTTTTTTAAATCTCATTAATTTGTCTTGATTTTTTGGATTTCTTCAAAGTCTCAAAAGATAGAGAAGTCTGCGTTGCAAAGAAGACCAAGAGGTGTTTATCTGGCATATAATCCATTTAATTTAGATTTCTTTGCTGAATATTTCTAAATAAAATTTCTGAATAATCTGAATTAAAATGATTCAAAACAAAGAAATTGAAAGCTAGGTATGTCGGAATTGCTTCTAGAATTTTGTTGGGCTAGATTAATGACTATTGTCGAATTTTAAATATTATGTAGGATGTTGTAAACTGATTTTTTTGTAGTGATTTAAAATTTAAAAAAGAATTTAAGTCAAAAATAGAAGACTAACAGTGATCCTCAAAGAGTTAATCAGGGGTAAAAAAAATATGCATTTTTCCACAATTTTTACAATTTTCTCGTGTGATAATTTTTGTTTTTTTTGGACTTTTTTATTGAATATGTAACATTTTAAAGCAATTTTCAAATATTTGATTTTGAAAGTTTTTGGTGCATTTCACATAATTGCCTTTTGAGCTAACGAACATTCGCTACAAGCTACGAGTATTCTCTACAAGTTACGAGTATTCTCTATAAGTTATGAATATTCTTGATTTTTTTGTTGTTGTAATTATTCCGAATACTCCCAACAAATTCCGAATATTTGAATATTTTTCATTCACATTAATACCCCCACATTGTGGCTAGACAAAGAATTTCTTGAAGCAATTTCTAGGAAAGCAAATAACTTTTGGAAATCCCTGGAGGTGCAATGTTGAGTGAAAGAATATTGAATTGATTCTCGAGGGCTTTATATTCGTCATACCAGAGTCCCTCCATCGTATGACTAAAAGGGTCGCCGAGACTTTGAATATAAATCTCTCTCTTGTCTCATGAATGAAGTTTATTAGATAGAACCATGGGATATTGTATATTAAGTTAATAATTTCTAGAGTTGTGCACCGCAATGGCAAAAATATCTTTTCCCGCAACGACAGGGCGAAAGAGGCAATTCCCGGGAACAATTTGTCCCGTCATGCGAAAGGATTTGGAATTATGCCCTGAGGATGGTGTTTACATGATACAGTGCAGCAAAATGTATATTCCAGCACAAAAGTCTTCAGGGCAATGCAGACCTATTAAGTTGACTCCTATATGGCGGGGGAGGGGGCGGGGATGGAAAAATGATTTTTCATTTGAATCCCTTTTCCCCGAAAAAAAACTAGTTAATATGCCAATTTTTCACAACCTCCACAATTTAATTTCATTTTTACCTCGTTATTGTGAAACTCTATTATATGGGGTGCATTTGATTGTGTCGAAAGGGGATGATTTTCATGGAATTTCCCTCAAGTTTTTTTTTGAAGATACATCGTTTCCAATCCCCTTCCCCTCCCTCCCAACATCTCGGAACAATGTTGATTTCCACACCAATTTTCCCGTGCATGTGCGCGCAAAAGATCAAAAAGGGTTGTATTTAATAATTTATACGAACAGTATCACGGTGGAGATTTGATGCGATAATAAGCCCCTTTTTGGTTCAGTTCCCTTACGTAGTCCCTGTGTGGTCCTGGTGTTGACAATTGCCCTGAAAATTGATACATTCCCCCACCCCCAGCTATTTCCAAGCGTTGTGGAAAATTCCATTCTTCTATTTTTTTCTCCTCTTTCCCCGAGAAATTGTTCTAGTTTTGCACAACTCAAGCACACAATGCTTTAATTTTGTATGTTTAAAGGAAACGAATATGAGTGAGGAAGTGAATGGAATATAAGGAGATCCTTTTAGTATGTTGATATTGTCAATTTTCCAAAAGGGCCAACAACGCACTCGTACACACAGAAAAGAGCATCCCAAGAAGCATGATTTTAAGGGTGGTCAATAAATATTTGCCATTTGCTCTTTTCTTTCACTCAAATACGATGACGTTGGAGAAATACCTAGATAAATATTTATTAGAAATATTTTATTCATAAAAATGGGCAAGAGTGGTGGCGTGTGGGAAAAGACAAAAGAAATTTGGTGGTTTCAGCTGCTTCAAAAGTTTGTATTTTTCGGACAAGGAAGTTTCCAAAGATATCAAGTATATTTGTTATAAATAAAACACTCACGGTTCATCTTATAAAAGCCTTGTTTTTTTGGCTATTCATCTTCTCTCTAAACGATCTTGAGAGATCTGGGAGAGATCTTAGGAGGAGATTTTATTACCTGATGCACACATAGGTAAGTATTTCAATATGGGATGATTTTATTTTATTTGTTGTCTTTTTATCTTCTGGTTTTCCACATAATATGTATGCTCATACATTATGTAGACAAGCATAAATAAAAACAACAAATAAAATAAAGAAAACCATTTTATGAAGTAATTTACGAACAAGAAATTATATTAATCAATATATTGAAGCAAATGAGCATATGCATCACGCAACAAAAAGAGATATAATACCGAGGGCGTGGTTGAAGCATTTTTATATAAATATTGGGCCTTATTCAGCGACCAAGAAACCCTTGATTTCTTTGAATTTTGTACTGAAATTTCAAGATTTCAAGGATTTCTTGTTCGCTGAATAAGGCCCATTAATCGAGTTTTCTTAACTAAACTCATTGGAAAACAGGAAAACCTGATTTTCTTAAAGATGATTTTTGAAAAATACTTTTCATGAAAGACAGTTATGTAACAAAATTTCATGACTAGCTTTAAATGAATAAACTCATTTAAATGTGAGACTTCGATCACATTCAATGTTGCTGGAGTGAAAACAGGGGGGTTGGCTTGTTCGAAATTCCTTGATTTTTATTTATGCTACATTTCGGAGATATTTTTCTCCTTCTTCTGGCATTAATAATAGGGGATCTTTCGGTGATGCAAAACAATAAAATTAACCGAAAGACCCCCAATCATTAATTCCTGATGAAGGAGAATCAAGTCTTCGAAATGTAGCATAAATAAAAAAACGAGGAATTAAATTTCAAACAATTCAACTCCTATATGTTTTCACTCCCTCCCCATGCTCCTTTTACTAATAATTTAAAATTGGCCTATTTTTCCCCTAAAAAGGACATAAATTAGAGTTTTAAATCATCAGTAAGGAACATATTTAACCCTTAAAAAATATATTTAAAAAAATCTTTCTTTTTTTCACATTCCTTAACAAGGTTCCTGAGCACAGAAAGTCACGTTCCCATGAATTCTATTGCACTGTAAGAAAATGTTGTTTGTCAATAAGTCTAATGATTCCAAATTGGCCGTTTTATATAACAAAAGCATTGAAGTGGTGTGTATTACCCTACTCTATTGCTAAAGGTATTCAACTGAATCCACATTAATATTCACAACTTTTTGCCGTCATTTTGTAATATTGTTGCTTCACAGAAGGCATTTAAATACTTTCACTTTTAACTGCAATATTTTTACTAATTGAGCAATCATCACCATTTAAGTACAAATTAATCGTTTACAGGCTCCATACGCAGGCTTTAATGGAGAAAAAAATAAATCTAACGTCTCGGTGCGCTGAGCTTTTTCTTTAAAAGTCACGGAAATTTTATACTCAAAACAATGTCGTAGTCCTGAAATTGAGAGCTGAATGAGTGATGTGTCTTTGTTGGTGCACTCAAAGAGTTTTCGCTGCTCGTGACCAGCAGGGAGTTAAACTGCAGGAGCTTCCATTTTGCTGTGGAACTCTTTCAAATTATGTATCCGTCGCTATGTACATACATACTCCTGCACATTGCGTCTGATATTTCACTTAAGCTCTCTCAATTACAGTATAAATTGTAAATATTGTAATACATTTAATGCGTGGCAATTGATGTAATACGAAAATGGTCACGTGTCAATTCACTAATACAATACAGCAATGAATCCTCTTGATATATAATTTCAACCCCTCGTTGGCAGCAAAAAAGTGTGGGTGCTGGTGCCAACAAAAATGCGTTGAATTGAAATAATATTAGAAAAATAAATATTCAACACTTTCTTGAAGGGAGTAGGAGGGGGTGGTATGAGGAGCAGCAGCTGACGGTATGATCAGTAATTATCTAAACACAACATGCGTATTGCAAAACCCCCGAGGAAGGGTGAGTATTTTTTTTTCTGTGTAGATCAAATGGGGTGAGATGGTGAAAAATCCTCGTAGACGATTTTCCCTTCCACTCCATGCGGAGATGCGGGGAAGTAGAATGTATACACAAGAGACGAGGATTGAATTTATCCCTCTTTTCCATGTGACAAATTGAGGGTAAACAGCGTGTAATTTGAATTGTTGCAGCATTGTCCTGCATGAAAATCGATTTGTATTGGGGAAGTTGAGCTTTCCCTTCTCAATTTTCCTTCACAGTCAATTTTCGACCTCATCAAATGACAATGAAATGCGGAAGAAGGAACTGTGCTGACTGTGGGAAGGAAGGGTTATATGTCTCAGGGAAATCTGTAATCCGTAATTTTGGATTGAGACGTCATTCACGAGGCACATGGCATAGCGAAAAAATATTCTAAATGACTCAATTTTGGAAAATTATTTATTTTCTTATTTTTTATTCAGAAATTTCAATTTATTAAATTTTTTTTATGACAATTTATTACCTGATGAAAGGAATAAATAATTCTGGTTTAACGTTTTATTTTCTAATTTTGAAAAAACTTTTGAAAAAAATCGTGAACTTTTTACTCTTTAAATATTTTTTGATCTCAAAAGAAAATCTTGAACTATGTGAAGTTTTAAACTGATCAAATATCCCAAAGCCTTAAGCTAAACCAAAATGCAATTTTGCGAAATTCCTTTCAATTCTATTCCGTGCGAATCGATGAGCAATTTCTCGTAAGTACTACTCGTGGTATAACATGAAAAATACTTGAAAGATAATTTCAATTCAATCAAAATTAATTGAATAGCACTCAAAGATAGAGCAACAATAGAGTGTTATGGGGAAGAAATATTTTTCCAATTTCCACCACGTATAGAGGAGAAAAGTCCGCAAGACACGTGGGAAACGGAGGAAATGTAATTGAGGGCACGAGAGGAAACTGAACGTGCTAAAATGATTAATGAGACAGTTGCGTGATGAAATTTGTCTCTAATCAACTCACAATACAATCTAATTCACATACAACACTCCGAAACTATGTCCATCTTTATCTCATAATGAGCTACAATTTAGGTGATTTATTTATTTTGTCTCATTTATACATTTAATATCATCATTCTCGCCCCACACACTGGTACCTTTTTCTTGTAAGGTCCTTTTTCTTTTTTTCCCTCCTGTTTGGAGATGAATGATCTTTTGCATTTCGTCCCAAATGGAGGATTTTCTTACGGATAAAGGTGCAAATGGATGAGGATTTTTTTATTGTTGCTTTCAATCTGTTTTTGAAGAGAAAAACTAACTAAAAGGTGATTATACTTTGGGTTGCGATGGAAGAGGAAAAGAAGTGGCCAGACAAATAGAATTATCAAGAGAACTGCAAGTCACCCTGTCGTCTTGTTAGCCCAAGAAACGAGGAGGGCAACACAAGGGAATCTTTTCACTCAAATTACTCCTTCAATTGAATTGAAGGCAACCCAGCACCACCATTGAGATTGTGATAATCATTCTGTTGGCGCCATTTAATCTTCGTCATTTTATTAAATTGTTTTCTGCATCCTATTGATTGTCTCTGCTGCTTTTTTATTTGTATTTTTAACTCAACATCTTCCCCCATACACTATTTACACAGCAGAGGAAGGGCACTAAGAAGAAGAAAAAAACGTAGAAGAAGGATCAGCTCCTTGTTGAGATGGAGGTGGGAGTCGAATGGGCTGCACCAACAATTTTATTACTCTTCAACATTTGAGTGTTATTAAAAGCAATTGAGAATGCATCATTTTGATCAATACAGAAGCACAATCATTATAAATTCTTTTTTAACATTTTGAGTTTGTTTATAAACAACTCTTCAGTTCACGGAAGAATGAGGATGTCTATAATGATGTTTTCTGTATTCTTGGACAATTACCTTCTTGTTTATAAAAAATATTTGAAAACTAAAGGGTAAATTTTTTTGCTTTCAAGAATTCTTGGACGAACTCGAAGAATTCTGATAAAACTTTTAGTGTTGAAAACTTTTAATCCAAGAAAGAATATGAGATAAGAAAAATCATGAAATTTTCCATAAAATTTCCCTAAAAGTTCATTTTTTACAATTTTTTTACCCATTTCTGTTGAACTTCTAGAAAATAAAATTCAGTTATGCAAATTCTGCCGTAGACGCTTCAACTCCCACTCCCAAAATGCGCTCCCTGACTAAAAGAACATCCTTAAGCATCTTGTTGATTTAATATAAATTGAAAGGCCACTTAGTGACTAAAAGGGTGTATATTTTCCCGAATAAGAATTTGTATAATATGCCCATATAGGGCTCAAGTGTGTTTTCCTGCCAATGAAGAGCTTGGATGTTTTTCCTGTGAGTACGGGGTCTTCTACGAAAAGGGCAAAAGAGGCAAAACCTCTCGTGAATTGTCCTCAACAAATAAAAGCACTTGTCACTTGGTGAGGGTGTATGTACACTACACACAAAATATGCAAACCACTGCCGTATCAGAGCCTTTTTGTTCAACGAGAGGGTTTATGCTTAATCTTTGTGGTTGAAAAACTTCTAACAGAGCGATGGGTGGAGAAATATTTGGAGTGAGAATTTTCTGGTAAAAATTACGTAAAATAATTTTTCATTAAAAACTAATATAATTTGGATTTTTAATTTTTTTTTAATTGTTTAGGAAAACTTCAACATAGCAGCAATAGAATGAGAAAAAATGAGATATGAATTCAGCTTTTAATATCTGGAAAATATTTCAAAAACCCTAAAAAAATCTAATAAATAATAAGCGGAAATAGTCAGGATTAAAGTCAAAGATATACTCTCGCTAAAAAATATCCATGAAGATTCTTTTCTCTTTCTCGCGTGGTGGATTAAATAGAGGCGCAATCTTCAGTCAAAATATCTCCAAGTTCCTCTGGCATTTGCTATGAATCAATAAAAATATAAATGCGCAAGGGATGCGATACAGGAATGGGTTTTGTTGTGATGCTATTTGAGGAATTTGGCGTCATCTGTGGCGCTAAATCGCGATGCGTTTCGGCGCGATTTCTTATACCATCGCCAAAATACTTGGCATTGCCCTTGAACCCCGACAAAGCACAAACGCCTTATCCCCGTGTGATGATTGCCGAGGAGCCCAACTTTGTCCTCTCCCGTGTACCTGACTATCTGCCGGACCTAATTGAGTTAAGATGTTTCAATTAATTTTCAAAGCAATTTTCTAATCGCCATCCCGCAGTGAGATTCTTCTTCTTTGGCTCTGTCAAGAGAATTGAAGACATTCAATGAGACTTACAAGCAAACATAATAAGAAAATAGTCTTTCTTTAGTTCTTTTCTTTCTGCAATTGAGGAAAAGAGATAAAATGTTAAAGGAGGTAGGGAAAAAAAGTGTGGAAAAAGTGGATTATTGAGGTGGAATTGGCGTGTTCAGTTCCGCACCACATGAACTTAAAGAATGTTTATTTCCATCATCAAAGTATCTTTCTGGGTGCATTACAATTCTCATTCCTTCTCTCCCCTATTGCCTCTGTGCACACATACCACCCGTCTGTCCATTTTATTCTTTTGCGAGGTGTTGCCGACGTATTATGACTTAATTTCGCCACAGAAGCAACAAATCTTTCACGATATACCCCAAGACGAACACACACGAAAAAAAAAACCTCACAGCATAAACAACAGCATTCATTAATGGCACCCACGGTTGCAGTGTGTTACCTGCACAGAAACACATTAAATTGCCTTGCGAAGCGATTAAAAAGAAAGGCCACTTTGCATGCAAAAGTCTCTCTCTCAGTTTGGCTAGCAGAATGTAAATTAAAATATATGGTACGTACAAGGATATGTAGCAAGGCGGAAGCATATTCAAACCTCTTGAGAGCATAGAGAAAGGTTAATGATATTTCATGTTCTAAATTCTTATAGGTAGAAATTCTTTTGCTGATGATCTTGATAGAATTTATATATAGCTTCAATTTATAATGTAATTTATTTTTCAAAAACAAAATTTTAAGAATTGGTTAAAAACTCGTTTTTTGTGTTCTTAACAAAGTTTGAAGCAATGAAGCATATGCTTTATGAAGGGAAAGATGGGAATCAAGTTAGCACCATGAAAATGTTCTCTCATGGGAAGAAAACAGATTATTTTCCCAACGTTTCGCCACTCTGCGGGCATGCGCATATGCTTTATGCACATAAAGGTGATATTTGTTACAATGGGGGCGTGGCTTTTGTATTTCTAGGAATTTTTATTTAGAAATCAAAAAGGTATCTAAAGCTAATTTTTTTTTAAATTTCAGTACAAAATAAATAGCAAAATAGTTTTTTTTGCGACTCTAAAAATCTGGGCATATACTCAATTTAGTAAAATATCCTGAAAAATTTATATTTAGAAAAATAAAATATAATTACCTAGTTCTATTTGCATTCGTAGAAGTAAGAAAAATGCAATCTTCCTTTCTTTCAATTTTAGTTTCCATTTTTGGTTTCTCAATACAACTTTCCTTGACATAATTAGTGAAACGTGTTCACCATACTACTTTGAAATGGAAAAATTTATATAAATTTTCTTGATATACATTTTGTAGATTTTTTTTTGTTTAACCAAACTGCTTCTCCCTCCCTCCTGCACTCATAATCTTCATTAGTCAAGATTGTAATCGATGGCTGTCACATTATTATATAGAGTTTGTATTATGTTTGTTCAACTTAACACAAACACATATTTCATTTTTCTCAGTCTCCTTTTTTTGTTATATTTTTCCTCAATGGTTTGCCTTTTTGTGCTTCAGCAAAGAACGAAAAAGAATCTTCGTGGAGTGAGAAAATTGAGTCCCGATGGAGATTTTCACGCAGAAAATGTTATTCTTTGTGTCAAAAATTTTTCCTCACATCATTTCTCGCGACAGAACAATTTGAGGAAAAATCTTGCTAATGATTGTGATGGCAATTTGTTGGGAAATATTCCTTTCTGTGTCAGAGATTAGTTGATTACCCCCGAAAAGGGATGAGGAAAATATTTTTTGATTATTTCTTCCCCACCCCCGCATCCACAGACTCAATCGCACACCTCTGATGAAGATTGTTTTCTCACACAAATGGTGGCAATATCAGCAAGAAGAAACACACAACGGGGTGTCCCTTGCGTGGCGTCTCTCCATCAAAGGAATTTGATGATATTCCTTTCAATTACCCTCCTTGTGGAATTGAAGTCACTGCGCGAAGCCCCATGTATTGGGTTTCTTTTCATCAAAGTAACTCATACTCATGGCAGTGTAATAGGAAGTTTAACGCCTTCGGATAATGTGTTTGATACGCAGAGGCTTTAATACTTTCTTTCACAGATTTTAATAGGAAAGCTAAAGAAAATTAAATGAAGAATATTTACTTTTTGGCGAACTCTTTACGCTATTTCATTGTCCTAAATTATCTGAAATTGTGATCAAATCTAAATTTTATTCAAAGTTGTTCTATTTAGAACATAGAACAATTCAATTTTTAATTTAAATTACATTACTTTTAATCCCTGAATTTTCCCTTTATCTTTAAATGATGAAAATAATTGTTAAAGAACAAAGGTAGGTCAAGTTTTAAGTTAGGACGATTGCAAAGAAAAAAAATCTCAAGACATTCTCATTATCAAATCTGTGAAATCTTACATGGCTAAAAGCCCCCACGATGGATACTCAGGCATTAGTGGAGGGAAGAAGTGTCAGGGCAAAAAAAAGTACATAAAACGTACAATTGTGGCATGATTATTGAGTGAGAATTGCATTTTATATATCGCGCCGTGACATGGCAAAATATCCCCACAAATGCAGTCACTTGGGCAAATTTACAATGATGACAATGCGTTGACGATTATTTCATTACGACAGATGGAAAGACGAATTATCCTATTGTTTTAGCGCATTGTGAATGAATTGGCAAATCTTTTTCTTTCCCCCCACACACCATCCTATTTCTCACCTGAGGAAGTTCTCCAGCACAATCTCATGTGAGGGGGAAGTTGGTAATTTTGGCGTGTGTGTGACGAAATGGTCAATGATGGTGTTAAAATTGCCATACCACGTGAATTTTGCATCATATAAAGGAAAATTCAGAGGGAGGGAGAAAAGAAAGAAAATTTTCATAAAAGACGGTGAGGGCAGAGATTAATGATGCCAAGACGATGAGGATTGAGATGCAATCCACACAACGTCCTACGACGTCTCTCAGCTGCATCGATTGGATGTTTACACTTGAACTTGCACATATGGGGAGATTTCTTCGTATATCTCTGTGGCTAAGTATCAAATTGCCATTAATTGACTCATTACGTCCAATCGGGATGGTTCAATAATCAATTCGATTTGCCTCACCACCAGAAGCTCAAGAGCATCAGCAGGAGGGAAATATCGTCATAATTGAAAGAGATAGAGAGATGTGATGAGATTCTCTGCAATTCATAGCGATTAAAATTGATTTTACTGCTCATTCCATATAGTAGAAAAGGCTGTGAGATGCTATATGAATGTACATAGTATAGGAACAAAACACAACATCAAGTGCAATGACTTCTAACATTTTTTTTAAAATTTCTTTTGCTGATTTTTTTAGTCTCTGCGTAATGTTTTTCCATATCCACAATGAGTAGAAATTTTATTAAAAGGTGTTTAAAGGATTTTAATTGGATCATGAGACTGATAAAAAAATGCCCTTCAGTTATAAAGTACCCCGAAAGCCCTCTACTACTTTTTTCAAAATTAAAATAATAAAGACAGCTTAAGCCTTTCGCACAACTTTCCAACTCTTCTCCTTTTCCTTTTTCCAAAGTAGGTAAAATCAAAAGAGATCGGTGTGGTGTGTTTTGAAATTAATAAATTGCAAATATGGGCGCACATGAAGGCACAATTATGAAATAGCAATAATTTATGTACTGCAAAAGGAAAGAAAAAAAGATAGGTGGATGATTTGTATAGTCCATGGAACACACTGTGAGCCCATTTCCCCTATATCTTCCTCCCGACCGCATATACACAGTTTACAATGTTTTCTTTTTGCTAGCTTTCGCGTTGGATTGCGCACCCATGAGATTCCATTCGCGTCTCTTCGTTCAGATATTGCATTTCGCTACTGCATTTCGCATTCGATTGAGTTGTTAAAGACGCTTCTTTTTTGCACCTCACACCGTTCGCTCAACTTGCGGCTCTGTGTCTCAAAACATGAAAGCAAAGAGAGGTCTATTCCGAAGGGCCGTACTCACCGGGAGGTACCTTAAGGGGGCAACATTGCATCAAGGGGTGCATTTAATTTTATTTTATTTCAATTTTTTTTTCAAAATCATCAAGTACAGAACACTTGAGAAAAAAATGAAAAACTTTCGAGTTTTGAATTGAAAAGAAATCAGTTTCAATTGAAGTCATTGTATCAGATTTAATATTGAAAAAAAATCTGTTTTAACCCTTCATACGTCATGTCATAAAATAGTGGTAAGATAGGTTCCTCGTGATTAAAATAATGTCTTTTACTGCTTGAAAAGATTTCTTTTTAAAAAGTCCGTTCCTTCCATTTTAAGAGAAATCATTTTTTTTAATTCCTCTCCTGTACAAACTTTAATTCACTAAATTTGATTAGGATCGACCTAGCCATTTCGGAGGAGTTCTCTTATCACAAACAAACAGATTTTCTTTAATAGATTAAGATTCCATTAGTAAGATTCCTTTTGTTTAAAATATTTTCTGTCTTCTTTTTAATGTGCCCTTAAGTTAAAATTCGCGGCTACATTGGTTAGTTTGTAGTACAGATAAGATAAAAATTGAGTCATCATAAGGTAGAGGGTGAGTCTACATTAGTTAAAAATTGAGTCACGATTAGGCAAAAACTGAGTCTACATTAGGCAAAAGCTGAGTCTGAATAAGACTATTCCGTCGCAAGTAGTCTTTTTTGAGTCACAATTAGATGGAGCATTTTTTAATTCAAAAAATTTCCCTGGAACTCTTTTTAATAAATATAATTATTGGGAAAAAGTAATTATCTCATTTCCTTAAAATGATCCTTTATCATTTTATGACCACAAAAGTACATCCCCAAGGACTCACAGGATCAGGAAGAGAGAAAAACCATAAATTTTTGAGTTGGGGTTTTTTTTTGCCAAAAATGTCTTATTTGAACTTAAAGGAACCCATAAAAATTATTTTTAGTTCAATCAACTCGCTATTGATCACATACCTGAAAAAGTTAAAGGACTTCCATCTGTATCAATCTGTATGTAATATAACAGCTAAAATAATTAAAATCTTACGTTCTAAAAGGTCTTAACTTCAGCATAAACACAAGGAAATTTCGCAAAATTCCAGATCATAAAATTAAGATCAATTCCATCCTTTTAGGCTCACATCTTTGCTTTTAGTCTTTCACCCTTAGGATCCTTCCAAGGAGGGGTGCTGAGAGGTTTTGTGTATTTTTGGCTAAAATGTGTCACTCAGAGGAGGTACTACGAATTGAGGGGGATTTTAGTGAGAACAAAGGAAGGTGTCTTCCTGCATAAGAGAACTTGAAAAAACAATGAGGGTGGTGAATGGTTTGGGCGATGCAGAGGTATTCAATCAGTGTTGAATTTAGAGCACAGAGTGTGGGGGACGAGATGACAAATCCGCGGGAAGTGTGAGCATTTTTAAATAAATATACGTGTCAGTTGTTCACTTCTGTGGAGCTCATGATTTTGACAATGAGGTGTAAAGTTGTCGCTTTATTGCTGGGCTATTATAACACGCGCGTTTCTTTTTTTTTCTGGCCTACCATTTGCCCCGTATATTGGTCCCATTCTTATTTATGTGGTAAACTAAAAGTGCGCCAAAGTGAAAAGAGATCTTGATGTGCTGATAAATTCCATCTCGACTAATAGATGTTCTCGTTTATTTGGCGGGTGGAAGGCACCACACACGAAAAAAAAAAGTTGTGACGGATGTGACAGGCTCATGGAGAAAAATTATAACCAAAATGCGCCGAGTGGAATGAATGTTTCTCCAGATAACAATCGCACAATTTTTTTTATAGGTATATAAACCATCGTGCAGTTGTATATATTTTTTAATGTATTATGACGAAAATTGACGGTTTCTGTGATTTTTATGTAGCATCATTACCCACGGGAGCGATATACAAATAAAAATTTTTAAATTCATTGATTAAACACCTGCTTCACGAGCAAAATTAGACGAATTCATGGTGTGTAATTGGACCTCACAAATTTTTTTTTCATAATTACACATTCTTCGCACTGAGAATTATTTTTTTATGCCCCGGATTTTTTTCTCCATTAAATGCAAAAAGGGTACGTAAGTGCTGAATTTTTGTGGTGCAAAAGCTGAAATTGTAAATTGATTAATTAATTTTCAAAAAAAATCCATTTGCAAACCCCCTAAATAAAGTTTTCTAATTGATTATTTCTTTGTGTATCAAAATCAATTGTAGATATCCTCTATAAATTAAATTGATTACCCCCTTTGGTCATATATATAAATAATTTTTCAACTTTTCGCAAATGAATTAATAAAACTCCCCTCAAACAGACACAACAGCAATTTGGGGTACATTAAAAAATCCCTTTTTATGACTCCACACTTTTACGATTCAATATCAACGTATCGCAAAATTGGAGGTAACACAAAATTGCCAACAAAAATATCCGCTGGCTGAACAATGAGTGCGGAGTTTGGATGTTGGAGGAATATTCGGAAGTGTGACCAATAGTTGCGGTTTACCTTTGCAATAATTCCACTGACCATTCAGTGGGTGGTATGGGTGGGAACTTTTAGTATATATCGATTGAAAAGCAAAAAAAAAAGTTCTTCATTCGGTGATTCCCATTCGTGGTGCCGTGAATGGATTAAATGGACCACAAAAAGGGGCTCGAGTGCACAGAAGAGGATGTGTATGATGCTCCACTGACAAAAAAATATTGATCCAGTGGCTGCCTCTTGGTTTCTGTGGCAGCCGAATGGATAAAAACTTCTCGTGGAAAATCACACGAAGAGCCCATAAAGAAAAAAAAAAGGTGGATAGACACAATGTCAGAGATCAAAATCCAATGCTCGATGATGGTTTAAAAATTGAAATTTGAGATGATTTACGCCGCATTGACTCCATTTTTCGGGAATCGGGTGCCTCTTTCCAATCAACCAATTCATGCAGATATTGAAGAAACTTGTGCGAGGAGGGGTAAAAGGCAATGTGCAGGATTGAAATTTTAGCGTCAAATTACAGAGACTTATTGCTCCGTGCACTATTCGTCAGTTAGCGTATTAATAAGTTTGAATAACTCAATTTAATCTTTTAATATTCGAATTAAATTTCTATTATTTTATCCAAGAGGGGTTATTTCAATAAAAAAATAAATAAATATTCGGAATTTATAAGAATTATTCCGAATAATCATTTTCTATTCGGAATATTCGTTTTAAATTTATGCAATGGAGTACCCAAGAAGGATATCTGCTCTCTAATCATCGTAAAAGCTCTAGGAAGTTAAAGTTTTCCTTAGAGGTCAAAAGATGTGATTTCCAGAGTCAAAGAATTACATAAAAAATGAAAAAAAAGAATATTTAAATGAAAATAAAAGAAATATTAGTCACTAGAAAAAAAATAATCATTAGAAAAAGAACGACAAATGTTGGAAAAAACGGTCCGACACTGTCCCATGGAAAAGCAATTTTCCGAACTGTTATACAGATTTCTTACGTATAAAAAAACAATTACAAAAAAGTGTAGTTCGTCAAATGCTTGACGAAAGTGCTGAAGAAACGCCAAAGAAAAGAAAAGTAATGTCAAATGTTAAAAATAATTCGTCAAACGTTAGAAATGCACAAAAAATTTGTCAAAGGATTAATTTGAATGGAATATCCGTTAACTCTTTCACGTTTTTGGGTCATACGCTGACCCAAACGTGAAACATTTTATTTTTTCAATTATTTATGAATGTAATTGTTTTTCCATGTTACAAATGCATCAAATTCACGCATAAGGGACTAAAGAAGACGTTCTGAGTGAGAAAAGCCCTCTAAAAAAATTCATAGAATAAAAATCGCGATAAAAGAGCGCATGTTTCAATGTTTTCATGTTTCACGTTGGACGTTAAAGGGTTAATAGTTTCAGGCTGTAATATTCACGAGTAATTGAAATTAAAAAATAAATAAATATCCTTCCAAATATTACTAGATAAACACCCTGTAATTTTTTTTATTTAGATACAATAAATTAACACATTCAGATATATAAATTTCATAAATTTTCTTTATAGTGACCATGATGAGAGATTATTCAGTGAAATTTCACCCTGTCCACATGGTGTGAAATACCTTTTGGCATTTTTCCACTCCCATTGCTGATTTGTGGGTGCACGCTGAAATTGATACGGGGGGATGAAATTGGAGATGATATTTCTCTTGGTCTATACCCATCTGGCTACTACTCCGGGAGTCTCAAACTCAAATTTTGGGATTCATCTCAAATTCACAAAATCATTTTCCACGTGAATTGAGACACGCACTCCTGGTAAATGTTGAGATGAACACGAGTCAAGGGATTGCCTTTCATCCCCCCACCACACACTGATTAAATCTTTTCGTGTATGGAATTTTTGGGTGTTTAATTTGATGGATGATCGCACTGCGATTTTTGCTGGAGAAATTATACGACAGATTGGACAAATTGTCCACTTCACCAAATTCTGACCAATGTTGCTGAAAATTAATTTCACGCCGCGTTTATTCCACCGGCGGCCCACCAAGTTCGCGATGTGTTCTCAAATGATATGTGAAGAAGAAGAAAAAAATTCGCGACATAAGACACGATTGTTTTACGGGAGATTTCAGTGAGGAATATTCCCAAAAGAAAAAAAAATCATGTATTGGGTTTCAAAGTAGCTTCATGGTACCTATATCCCGTGGATGGGAGCATACATATGTATATATTTGTGGAATTGTCCGTTCGGGTTTTGTGTGAACAAAAATGGGGATGGAGTACTCAATAATCAAACACTCATCATTGAGACTACCGGTGAAATGAAACGCAGATCATAAATCAAACGGCAGGAGATGAAAATTGAGAAAGAAGGCGACTCCACAAGAGCCAGTAAATCGATTTATTGTACTTGTGTATACCTACATTGAACGAGTGAAAAGTCCTCGATCTCACATCTACTTCGTATCGAATAATACTTGACAGTGCCATGGCAAAAATTGTTGAACCTCCACTGAAAATTTTTATGTAAAAAACAAGCTTTCGTCTTAAGCTTTTACTCCTTACGAGAGCTTTTGAATAATAATTTTAAAAAATATGTTGCACAGATTTAAATTATCTCTGTAAAAGCTCTATCTTTAATACCAAATGTGCTCTACTATTTCTTGCACATCTCTGTATATGTGTAAACCTGCATATCAAACCACGGTACAGTGAGGTACGAGAAAAAGAGAGGCAAAAGTGATTGAAACGAAGATGGAGAGTAGGAAAAAAAAGATTCTTGTACGTTGTACAACAACTTCATAAATATTGAAAGTTTCAGATTGCTCGACACGAACGACCCCCTCGAAAAATAGACGTGCAGCAGAATGTCTTATTTTTGTGGAGCTTTTGTAAGCACAACGCGACAGATACGTAAAAATAAAGTATAATGAGTTCCACCATAGGTGTGTCTCTGTACAATTTCATTCAACTCCACCGGAGCCCGTATTGGCGGCTCGTGCAACACCTCAAGTCACGAGGACAATGATCTACAAATAAGTCTATTAATTAGCTATTAATTTTACTCAATAAAATACCTCATTGAAAAATTACATCCTTTAATTTGTTCGACAATTAAAATTTTTCACATCACGCATTAATTTTTTTCTATTACTTTGAAAGGTGTTGAAAAATATTTTACAAAACGTGTTATTTTCTTTGATATTTCTTTATTTCTGGATTTTTATTTACTTGTAAATTGTTGGCAAGTTATTGTATTAACTGTTGTTAAATTTATTCATTTCTTGAACTTTGAAAGAAGTTTTTCTTCCTATTTTTCAATGAATTGTTTAAAGAGTTCTTTTGGCGGAAAAGAATATTTTTAGTCATTTTTCGCTACCAAAAAGAGTTTATTCGCTGGTGATAGAGTAAATTCCTTATTCAAAGAAGTAAAAAAGAATAAGAAATTGCGAGACAAATTTACTAAGTATTTTCCACAAAAATTAGATGAGAAAAACTACATTTATTTTCTCAAAAATAAAAGAAATGACGTCATCATTGTGATTTCTATCTCATTAAATGTTGAAGCACAAGAATACCAGGATACACAAATGAAACATTAGAGCGCATGTTTCATACATTTAAAGAGTGATCCCAGTGGAAAATCGGAAGTTTCCTTTGCTTTTGATTTTCTACAAAATGATACGTTTTCCGACTTTTCTTCTCCAATGAAATTGGCTCATGTCGAATTTAATAAAAAGTTTTTTAATCTTAAAAAATGCATAAAAACATTTAAAAATTACTTTCAATTTGGAGTAAAACATGCCCATCAACCCCTAACGTTTTTGGCTTATGCATTTTCACATGAAAGAAATACATATTTGGTCAATTTCCTTTTCTGGGAAAATCAGGGACGTATGGAGCAGTCATAAATAAATAGGTCGGGTTTTAAATATTGAATTATGCTGTGCAGCAGCATAATCTTTCGGGGTAACTTGTGTTCCATTTCATTGTAGAGAATTAAGGTGAAATCATATTTCTATATTATTCAGTTCAACATTATGTGGACTAAATGGTGGTTTTTCGTTAAATACTATGTACATAAATATGTATGTATGTAAAAGCTCTTTCTCTCACTGGGTCGACTGATGTGCATCCATGTGTAACCATTTGAGGAATATTCTAAACAGGAAATTGCTAGGTGAACATTTATTGGGTACACAGACGTGATAATTAATTATTTGTAAGGAAAAACATTTTTCGTCAAATGACAAAAAAATTCCGCACCATTATTCTCTCGGGAGGAAATTACGTGTGTGAGAGGTGGCTGTGAGGAAGGAAAAAAAAACCAGGAGGAGTTGCATTTTAGATGTCTATCGTTGGAGGTTTTTTGTCCTATGACTTCGCGCTTATTTGTTTTATTTGACCTTTTTTTTACCTTCCTTACATATTATTTTTTCTGACACATTCCCCCTGTGCACTTTGCACAATCGACTTTAACACCTTTATCTCTTACGCTCGCCCGTCATTTCCTCTCCAATAGAGCCCACCTTTTGATGCACTTTTCCACCTCCTCCTCCAGTTCTTTCATTTCGCGCTTAATTCACAATGTGCCGAAGGATAAATTGTTGGAAACATGATGATGATTGTGTTACATCTCCATTCGTGCACTCTCTCTCACATATCTACCTTCCCTCCTGACATCATGATTAATTGACACACGATGGGGTTAATTATTAAAAATAAAATTAACGTACAAACTCCTCAATCCATTGAGAAATTTATTTTCTACACCGGGTGCATAATACGCCAACAAATACAATAAAATACATCAATTTTGCACCATTAGTTCCAACTCCATTTTTTTCTCCAATAAATTGAGCATAGATTGCAATTTTTTGCATTATTTCTTTAATAAAAATTTAATTCAGCGGCAAATCATTTTTTTCTTATATATTGATTTAGGGATGACTGGGTGCTATTTGGTATTTAGGTCATTTGAAAGACTTAAAAAAATGAATAAACTTCATAAAAAGAGAAAAATAGACCAATGACGAATTAAGTGTGAGAAAAACGCAAAAATGCGATGAAATTGCGTAAATCGTGAAAAAAAATGCTTGAGAAAATATAATAAAAAAGTTCAAATTCCTTTAAAAGTCGCGCCAAAATTGAAATATATTTTAGAATGGTACTTAATATATATTAATATACAGTACAGTACATATAACAATAACAAAATATGATAAAAATTGTAATTAAATGGAAAGTCTCCCAAAACGTAAAAAAGCAAAAAAAAAATATAATGGAAATGCCTAAAAAACAAAAGGATTTGGGAAAATTAGAGTAATTTTCTGCAAAAAATATGGTTCCGAAACACCTTTAAAGTCCGTGTAGAACAAACATTACACTAAATTAAAAAGCTACATACTTAGAAACTTCTCTCATATTCAAAAGAAATTATTTTATTTAAAATTCCTCTAATGCCCTAGTCATCCCTAAAGAAAATTCTCAAGATTATTTAAAGATCTCTGTCACGGATTCTATGTCTCTACCTACTGTTTTCTCCACATTGTGGCATTTACATGCATTTTAATTCAAAGAAGAAGCACATTTCAGAGACAATTCTGTGGGATTTCCTTTGCAAATCTCTGTAACGATGAATCGTTTAATTAATTGCCGTTGGGCTTTTTATCTATCCCGTCAAATGGGACGGTAGCAGTGAAGTAAATTGAGGGTACATTAATAGAAGCTTCTTCTATCGTCATCATAATCCCACCAAGTTTGCATTGAGAATAAAATGAGAAAAAAATATGAAACCCTCATGAGACGTTAGGGCGGGACTTTTTTTTTGAATGCAGAAGCACCTTTTTGCGATAATTGGCTATTGACCCGATTATTTTCCTCTAAAACACATCTCCTGCAGAGGGATACTTTACGAGAGAGCGTTGATTATTTCATCAAAAAGCCTGACCACACACACACGCGGAGCTCCCGAGATATTGGCGGAACGATTAAAACCATCGCCATGGGCCATAAATCTTGCAAAAGGCAACATCATGCACGAAGAATGGTTCGCGCGGAGTAGCTTCTTGATTTTCCACGACCGATGGAGGCAAAAGTGTATCATATTTTAATATTAAAACATTTATTTGCAATAAGACGTCACGGTAGATATCGCTGATAATAAATTCTCTTTCTTCTCTTCACATCTCATGAGATTTTCTTATATAAAACCCAAAAGCAAAAGAAAAGAACATACCATACAATTTACTTTTAACGCGCGCGCCACACAAAATTTATTGATCTGCAATTATATTAAAAACATTTCCACTGCTTTTTCTCATTCACAATCCCTCCATTGCTCATTCACAGCATAAAACAACTTTATTTCCCTTGCCTTATTGTTGATATTGAGGTGCAATTTTAACATTTCTTTATTTTTCGGGATATTAAAAAGTATTCGACACGCAATTTTGTAAAATTCTTTTTTTGGTTATTATTTTGAGAGGCATCAATTAGCGAATTTATTGGTGAAATGAAGACAACTGGCGTTTTATTTGATTTAAAAAGAAATTGCATATATAAAAGTGATGGATTTTAAGAAAAATAAAATGATGTAAATACTCAAACCGTACAGAAAAGAAGAAAACTGTAGATAAAGGGTCCTATTCTGCGACCAAGAAATCACTGAAATCTCTAGAATTTATTCTGATATTCCAGCATTTTTTTTCAAACGCATAAAACATATGCTTCAGTGCTTCGATCAAATATATTTTATTAAAACAAAAGTTCATTAGTTGATTACCTTCAGCTGTCTTTTATAGGTTAAACGATTAAAAAAGCTTGAGAGCAAGGAGGAAATAAAGAAAAGAAGCACTGAAGCATATGTGTTATAGGTTTAGCACTAAAAAATTAGGAGGCGTGGTTTCATTTTTTAGACAAATCTTTCCTAGAATTTCTCTAAGATTGAGATGTATCCTGTTTTTACAGATTTGGATGCATTGAGCATTATAATCGATGTTTAGAAAAAAAATGCATATGCTCCTTAAAGAAAACAAAAAATTGATAATTAAGGAATATTAGATTTTTATTAGAATTCTACTGTCAATTGATTATTTAATGTAAACGAAACAATTTTATTTTTATCAAAATGTGTTTTTAGGTAGATTTGAACACTGAAGCATATGCTTCATGCTTCTAATAAAGTAATATTTTCTAATTTTTCAATTAATCCAAAACCTTGTGAAATTAATTTCCTATCCTAAATTCAATTCAACTTCTTAAAAAAATTCATGGAAAAATCTCTAATCTATCTGAATTTCTAAAATAAAAAGAAATTCATATCAACTCTGTTGTGCAAAATTATGCTGCATTAAAGGAAAGTAAATATTTTGGTCAATTTCATCGAGTGGAATTGAGACGTCCAGTTGAGGGCAATAAATAATATTTTTGAAAGTGAGATCCAAACGTCCTTTTTGGCGTGCGTGTTTGGTGTGTAAGCAACAAAATATTTTTATTGCATGTGTCCCAAACACCATTTAGGGGTACACAATGGAAATAATGAGGACCCC
Organism: Lutzomyia longipalpis; assembly: GCF_024334085.1. NCBI lineage: Eukaryota > Metazoa > Arthropoda > Insecta > Diptera > Psychodidae > Lutzomyia > Lutzomyia longipalpis. Next base: position 5,702,027 of record NC_074710.1, read on the forward strand.
ATGCTGGGAAATCTGTCGTCACAGTAATGTATTGGGGACTTTTAGAGGCGAGAAATGGGTCTCTTATTTGCCCTCACCTTAAACTACATAACGTGCCATTGTGTGGTGCGAGTGTGGCGAAAATCACGATGATAATTTATGATGGGGGAGATTATGTATGTACTTCACACAGGAGGGGCCATCCATAAGCCCAAAAATCCCAAAAACATTGTGTGTGGTGGATAAACAAACAGAAAAACTTACCGATTTTTCGCTGCCGCCGCTCGATCTCGTTGCCGACGATTTTTGAACCAATTCCCAACTTGAGTTGGTGTCAGTCCTGTGGCCTACATTTTTTATTTATTTTTTTAATTTGAAAAGAAAAAAATAAAGAAATAATTCAAAATTTAATAAAAATTGGAGAAAAAGCCAAAGAATGTGCTAATTCGTACCTGAGCTAGATCACGCTTTTTACTGGGATTCGGGTAGGGATCATTGAGATACCATTCCCGCAGAAGACTCCTCGTTCTCTCCTTGAAACAGTGAGTTTTCTGCTCACCATCCCAAATTGTTCTAGGCAGGGGGAATTTCTTTCTTACGCGATATTTATCCACGGGCCCTGCAAAAATATCGCGTGAATTAGAAATATCTTACAAATTATGCGTTGTTCTTTTACGTTGGCTTCAGGGGGTATCCGACTCTTGCCACTCGCGGTGCACTTCCTGCCACTTTTTCATTGCCACTCTTGCCACTCTTGCCACTCGCGGTGCAGTCTCGCGGTACATTCTAAGCATAGTCGGTTACCCCCTGGTTGGCTTATTCAAATTTTTAGACATAGTTTTCTCTCAGGTTTCTACTAAAGGGTTTAATTTTAGAAAAATGATTTTTTTTCAGGGGGTTTATTTATTTAATTTTTTTATTGTTTCAATTAGAAAGATTCTTGCGGAAATCCCCCGTAAAGTAGGAATTAAAAATAATTCCTTTTGTTAAAATATATCAAAAATATATAATAAAATGGACAAAGAAATAAAATAGTTAAAGAAAAATTTTAAATTTAATTTTTTTTAAATATTTTTTCGTCAATAAGAAAGGAGATTATTTTGAACAGTTTAGCATAATTTTTGAAATATTGTTTTTATGATGAAAGTTTCTAAATATCACACGACTTAATTAGTTATTTTTAATAAATCTTCGCTGCTACAAAATAATAAATATATTTTAATAATAATAAATTTTAAATATTTTTTCTTGCGGAAAATTAGAAAATTCTAAATTGTTGATTAAAAAGCAAAGGTTTTAAGAATTTGAGTTTATCGCTTGGTTTAAAAGGAGCATAATTACATAAATTAATTTGTTAAAATCATAGACAAAAATTTCAAGATCAGAACTAGTATGTAATCTGTGATATTATTCTAATAATTTAAAATGTTTGTTTAGTTTAAATTTTTGTTAAAACTACTCCAGAAACTTGACGTCTTAGTCTTAGAATAAAAAAAAATCCGTATGTAAAAATAAAAAAAAATAGTTTAAAAATGTTTGAAAAAGTGTTGTGAGAATTTTTTCTAATCAGTTTTGAAAAGTTATTGATAGTTCAACTGTTTTAATTATTATTTCTTATATAAAAAAAATCATTTCTTTTCAACTATTAGTTTTTCCTAGACGTGTTTGGCCTACTTCTGAAAACATTTCCATATTCTTTCTTTTTATAATGTTTTTTGTAGAAGTATTTTTCTCCTTCCGGGGGTGTCAATAAATTGGGTGCGGGCCTAAAATTTAATTTATTATTTAAATTTAAATTTAAAATTTAATTTCGGCTTATTGGTCATAAGTAGATCAGAAAGTAAAACCAAGGTTTTGCAAAGCCTAACTACCGTAAACCTTTAAAGACCATTCAAATTATTTCATCTCTTATTTTCTTTGCTATTTATTTTAGATTTTACTTCCATCAAAAATTTAGTAGTCCTACTAATAAAATTTAAAACTTTTTAAGATTTTTTGTCTAAATTTAGTTAATGCTGTGACTGTCCTAAAAGGGTTAGGTACCTTTTCAAAAAAAAAATCTCTAAAATTAGCATGATTTATTGAAGATTGGAGATTTTAAAAATATATAATAAATAGGTAGTTAGCACCCCTGAGAGATTTAGGGACTTGTCTTTTTTGGTCAACTAACAAAATTACCTAAAGGCCGACCTCTTAATTTTTCCGCTTCGTGGTAGTGCGCCTCGAGCCACATGGCCTGCAATTTTCCATGGGATGCTTTTGTGAATTTATGCCTCTCCAGGATTGTGTACAGCTCCCTGGGAAGAGTTATGGGTGTGTGTTATCCGGAAGGGACATTACAACAAAATGTTCACATGATGGGGGCTAATTTTCAAACAGGGCGGGTGGTGGCGGAAAGGGTGTGTCAACTCACCGGAAGTGTCCAGTGTGGTAGGCCACAATGGCGCGCGCTCGCAACACAGCCTCGGAATTTTCCAATTCACGTATATTGGGATGCGCCACAGGGAGACTCCAGAGAAATCTGGCGAGACGCTCAATGTCCCCAGATTCCTCCAATGTTTCGCACACTGTTGCCACTTGGGCGGCGGTAAAATTGAGGGTGGGTAGGGCAAATAGGGGACTTGGTGCCACAATGTGGTGCTGCAGTGGCTGCTGAGGCGGATGGCTGGACGCCGCCGGGGGACTACCATGTTCACCCGGCGGCACCACCATGGATGGACGCACCACCGCCAGAGTGTGGCCGTTGGGCGCTATCTTGCCGCCTGATGTGGTCGGACACGTATCACACTCTTGGTCACTCCTCACATCATCCGGACTCTCACATCGCCAGCCACAGTCACCATTGAGGATGCCACAGGCACGTGAGATTGGTCCCCCAATACCCTGCCGAATTATTATTTTGTTCACTTTTGAAGCACAAGAAAATCCAAATGAATTAGCACACACAAATATTATTTTTTCCTTCTCACACAATTCGCAGCACAATTCTAAGGAGCACTTTAGGGATTGAAACTGGAAGCTACTTTTTAATTAAATAAAAAAAAAATCAATGTCCAGCCGGGAAATTCATGTGTGATGCATTTAATTGAAGGTTTTGCAATTTTGCATTTTGCAAGGTCCGTGATGTCCGTAGCATCAACCCTTTATCCTTTCTTTCCTCAATTTATTCCGTAAGAAACATACAATTTTATGCGCGCGGGAATATGTATAACCCCGTGAGACCGCCGAATAGCTACTGACTTGCCATTGTTCCCCCGGATCTTGTATGAGCTGCCACACTGAATGCCCACAGTGTGTATGCTGGAGGAACGCCCAGAATATGCCATTGCCTGGCTCACGATTAGCTGGTACGAGAACGCCAATCGTCAGCTTGGGAAGGAGGAAACAACATTGCGCCGTGCCGTATCTCTTTCCCGCCAATGGGTAAGCAATATTAATGCTCATGATGAGCATGAGTCTTGTCACATATAGCAGATAGAGACGGTATGATGCTTCTCCTTATGCTACATATAGTAAAACATACAACAAAATGATGGTGTATTTACTCACCATCCATCCGGCTGTGTGTGGTTGAAGACATTGAGAGGGATTGGAATCATTGCTCGATGAACCCAGGGTATCTCGCTTACTCCAACGTATCGTAACACCAGAATGGGGGCTCTGCTATGCTCACCAGGCAGATGGGATGTTTTTGAGACGCTATCACAAATTACACATCTGGCAAAAAGGAGCTTCGTTTTTTTTTGTTACTTCTCCCTATATACATAGCACAGCATAGCACATATATATAGCTACCGGACCAAAGAGCTGGCAATACGAATTCGACGCACCCGTAGCGCCGGCGTCCTTGCGGTTCGGGTATCAATAAAACCCCCTATATAATCATATGGCTGTCTCCTTCACATCGTAATGGATACAATCCACTTTTTCCTCCGTGACAAACTGCGGTGCAATTTCCTCGTGGAAAAGCCGCATCGTACCCGAATTAAACCAACACACAACAACTAGCAGCAAGGGTAGGGGTTTCACGGGGGTATAGTATAGTTTTAAATACGATACCCACCCAAAGGCTATCTCATACAACCCGAATATGTTGCATAATGGTATGAACATTTAATGCTATACATATATGCATTAATTTTATTACATATCTATATATTGTTTTTCCTCATAAAATTCCAGAATATTTCTCATGAAATATTTTAAAGATTTTCTTAACCCTATCGCATTCATTGGCTCATACGTAGACCCAAACGTGAAACGTTTTATTTTATTAAATTTTCACGAATTTAATGATTTTTCCAAGTTAGAAATTTTTCAAATTCATGCAAAAGAAGCCACAGAAGACGTTTTGACTGAGAAACGTTCTCTGAAAGCATCTATACAGAATAAATTTCGTGATATAAAGAACGCATGTTTCAACGTTTTATGTGGACGCGAAAGGGTTAACAACTCAAGTTTTATTAAATGCAGTCTTGAAATGTTTATCTGTTAAATTTTCCGATTTTCTGCTGATCTTTGAAAAATATCATTTAATTCCCAAAATATTGAAGAAAAATTTGTAACAACCTTAGAATTTTGTGTGGTGAATTTTCTCGGTAAATCGGTCGGAAAGGAGCCGAGAATAACACGTCGTTTTATTGTAATCAGCGACGTTTCGAATAATTTATACTCATCATAAAATTAAGATTTTTTGTGTTCTTTGCAGAGTTTTTTTTACCTATGTATATTCCTGGAGCCTGACAATGAAAAAAAAATATTTACGAAACTTCGCTGATTGCAAAAAAAACGTTGCGTTTTTCTTGACCTCTCCCGACTGCTTTTCCGAGAAAATTCACTTTACAAAATGTTGATGATTTATGATAAATTTGAAACCTTTTTTAAACTTTTTTTTCTTCAAATTTTTGTATTCAGAGAATTTTCTTTTTTAATTTTGTCTTCAAAAATTCTTAAAAAGATTTTATTTTCACGAAAAGACGAAGAGAATCGATTAAAGAATAATTAAAGATAGTTTTGAAATCATAAGCATTTGGATTAAAGGAGTTTATTCATTCTTGTATGGAAAACCCCTCATTTAGGAAAAAATCGGGGCTCGGGAAATTTTTCTAGAGAATCAAGAATGACAATAAGATCATCAAAGAGACTCATAATTTACCACTCCGACTCAGGATCGGCTGGAAAAAGGCGTCAAAAATTTGTCCAAAAAATACAACAAAAAAAACCACGTCGTTTAGCCTTTTTTAATGCTTAGCTGTAAATTGAACCCAAAGTATTTATATTTAATCATGAGCATCCGTTTAAATGGAAAACAGCCGGATTTATTCAACATTTTCCCGACCATTTTCCTTCGGTTTTTGGATGACAAAATGCCACGGAGAGAGAGAAATTAAGGTGAAAATGGTATATGCGTGAATTTCCGTCACCCAAAATGCCCAAAATGATTGACATTGATTTGCGTTGCGAGAATTTCCTAACGCGACAACCTGCCAAATTGACAAAGATCTTGCCTCTTGCTATTTTCAAAAATACATACATACAAAATATATAAGAAAATTTTTAGAATAGATGCTCGAAAGCGACGGCACTTGAAATCCATTCCCATATCTATAAAACATATATAATATATCCCAAATCCACAAAACAAAGCACCTTTCAGTAGCATTTTCGTTCAACACACAAACAACCATTCGGGTGGATTTTGTGAAGAAAGGAAAGATTTAAATAATTCAATTTAGTTTGTGAGTAGAGAGAGAGAGAGCTTTTCCTCAATGCGCTTGCGATCGAGCTATATATAGAATGGTTGTAGGAAAAGTTTCTCAGCACCAAATCCACAATCTTTCTGGAGCGCAAAAAAAAGTTGCAAAGATACTTATTTACTCCAAAAAGGGAAACTTTTCACTCACCCACACCATGTATAGAAATAAGATTGAGAGGAAACTTTTATGAGCAACGGAAAATCATTGCAATGGATTTCTTTCTTTGAATAAAATATAACACCGTCTTAATGTATATATAGATGTTACAGGAGAAGACTGATTTTGTGAATTGTAGAGCTTTTTTCCCAGAATAAAAATGGGAAAATCGACTGATTTTTATTATATTCCTAATCATTTATTGTTTTGAGTTTTCCTTTTGTTCATATATAGGTACCGATTAACGAAAATCTTTTATTTCAAAAGATTTTCTTTATATCAGTAAATTTTTATCAGCTTAAAAATTTAAATTAAATCCTCCTAGTTTATTAAAAAAAATACAAATGAAAATCATTATGTTCTTGTAGGGAAAATTGTTATTTATTAATAGAATAATAGATTTTCTTGTCAAAACTTATTGGCTTAACTCAGCGTAATTATTAAAAAAAAAAAACTTTCATCCCCTCTCTATTAATGTATTAAGTAGTTAGAAACAAGGATGGGATTTAAGAAACTTCTCCCCATAAGAAATATCTCTTCTAAGTAATATTTATTTTCTTTTAGTGAGTTTTTCTCATAATAATCTTTGAGAGAGAAATCTCAACAAAATGTTTCTTCCCAGTGACTTTTGTCACGATAATGAAGAAGTTTTCTGTATGAGAAAGTAAATCTCTTTTGGGTGGATGACAAGCAGTTGGTTCTCATCTTCTGGAAGAGGCGCCAGTTTTTTTTTGCTTCTTCTAGTAAACGATGTCCTAATGTGTGTCTCCTGCAAGCTGAAGATGGAGTCCCACTGTTCCACTTTCACCTAAAATTAGCGCCAGACCTCCCTCCGCCAAGTGTGTCAAGATGGTAAACTTTTCCCATTTTCCATGTCGGGGAATGTGGAAAATCATCCATCGGAAACCCTTTCGATCTCACTTTGGAACGTGTGCATTAAAGTAAAAGGGCGCACACAAATGGTGGACCCCGCGGGTGAGAAATGAACTCTCTCCTCTCTCTATTAACATGGCACGTTTACATGAAGGGGAGGAGGAGGGTTATGCATTTTACAACAAACTTCCTTTCACGCATCCCAAAAATTTCAGCTCTTTTGCCACATTAATAAATCGCTAAATCCGATTTATTCTCCGGGAGTTTTTTGATTGACAGCTGAGCTTGTCTGACGCCGTTCCTCATCAATCCCCCATTACCCTAAAACTTCCTCAAATTTCCACCATATAATCGCTCGTCCTGTGTTTTTTAGGTGTGCGCACACTGTGGGGTATCAATGTGATGGGAAAATTGATGTTATACATAATCATTTTCACATAGCGATAGTTTGCCAAATAGCTCAATAGTATATAAATTCCTCTAACTATTAGACTTAAAGTTATTTTAAAAAGTTTTTTGACTATTTTTTTAATATAAAAAATAATTTATTTATGCTCTTTTCATGGCTCTTTTGTCTCCCAATAAATATTCTCGATTGGTCTCAATTTATTAATTCCATCCCAAATCACCAGATAAATTATACTAATTGATTAATCAAAAATAATTACGAGGAACCCATTGAATGCTGCTGCGGCACAAAAAATGGCATCTTGTGAAGATATGATGCATGTTGTGTACGCAATGCTGGAAATGAGGCTCAATTAGTGAATTAACCTTGGTGATTCTTCGTCCTTTGGGACTCAATGTGGATTTGACGAAGAAGCACCAGCTCCATATACAACACAGAGATGAATTGAAATTCAAGACGCCCCTTTTGTCTTCCAATCATTCTCATGGCCCTTCCAAGGGATGAACAGGGCAACATATAAAATCATAATCCACCAGAGCCCGCGTGGAAATTTGATCCTCAGATGATATTTTCCAACGCCACAGCCAGGGAGGGTGATTGAGTGAGATGGTGAGACGGAACTATGTAATTTTCAACATTAATATTGGCGAATTACTCTCTAGAGGGATTTAAATGTGAGCACTTTTTTCAGCATTTGGGAAGAGGAAAACGGATGTTCCATTTGAATTTTTTTCCCTCTGCTATGAACTATATTTGTACATATCTCTGTATACAGCTCAATTATTTAATTAACTCCATTTGATAATATTGATTGTATCCTCTGCAATCACTTTGATGAATAAATATGTTAATGTTGTTTTATTTATAGCAGAACAGCATATAGCAGAATTTTTTTTATATAGTGTTGAATTTTCAAGAAAACTAAAGAAAAACTCAAAATAAATAATTTTGCATTATAAAAGTCAAGGGGTATTTATCTGGCGAATATTTGAAAACTTTTGCAAAATATTTCTGAACATTCTGATTTTCTAAAGAATAAAGTGAATGTTGATGATTATTGATTTATTAGGGTAGATTTTGATATAATTTTTTTTCTTTTTTCCGTACAATTCGTCAGTTATAAGATTTTTGGTATTCTGGGAAAAATCTTATGAGATTTGGACATTATTTATTCCTTTAAACGGGTTTCTCAAAGAAAATTACTTTTCCACACTCTATAAAATTCTTTGTTTTCTGGTACAACTGATTCTTTGTTTATCATTTATAGAACGACAGCAGAACGATTGAAGAATTCCATCTGTTAAAATCGTACAACAAACTTTTAAGGTTTTAGAAAAGAAAAGAAAAGATTTTTATCAGAATCTACCCCAATATCTATGATTTACTTTTGATTTCAGTTCTTAAGAAAAAATCGTTGATTATTTTTAAAAAATATTCCGAATAACTATTTTTTTTTATTCCGAATATTTTTTTACTACGTAGACTTTACTATATCCTTTTATTATGATTACAGAAATATAAATATATACATACATTTCATAGATCTTTTCAATATTCTGTGTTAAAATCTTTAAAAATATTTTTATTTTAAAGATTATTTCCGTATTCCCGATTAATGACGATTATTTTCTGATTATTCTCAATGAAATATTTTTTACATTGTTAAATTAAAAAAAAAACGCAATAAAATTTTTACAATTTTTTTAAGAAAGAAATCTTTTCTTATTCAATTATTTATTTTTCTCCATAAAAAAAAGGGAAAACAAATTAATAACTTTAAAATAAGCATATTTATCACTAAATACTCAATATCTTCAGGGCCATTTAGCCCACTTAACCAATCAATTTGGCACCTTTTTTGAAACTATTAAGAGACACAATTTAATTTTAAATTAACTAAATTGCCCCTCCAATGGGTTCTTTCAAAATTGTGGGTGATTTTAAATTGCTCATTGCGCGAAAATTGACAAAGATTGTCTCAAAACTCACGATTATCGCGGCAATTGGAATGAATTGGATTTTTTTTCTTCTGACCCACATTGGGGTGTTGCAAAAGAGCTGCTATTTTGTCTGCATTGCTTTTGCCCCTTTTTCCATGGAGGTGTAATTTTTATTTTTGCTCTAGAGAAGGGCTCCGCGAAACAATAGAAGACCGCCTGCAAAGGAACTCCTCGAGGCACGAAAAAAAGGATTGTAATTGAGCCTTTATTGTATTAATATAAATGTGCAATTTACAGATGAATGAAGATGGAAAATATCGATGATGCTTATAGAGAAAAGGAGTAATGAAAATATGATTTTGAAATCAAAAAGAAGCTCCTGAGGCGTCAATTTATTTAGTTAATCCGGAAAACATTACAGTTTATAAATTTCAGCACTAAAAAATTGTCGTTAAAATAGGAAAATATTCGAAAGAACGTTCGAATATGCGCGGGAACTTTTTGGATTTCCCGAGAAATCGAAGAATTCCCGAATAATAGGGGAAGATGGCCTAAATTGGACTTTTTTCATTATGTTTTGTTTTTATTGTTTATACGAAGAGAAGACCGCGTTGTGCTTCAATAAACTAGAAAGTTCTTAAAAGAGATTTTTTAGAAAAACAAATTTTAAGATAAATTTTAAAATTAAGATCAAGTACAAAGCAAAACATATTACTCTTTTATTTAAATTAAGAAATTTTTTTTAACGTTTGACATGTCTTTTCTTACGGATGATGTTCTCTTAACCATAAACATTCCATTTAACTATGCTATGACGTTTCATTTTCTAACGTTTGACGTATCTTATTCTAATATCTTGACATTTTTTTATAACGTTAGAACTATTAAAAAATTTCATTCACAAACGCTTTTCATGTAAATTTTGAAATTAAAAAATTATTTAAAACAAAGTTTTTTTTTGCTTGTTAATTTTACAAAATTTCCATTACGACAATTGTTGATTGAAGCGTTCCACGAGAATATGGAAATTTCCCGGGAAAATCTAGGGAGAAAGCGAGAAAAAGACTTGGAGGTTATGTTAAATGTCCAAATTGTTCAGAAGAAAACAAGAAAGTAGTTAAAATTGTTTTTATCTAATTTCTTTCAAAATATGATTCAATTTTAAAAATTCTGATTAAAAAAATTAAGATGGATTATAGTGAATTTATTGTAACACAGGTGAGAAGATTTTATTTATTTTGTGAAATTAATTTTCTTTTAAACATTACATTTCAATTGGAAGATGAAGTTTTCCTCTAATCTCCCGCCTCCCCATTGCCTGGGAAAATGGCACTGAGAGCCTGGGCAATTTCGGGATCACTATCGCTCAATATGTCCTTTTTGGAAAGTCTCCTCGGTGGTTTCTTTGATACCTTCTCATCTTTTTTGTTTCCGGACTTTTCCACCCTTACCGGAATATGGGATGATTTTTCTGGGGTTTTCACTTCATCCCCTTTGCCAGTAGTTCCACTTTCCACTGATTCTCTTATCTCTGCAAAATGCTCCTCAAGGAAAATCTCCCCTTCAAGTCCAGGAAGCTCAGAAATGGGATCATTAATGTCAATTTCAGGATCAATTTGTTTTCCGGAAGATGGGATTTTTGTGTCCGGACCCTTTGTGAGAATCTTCTCAAAATCCATTAATTTAGCAATTTTAGCAACTTCCGAATTTTTCAGAAGATGCGATGCAATGCTGTGAATTTTTTGTGTATGATATGCATTGGTTCGATTTGCATATCTGGCTAGAAGAGCAAGGAACTGTGCTGCTCTTGCAAAGAGTTCTTCACTGAATGCTTCGGGGTATTTTATGAGTTCTGCTAGGAGAGATAGACCTTCGCGAATTTGATATTCCCCACCTGAATATTCAATCTCCTCGAGATATTCAATAATCCAGATGAGGAAGTTGCGTGAAAGCATCTCCTTGGCTATCTCTGGACGTTCACTAAGTCGTCTCATTGTTGCCAGGAGTTGTCCAGCTGTATGCGGATCCACAAATTGCCTATTGAGTGAAATGAGGGCAAATTGCTCCCCAAAAGTCAAAGATTTCACAACAGATGCCCTGCTGAGGTACTCCACACCTTCAGCATAGCTCGTTAGAGCATTCAGGAATCTCGCAGTTGAGGTTTGCAAATGATGCGTCTCTTTGCGCTTCTCAGGTGCCCAGAGGAGTTCTTCTAAGACTTTCCCCGTGAATTTCCTCACACCTAGGAAATCACTTTTAGCTACTTCTTGAGCTGTCTTCGCTCCCAAGCCTACATTGCCCGTTAACCGCCATCGAATGGCCTGAAGGAGTTTTCCACGATGTGGCGATGATTCATCCTTTAGGTACTTTTCCATTAGAGTCCAGTTCAACGCCACGGGATCTCGAGATGGTCGTCTAGGACGCATTGGTACTCCTTCCTGGACTTTGTTGAATGAAACTCGTCTTGCTGTGGATTCTTCCTCCTTCTTAACACTCTCCTTGGATTCTTCATTTCCCGAACAGTGGCACTCAACGATGAGATGCAGGATCTCATTGCACTTGTGAAAGTAACAGGAATGCGTAAACTTCCTGGTCTTTTTCGCGGTGTTCATCGTCAAAAGGCCTCACGGTAGGCACTAAAAGGCACCTTCTTGGGTGTAAAAGGAAATCCCTCACATGAAAATTACATTTCAACTCCTTTTTATCGATCAAACTAACTATAAGGCGGCATGAGGATTGGTCAGAATTTTATGAAAGGTGGTGCAACAAGTGCGTGAAAAAAGAGATAAAATTTTTCTGGGTCATTTCGTATCACTAATTTTCCCTCCCTTCAAGGTTTCTCATCAATTTTCCGCTACATTTCCACACATAAGTCCCCCACAAAAGATTGCGAAATTCCCTTACCCCCAAATCCACCCCCTTGCCAAGTTAGTTTTGATTGAGAACCAAGCGGAAAAACCAAGCAGATGGATTTTTCTCTATTGTGATTGTTGAGCCATGAGAAGCTTCTTTTTCTTCGCTATGAGCAGTTTATTTAGGACGGAAGAGAATTATTATTATTTTAGGAGATTATTCCGTGAGTGAAGAGGTCTTGGGTAATGAATGAAAGAATGAAATGGCTAAATGGTTTCTTCGAGACATGAAAAGCCCTTCAAGACAATAAATCATCAAGATATAGGAAGGTTTTAAGAATTTTTTTTCTTTCTATCTAGTTTCATGATTTGTGGGGCTAAATGAATCACTTTCGTTAGTTTTTAAACTAATTTCTATTTCTCTAAATTAATATTTTTAAAAGGTTCTAACCGAAAAAAGCTTAAATAAATGACTGCCATTTAACCTTTCCGCATTTTGTTTGCATAATTTATTCTAGTTTCTTACTTACCTTTCACCTACTTACCAAAATCGAATATTCCGGATTTAGCAAAGTAACACCCAAACTATTACTTATAACGAACGGTCACGTGATTCTTGAGTTTCTTGAGGTTCTTGAGGCGAGCGTAAAGCTCCTGCTTGTTCGAGAGGTAGTAGCAACGATTTTGGTAGTCTTGGTAACTTGCAAGATTTCTTACAAACGCTACTTACCTTCTTCCGGAAGCTTAGAAATTGCCTTTGGTAATTCAAAAACTTACCGAAATGATGCAAAACTATCTTTCAAATAACTAGAACTAGAAAATATTGCAAAATCTGTTCTTTATACGTCTTTGGTTGCCGGTTTCTTCTGATTTCTTCATGAAAGCGCGTAAAACACGGATTTCCATACGGGGAAAACTCCGTTTACTTACCTGCTTCCTGTCGTGTTTTTACTTAACTGACAGTGCTGACACTTCTAAATTTAATCAAAATATAAAATATACGTTATATATACATATAAAAAATGCAAAGATAAATATTAAATATAGAATGGATGGAACAGTATAAAGCGAAAGAACGGTAAGTAAAACTTACGGGCTGTGATTCTTTCTTTGTCAGTGAAATGTGAAGATGGCTGAAAATTGAGGATGGGCAAATTTTGAGGAGAGACTTACTCGCGAGCCGAATCACAGCCAACGCGCAGAAATTTTAAAGAAATCCTTAATCGTGGCGGGCGTTGGCTGTGATTCGGCTCACGAGTAAGTCTCTCCTCAAAATTTGCCCATCCTCAATTTTCAGCCATCTTCACATTTCACTGACAAAGAAAGAATCACAGCCCGTAAGTTTTACTTACCGTTCTTTCGCTTTATACTGTTCCATCCATTCTATATTTAATATTTATCTTTGCATTTTTTATATGTATATATAACGTATATATCTATGCATATATATATTTTACTTTACTTTTATATATGTATATATAAAACGCCCCGCTTCGCGGGGCGTTGGTCTTATGCAACTCAAGATATGACATGTTAACTTTAAAACGCGATATCTCCGGAACGGCTACATAGATTTTCTTCATTTTTGGCATGATGAAAGATATTATAGCCAGCTATAACATATCAAAATTTGAAGCAATTCTATAAAGCGGTGCTCAAGATATTCATCGAAAACTCATCGAAAATTTTGTTTTCGATTTTAGCGCCACTTGCGGTCATTTTTTGAACTTGCAATGTTCCGAGCAGTTGTAGGGCTCATTATTATCTTTCATTTGAGCCCGAGTTGATCAAAATCGGTCAAGCCGTTCTCAAGTTATGGCCGATTTTCGATGAAAAATTGTGGCGGCCATATTGGCTAAACGGCTTGGCCGATTTTCGAAAATGAGGTATCGTTGGAAAGGTCTTGATGTCCCCTACAACATATCAAAATTTCAGATTTCTAGCTATAATAGGGACTGAGATATAGCGAAAACAAAATTTGGGGGTTATTCAAAATGGCGGACGGGGGGGTGGGGGGTCGGATCTGACTTCATAATCGGATGTCTTCCACCCGATATATGAATTTTGCCGTTGACCCCAAGTCTCTATCTATTACCGTTCTCTTGCAATATTGCGTTATATTCCGGCCGGACGGACGGACGGCCGGACGGCCGGACAGATTTTTGGCGCCACCGTTTTTTGGAATGTGGGGACCTTAATTCGTGCTCATCCCAAGTTTGAGCCCGATCTGACGACTTTCGATTTTTGAGTGTACACAGAAGCTGTGCTTCTTTGAAGAAAGAATCACAGCTAAAAGAAGAAGCTTTATTTTTACGCATATCCATTTTCACCACTAAAATTCACCACCAAGCTTCTCTCAATGGAAAAAACGCGCGAAATTTAAATAAACTGCAACAAACTGTTTAAGAGTTATTTTATTTTATTTAAAGTAAATAAATTCTTTATGAAAACAGTGCCCACAAACTGTGATTTACATCCCAAATTTCATCACATCGGACGAGGAGAAGTACATCTTGTCCTGCGTAGCTGCAGCACCTAAGCCAAAATGGACGCAACTGCTAAATCGGCGGTTAATAAACTATGGCGGAGTTCCGCACAAAAATGGCATGATTGCAGAGGAGATGCCCGTGTGGTTGCAGACTTTTGTGGAGAAGATTAACAATTTGGGAGTGCTGGAGGATAAGAAGGCGAATCATGTGTTGGTGAATGAATACCTTCCGGGGCAGGGAATTATGCCACACACCGATGGTCCCCTCTTTCATCCTGTGATCTCCACAATTTCCTGCGGCTCCCACACAATTCTTCGTCTGCAGAAGATGGCGCCCACAAGTGCTGGAAATGAGAGCGTGGAAGATGATTCTCAGGCTGTGCAGGAGATTCTCGTGGAACCACGTAGTTTACTCCTGATTAAGGATAAAGCATACCATGAGCATATGCATTCAATTGAGGAGCTCCTCGAAGATAGGATTGATGAAGCTGTGATGAACCTCAGTCTGTGTGAGAAGAGCTATAGTCCAGGGACAATTCTTGCCAGGAGTCGTCGGATCTCCCTAACAATCCGACATGTGCCCAAGACCAGTAAGATGAAGATCAAACTGGGCTTCTAAGCAAAAAAAAAAACGTTATTTAACCGTTTTATTCGTCCTCCAATTCAAAAATTCTTGTAAGATCTCTTCAATTCAGTAATTTAGGGATATTTTTAGGAACTACATAGTCCTTAAAAAAATTAAAGCATAATCAAAAAAAATGTAGGGAAGGTGGATATTTTGTGTCTTAAAAATGCATTTTTTAAAGCAAAAGCTTCAATTAAAAATTTTCGCGCATAGACCGTTGAAGCATTAAAAAATTTTGCCTTTTATGCTCAAATGCTCAAGTGCTTCGGAGCAGTAAAATGTGCCAAATTAAAAGGAAGAATTAGGAGATTGTAAGAAAGGATAATTTATTCCAAAAAAAAATAAAATATTTGAATTTATTCTGCTCCTTCTAGTCCCTTTCGATAACAAAGGCAGGAGAAACGGGTTTGAAGTCAGGTGAATCCGGGCTGCATGCAGCAGAGCTTGGACGTGACGGTGAATGGGTATCTTCAGCCATTTCCGTATCTTCATCCTCGGAAGCTTCCTCGTCTTCCTGCAGCGTTGCCTGAAGCTCCCTGATGGAACGCATGAGTACGAGAAATTCCTTCCGGCGATGTGCGAGCTTTCGCTGAAGCACACGCCGAGTGTCCTGAAGTTGATTCAGCTCCCCCTTGACCACATCCAATTGTTGGAGTGTCTTCTTCCGGTCCGGCTGTTGATTAATCACCTTCGACAGCACATCGTACTCCATGCGATTCTTCCGGATCTTCTTTGCCAACACCAGATTCTCCTTGCTGTGCTCAATTTGTACTTTTGCCAGCTCAATGCCCTTCTCAATGGTCTGGGAGATGGATTCGTAGTTCTTTAGCTCCTGCTGCATCATTTTTGTGGCAAAATCCGACTTTGTTACTGCAAATTCGCACTGGGCCAGTTGAGCTTGCATCCGATCGTAGGTGGCTGCGGTATTTTCCGGAGATTCATTGGAACTGCACCACTTGATGAAGGTCTTCAGCAGGACATTGAGTCGCCGATCATCTCCTGTCCCATCGCCGTCAATCAACAGCCTCCGCTTTATTACCTCTTCTGCAAAGTTATCGAAGGATTTTAGTGAATTTCTTGTGATTTATTAAAGAATTTGCATATTTCTTACCATCTGTCATGTTTTATTCCTTTTATTTGTGGAAAATTCTCCGGAAAATAAGAAAACTTTGAATAACTTGATGTGTTTGTTTACGTTTTTTCAATTTCTCTTTGTGTGGTTATGTTGTGAGGTTATGAAAACAGTGAGGTTATGTTCCTCCAAAATGGCTATCTGGAAAATTTGCGCCATTTTTTACCGCGCATTTTCATTAAAATGAAAAGGTAAGTTAAATTGATTTACATTGTATATAGAAAATATCTTTAAGCTCATAACTTTAATTCTAAACTATTAATTTATTCAATAAAGCGTCCTTTAGAGGAAAATAATAACATTATTATCCCAAAAGTTTTTCCGCAGAAGCTCAACTGTTCGCTTCCCGCTTTTTCCACGGTATAAAAAACCATATCAACCACACGAGGGCGAAAATTTTCCACATACAGCGAATTTTTCCAAGAACGCGAAAGGAAAGGCAAAGGAGGAAAAGTCAGCGGAATGAGTGTTTCGCATCAGTTAAATGTCAATTTTCATCCCAAAAGGATGTCCCGGTTGCAAAAATTCGCGAAATCCCTTTTCCACTGAAAGCCCCCATCAAATACCAAGCTTTAGATTTTTCCCCCCTTTAGGCGTCCACCCTTGATTTCCCGGAAAACCCTCTGCACGGTCACATCGTTTCTAAAAATTTTTTACGAATTAAATCCTTTTGCATGGTGTAATTTGGAGGTTTTTTTTGGTGAATCGGACGGCATCACAGGCTGTGGAAATCGCGTGGAAGGGCATCTCTTTGAGAGATTTATGGTGAGTCTGTTGAATGCTCAATTAAATATTTAATATTTCCCACATTTAACCCTTTGCCCCCCCACTGGGGGGTTCATATTGAGTGCCATTTGATACCTTTTGTGCAATTTCACAAAAGTCTTTGGCACGTCTTTGTCTCGCCAATGCACTCTCAGTGGCCTCCTTTTGTTTGTTTTGTCGCGGCGGAAACTAACATGACAATTCTGGGTGTGGGTGGAAAATTATTAGCGGCACCCCCCGAAGGCAGTGACGATATTTTATCGGGGAGAAATTCAATCCATTTCATCCATTCTTCTCCTTTTACACCATCCTGTTCTCCCCTTTGTGAAACTTTTATATTTTTGGCTGTGAAAATTTCACAGCAAGCAGTGAATAATGGTTAATATCATGGTGATCGTAACGATTAAAATTTAAATAGGAAGCTTAAATATTCAAAGGACGCTTTCAACTAATTAGGGTTTCAGTGAAGTTTTAGGAGTTTTGATGTGAAGAAAAGACAAGAATGGGGAAGAATCTTTGTTTTTTATGGTTTAAAGTTTATGGGATTACTTTACAGTGATACTTCGCAGTATTACATCCTTATACGTCCATTTGAGGCTTTTTCACAACAATAAAAATTGAGAAATTCGTTAGGCATATAGCGTTAGTTGGCTAAGAAATTACTTGAATTTCTCTGATCTGTTGAGAGGTCTAAAATTAAAAGTTTTCAAGAAAAATTAATTTAGAAGCGATGTTTCTGAAATATTGAGTAAAAATAACCTTTTTTTCGTAATAATTCAAGTTATAAAGAAAAATTAATGTTTTTAAAGTTTCTTTTATAAAACAGCAAAATAAAAAAAAATTCCGGCATTGCAAGAGGATCTTAATATTTGTCAGAAGATCAAAAATTGAAAAACGTAACACTACAAGGCAGTACTGTATACAGAAAAAATGGCTAATTTTGTACACAACGTTATAAATATATTTGGTCACAAAAGTACTCATAATTTTTACAAGCACAACAACGCGTAAAAATTATGTACAAGCAGGTAATTAAAGCAAACAGTTGCGACATAATAAAAGACATGGAATTTAATCGTGCCAATGCTGTCACCCACACCAACTAATCCCCATCGAAAAAGGCACAAATCCCCGTGCTCTCATCCGCAGATTCACGTGAAATAATCATTTTGGGAATCAACTTATAATTCCACCCATAGCACCATGCTAAACCCGTTAGGTGGAAACATTAATGAAGGCAATTACAAAACATATTCCCACACGTGATATGATTTTCATGCATGAGAGAGCTCACTAGTTGTCCCATTGCTAATGGGATGAAATTAAATGAATTTGAAAATGTAAATTCTTTTTAGGAATTCTTTCTTTTTTTTTTGGGGCGGAGCCGGCATTTTATTTTAGATACGACATAACCTCAAATTGCATTTCCATTGCTTTCAGCGCAGCAGTAAATGCCCTGAAATGCCCCAGATTATTGGTCGTAATACTGAAATACATTTGTTTTGTAGCGTGTAGAAAATGCAAATAATCACACGATGTTCGCAATATTTGTTTTATGGGGATTTCGTTGGGAAATTCAGTTTCAAACACACTGCGAATTTTCCATGAAAACTCTATGTGTGTGTTTTTAAAATAAATACACGATTTTCACTCCTTATTACATTTCCCTCCACACATTGCGCGCTTTTACCCCCCTTCGTGTGAGAAGTATTTTCTTCGGAAGAAAAATGATCTAAAAGTGAAATTTTTCTATGTTGTATGGTGAAAGGGAGTGCCATCGATGGAACATTTCAATGAGTTGAAATTGCATCGTTTGATGCAATAAAAGTTAGATTCTATCTCCAATTTTCCCCCTCCTCAACATATAAAATGCTATATTTGGTTGAAGTCATTGAGAGAGCGGAAGGCAGAAATATATTTAATGAATATCAAATATGAATAAAATTTTATTGAGCTTTTTTTATTATATATGCGCGTTCAATTTTTAGGGGGGAATCGAATACTCTCGTACAGCATATCGAGAGTTGAATTTGATTTTGATCCATAAAGCCTCAAATACTAAATAAACAACATTGATTTTCTTTCCTTGAAAAGGAAAAAGAAATTCCTTCCCAACAGGAGATTATTTATGGGATAAACGAAAGAAAGGAAAAAAACATTGATTTGATTCTCTTTTCATTTCATTTTGAAGGAAATGCCCAATAAAGGAATTCATGTTGGAGATACTGAAAGACATTTAGTAGGAAAATGCTGGGAAATCCCACAAAAGAGAAACAAAATAAAAAAAATCTTTGAGGTATTAAAGTGTTGATAAAACTTGTGGATTCTACCACGTTTTGTCTGTTAATAATTTATTTATCCTGTGGGATTGTACACAATTTTCTCACGCTCCTTCTGCCACCACAAAACAGCTGCATTTCTTCATCGCATTCATCACGAAAGCAGAGTGAGATGAATTTGATGAGAGAACGAAAATAAGCACAACTTTATTATGCATTCCAGTTGCGTTTTGATTTATATTTAAAATCATATTTTCAGTTTTCATCCAATTAAATTTTTTTCCATGATATTTTGCATTTTTCATTGAGTGGAAATGGGGGCGTAAGCTGAAAGAGAAATCACAAAAAAAAAACAAATATTGTTATGTTGAAATGATTCGTAAAAGAAAACCATAAAGAATTACTTATAAGTCGAAGCACTACTGTATTTGAAAATTCTATTTTAATTTCTTTTTTTTTTTAAATAATAAAGATTTTAAAAAATTAGAAGTAAAATGTTTTTTTAAATGTGAAAAAAGTAACGTCAAACGTTTGAAAAGAAATGTCATAATAAACATAAAACGTCAAATGACATAAAAAATCATCAATCATTAAGAAAACGTCAAACGCTACAAATCGTTAGGAAAAATACATCAAACGTTAAAAGAAATGCCAAATGTCTTAAGAAAAATGAACGTCAAACGTCAAAAAAGGTTAGTAATTTTTTTTGAAAAGATTAACGTCAAATATTTTTAAGAAAATATCAAACTGAAGAGGTCAAACGTTTGAAAAATTAATTCAAACATTAATAAATGTAAAAAGTTCTAAAATAATTGTCGAATTATTATAAAATAAACGCCAAAAGGCTTGGAAAAGAACGTCAAACGTAAAAAAAGGAACCTCAAACGTAAGAAATGAAACGTTAAGCTACATGCTATAAAAATTTATCTTGAAAATGTTTTCATGTAAAATATTACAGAAAAGATGGGAAAAACAAGAAAATCCGAATATGTATGAGCTTATCACTTTCAGAGATGCTTTAAAAACTTTAAAAGCTCTATCGCGCACTTCCTCTTTCCTCTCGAGACATGCCAATAAATCAAACATTTGACCCTTTTGCCGGCATAGATCACACAATGTGACAAGAACATGGATTATTAATTTCGATATATCAAATGTGCCCTAAAAAGTCTCGTGTGTCTCTCACATGCGGTTGAATGTGGATGATAGACAAAAATCGCTTTCACTTTTCCCATGAAAAGCAGAAAGGAGGGCTCAAATAAAAAGAAGAGGAAATTTTCTCCTTTTCAAAGGAAATTTATTGTGCCACAGAATGAACTTCTAGGAAAAAAACCCGCAGCAAAAAGTTCTTTCTTCTCTCCTAAACTAAGTGGGGACGAGAGATTTTGGGCAAAAGTGGGGGTGAGAATATATGGTGAAAGCTATGGACAGAATAAAGAGAAAAAAAAAACGAGAACTAACCCTTTTCAAATATTTGGGGTTGATGCGCGGCATTTTTTGGTCATATGAAGTGAACTGAAAAAAAACTAAATCTGCGAGGTTGGGCGACTCATGTGAACTTTTTCTTATCCCCCAACTGTGCCAAAAAAAAGCTCTCAATGGGAACCACCCATTGAATGTATTATTGATTCCAAATGGACTGCTCATATGACGGGCTATTCTCAGGGTGGTAAAATTTACAAGGGGCAATCTACTTTCACACCGCGCCAATACAGGTCAAAGGGTAAAAGTGAACGAAAATCTCCCAATTTTTCACCACTTCGCATTATGTACACAAGTCCTTGCAGAAGGATACCTACACAAAAAAATGTGCAAACGAGGGTAATTCTTGGGGCGATGGGGGGTGTGTACATTTAAAAGGGTTGAGGGGGGAAATTTTATCTTTTAACCGCGCATTTTACTTGTTTGTTTTATGTACACCTCAAAGAGCTTCGGAGATACCCATAAAAAGTTCATTCAATTAATTCATATTTTATTATATTTTCTCCCCTTCTCATCCCCGTTGTGGGAAGGGTATAAGAGAATGAGGGGAGAGAGCGAAAGTTTCAGTGCATTGTGCGGTAGGATAAAGTTTCGCTGAAAGCACATTCATAAAATGTGGATGATGAGAAAGCTCCAACAGTTGCTATGGGAACACTCACAAGGTGCTTCACACACACATGCTGGAGCTGTGAGTCGCAGTGGCGGGAATTAGCGTCCAGGCTGAAAATTCATAAGGTTGCACCTTTTCTGTTACCTTTCTTGAAACATGTGCAAAAATGTAACGACTTAACCCTTTCACGTCCGAGTGAAACATGCGTTCCTTTTACCACGATATTTAGTCTCTGGAGGTTCTTAGAGGACATTTCTCATGGAAATTGTCTTCTTTGACCTCTTCTACGTAAACTTTACACATTTCCCACTTAAAACAGAAATTAAATTAATTTAAAAGCAACAAAAAGAACATGAATCATGTTTAGGTCAGCACTAATGAACGCGAAAGGGTTAATCATTAAATGTTCTAATGCGTTAAAATTAAGTAAAAACGTCTAAGAATGCTTTTTCACTGAAAGAATGAATTTTTAAGCGCTAATATGTGTGAAAAGATTCATGTTTTAAGGTTTGTTTCAAAGTTTTTATGTTTCATATCGACTGTATAAATTTTTAGTAAAAATGAATTATCTAAAATATCAAATAAATAAATTTTGATTGACGAAATGTAACAAAAATCTAATCTACGCGTCTTACTCAATCTTAAGGCATGTTCTTTAAGCATAATTTTAAAGCTACGTCCATTTTAACAAATAAAATTACATAGAAATTATGTCAAGTGGAGGAAAAGGTAAAGCCTTTGACACCATTTTTTATTTATACATAACCTCCTTATGTTAGCAATTCTGAGAATTTCTCACAAATTTATTAGAAAAATTTCAAAAAGCTCCTCACGATCCTTTACGAGGAGGCTGTAATTAAAATGAATAAAATCCCTTAATCGGCTTTAATGGGAAAAAAGCCTCTTTTGGCGGAGAAAATTTTCAAATTAGTTATATAATTTCCCAAGTTTCCCAAAAAGGTTTTATCTCAAACCTCCTTGATGGTTCGGTGGGTAGATTATCTCATAAGGTATTGTGTACATCACTCATCACACCGGCTATACCCCCTCTGTGGTGGAGGAATCTCTCCGTCTCTCTTTCCATCCGGAAAATATTAAAATTTACATCTCAAGAGATTTTTATGTCGTAAAATACGTGACATAGGAGAATGGCATAAATTTTAGGGAAAGCTCAATAAAATCCCCATGAGGCTATTTATCTCTTGCGTGGAAAATTTCTTTATTTTTTTTTTCGTTCAAAGAAAAGCCGCTAAAGCGGGCTAAAGGAGCCACAAGCGACCCACACCTCCGCATTCTTTTATGACTCTCACACAACATTCCACATTTTAATGTTGCTCCTTCGGTTGGCTCCTTGTGCTGCGGCTGCATCTTTCTCATACATAAAAATGTGTATTCGGTATATTATCGTCGTGTTACACATTTTATTGCTTCTTATATCATTTCACCGTGCATGATAATGCATTAAATGCTTTCACACCCAACCACCCAACATTTTCCCTTCATGCCGCACCATCTTATCATGCTTTCTGACTGGAAAATTGCCACTGTTGTATGAAGTATTATTTTCCCAATGAAAAATTTTTAACAGCTCTCCCATTTGGCAGGGAACAAACACGTGGGACTATATCTTTTCTCCCGTGGCATGAGGGTGGGTGGGTTTAAATTCAGATGATATAAATTTTTAGAAAAATTTATAAGATCAATGTTCCCTTTTTATCTGAAAATTATGAAAGAAAATTGAAAAATTGATTTAAAAAGAATTTGAAGAAAAATTTTATGAACTTTAGTTGTCTTTTTCTCACTTTTGAATCGAAAGATAAGCTGAATCTTTAATAAACATTGTAATTGAAAAATATAAATCGTAAAATATAAGGTTAAATATAAAGAT
The DNA here is from genome assembly GCF_024334085.1 of Lutzomyia longipalpis. Classification (NCBI taxonomy): domain Eukaryota; kingdom Metazoa; phylum Arthropoda; class Insecta; order Diptera; family Psychodidae; genus Lutzomyia; species Lutzomyia longipalpis. The sequence goes on from NC_074710.1 coordinate 5,725,261, forward strand.
TCTAGTGGCAAAGATTTTTGAATTTCTTTTCAGCATCTGAGAAAAGTTGTAAAACGTCAAAAAATCACTTTCACAGAGGAAAATTTTTATTATTTTTTTTAAACATATTTTTAATATACATAAATCTTTTATCTTTGCTTTTAAATATATTTTTTTGCAATAAAAATCTGTTTTTTTTTCATACATCAATACATTGATACTAACATGAAATACAACATAATTAAATTCAGAATACCTAAAGAATAAACTGGTTTTTCTTCTAATAAACTACGAATTCTATGTTTTATTTGACTTTACTTCACAATTAACTCATGCTCGACGTCACAAAAGCATTGAAATAAATAATAAACTCCTTTCTACAAATTTTCTTCTTTTGAGTGCCCTTTTCAATGTTTAATAATGTTAATTAGTTTAAAACTGCATACAAAATAGCATAGCAAGAAATGCAAAATTTACAAATTTGAACAAACATCAGCATATCTATATCATACATTCCCGCAGCTTTAAGCCCAAAAGCATTTTGGAACATTTTCATAATCAAAAGGAGTGATTTTTGATCCTTTATTTCCATTTCATACCATTTTGTTTGATATCAGTAAAGATTCTTTCAGAACGATTGAAAATAATCTGTCCAAAGAGGCAGAAGAGGGCAAATTGAGCTAAAACACTGCTAAGAATTACCCAATAAATAAAAGAATTTGTAGACTGTAGAATGAGATAGTAGTTAAATACGAGAAAAATTCCGCTGTTAATTAATTGATAGAAGAAAAGAAAACTGAAAACTTCACAAAAATCGTCAAATTTTGATAGAATCTGAACGTGAAGGATAACGATACTGGTGTATATGTTTCGAGCACTTTGGTATGTTGGAGCTTTCATTAAGCATTTTGATTAAATCACTCAAAATATTTAAAGCTGCAATGAAGTAGATTCCAATGAAGATCATCGTGCCATCGGATGTAGAAATATTGTAGCAATTGTAGAAAAGTCCCACAAATGATACAACACGATGTACAAACTTGTGACTCTCCGCAACGAAGGGAACTTTGAAGAGGTCAGTTGTCATGTAGAAAATTGCTGCCAAAATTAATGTGAGACCGTAGATGACGAAAAAGAGTCTGGAAAAAAATAAGCAATTCCTTTAATAGCCTTTTCTTATCCTTTAGTAGAAGTTTACCTGTTACCTTTTGAGAATTTCCACAATTTGTAGGACTTTTCTCAAATTTTTAGCATAAATTTGGCAAATTTGATCATTTTCCTGCTGATGATGCAACTCATTGAACCACTCAAAGATCTCATCAATTTTATCAATATTCAAAAGAAGCGATAAAACTTTCACACTTGATTGCGAATAAGCAATCACGGCAAGAATTGAGAAGGCAAAATTCAATATTACTTCTGTTCCATGGAATATTTTCGTAATAGATGGTAACATTGTTAGGATACCCAAAAAAAACTGGGATGAAAATGAGGAATTTTTTGTTCTTCTTAAACAAATCCTCCGAATAAATCAAAGCTGTAAACTTTCGCGAAGCTTTTATCAAATTCACATTTTTTTCAAAATTCACACGAATCTCGTTAATGGACATCTTGAGGGAAAAGAGTTTTCTTTCCTTTGAAATTTGAATTTTAAGGACTGCGTAGCGTATGGTCTTGATTCGAAAACCTTCCCGAAAGAACTGAACAGTATTTTCTGATGCAAAAAAATAAGTCCTTGGTTGTATTCGAAAGAGTTAATTTTCAATACATTATTTATTGTTTTTTTTTTACTAAATGACGTTGAAAAAAATTTCCTTCCAAAAGAGAATTTCTAATTAACATGTGAAAATCCTGAAAAGTGCAATGTGTGCTTGTTACGTGTGGTAGGTGTTGAAATAAACTACACAAGAATTATATTTACATATTTTATATACTTTTACGTGTTAAATTGAGCTTAATAGCATCCAAGAATTAATTTGGGAAAAGAATTTAATCGATATTGTTCCAATTTAATTCAATATTGGGCCTTATTCAGCGACCAAGAAACCCTTGAAATTCGCTTGAAATCTTGAAATTTCAGTACAAAATTTAAAAATTTCAAGAGTTTTTTGGTCGCTGAATAAGGCCCATTCTTTGAATTTTATAAAAAATAATGCTAATCTGTTGTCTTTACGTCTAAAATCATGTTTTTTTTTAAATTGTGAATAGCTCCTTAAAAAAATAGAAGAAGCTTCCAAAATAATTCTTGAAGGAAACAGAAATGTAACTTTTCAGTTAGGGGCGGTGTGGGGGATTCAATTAAAATGTGATATGACATGCTCATAGATCCATGACCACCAAGAGGGGTTTCTGGAGTCGCAACAGTGATGAATGACCGTGTGAGGGTGGAGTTGTGCGGTGATGAATTCTCTTGGGTCCTCTTTAGTAGCTTCTCTATATTCTTCCACCCACACACCCTCCCAATATATCCCATCCTGATGATGTATACAAAAGTCACGGAAAATCGTTCGTCTCATTCTTTTCTTCCACTCATGGAAGAGCTCCGATGGAGCTGGAAAATGCCATTTGGCAAGTTTTATGGGGACAAGAACGACGCAGCATCATGCTAAAGGGATGAAAGACGCGCTTTTTATGGGGTTTAATATAAAAATTGTCCCTTCTTTTCCCACGCCCATTGCCCCCACCCATACTCTTTTCAATTGGGATAAACGATTGATGTGACACCCTTTATCTTTTCGGAGGAGCACCCGCACGTACACATTGGGAGGAGAATGTGGTGTGTACCATGCATGCGACGTTTCTCTTTAGGGATGAGAAAATTGTTCAGGGGGTTGGTTGAAGAAATTATAATTCCTTGCCTCCACTTCCTCTTCGGCAAGAGGTCATTCGCCACACGCACGATCCTCCCTTTATTGAAAGCCAAAAAAAAAATCTCAATTTATAGGTCCTTTACGAAAATGGAGGCAGAAGGAGAAAAATTTGAATAATCCTGCCCGAGATATGAAAGTTCCTCCGCATTTCTTTGTGTTACACACTTTTCACAACCCCCCAAGCCCCCCAATTGTGGTACCGTCGAGACAGAAAGCTCCGGAAGCTACATGAAAAGCATACAAGGAGGAAAAAAAAGAGCGGAACATAAATTAAGATCTAAAAATGTGATATCATTTTTTTTGCCCTCTGTGCTTTTTTTCTCCTTAACCCATGAGAGATTTTCTTTTGGTTGTTTTTTTGTTGTGCTCTCCCCTTTTAAAGGAAAGAAAAGAAAAAAAGTGGGATATGAGATAATTTTCATTGGAATTTATGTTGTCTTAATCTCACCCTTAAAATCTCTTTCACACTTATAAAAGAAAGTTACATCACTAAAATGCTTCCACCAACGCTTCTCTACTTTTCCATCCATCCGCAACACACACACAAATAACACAAAATGTTAAGGAAAGCAATTGCAAAAGAGAAAGGGTTGTGAAGCTTTTTTTTAATTGAATCACAAAGTTTTCTTTTGCCGAGCTCTGCAAAAGCTCACACCCCCGCAGTGAGCTTTCAAAATTGATTTTGCAAGCTGAGCACCAAAACACTTTGTGTAAACAAAAAAGTGCTAATTTTTCACAAAAGAAAATCCATTATTGAAAGTTTCGCACGAAAAGTCCACGTAGAATGGCAAAAGTTGATGTCAAAACGACAAAATAATAATTATTATGTCAGAGAGGAGGAAAACGACGAATCCATTTTCTGATAGACATGTTGCAGAGGGGGTGAATCAGGGGGATGGGGTTGTTTGGTAAAAGTTCAATGTGAAAATGGGAGCTTTTAGTTAGTTGCAAAATAGTACTTTAAAATGGATGAAGACGCACGTTCAATGAATTCTCAAAGAAAGTACCCTCAAGAGAGTCTCGTCTCCTCCACCACCACCACCACCAACTCACTCACCTGTCTTCCAGGCCACTTAATTTAATTCCTCCACAGAGATGATTCAAAAGTTGTGACAAAGTACGTCCCAAAGACAATGTAAGCAGAAAGTCTCTCTCTCCGTAAGAAGATCGTGAAATTCATTGCATGAAACTTTTACAATAAATTACTTTTATTAACTGTTTGATAATTTTATTACTCTATGCTATCTTGCTGGAACACATTTTGTTCCCTTCGAAATTTTGCAGTCCGTAAATTTTATCAAGGTCTGCTTTTTTGATTTATTAGGGTGCATCATTTTATTTTTGAAGAGGTATTAAAATTTTATTATTTTGGTTATTTTTTGGTATATAGAAGACTACCTTAATGTTTTGTGATATTAAATTTTATATTCTTTGGGAAAATGAGTAAAAGATAAATGACATTTTAGATCAATTGACAGGTCCTTATGTCAAAATATTGACATTTCTTTGAGAAACTGTCACAAATCTTATTTGTCATCTTCTTCTTTCGTTTCCTTCAAACTTATCGTATTTTAAGGCTGATACTGTTAAAGATCTTTTCATTTATTTCAAAAAAGTTTTATTAAGAATTTGACAGTTAGTATTATTGAAAGGTTCTATAGTCACAATGTAAAAAAAGTAGATTTATTTTCCCAAAAATTGTTTTGGAAAGATCCGATAAGAACCTGAAAAAGAATTTTTACTTCTATGAAACAGCTAATAAAGGAAACGAACTGTTAAAATCTTGATATATTTTCCAGAGAATACCAAAAGTCTTATAAATTTTAAATTGTAAGAAAATTCGAAATGTTTGTTAATCCTTTAAGTTTTTTTGGGTCATTCGCTGACCCAAACGTGAAACATTTTATTTTTTCAATTATTTATTAATGTAATTGTTTTTCCATGTTACAAATACATCAAATTCACGCATAAGGGACCAAAGAAGACGTTCTGAGTGAGAAAAGTCCTCTAAAAAAATTCATAGAATAAAAATCGCGATAAAAGAGCGCATGTTTCAATGTTTTTATGTTTCACGTTGGACGTTAAAGGGTTAAAATATACACCATTTTCAGATTCTTATGAAACTTTTAGGAATAATTTTTCATTGAGGGCATAGTTTTCTATTTTCTTGTGAAATCTTTTCTATTAATTCTTATCTGAAAAATAGTAAACTTTTACGATTCTTCTTAAAATCTTTTTGACTTTTCTACAATAATTTATTTGTTCTGATAATCTTTACTTTATTAATGATCCAAAAAGGACCTCAAAATGACTTCATTCCTTTTTCTCAATAATAAAATAAATGCTATATTAAATAAATTATTCGGTGCTACAACATTACATGATGTGGCACTAATTTTAAATTGATTATTCTAGGCAGTGAGAAGAAAGATGGGAAACTCTGGATGATTAAGATAAATTTTTGACTTTTCCACCCTCACTAATCATTTTGAAATGCCTTCCTCTTGTGCTATATACTAATCTAACAACGAATCTAACCCTTGTCGTGCAATTTTTCTTCCTCACCCACATAATACAATTTCCCCAACCCAATGAACTTCCTTGTGGCAGCACATAATAATAGGAAATCTCACCACACCGACAATTTTTGTAATTAATTAAATTCCCTTCACTTGTCCCACTATTATATTGTATTTTGTGTCTTCCACTCCCAATGTGTTTTGTATATAATATTGTTTTCTCTTCCCCTTTTTGTGGTGATATAAGAACTATATAAGAAGTTTTTCTCGCCACAACATTTTTTTTCTCACTTCATTTTCCCATCATTAGTGTCAGTGTATGTTGTCCCGGAACCACCCATGGAATTTTTCCCCAACCAATTGGCACGGGAAGAAGGCAGAAGTTGGGGTGGGTTTGGGGTGTTGTCTGCGGCAGTCAATAATGAATTTGGCTCCGTACCCATTCCCATTTTTGCAATTATCTTGGGGCTGTTGATGGATGTTGCTCATTTTTCAGGTTGCCACGAGCAGTGTGTGAATCCTCCTCGTAAATCTCCGTGGTCAGAGATGGGGGGAATCTCCATGGGGGGCATGGGTACCATCGAAGTGTGGCCCAATGAGACCACCGATGCTGGGTTGACGTGGATGGGTGATCTCTGGAACCTGAGCGACACCCTCCCACAGCCTGTTCACTGTCCCTCACTCCAAATGCCTGTCGGTAATTTCGTCTCGATGTTTCTTTATGGCATTGGTAAGGAAAACAACGCCATTTTGAATTTTTTTTCTCTCCATTTTTTTTTTTGCTAATTTTTCATCTCTTTTCATGGAATTCAGTTTGCGTTGTAGGCCTTCTGGGCAATACCCTCGTTATCTACGTTGTTCTTCGCTTCACAAAAATGCAAACAGTCACAAATATGTACATCCTTAACCTGGCAATCGCCGATGAATGTTTCCTCATTGGGATACCCTTTCTCATTACAACAATGTACTTGGGAGAATGGAAATTTGGGAGTACTGTATGCAAGGTAAGAAAGAAAGAAAATGAGATTTAATATTTGGGAATGGAAGGAGTTATGATTCTTTTTTTTCTTTAGGGCTACATGATCAGCACTTCCATCACACAATTCACTTCATCCATCTTCCTTTTCATCATGTCGGCTGATCGATATATCGCCGTATGTCATCCAATCTCTTCTCCACGCTATCGCACAGCATTTGTCTCCAAGATTGTATCGGCGGTGGCGTGGGTCACATCAGCACTCACGATGGTACCCATCATGTTGTACGCCAACACAGCCCAGACTTTCCGCAATCGTACGGTATGAAATGCAATTTTCTCATTTTGTTTTCTATCGATAATTTCAGAATTTTTCTTGAAAAATTCCTTATAAATTCAATTTTTGTAATGAAAGGAACGAAAGACTTCTTAATTTTTTAACAAGAATTCCATAAAACCTTACTTGAGTACATATATTTGTTTAAAGGCTTCTTATTTTCTTGATTATAAATTTGTTTAATTGGGATAATTCTGTAGGTTCGGTCTACCACTAGCCTTCGTGCTCAGCGTACAAAGGACTAATAACTCGATTTTATTTAAAATCTTTTTTTTTTTCATAATTCACGAGTTGTGAGAATTTTTAATTTTTTTTACATAACATGTAAAGAAATATATATTTCAATTAACCGAGACACAATCTCTGCTATAAAAAATTAACATTTCACTTGAAGGCCTAATAGAAAATAAAGCAAGTTAATTTATCGGATCCAATAAGGTTTTTTTTTAAATTTTTTTTTCTAGAGCTTTACTAGTTTTTTTTTAAATAATATTCTAAGAACGAATAAAAGAACTTTGTTGATTTTTTTTGGTTTGTGTCTAGATTACCATAAAATACTTTTTACGCAAAATATTTAAATCTTGCAAGAATCCCTTTTTAAATCATTTAAAGTGAAGAAAAATCTTTAAAAAAAACTAAATTCCAAATGGCGCGAAAATTCAATATTCCTCAACATTTTCAACACGTTTTCCTCAAATAAAATCCGCGTGCGAACATTCTAAGGATGTGTACATATTTTGAAAGACTTTTCCTAAATATATACATAACACATACATACATATGTGCAAAGATGTGGTTAATGTAGGGAAAGATTTTCAATGGTGAAACATACCAAACACACATGTCTAACATTCCACCCATACCGCATTAATATTGAGAAATTTCTCCGGAAATCCGGCCGATTTCTCACGTGGGAATTCAATTGACGGAATTCCCAAGACCTTATTCATCCCTCAACCCCATCACTTCCACCCACAAGCTGATGCGTCCCCATTTATTTGATTCCCTCGATTGATTACGCGAATTCTCTACAAGTCCCTATGCTCCCTCCCGGATTCCTCCTGCTTTGCGTCTCGCCTCTTGAATATACAAGAAATTTATGCTCTCGACAAATATGCGGTGGCAAAAAAGGGGAGAGGAGGGAAAAGTGGTGTAAAATAGTCAAAGTGAATGGATTATGAATAATTTTCGCGTTTAATTAAATTTTAAAAATTATATTTTGCATTTTTTTGTAGTTTACTGCGAGATTATGTTTGTTTTACCTGCAGGTAATTCTGGTTTCTCGTGCTCTGAAAAAGAGTTCTTTTTACATTTTGTGGATTGTTTTTCTGTTTCTTGTGTTCCGCGAAACAGAATTTATATTTTCAACGTTTTCAGGATTTTTTTCTTCTTTATTATATTCTATGAAACTTCTGTGTTTTGAAGATTTTTTTCTGTTTCTTATGTTCTACGAAACATAATTGAGTTTTATTTTTATTCTGTGTACTTTTTTCTGGTTTCTCATGTTCTTCGAAACGAAATTCAGATTTTTTTTTACATGAAGAGAATTTTTTCTTGATGTATTCTGTAAAACTGAATTGAGACTTTTCACTTTCCGCAGATATTTTCCTAGTTTCTTGTGTTCCGTAACAAAAAATTCTGTTTTTTTTACGCTTTACGGAATTTCACGAAACTAAATTAAATTTTTTAATGTTTTGCGGATATCTTTTAGCTTCTTTTGTTAGTTTTTTACGTCTCTTTTATAAAGTGAAGTTGTAAAAAAAAACTTTTCTTACTTCTGCTGGTTCTGGCTTCATTTTGCCACCACTCTTCGGTATACAAACTCGGCATGGATTCCCTAGGGGAGAATATTTCACTCATACCACCCAAACTTGGGTTGGTGAATTTAGCTTGCGGGTTTAAAGTGTTCCTTCTGAGAAAAAGAAGCAAGGTCTGTCTGTTTTTTTTGTGAAGACAGATGGGGAAACTTTTAAAGCTCTTTTAGAAACTTTAATTTTTCTGTAGAACTTGTTGATTTAGAAAGGGTTGTTATTTTTTTAAAATTTAATTTGTGAGAAAAATATTATTATTTTGAGAACAAAAATTTAGCAATAAAGCTTGTTAAAATGTCCTCAATCAATATAAAGTCTTTCGGGGGAGACTAACAGGACAAATTGATATTGTCCTCCGCTTATATCCTTAAGTCTCTTTGGATTGATGTATGGGATTTTCATTTTTCCTCAGCAATGTCAGCCAGTTAAAGGATTTTCGGTTTGAGACATAATAGTGCTCCTTCACAGCTCCATTGGGAGATTCATTAATGCGGGTGGTGGATTTTCATCGTGAAAATATTCATGAGCTTGTACTTACCATAATGGAGTTCATCCGCAGAATTTCTCGTGGAAGAGATTGAGTGCTGTAAAAGCAAAATTTCCAATAGATTTGCTGATTTATTCTCTTGTCTTAATCCTAAAAGGAGGACCAAAATGTCTGGGACATTTGACCGCTTTTGCCTGAGTTTTTCTTTTATTTTTCTCATCTTGTGGAAAATATTTTTGATGGTTTATTTTTACATCCGTTTTCGTATAATATTATTTTTTATGCCAACTGCGCGGAGTTGTGAGTTATTGCAGTCAATAATTAACAAGAGTAGCAAGCATTTTTCACAGTCATTTGGGTCATTTTGCCCATAAAAAAATCCCCGCGCATTTTCTGCGTGGAATTGAGGATAAAAATTTAAACATGCGAGACAATCGTAAATTACTCGCCTTATTTTTGGAAGGGAACTTGGGGGTGGAAGGGGGTGGTAAGTTGAAATCATTTGGTGGGTCTCATGGCTATTAAGGGATTCTTCTTTTTTTCCTAGCTCCTTTTACTGCCATACCGAGGCGGTTTGGACAGAGATTTTCATTTATGTGATTCCTTCCTTTAATGCTCCAAAGTACTGTGTTTTAATTGCAGCCCAACTCCCGGCTCATTTTCTCGAATATTATACATACTATACTGGTACATTTTGAATTTATACGACATGGAAGCTATAAAGCACGCTAATGGGTTTCGAAATTCCCTCGAGAGCTCTCTAAAGGTTCTAATTTTCATGAAATTTGATACAATTTGAATAATTTAGGAGAACATTATCTGTTTGGCCTATAAAACTTTTTTGAAACTTTTAAATTTTTCTTTGTTTTGAGTTTTGTGTAAATTTCAGTTATTTTGGCAAAGTTCCAAGTCAATGATTAACCCTTTCATGACATAAAGTTTTCGGCAAACAAAAAAAAAGAATTAGTTTTTTAGAATAAGATTTCCCGACAGTTTTAAAGTTTTTTTCAAATATAAATTCATCTCTATTACTTTTTTTTAAATTAAAATCAGTTAAGCTTTCATCATCTTTCATTTTTTAATTTGTAAAGAAACGAATTTGATAACTAAATATAGATCATTCATTGGAAGTCAGGTTAATAAAAAAAATTATCTAAATCTCACAAGCCGTTTTTAGGTAATCTATATGATAGGTAATATTAAATAAGAGATTTTTTTTAACTGATTAAAGATTTCACTGAAATAGGTACTTAATTATACGTAGACAACATTCATTTATTTAATGTTAAAACCTTAGAATTTATCAAAATCGATCCTGACCTTTTATGTTGGCAGCCATTTTAGAAAACTTAATTGACATTTTTTTTTAATTTGTAAAAAAATTTTACACGTCTTGATTGGTTAGTGAATTGGTTTTAGGCTTTAGGAAATTGTAACGTGCACAAAATTTGAAAATTTGTCATTATGGGAGAAGTAACGATCAATTCAAATAAGTCTCCAAAACCCAACTTACGCCGATGATCTTTTGTATGTGTATGTATTGTGTGGGTTTTGGGGTGGGGCAAGTTAATATGCCTTCTTCTTCTTGACAGAGAAAAAGTTTAGTACACCTTGGGAGACCGGCAGGAAAAGACCTAATTTTCCGTGCGAGTCGGACGTACCAGCAGGGGCGAAATCCCCTTGGGCCCCAGTGGCCATCTTGTGAAGTGTGCCACCCGTGAAGTGGAGGAGATACGCCGCCTGTCGCGGCGAGGAGTCAGAAGGACGGAGGGATTTGCTGCAATTGGCGTCCATTGGCAGCTACCGTGCCACTGCACACTCCCCGTCAAAATTTGGGAGTTCCGCCAGGGCGAGGGATTTTATCCGGAGCCCCTCGTGATCCACAACTTGTGACACGACTCACTCTCAGGCAATTCAGAGAGTTCTGCGGAGTTTGAAGCTCATCAGAAGCAGCAGTAATCCACCATCGGTGACGACAGCCTCCCAGTCCATTTAGGGAGCACTGTCAAGGCGAGGGATTTCATCCGGAGCCTTTCGTGACCTGCAATTCGTGTCACGCCATACTCCCTGACAATTCGGGAGTTCAGCAGAGGTGGAAGAGCGTCTGTGACGACAGTGATTTATCACCCAAGCCGGCTCACTCCCCGTCAAATTGGAGAGTCTCACCGAGCCGAAGAAATTCAACTTGGGCATCCCATGAGCCAGCATTTATGCCTTCCCGTGGGGTAGAAGCATCCCCTGCGAATCTAGTGACGTCGTCAATTGCGTCACACGGCAATTGGGATCACCCGGCCATCTGTGTACGGGCCTGGGTGCAAGGAGAAAGGAGTTATCAGCGACGACGCGGGATCTCGAGCTTCTGAAGGAAGTGCTGCGACGGCGACAGCGAATGCAGAGCATCGCGACAACAAGAGACGCCGCCCCTGATGACGTGAAGAAGAAGGAGCCCGATTGTGTATTGAGTGGCTGAATAAATCGTCCCCGTTTGAGGACTAAGAGGAAAAATGATTTCTATAAAATTTCGATTAAACTTATTTCTTAAATCGATAAATTTATCAAAATCGGTCGAAATTGATTTTCGTTTTTAGTGGATTGAAAAGAATTTTTCATTTTAAAAAATCTAATTTTCATTAAAAGTAATTTAAAATTTTAAAGTTAATTCTTAAAACCCCAGAGAGTCATGAAAGGGTTAAAATAAAGTGTCCAAAATTGGGAGGAAAGCTGATTTAAAGTGACCTTTAGTGCTATAAATCCACAGAAATTTATGTTCTCTGGTGATAATAAAGTTCTGTGAGTTTTATTGCGTATACCCTTTTCATGCAATGAAAATTCTGTTTTTTTTTGCGTGTTTCAGGTTTTTCATTAAACCCATATCTTACGTAGAATTTTTCAAAGAGCATTCCAAATACCTCCGTTGAGTATTTCTAAATGGGTTTTTTTCTCATATACTTGGTACTAGATTTATGTATTTTCTCCAGAGAAATCCTTCTTTGTATAGATATATTTTCTCTATAAATAAATACTTGACATTTTCTGAATCCATCGTCGCTTTAAAAGCATCCTTTCGTTGGATGATATTCCATCTTAAAAGGAGTTCTCTGTAAATCTCTTTTAGTTCTCTTTTGAGAATAGAAAGTATAAAGAACATTTTAGTGATGGATAATATGCTGAAAGGGTTTCCATAAGTGAAATTGTAGACCCCCTTTTATTTGGGAGAAGAAAAAGAGGAATCCCTGAGAATCCTTTTACTTATTAAAGGAAATTGGGCAATTTGAGGCAATGCCATGATATACGCAATAATAAGCATCTTATTTTGCTATATAGAGTGAATTTGTCATGTGGATTTTATTTGTTACATTTGCAGGTTTCGTGCATAATTGATTGGCCAGAGGAGGCGGAAGTACGGTCGGGTACCACATTCACTTTATATTCATTCCTGCTGGGCTTCGCCATCCCGCTGAGTCTCATCCTCAGCTTTTACTATCTTGTCATCCGGAAATTGCAGACTGTCGGACCCAAAAGCAAATCCAAGGAGAAGAGACGCTCCCACCGCAAGGTGACCAAGTTGGTGCTGACCGTCATCACAGGTGAATGAACTCCCATTATTATCTCTCCTGTCTCTCTCTCCATTTGGTGGTGTGACATGCGAGAATTAATTCCTCAAACCAACCTCAATAACTCCTAGCACCATGTCACCCCCCCAAAAGCCCCTTTTGTGCCCTCACCGTGACACCTCCACCCCCACAAACATTTTGTGACATAGAAAAGCAAGGGACCGGAGAGTTGTAAGAAAAATGTGTGCGGTGATTTCCCCAAGTGGGATCGGCTTGAAGAAATGAGATGGAATCGGGGTCGAAGGCTTCTTCTTCACTCTCTACACAATCCACCCCCATTGTAATCACTCTCAAATATTTCCCTTCAATTTCTGCACAATTTCCCCCGGAGACTTCCTCTTTCGCACAGACAAAATCGCCCGCTAAAAATCCCCTCGTGAGCTTTTCCTTCGCTTTCCCTCAGTAATTACCCTACAATGTGTTCCACATGGGGGTTGCTAATTTCTCAACTCAAATGCAAATTAGAGCGAGTGGAGACTTTATTTTTTTTTAATTGTGTTTTTTTTTTAAATTTCATTAAAGAAATAATAATAATCATGATTTTAATAAGGTTTTCGGTTACCTTAAAAGAATTAAAAGCTCAATCGTTTAAAAAATTCAGAACTAACGTTTGAATAATGCCAAAAGTATTGCCTGATTTAAGACAAACAATTTCTGTTTTAAGGCCAAAATGTTGCCTGATTTAGGACAAAACTGATGCCTGATTCGAGAAGAAACTTTTGCCTGATTTAAACGTAATTGTTGTCTGATTTATGACAAAACTGTTATCAGATTAAAAAGAAATTGTTATCTGATTTGAGAAAAATTAAAGGCATAACTTTTGCCTGATTTAAAACAAAATTTCTGATTGATTAAAGAGAAAACTGATGCCAGATTAAGGACAAAATTGTTAGATTTTAAAAAAAAACTGATGTCTGATTTAGGACAAAACTGATGCCTGATTTGAGACAAAACTGATGCCTGATTTAAGACAAAACTGTTGTTTTAAAGAAAAGACTACTACCAATTGAAGAACAAGCTGCCTTTGGCTAAAGAGCCAACAATCGTCTGTTTAATCTTTTAATTAGTTTCTAATGTTGATAAATACTTTGACTCAACTCTGTCTAATGTTTAACTCATTTAAAAATATTTTTTAAACAGATAATAACTTACGTCGAGAAACAACAATAATTTAAAAACTTAAAAATGAATTATATTTGATTAGGAAGAAAATAGGCAACACGAACAAATCGAATACAAAATCGTTATATTCAAATTCGTTTAAATACCATCATTACTTTCGTGCGATTTAAAAAAAAATACTTCTCACAGTTTTGCTGACAGAATTTTCCTAAAATTAGTAGAATTTGTTGAAAATCACGCACAACATTGTTCCAATTGCGTGCCCTCTGGATATCTCCTCACCATTGCTTTCATCGAGTATGCAAAAAAACCAAAAAAAAAAAACATGTATCCAACACTCTGGTGCTATCGAAAGTCAAATAAAAGTTTTTCCAGCAATATTAAATTCAATGTTTAGGGGTTCGAAATAGAAAATTTTCAATCCCTAAATTTTCTCTTTAACATTTAAATGTACTCAAATCTCCAGAGGGATGAAAGTGCTCTCTTTTTTCAGCTTTACATAAACATTTTAAGGGAGCTTTTTTGTACTGTGAGAGGGTGCTCTTGAATATATGCGTGAAAGGTGTTTGTTTGCTTATGATAATATCATGGGAAACCTTTTCACTTTTCATCATCCTTTGCTATCTACCTTTATAAAAAAGGAGATTTCCCTCTTCTCCCGTAATTTCTCTTTTTTTCACCTTAATTTAGTATGCATAATGAAATTTTAAATTGTTTTTTTGGACAATTGATTAAGAATGAATTATAAAGGGAAGAATAACAAATGAGGGATGTTTTCCAGGAAGCTCTTTGAAAGAAAGAAGAGCTTTCTCTTGAAGGGAAAAAATATTCATTAAGCTTTTGAAGTGTCAATAAGCCTTAAGAGCCTTGTTAAGGCTTTTTCTTTACAAAGAAATTACAAAGACTTGTTTTTTCTTCAGCACCTTATTCTCAAAGCTTGGTGGAAACTCAACAAAATAGATTTTCCCCTGCATTTGAGCGGATTGAGAAGAATTTTTCTGTGCTTTTGGACACAAAAGTTCATTATACACAATATTTGCACATTGACTGCAGGAGTTCGTTGAAAAACAGAGGGTAAAAATGCATAATTCACACACAATTTCATTAAGTAATTTGTATGAAATTCTGGGTAAAAATTTTCCTCTCAAATGCATTTTATGAGGTTTCTGTACGAAATTTGAAATGATTCTGCGAGAGAAATTTACAAAATAACACATTAATTAATTCTGATGCAAATTATCTCCTCATCGACGCTATGAAAGAGGATTATTTGCACTCAATGCTTATCTAATTTCCATTTCGTCTCATCGTGAATGTTTGCATTTACGCGCACTTAGCGTGAAAACTACTTCAGTATCATCGGAAATTGCTATATACTCAATTTGATACAGAAAGCTGAACACTTAATGCGAGCATATTGATGATAGTTTGAAAAGGTATTTAGCTGTTCCTGCATGGGAAAATCATTCAATCCAGCAAGTAAACAGGATACGCGTAAATTTGGAGAGAATCAAAATAAAAATTAATAAAAAATCGTCTCTGAGCTTTCTCTAGAAAATCTGGAAAATGATTTGCCAAAAAATGTTAACAATGACGTCATTATTGCGTTTTGTTGTTTCTTTGAATCGTGAATGCCTTCTTGGTTAACCCTTGGAGGATTTTGCTGCACAAAGTGGCCAATTCGACTTTTTTCTAGCGCCACAGAATTAAAATCTACTTAATATTTCGTGATAAAGTCCACAATTATTTAAGTTAAATTACTTTCAGTTTGCCGAAAGAAACTTGGAAATACATTTTCTTTTGAGAGAAAATCAACGTCAAAGTTTTGAGGTTAGAAACCTCGATCCTCCAAAGAGATAAAATACAATAATGACGTCATTCTTTACATTTTTTGGTAAAAACATTACTGGAATTTTACAGTTTATCCAAGAGGAAGTGAAAAATTCCTCTAAAATTCCTAATGATCTTTATTATGTAGATTGATTACTGATTTGTATGAATTCATTTTTGTTTTAAACTTTATAAATAAAAAATATATAAAATTAGGAAAATTAGAATGAAATTTTTATTATTTATTATATAGTTCCGTAAAGCATATTTTTTTTAGCGATTTCGTCTCCTTTTTTCAAAATTCATATCAGTATTTCAATTCTTTTACTAAAAAAGATTTTTCCATGCAGGAGCGAATAAACTTCTTCACGGTGAAAGAAAGTTAAGGAAGAGTAATTGAATTAAGAAATTTTCTCCATAAATACAAATTTCGTTAAGAAGTTCTTTGTGTTTGTTATAACAAGTAAGTGCTATTGACTTTTAATACGACCTCTCAACTTGACTCAACTCATCAAATCAACTAATTCAGAGTGTCAACATACATATTTTTAATTTAATTTCAATCAACGAATCAATATTATAGTAAAAATCCTTCAAGTCTTTTTATAACTAAAATCAACAAATTTTATTCATTTTCTTCCCAAATTGAATTTAAAGCAATTTTCTCAAAAGAAAAACATCCCGAAAAGTCTGGAAATGGCATTCTTTTCGTGGAGAGAATGGTGTGTTAGATGTCTGCCAAGATGAAGGCAGATTGGTAGGAATGAAGAGAATGTATATAAATAAAAATCAAGATGATAGAGAGTTCAATTGTGTGATTTATCTGCAATCAATTTGGGTGGAAAATTGTATTTGTCAGTCAAATGTCGGATTTAGGAAAAATATAATGGGAAATATATGTGGGGAAAAATTCTCACATCAACAATTTTTCACTCTGGCATTCTTTGCAGCTTACGTGGGTTGTTGGCTACCATATTGGGTACTACAGATCTCAATGATTTATTCTCCACCCGTTGTGTGCAAATCCCGCCTCGAGATCACCATATTTGTCCTCGTTGGCTGCCTTGGGTACAGCAATTCCGCCATGAATCCCATCCTTTATGCATTTCTCAGTGACAACTTCAAGAAGAGCTTCCTCAAGGCGTGCACCTGTGCCGCCGCAAAGACCGCCAATGCCCAACTTCAAATTGAGAATAGTTTCTTCGCTAAATTAGGCAGGAGTCGCAATAGTGTTCTCGAGCGCCTGGGATCAACGTCACGTGGTGCTGGTACAACGCAAACCCACCAGGCACCACAGAAGAAGGATGGACGTACCGGAAGTGTTCCACAATCGCCTCCAGGTTGGAATTTTATCCATTTTGCCCGTTGAAAAGAATTTAAAAATTTCTTTTCATTGTAAATAGGCGAAGATGAGACATGCGAGGAGCAACAAACATCGAGTACAGCACCAAGAGTTCCTCCAGTCTTACATACGGATCTCTAAAAAAGGAACAACAATCCTGTGGTTCCCACCGAAATTATATACGCACTCAGCCAGACACTGTCCAAAAAAAATAAGAAAAAAAATGGAACAAAATAAGTATTCAACGAGACTTCTTTTTAGAAGATTCCTCATATTTACCCCGAAATTTTTAGAAATTAAACCTTCGGAGAGGACACTAAAAAGGATAAATGGGGATGAAAGTAAAACGCATTTAGAGCATAAAGATCCTAATTGTCAGTTTTTATTTGTTACACAACGTAAGTCTCTAAATATTATTCATTAATTAAGTAACTATCTAAACATATACCAATTTTAAACAACATGTTATTGTATGTTAAAGTCACTCCAATTTGGGGATTTGACAAGATTCGGGGGAGGGATTAATTTGGATATAGAAGTGACTGGTGGTTGGGTATGAGGAAAAGGACAGGGAAATGTGAATCCTCACAGAGAGGAATACACAGTAAAAAAAAAATACGGCCAATGTATCAGAAGGATGCGATAGAGATGAGAACAATTAATCAGAGGAGACTTTTAAGCTAGGGGCGCGCGCAAATTCAAAATTATTTATTAGATAAATCTCTGAAGGGTTCAACAAGGAAAAAAGATTCGTAAAATTTTTCTCAAAGAGGAAAATTTATTATAGCGCCAAATCCTTGAGGATTTTCTTCTCCACGAAGAAATGTTTGTGATGACTTATTAAAGGGAATGGTGGAATTATTTCTTATCCTCCGCGTTACAATTGAATCATCTCCCTCTATTGCTGTTGGACCATGAAGAAGGAATGATGAGCATGCATAGCATGGTTGGGATTTCCACGGATGTGGGTGGGGAAAATGTTGAAGGATAAATGGATATTATTTACTACTTTTTGCAATATATTCTTATATAAAGAATCTTTCCTCTAGAATATAATGAACATCATTGCCCTTTCTATACTTGAAAATTACATTTTGTCAATGTACCGATGTTTTAAAATGATAACGCGCAGTGAAATTACTCTTTACATAAGCATAAATGACGTCTCAGTGAGACAAAAATGAATGGAGTTTTCTCCATTCTCTCTCCAACACAAAATTTTTACGTGTGGAGAGGGCGGAGTAATTTAATTTTAAATGGATGAAAACAAGAAAAATAAATATCAAAGTTTTTTGTCATGTTAATCTGTATGAATGAATGAAGAAGAAATAATGAGATTTTAGAGAAGAAAAATAAGAACTTTAAAGAAAAGAAATGTGGAAATTTTTCATTCTTAGTCCCTTCACACACCCAACTAATTTGCACCAATTGTAAAATTTAAGTCTACCTAATTTTCATTTTAAAACTCAAAACTTCCTTAAGTTTTCACTGACTTTAAACCCGTATTTATTTTTCTTTAATTTATATTATTGATATTTTAGTTAGAGGGAGAAAGAAAATGAAAATGTTTTTTCTCTAAAAGGAGTTTATTCATTTTTGCGGGGACTTAAACCTTATGCGGAGGAAACAATCAAATGCGTAATTTTTTAGAGGAATAAAAGAAAATAAAAAATTGCTAACAAAACTTCCCTTTTTCCACTGTGAAATCAGCTGGGAAAATCTTGCAAATGGTTTGCTCAGAAATGCAAAGAATGACGTCATTACAGTGATTTTTTATCTCTTTAAATGTAGGAAGCTTAGTCAATGTTTTTTTGCTTCTTCATACATTGGAAGAGACGAATAAAGCGTAATGGTGTGATGACGTCATTTTCATAATTTTCTAAGAGAATCAGAGCAATAATTTACGTATTTTTAGGTAAATGTTTACCGATTCTTCTCTGTGCTGATCTCAATAGAAAATGGGAAGTCTTTTAAAGTTTTTCTTGACTATTTTTGAAGTTTCTACTAAATTTTATTTATTTGGACTGATATTAATTGAAATACGATACACAAATACGAGTGAATAGACTCCTTTTTCTCTTTGGAAACTCAAACAGATGATATTAGTTTGGAAAAAATATATACTTGAGCGTGAAATCATCAAATTATAACTTCTTTCCCTACATTTACAAATTGCATAAGCAATGTTAACTTCATATAACATGAATGACATCAAGGGACATTTCTTTATTATTTAATTCTAAAAATATTTCCATATTTTCTCTCTCATAAATATGATGTTTTGATGGAATTCAGGCAGCAATCTGATTTACTTTTCACGTGTATTACATTTTATTTTTCTTAGAATTCCTTTGAGCTTTGACAGCGAGTCCACCAAATAAAATTTTTATTACAGCGTAGAGTTAAGTTTAAAGATAAAAAGTAAATGGAAAAATTTGATGGAGGTTTGATGGCCTGAATAGCTCACACACGTCTGTTCTAAATCAGAAGATTTTTTTTAGAAAGTTTTCTACTACAGAAGAAAAATATTTTATCAATGGTTTTTTGTTCTATTTAATGAATTCATTGAAATAGAAAAATGTTATAATTAATAATTTTCCGTCAAAGATTGTAAAATTTGGAATGAATTTCTTTACTTTTATTTTAATGTTTTTCTTGAAGAATGGTTCAGTCTTTTAATTAATTTACAATTATTATTTAAATACAAAAAAATCTTTAACAGTTCCTTATCAATTTTTTGGAAATTACTTAAAGCACAAAATATAAAATAAATCTCTAAATTTGAAATTATATTTATTTTTTTTATAGTGAGCTAAGACTCAACATGAAGAGTTAACTTTTTTCTAGAATATTTTGAGAAAACTTTAATTTTTTTAGGCGAAAGTAAATCTTCTTCGGTGGTTTTTCTCATATATTTTTTCTTAAAAAAATATGCTCCCTTTTTAATTTTAAGTCTTTAATAGAGTTTATGCTTCCTTTAACTGACAATTTAAGCTTATCCTTTCTTACTTGACTTCGAAGCTTTCAAAATAATATTTTAATGTTTAAGATTTCATTCTGTTCTTAGAAATTTATTTCATATATTGTGCTTAATCTTCTTCCTTTAATCTTCAGAAAAACAATAAGAAAACAAGTTTAAAAAAAAAAAGCAGTAAATCTGTAACATAAAACTTTCCATAAACAATCTCCTTTACGTTGTGTTGTGTGAAAGCTCTTTTTTTAACGTTAAATTTGGGATTATTTATTTATTTTTCTTACACATTAAATCTATTACAAATATATTATAATCTATTCCCTATGCACAAAAATATTTCTCAAAAAGGAAAAAAAAATACATTTTACTCTTCGGTAGATTAATGATTGTCACATATTAATTTTTCTTTTCATTTATTTTTAGTTCATGGTTATACAATTTTTATTTACTATATATTTTTTTTTATTATTTTCTATCAGCCACATGAAACATTTATTTACGTCATAGAAGAAGTTATTTTATTTTTCATCCGGAATTATCGTGATTTCTTGAATTTGTTTAAACATTATCCAGTCCCTGGAGCTTTTATATTTTTAGTCTTATTTTTGTTTTACAAAATAAGTTTATTTTTTCCACAAAAGGTGACGTTAGTTCTTGAAAAATCGGTGGTAGATGTTTCCCATTGAGTTTTTTGGTGTGTGTGTGTGAAATTCTAAGATTTATTCTTGTTGACAGAAATATTGTTAAAATTATTATCTTTTGACGTTTTTTTTCCTTATCATTTTCCCATATTTTTCTACTTTTCCTAATTTTTTTTCACCAGACTTTATTTTCTTTTTTTTTGCAGTATTTTGCAATATTTTTTAAAAACCTAACACACTCCGCCTGCGGATGCTCTAAATGAAATGAAATGAATTTTATGTATTCGGAGAAAGTTTGCAAAAAGCTCTTTTTTTCAAGGGAAATTTTCATTTTCTTTCATCCATATTTCATTGAACTGTTATGGATTTTACAGTGTCCGTTAATTAATGTCTGATTAAAAATTAATTGCAAAACATTTTAATATTTATTAAAATAAATTAACGTTAATGGATAAATTATTGCTGCGGCTTTTGGCAACATGAAAGTTTTTGTATTGAAATATTTAATATTCTATCAAATGTGGAATGTTAATAATTAAATGAAAACTTTGTTCGTTTTAAGGGCTTTTATGCTATTTTCATGGCATTTTCACATTTCAAAAATTTCGTTTACTTTCACCCCTTGCTAATTTAGCGACACACCCCACAAGGAAAGTCTATGGTGGTTAAATGCTATGTGAAAATCGATTAATGGTGACTAGCACAAATATATATATATTTCCAACCCCTCCCCAGAGCTGTTTTTTTTTTGCTAATTTCCTGCACATAACGAACTTTTTCGCAAACTTTCTCCGCATGGAAAATTCATTATCTTCTGTTGGTGTGAATAAAAAGGGATTTCGTGTGTGCGCTTTCATGCTTCCAAAAACGCATGAGCCGGATTAAGACAAGATGCACGAATTCCTCTTGCCACCTATCGAGCGCTCCTGGATTTGCTGTAGATGCTGCAGCTGTTGCGGCGATGGGACATGCGATGTTGACGGTGGGAGACTCTGTGGTGTCCCAGGTGGGCCACCTGATGAAGATGCTCCACTCTGTTGCGGTGGCAATGACTGTCGTCTCCGTCTACGGAGTGCTGGACTGAGGTTATAGGTGATTTTAGCCTGAACAAGGAGCTCCTTGAAGATCTGCAGGAGACAGACACAATATTAGGCAAAACCACGAGGTAAGTACACCCCCTGTGAAACTTTCACAAAATCCCCCCATTTCCCCAAAAGCCACGAAACAACATACCTCCGTGACGTTCTCATTGTCTTTCGCTGAGCACTCAACGTATCCATTCTCCCAATCCATCGTGACTACATTTTCCGTATTTTCTCGATTCATCTGCAATATAGTTACAAGAAAGAGAATGGTGTGTGTTGGATTAATTTATTAAACATTTTCCAACCACATTCCCACACCTCTAAAATAAAGCTTTCACAAACTAATGCAAATTGGAAGCTTCCTGCAAGAAAGTTAAAGTTTCCCCTTCAAGCTTCTACAACATAGACAACTTTTATGAAATTTCACGCTCATTTACCTCCAGCATGGGAGGGAGGTTTTTTTTGTCATGAGTAAAATGTTAAATTCACTTTATAGCTGTGAGAGAGAAAGTTTAATAAAAAAACCATGTTGATGTTTATTTATGCGGATAAATATTGGGTTTGATCCATGGGGTAATCCAGTGCTTTTCTACATTGTTCTATTTTTGTAATTTTTTTTTTGTTATGTAAAATGATCCTATATGTTGCGAAGAAATTGAATTCCCCTACACAAATATGTAGAATTTATCAAAATAAGTTAGATACATTAGATTCTGTGACGCTTTATAAAAGTCAAATTGGTAGCGAACACCAATTCTGTCCTCTAAGTAGGTACTCTAAGAGCTGATTAAAAAGTTTTGAATGGGAGTGTTCAATGATAAATTCTTCTTTTTCTTATGTATCTCATGTTTGGAAATTCTTCAAAAAGGCTTCAAACAAAGCTGTAATTGCTTTTAACCCTTTCAGGTCCATTGGGTCATATCCAAAAGGTTCGACTTTGAAAATGTTTCATTTTTGTATAGTTATTTTAATTTTAAAATATTAAGTCCAAATTCATACAAGACTGTCTTTACAATCCCTGATCATTTTATGACTATAAACGGACATCCCCAAGGACTCACTGATTGATTTTCTCAATAAATTTTCTCATCAGAGTGTTGGGAGAAAAATCTGTTTAATTTTCCCGCAGGAGAAAAATGTTTGGTGCGCATCGGACCCATGCGAAAAATTAAAATTTCTTTGCAATCTAAACGTATTCAATCACTGCCTCTTTTAACAATAATACTAAAACACGTCAAATTCAGAGAAAAAAAGTTTGAGTTTATTGAGAAAAACTTTTAAAACTTTATATTGACCATTTTTGATGAGTTGATAGCTCCACAAAATTAATCTTTTGCAGATTCCTCTGCCAATCAATCATTATTGAGCTTGTCAAACTTTTCACTAAATAAATTGGCCAATTGAATTGGGGTGAAGGCATTAATACCTCTCTCAGTTAGTGCTTCCATAAAAGACTGAATCAGCTGAATCATAGATGAATTTCCTAATAAATTGTTGTAGTTTCCTCTCTCTCTCTCTCTTTAATCCTTTTATGAGATTTTCATCATAAATAGAAAAGAGATTTTAAATATTTATTAATTCCACTTCTGGGAAAAATATGGGAATTCGTGGTATTTACGCACGTTGTTCCGGAAAATACTGCTTAATTGAGTTTTCTGGGAATTGGACTAAAATTTTTATTTAAAGACCGTTTAATAAAAAAAAAATCCGAATTAAAAAAATATAGAGAAAGATTTTTTTAAGATTTGAAATAAAATTGAATAAAAAAAATATCCCACTTGAAAGCTCCTTTATATTTTAAGCTTCCACTGCAGAATTCATATTGATTTATGATTACCACATAGTGTAAGATGAATGTAACCTTGCACATATAAAATCCATTTGATTGCAGATGATTTTATTTATCACATTTATCTCATTTCCTATTAAGTTTTTCACACGTCTGATTTATTCTGCATTTGGAAAAGCTAAAAATAGAGATTTTACTGGAAAATTAAATAAGAAAAATTCCATTAAAAATATTTATTTAATATCTAGCTGACAGTTTCACTGCTAAAAGCTCTCGAAAGAATTTTTCTATTAATTCATAATAGTTTCCTAGGTGCAATGAAAGATTAATTTTTCAATTTCCATGAATATAGCTGTGGGCTTTCATCTGCACGTGGGATGCAAAACATCTGTTGATGGATGAATAAATTTTCCTATGTATTTTTTCCAGTATCTTCCTTTTGCTTCTTGGTGGTTGTGGGTTGCTTGATATTCATTAAAGAACGAATATACCCCCATGCTCTATTGTCCTTCTTCATTTATTCATCATCCCTTTTCAACGAGACCATTTTCCCAGGAGGAATTCTCGCTGTTTTTCTGTGGTGCTCTTCGTGGGTTTTACGAACGGAATTTTATTGCAAATGGAGTAGGAGAAAAGATAATTCCTCTCTAAAATACGCATTAATATTCAATTTTGATTGAATTCCCAATCTGTCACGGAATCAATTTGCAAAAATATAATTTCGCAATTTTCCCAAAAAGCACAACTGAATACACGAGAACCCCGCTAAAGGGGGTGTGTAAGTGGGGAGGGTTTGAGTGATTTTAAATGAATTTTCTGCCTTTTGGTGGGATTTAAATGCTATGTATGGTCCTTTCTTTAAATTCATAATTTCATGAGATTCCCATTGTGAGGAGGGAGGGTTTCTTTTCCCTCGAATTTGTTCTTCTGTTTATCTTTCTTCACTTTTTTTTTAGAAGGAACATTCCTTTAAAAAAAATCTCGCGTGAGATAACAGGGGGTGGCTTTTGTGGTTTCTTTACTTGGTGGGAATGTGGAAAACAAGCATCATCACAGGGTTAGATGCGGAAATGAGGAGAAAATTGTACTTTGTGTGGTTTTCTAATTATTCCTTCATGCTTGCTAATTTGATTTTAGTAGCAAACTCCCAACAATTTCACTCTTTGTCTTCAGAACCCATCTGTGGCTTCAGGAAACTGTCGCCAGAATCAATTTGTATCGCCTCGTCGACCCATCTCTCGTTTATACATTGAGGTGTGGGTGGGTATTTTGTGGGCCTCAAACCACAATACCTGAAGAATATTCTTGAGAATTTATTATGTGTCCATGGCATTGTGTATTGACTGGAGTATTGACATAACACACAGAGAGGGAAATTGCATCAATTCCCAATAATTCCAAAAGGGCTTTTCAAATCTCCGCACATAACAACGCAACCATATTGCCCTCATTCCACAAAACAACCCCTATGTTGCAATATTTTCCCATAACACAAATTCAATTGAACTCTGACCTCATCGCAGCACAAACTCCTCTCGTGCCAATTGTCTCCCCAACAGTTAACACGACAATTTTGTTCCTGTTGATTGTTTACCCACCCACATGCCGAGTTCTGTGTTGCATATGACAACACCATGAGGCTGCTCAATTGTATTACAAAAGAGGTTTATTTTAGCGCTGCGGAATTTTTAATTGAATTATGTTTACCGTGCTGTATATATTTCCTATTATTTATTATTATTGGAGCCATTCATCACGAGCTCGCTACTTGATATTTGATTCATTCTGAAAAATCATCCATTTTGTATTTATTTATTTGACATCTCTTCCAGGGTAGACAGGGTAAAAGGAATTATTTAATTTAGATAAAACATTTTCTATAGATATTGTCTCCAAGGAGGTATGAGAGAAATTTCTCAACAGGTGAATCAATGGATTTTCCACTCCTTGTCGTACTCTCAATAATTTTCTCTCTCAGAACACTTCAATCTATTTTGAAACAAGGGGTAATAATCTGTGTAAAAAAGGTACTGATTTTAAGTTTTTTTTTTAAGTATATATTCAAAATTTCATTACAAATCGGCTCAATTTGCTCCAAAAAAATGATCAAAGTACAATAAAAGACGAAAATTTCGATTAAAAATTGTGAGAAAATGGAATAAAAATGTGATAGATTCATTAAGAAGCATTTAGTCTCATTAAAACTGATAAAAGTGCGCATAATGCGATAAAAATTCGCAAAATGGGATGAAAGTACTTACAAACACTTATAAAATGCAAGAAAATTGAATAAAAATAGTGAAATTTAATTAAAATATAAATTAGAAAGCTCCAAGAATGCTCTAAGAAATCTTTAAAAATTCTTTTCCTTATTTTCTTTCTTGAAAATTTTCGAAATCATATAAAAATGTGAAAAAAAAATTAAAAATGCGTTTAAGAGATTTAAAAATCGCATTTTTTAAACCGTTAAATGTGATAAGAATGATTAAAATATTTTTGAAGCCTTTCAACTGTTTTCTCTTGCTTCTTAATTAAACTAAAATTAATATTATGGAAGTTCCTTTCTGCCAACATTATATTTTCTCAAAGAGTCTAATCACATTAATTTTTTTTCCTTGACCTCATTCGATATCAGATTTTCTTTTAATTTTAAATTTTTAATACTTCATCAATTTTTTTATGTTCTGAATGAATCAATTTGCCATTTGGATTAAAAATAGTTTTATAATTCCTCATTTCTCCAGCTACTCTTCCAGAAATGAAATGATATCAATTCCATAAAATCCCCGGGGAATCCCTATATTGCTTCGAATTTAATATCATTCACAAAAGAATGAGTCAAACTCCACTCAATGTTAAATACCTTTCTGTGTGGAATTGTGGAAGCAATAAAAAAGTAAAAGACGAAAAGTTTCGTTTGGAGAAAGTCAATAAAAAGTTCCGTACAAGAACCATGAAGTATATATAGGGAAAGCAAGAGTTTCATACAGTAAGAAGGATAAACGAACCCTTCGGAGAAAATTCACTTGTCTGAGCGATGTGGAACAATTGTGATTTTTATTGAATTCATCCTTCTCTGGGAAAACATTCGTGCGACAGAAAAATCGCAAGAGAAGAATCTTAAAACAATATTTAAAAAAAAAAGTATACATTTGGGGAAAGAGGAGGAAAAAATCTCACATACAGGATGATTTATGCAAAACTCATTCATACGAATTGTGCTCCAAGGGACAAATAACTCATGCATTCACCTTTTTTTTACACTGAGAAATTCCTTTTTCAGTGTGAATTTGCATTGCAAACAGTACTTGAGATTTTCTTTCAAAATTACATTCTCTTGTAAGAAAAAGAGGAGAAAATAAAGAAAATCTAATTTAATTTTTTTCTTCTTCTTGTGTTGAGTTATTTGGGTAATTTTTAAATTTTGTAAAGAAAATCTGAGAAAATATCTTTTAGGCTCTATGCAATTTTTTTTCTATTATGGCGCCATATATTAAGGGTTTTACAGGAATATTTCTAACATGAAATTAATTTTTTTATAACAGAAAAAAAATTTCCTTAAACTCAAACACGTGAAAAGTCACACTTTGACTCGCCCTGTGTCCAAGAATAGTTTTAGAAAATTTCGTAATATCTAAAGAATCAAAATTTCATAGAAAAATCAATTTTTAAATAATATCCTTGAATGAAGTCAATATAGAATTTTTTTCGAGTGTAAACTAAATATAGCACAAAAGACAAATACAGTTTACGATCTATTTAGCGAAGGCCCTATGTAACGAATTTTTTTGGTAAACATCCATTAACCCTTTAGCGTTTTTTGGGTCATACGTGAAACATTTTATTTTTTCAATTATTTATGAATGTAATTGTTTTTCCATGTTACAAATGCATCACATTCACGCAGAAGGGGCCAAAGGAGACGTTCTGAGTGAGAAAAGTCCTCTAAAAATATTCATAGAATAAAGCTGTACCCATACGACAGCGTCAAGAGACGTTGTTCGTTGTTTTTTCTCACTTGCTCTTTGTCAAAATGTATCGCGCTGTCACTGTCAAACAAGAAAGGCGGTTATATAACATAGAAACCGCGTTTCTTGTTTGACAGTGACAGCGCAATACAATTTGACAAGGAGCAAGTGAGAAAAAACAACGAACAACGTCTTTTGACGCTGTCGTATGGGTACAGCTTAAAAATCGCGATAAAAGAGCGCATGTTTCAATGTTTTTATGTTTCACGTTGGACGTTAAAGGGTTAAGTAATGAAACTTTATTGAAACATGAACCGTTTTTTCTTAAGACGTGCCTGTCTTTCCTAGAGAATTTTTCCCGTTTTCTCGTGATAAATTTACCTATGAAGAGAACGCGGAAATCTTTTACAGATAAATTAAATAAATCCTCTTTAATGATTATTTATCCCTTCAGTTGAACGTGAAACGTGTTTCAGGATATGTTAGTATAATGAAACACTGAAAGAAAAATTTTTAACTGAATTTTCTCAAAATTGGGATAATTTTTCATAAGAAATTGTGGTTAAAATATTCAAGAGAAAATAAAATTTGTGATACGTGTCGTACGAAAATAGTGGAAAATGAAAAATTGTAAAGTTGTAAATTCCTTCCGTGGTATGGCACAAAGGGTAGGAAAACTTATTTTAGGGGAGGGCGGGGCAAATAAAGTCACTTAAGGGTTTGGAAAAAGCCTAAAATATCATATTTCCTAGCAAGATAGAACAAAATGATCTGAGAAAGAGTTTTAGGGCAGTAAATTTCCTAATGAAATGAGTTATACATTTCGCTTTATCTATTTGGGAAATATAATATTTTGAGTTTTTTCCAAACCCTTAAGTGACTTTTTTAACCCCGCTCTCCCCTACTGAATTTTGATATATAAATGTAGAAATAAAAAAAAACGGAAAATTCCTTTGCTCAGTTCTAAAAGGTAAAATGAAACATATTTGTACAAAACTATTTGACGAATATAATTTAAGGACAAGCCTCATTCATTATACGGATTCCCAATTGTACTCGCATTTTACAAAAAAACAAACTTTAGTAATAAACTGTATTAGAAGCCGACGTAAAACGTGAATTGCCAAACCAATTAAAATCAAATGTTTTTGTAGGAGAATAATACTCTTACAAAAACATTTGCGAATTACCGTCAAAAATTTATAAATTCTATTAAAATCAATTATGGGAAATACGCGAGATATTTAAACCTCGAAATGACTAATCTCCTTCACGAGGGTAGTGCAAATAATTTCCAAATAAGAACCCATTAATTATTGATTCCCTCGCAAGGTCAATTCGTATTGCAGTAGATGGTTCTAAATAAACAATAACATAACATTGACATTGAGATTCAATTAGCTGAAAATGATGGACTCATTGTTGGCACTTAATGCACATTCAATGCAAAATTTCACACATACAAGGCACCTATATCAGGTGTTGTTGATGAAAATTTAAAATAATACCCCGTGAATTAAATCTAGATGCAGCATCAGCGAATGAGGATGCTGTGTACGTGAAATGATATATAACATACAACAAAATGCTCTAAGCTTAATGGAAGGTTCCTAATTAATTGTACTGTACACACTCACTCTCTCTGTGATCAACACACAATGCCATTCTCATGTATTTTTTTTCTCCTCTCTATCCTTATGCAAATAATGCTGACAAGTACTACGTTGTGTTATGCTCTGTACAGAGGATTGTTATTCCAAATGTCCCGAAGGTTATTTCCTATTTTATTCTATTTTCAACCAAAAATCTCAAAAGGGTTGTTATTCGATCGTATAAATGAGATGCTGTATTATGTATTTTTTTTCTTGTATCAAATACCCTCATTGAATGGAATCAATAATCCCACTTTGACCATACAATATGCTGGTTCATAGAAAATTGCGGATTTTCGTTGTTGTTTGTTTATCCACCATTGTCCTGCACACAGCATTTTCCTGATTTTCTCTCAATTTCAATACATACATACATAATCATATATTGTCAAGTTTATTGTATTGGAAATATAATGAAGGGATATTAGGAGAGGTAATGTGTTAGCAAAATGACAAGGTTACAAATATGTTGGGGGAGGAGGGAAGTGCGCAATCACAGGGATTCATCTTTTGACAATAAACACCAGACAATTAATAAAGTTATTCTTGCGTGAAGCTTAATAATTAGAGGTGTGGTAGAGATAAGGGGTAGGTGTGTAATAGGTAGGTAGGGGTTGGTTTTTCTCACCTCACGACGATCGCTGTCCTCAATCAGGAGATCCGTTTTATTACCCACAACGACCATCGCAACGGAAGACGTTCCCTTTGTCTCGTGAATTTGGTCCCGCAGAAGTTTCAGTTCACAGAAGGTATTTGCATCCGTGACGTCGTACACGAGGATGAAGGCGTCGGCTGATTGAATGGAGAGTGCTCTCATGGCAGGAAACTGTTCACAGATTGGCAATAGGAGTGTTAATGAGGTTGATTCACAGGGGAAAAAAAGGTGGAAAAGGTGGAAATGTGTGGGCAGAAGAAGGTGCTCAAGAGCTGCGTAGAAATATTTTATTGTTCGTCTTCTAGGGTTAAGTTAAATTGTAGAAACTCTTCTTCATATGTATGAGCCATTTATGATTTTTTTATGCTCTTTTAGGAGATTCTGGACATTTTTTTTACATTTCTTTTGACAATTTTCTCGAAGAGTATTTGGCAATGAATCAATGTTTAAATCACCGAATTTCTTACCTATCTAATGACTTTCTATTGATTGATGTTGCTTTCTATTTTTTAAAGAATTACATTTCACTGATTAAAATTGAAAGGTCATGAAATTAGTCACTAACTTTCACATGAGGGCTTTTAACTTAATTTTTGTGTAAAATATGCAAATTTTACTCCAGAGTCTGCACTAAAATTAACATCCCGGAAGGAGTTTATTCATTTTGTAATTCTTATCAGTAAAAAATGCAAAGTCATGGGTTTGAAAAATATTTTAAATTATTTTTTTTAAGTTTGAACCAGAAATTTCTTTAACAACTTTGAGTCCAAAAGGAAAAGCCTAAAAATTTTAGCCCTAAGCACTAGTCTGCAAAGGGCAGAATAAATTTTATTCTATTCTATTCTAAAAATTTTATTTCCTCAAAAATTTAATGGATTCGGTTTAAGGAAGGATTTTAGAAATTCTTGCGCAAAATTTTAAAAATTTTAGATAAGAATTTACATTTTTATATAATTTTGAAATTTAGACTTAGCTCAAATTAAAAAAAAAATCCTTGGCATTGGTTTATATTTTTGCTCAAATATGCATTAAACACAAATCATTGTTTTTTTTTTTTTAGTTATTTGGAAGCCAGAAGCATATGCTCCTTAATTTCAGAACAATTTTTAAAAAAAATTACCGAGAATTTCAAACAATATGAAGCAATTATTGTGTGCTGTTAAATCACTGTTTAATGCATCGAATCTTAGATGTTAAATAATTCAAAAGCTCAATCTTAAAGCATATGCTTCAATGAATAAATTAATTTTTTTAGATGCAAATAATCCTTACTATCGACCTTTTTCCAACATCAATAAAATAACTTTCTTCAAATTTTCTGTAAATGAATTCAAATTCGTACTCAAATGTGCATTAATGCATATGCTTCATACAGATAATTACGTAGAAGTACTATATGGGCGTGGTTTATAAGTAGGTACATTAATATGCATTTTTTTATATCAATTCTTCAGAGCTTTGACCAAATTATTAATTAAAATATCAGTTCAGCTTTTCCTGAATTGCTTATGACTTTTCAAATAAATACATTTTACTATCAGAGCACAAAAATGACTAAACTTCTTTGTTTTTGATTTGCATGTGTACGACAAAAAAGATGAAAGGAAGTATAATTTATTCAGTTTGCACCTTCAATGCCACGTACTATATGTGAACATAGGTACATGTACGTTCACTGTACAATACATACATGTTTCCATTCAATAAAGTGTAGTTTACAATACCTCATTGGCACCGGATGTGTCGAGGATGTCCAGTGTGAGACCCACACCAGCTACTGAAAAATTCCCCTGATGCATCTCCTCCACCGTCCTCTTGTACTTTGGTGTGTATTTGTTGTAAAGGAATTGGTTGATGAGGGAACTTTTACCCACTTTTGCCGCACCCATCACCACAATCTTGTGCCGGACATTCGATGTGGCAATCGAATCTTCCGTATCGTGTCGATGGACTCTGGAAAGATTTGACGAGAGAGGCAAAAAAATGTGAGGAAAATCATCAAATCAATTTCCTGGTCATAAGAACACCCTTCCTGAATTATTCTCCTCCTCCCCTCCTCCCAAACCACACTCTCGAAGGTTGGGAGGGTGTGTGTTTTAGGGATTTTGTGCTCAAAGTTGCCGATGTGGAGCTTTTAACACGAAAGCTCTTGAACGTTTTTTTCAATATCCAACTGGTGTTACACTTGAGGAATTTTCTCGAATTATATTGAAGATATTCAAGGATATTTTTTTCCTAGAAAACTCACCCATTTTCCCCGAAGTCATCTGCAATGTGGTAGTGTATCACTTAATGGTTTGTTGAGATGGTAATTCAAGAGTATATCATTTCGTAACATCCCCCACACCCCTTCAGCTTGCTTACCACCCAGCTTACCCCCTATTGTGTCATTCATACATGTGTGGTGATGTCATCAGAAATTAATATAAAGGAAGATACGAAATTCTATGAATAGCAACTAGTTTGGAGTTTGTTGGATTTGAGGAGGAAAAGTTTTCAGAAAGGAAAGTTTTATATGAAGTTTTAAACAAGAAAATCCAGGAAAATTCGCCTTTTGTCTGTTTTTCCACATAGAAAATGGAATAATGTCACAAAATGTTTATTCTTTGTATTTTCGTCATCCTTTTTGGGTAAAATGTTGTTAATTAAGTCAAATTACAGCATGGATTATCCTTGAAAGGATTTTCTTTTGTTTGGTATAATTATCCTGAAGTCCTTTTTGTTACCTAAAAGCGGTTTATTCTGAAAGTGAATGTGATAAATCCTTTAAATTTTACTGTGCTATGATTTGAGTAAAGGTGATGTCAGATCTAAAAGCTAAAAGCGATTTGAAAAGTAATTTTAATAGCTTATCACAAGTAATTCCTAAGCGCTTAAAACCAAGCTTAAAAGTTTCTATGTAGTTATTGCGTGAAAATGTCTGCATTCTAAATGTGAAGTGCTCTCATACATTTCAACGTGATGAGATTTTAAGTATATTAAACACAGATATTAGTTAAAAATTATTTATAATATCACTCGGAACACTGAATCATATGCTTTCTGTAGGTAGTTAAAGAGAAAAAAAATATTACAATACCAACGAGATTTTTTTCAAAGATTAGTTTAGTTTTCCCAGCTGGTTCAATTGAAAAAGGAAAATGTTTAATTTTTAAAATCTTCAGTAGGACTTTATTCAACCTGTGTGTGTGTCCTCCAAGGAAGTAGCCATACAAATAAAAATGAATGAATTCCTTTCATTGTAGTTTTCCCATTGAATTTCCTCTCTTTAACCACATGGAAACTTTCTCATTCATTTACCTTTCAATTGAAAATGCATTTTGTTGTTTTGTATAAATAGAATAAAGTTTCCGAGAGTTGTATTTGTGCCAGAAGTTACTTCCCGCATACTGCATTGTGATGTGGAAGTTATAAGGTTTAAGGGGGGTCTCTTGGGAAAACTGTTAGAATTTATCCATTTTTAATGTTGTCATTTTCTTGGGGTTTTTCTTAAACCTGGTTTTCCGATGTTGGTTACATTTGATGCCTAATTATTGAAGTGTAAGAAAATCACTTTTCGCCATCTTAAGTGCGACGCCATCTTGTGATTTTCCGACTTTTCCACAGAACTGCTCTAAAACACAAAGGTAGGTTTTTCTCAGGATCTACTGGACGGATTTCGATGGGGTAAAAAGCAAATGAAAGAGGAAATACCAATGCAGATTTTGATGTACCAGAATTTTGAATTTCCATCCTGGGGCTGAGAAAAGTGAAAAAATGTGACTTTTGTTCAGATTTTTTTACGTTTTTCCACTTTTCTCAGCCCCAGGATGGAAATTCAAAATTCTGGTACATCAAAATCTGCATTGGTATTTCCTCTTTCATTTGCTTTTTACCCCCATCAAAATCCATGCAGTACATCCTAAGAAAAACCTACCTTTGTGTTTTGAAGAAAATCTCAAGATGGCGTCGCATCTAAGATGGCGGAAAAAGATTTTCTTATTCTTCAATAATAAGTCTTCAAATGTGACCAACATTTGAAAATCAAGTTTAAGAAAAACCTTAAGAAAAATAAAAACATTGAATTTCATCAGCTCACAAAAGAGACCCCCCTTAAGACGGTTCAAGATGTGAAACTTATGTGTACAAATGAAAATAACTACACGGAAGGATATTTACAAAGAAAATTTGCATTTGAAAGAAATTTTTCTTGATGTTCTATCTTGGCTTCTCTTCGTAGCATCGCGAAATATGAATAAAATTCGAAAGAAAACGGATGATTTTTTTTACCTGGATTTTCTTTAGAAAATAAATTTTCTGATAAATCTGGTGAATTTCTGTGAGGTGATACGTTTAAAATTAATGCAAATAAACGGTTATGTTTGTCTAAAAGCTTAGTAACATAACACGTACATGATTTAAATTTAATGCTACATGCATACAAACATAGTTATTTCACATTTTAATTATAGCTCATATAGAGTGCATAGTATGAATTGCATAAAATTGAATTTGATTCAAATGGAATTAATACAAATTTGACTTGATCATTGCATTTTATATAAAAGTTGAATTTAGTCACGTATTTTTTTTAAATATAAATAAATAAATGATTTAATTAGTAAATTAAATGAATTCACGATTCAAAAAATATTTTCATTCATACTCTATTAATTTCATGTAGTCTGTAAGTGAAATCCATTATCTAATTCAATTTCATATGGTATATTTACATGTTATCGACTCTAAGAGGAATTTGCTGACCACCATTGCCAATTTGACTTTATTTAGCATTTCGTGATAATTTTTTTCTACGTCTGTGTGAGGAAAGTTCAAATTCGTCAAAAGAAAACTTGGAAAAATATTTTCTGTTTGATACAAAAATTAAAATCAAAATTTGAGGTTAGAAATATCGGATCCTCTAAGGGTTAAGATATCAAAGAATAAAAAAAGGAACAATAGGGATTCCCTTTCATTGGTTAATATACCTCCACATAATTTTTATTGATTAATTAATGCCCAAAATTATTTTTCCACCGGGTGAAGCTTTAGTGCAAAGTAAATTAGAATATATATTAACACTAAAGCCTTGTTGGAGATATTTTTTTTAGAGTTACAATGTTCAAATTTAAGGTTCATTTAAAATGATAAATTGTGGATGCTTCAGGTGAACAAAAGTGGAGAAATAAAGGGTCCAAATTGGTATACTTAATTTTGATTTGTTCAACAATTTAGGGCTATAAATATCCTCTTTTAGCCATTTTCCATGCCCAAATAAAAGTCAATTCTCCTGATGAATGGCAATGACTTCCTCAAAACCCATTTTCCCGCGCATACAAATTTTCTCCCATCCGCAGCATTGTGTGTTTGGGGTATAAACGGTGGGATGGGGGTGACCGTTAAAATTCAACCTCTTGTGAATATTTTAATTAATTTAATTAATTTTACGCCAAATTTTTTCCATCAAACGTTTTTCCTTCCCCCTTATGTATTTTATTGCACAAAACACCCCTCCACGCAGCCCCAACTCAATGTGTCATTAATTCACACACTTACACGCACCCCCAGCGATATTTTGTTCCTTTGTGACTAAAGTCCTATTTTGTCGACCCATCCTTTCTGATGGGAAAATCTCCTGGGAGTGGTAGAGTCAAAAAGGGGCACAGAAAAAACTTTTTTTTTTCCTCTCGTGCCGCACATTCAAAGGAGCTTTTTAAGCCAAACGGGGGGTGGTTTAGCTTTTTTGCACCTTCAACGGCACGAATTTATAATCGTGAATCAACTTTAGTATTCAATTTTCCACCCATCCTCCAACAAACTCACGCCCACATTCATCTCCCATTTTTTGCGAGGAGCAAAAACTATAATCCATGGATTGTTTCACAAAGTAAAACTTTTTTCCACGTTCATCACTCTGCTTTTTTGTCACACCAATGAACTCGCGCAGCAAGTAAGCTTTTAGTGACGAGATAGGAGAAAAAAAATTGAAATGGACATTATTCCCGGAAAGCATAAATCCTAATAAAATTTCAAATTCAAAATAATTTATTCATTATTTTATTCTCCATGAAAATTCCATGTCTATATTTCTAATGGGAATGGAAGGGATAAAATTATTATTTAAATACCACATAGCATGGAAAATGCCCATTTTCTTTTATGATTGAAATTTTCGGATCGGTGAGTACGTAATAATTCATTACGGGATAAAAGAAATGTAAGATTTACGCCATGAGGATTTTCCATTGTTTGCAATTTGGTCTTTGTAGAAATTATATTTTATTCCTTTAGAGAGATTTTTTTTCTAACGTATTTCAATACTGACAACACTGATAGAAAAATATTCAGTGACGTAGCCAGAAAGGAAATTTGGATGTTTAACATTCTTATAATAAAAGATAGTTTTAGGGTTTGTTTCGAAGAACAAATGAAATTATTGAAAAGGTGGTTTAACGTTTAAATAAATATCTAATGTATGAAAAATAACTTCTAACGTTAGAAACACATGAAACAAAAGAAAATTAAAAAAATGTTAGAAAACAAAGTTAAGCTTTAGAAAAAAAACTATCGAAAATTATCAAAATAAACGTCAAACTCTAGAAAATCATGAATTGGCAAGAAATCGTTAAAATTTAAGAGAACCGAATAGTAGAAAATAAATATTAAGCAATAGAACGTTAGAAATGCGTTGTCAAACATCAGAAAACAAATGTCAATCGTTAAAATTTCACAACAAAAGTTAACAAAAGCTTCTCACTATATTGCAAAAACCTTTAACAAATATGTTTTAGTAATTTTAATTTTAAGTAGCATTTTTTTAATCTAATTTTTAGCATTCCTTAATATATTTTCTTCAAAAAATAAAATTTAGACTAGGCTTATGATATTATTGAATAAAAATTTTGAATGAATTAAGACTTTTTAGAAGATAAAAGAAGATAAAGATCAAAATTATTCTGAAGATGTGGAAAGTTTTAATTTTCTTAATAACTATTTGTTTTAATGCCATTAATTTCTTATAAAATATTTAATTTGCAAGAATACTTATTTGAAAATACTTTAAAAGTAATTTTAAAAATTATTAGTGTAAGAAAAAAAACCCAAATAGTAATACTTTGTTTCCTTTGTTTCGAATAAAATCAATTTAAAAAAATTTAAATTTTTTTTCTGAATCAATAATTAGTATTTTTTTTTGAATTATTCAATTCGAATTAGAATTTCAGCATTATGTGGGAAGTCGACAAAATTTTAGGAAGAAAATTAAAATTTTTTTTTTAAAATTAATAACATAAATGAAAGTGAATAGACTCCCTATGCATACATTTTTTTTTTTTAAATAATTTAACTTGTATTATATTTTGAATTTAAACTCATTAAAAAATGAAAATATTCTGGAAATAATCCGAGTCTTTAGACTAACTCTTAGCATTAGACTTATTTTTAATTAATCTAACTCCATTTGTTCTGATCAAAATGAAACATTTTCCAGATAAATTAAATAATTTTCTGATTAAAATATGCGACCTCCCTACAATCTTTCCCTGTGGAATTCATGGGGAATTCACAAATATTTCTCCTTGAGGAAAATTAAAGGAAGAAATTGGATTTTTATTTTTCATTACAAAAAAAATAGAAACGGGTGTCTCATTTCCACGAATACTGTATTCCCCCATCTCCATTTAGTGGGGTTTAAAATTGCAAGAAATGGGAATTATTTTTATTAAAATGCCGTGAGATTGTTTTCTTTTTTTTCTTATTAAGCTGTCGCGTGTTGTCTACATGAGAATAATATTCAGGGAAAAATTCATAAGGAAGAAAGCTCATCTTACTTGTCTCTCCTGTGTTTGCTGTCTTCACAGTCGTCTTTCATGAAAGACGGCTGAAGACTGAATCGTCGTCTCAGGTGTCGTCCTTTCATTTTCACTTTTGCTGTATTAATCACGCCCCTTTTCCTCTATTTCACGCTCTTTTTCTCACACTCTTGTGCCTTTTTTTCCTTTACGTCGGTAATCACCTTTCTAATAAGTTTAAAAAATTATCCCCTAAACACTACTTTTAGGGGAGAAAAGGGTTAGAGTGGTGGCAAAAACTGGGAAATTCTCAGCCCCCTGATTATGTATTTCAAGGTAAATTTCCACCGTGCATAAGTTCACGTTTGTAGGTAATTATTTTCGCATTTGCTATGTATGTATGATTTTGCCACAACACCACTTTGTGGAAATGTGAAAACTTCTTTTCGTGAATGTCAAATGATTCCTTTTTTTTCTTCCTCCAAAAATTCCCACCTAATGTGATTTCCCTAGATACTTATGGGGTTATTTTCCACCCCACCCCCATTCATTTGACAAAACCAACAGCATCATTCCATTTTAAATAAATTATTCAACAACCATGAAAAAAAATTATCCCCACTTGTCACGCAAAATTTCTTACTGCTAAATACAAACAAAATATTGTTTTCTGTTTTTGACTTGGTGATTATGATAAAAATGCAAAATGAAAAATGTGAGGAAAAACAGCAAAATCGCAGAGAGAAAATTATTAAGCATCCTCTTGAAGCACGAATAGGGGGGTGAGTGGATGGGTTTTTATAGCTCGATGGGGATGACGCGGAAAAAAGCCTGATTTTGCGTGCAAAAAAAAGGGACAAGTCATGAAGGTAATTCAATAGGATTTCGATCCTGTTGAATTTAGCATATATGGGGATGGTGAGAAAAAAATCCCCAATGTGATATGTGTTTGAGGTAGCTTCGGATCGCAGTCAATAATAATGCAAGCTTATTTTATGCTAAATAGCTATTTAGCATAAAATAAGCTTGCATTATTATTGACTGCGATCCGAAGCTACCTCAAACACAACATTACACAGTCGTTAAAAAGTTCCCCCAATGTGATATCCTTGTGGCCAAAAAGGTGCGCGAATTTTTTTTTAAAGAGACACCAAGTGTCTCCTTTGCGTGGATCTTTGACGGCACAGCAAGGTCAAAAGCTCTGAGATTTGGGTTTAGGCGAAATCCTTATTTTTTTTTCATTGCAAAGTGGCGATGGGCAAAAATATACAAAATCACGAAATATTTTAGCGAGAAAAAAGGGATCAAGGGAAAAACAACACACTACGTGGGAAAAGTGTTTTCTCTGTTTCTTTCAAAAATAATGGGAAAAGCGCTATTGAGGCAAAATCTCTGCACGGTACTAGCAGACACAAATGGTGCTGTGAAAGGCCCGGGGAAAACTGTTGGAGCCTGAAATTTAAAGCTATGGCAAAACATTTGTTGAGGGTAAAAGCAATACCATTCAAAGGGGAAAATTTCTCTTCTTACGCTCAGTGCTTTTTTTTCTCCTCTCCTGGGTTCTCCTAGGGCATTTGGTGGAGCTCACCTAACAAACACAGAGTGGCTAATGTGAGAGACTCTGTGGCGCCACAGAGAGCACGAGAGAGTCAATGAGGAAAAGTTGGAAAACTTCCTCAAGAGTGGGGATGTGAAATGTTGTTGAGTTGTGTGAAATTCAATCGCTTCTTACCCAGCAAAATTCCACTTGATTTACCCGAAAAAAGAACCTTTCTCCCTGCGTCAGTTTAATATTTCTCGAGCATGTCTGATATCTTATCGTACTTGGCCCATATAGCAAAAAAAAAACTCCCTCAAGTGCTCTCCATTGAGGGTTGATGGACAAAAGCCATGAAGAAGATATAAATAAAGCCGTTATTTTCAACCCCTAAATCATCATTCACATTTTCCCACCCATTCAGCCCCCACATCACACACACCCACCACACACTCTGAATTCTCTCAATTCTCCGCATAATTCTAATTTTTCTACTTTGTCTTCTCTTTTTTTTCTTTTTTTTTATGCAAAATATAGAGGAGATTCGTACGCATAATTTACATTTTGATTATATAGAAAGAATAAGGTCACGAAGAAATAAAAAAAAGTTAGATGACGAATTGAATCCTTTTTTGGAACGAAAAGTATTTAAAAATTTATATCTTCATCTCCATTTGTGACTAAGAAATTGACCTCTAGTACACAGACGATATCCTTAATTAAGGAGATAAAAATGTACTAAGAATGAGAATAATTTATAAACTGTGACATCATTCTGTGTTCTTAAGAGAAGACAACATTGACTTTATGTCTTTCAGTTTTTCACGTGTCATTAAAAAAGTTTTTTTTTTATTAATCTAAAAGTTTGTCGAGATCATTTTAACCCTTTGAGGAGAAGTTTGCTGACTACAGTGTCCAATTTAATTTTTTAAATCGTGATAAATTTAAAAAAATTAACCTATCGCGATTAATTTTACATCAATTTATGCATTATTCTTTTGAAAGAAAAACTTGGAAAACATTTTCTTATTGAGAGAAAATTAAGGTCAAAGTTTGAGGTTAGAAATATCGGATCCTCCAAGGGTTAAAGAATGCCAAAGCCAATGCAAAACAAGTTGAATTTTTAAGATTATTCAAATTGATTTGATAATATTAAACGTTATAAATTAAAGCAATTATACCATTAAAAAACAAATCGACAGAAATCTAAACTAATAAGAATTTGGTTAGAAAATAATCGTTTAACGTTAAAATATTAACATTAAACATTAGGGGAGGGAGGGACTAAGAAAGTCACTTAAGGGTTTGGAAAAAGCTT
Organism: Lutzomyia longipalpis; assembly: GCF_024334085.1. Lineage (NCBI taxonomy): Eukaryota > Metazoa > Arthropoda > Insecta > Diptera > Psychodidae > Lutzomyia > Lutzomyia longipalpis. Next base: position 5,765,536 of record NC_074710.1, read on the forward strand.
AAAATATCATATTTCTTAGCTAGATAGAACAAAATGATCTGAGAAAGAGTTATAGAGCAGTAAATTTCGTAAAGAAATGAGCTATTTACATTTCGCTTTATCTGTTTGGGAAATATGATATTTTGAGGTTTTTCTAAACCCTTAAGTGACTTTTTTAACCCCGCTTCCCACTAGTTGAGAAATGTCAACCTTTTGTAAATTAATGTCAAATCGTTTTCAACCTCTCAGGGATCGAAAGGATTTCTGTGGGTGAAATAAAGTAAAAATAATTTTTGGGGACTTCTTTGAACTCAAATAAGACATTTTTGGCCTTCCTGGTCATTGGTAGTCCCTGGGTATAGGTTCAAAGACAATATAAAACATGGTCCTACATAAATTATGATGCAATAAATAAAAATGAACTAACCATAATGGAGCATTTTCAAAAACATCCCATTGGTCCTTAAGGGGACTTTAACCTTAACCTTAACGTACTTAAAATTTAAAGGGACAGTAAAAACACTTTCTCGTATAAAAAAAAGTATAAGGAATCACCAAAAACACTTCTTATTAGTTGGTATACCACAATCGTGGCATACCAAGTATTGTAATCGTCGGAAAAACCGACTACCTCAGATCGGGCTCAAACTTGGTATGAGCACGTTTCAGACAACCCACATTCCAAAAATGGTGGTGGAAAATTTTTGATCCGGCCGGCCTGCCGTCCTGCCGTCCTGCCGTCCGGGACTCTAAACTTTGCCTTATATCTCGAGAACGGTGAGAGATAGAGCCTTCAGGTTTGAAGTTTTCTATAGAAATGTGGGTGTAAAATTTCATTTTTTTGCATTTTCAAAATCCAAGATGGCCGCCATCCGCCATTTTGAAATACTGTCAACCAGTTTCCTTATAGCTAGAGGTCTGAAACTTTAGTATGTTGTAGTGCTCAGTGAGATGTTTTCATCGATAACTCATACTTCAAAATCGGTCAAGCGGTTAAGCAAATATGGCGGTCTAAAGCAAAAAGTGTTTTTTCGATATAACTCGAGAACGGCTTGACCGATTTTGACCGTCTTGGTATCAAATGAAAGGTTTCAAGAAGCTCTACAACTGTCTAAAACATTCCTAGTTCCAAAAATATCCGCAAGAGGCGCTAAAATCAAAAACAAAAATTGCCTAACTTTAAAGGGCAATATCTCTGAATCCCCATCATCGATTTCTTTTAAATTTTGATATGTTGTAGCCTAAGTCAATATCTTTCACCAGTCCGAAAATGAAGAAAATCTATGTCGCCGTTTAGAAGATATAGCCATTTGAAAAATTCTTGAATTTGAAAAGTTGTAAGAGCCATATCTCCTGAACCGCTTGCCCGATTTTGCTCATCTTGGTATTAAATTAAAGGTTTTGCAATTCTCTACAACTTTCTAGAACATCAGAAACCTCTAGAACCATTTCTTGAGGACAAAAAGTGCAAAAAACTGTTTTGGTGAAACAAAAAACCGCCATTTTTGTTCTAGATGTGACTTTGAAAATTATTGAAATTTATGTCAATTTATAGCCTATTTTAATACCTTTCCAAAACTAGTCAAGAATTTTCTATAGGTCTTATAGAACTTCAGATATGAGCATTTTTATCTTTCATATTGATGAATTTCATAAAAAAAATCAACTTTGCCTACTAATCCTACTTACAAATTAAATTACAACACCATCCGCGTTGTGGTATACCAACTCTAATAACTGGACGCGTTATGATTGACTTTTCCACTGGTAACAATTGGGTATAGCTGGCAATAGTTTATTCAAAAATGGAAACAATGACGTCACAATTGGGTTTTTTTTACTGCTTTAATTTCACAATCTCTGACAGTTTTAATTTGCGAAATACAAAAAGAACTTCCATTAAAAATTATCCACGAAGCTTCAGCACAAAATGAAAGCTTCATACCCTTCATACAGTAAGAGCTGAAAAACGTTAATGTGACGTCATTGTTAAGATTTTTGAGAAAAGAATATTTCAAGCCATATCAAACTTCACAGTCTCTACGGCTTTTTATTCTTTTCTATATTCTCTACAAGATTAGGTGAATCTCAATAGTTTCTTAGAATAATGGATTTTCCTAAACTAGAACGAATAATCTCCTTTTGAGAAGAGATTATTGAGAGTTTCTTGCCAAGCCTAAGTACAATTTTCTTTTTCTTTAGACTTTACACATTTTGTCCATAAAACGTCTAGATAACGGATCATAATGTACCTGCTAATGAATATGTTGGAGAGAGCATAAACCTTTTACTATCACTAAACATTATCACCGATTCTATTGGCAGTTCTTTTGCGGTAAAGACTGTGTCTTTTTTACATTCCTGTTGCATGAAAAAAAAATCAATAGAAAGAAATTTAAAGGATCATCAAAGCTTCTAGCCCACCCACAATAAAGCTCTCTGAATCAAGATGTGGCTTTCTTACTCCACTAAAATCGTTCGAGAGAGCATCTCTTATCACGGCTATTCCGTAGGAGGACCATTTGATTTTAGTACCCCACAATGGCATGTCAAGCGATAGTACCACTTTAGCATCTAATTGTTCTCCGTAGTAGACATCCCCAATGCGTTGAGAAAACATCCCCTCTGGAACCTCCTGGAGAGAGAGAGAGAGAGAGAAGCTTTCATGTGGTGGGGAAAGCTCTTCGCTCTCTGTTTATGCTCTGTACTCAGCTCAAAGTTGGGGAAAATTGAGGAAGAGAAACCCCCAAAGCGCAGAGTCGTACTCAGGGGGTGGGTGGCTCAATTGAGAGGATGAATTACCACAGAGACATTTTCAATTGCTGTGAGTAATCCCTTGAGCTACGCCTTCACCCACTAATCCATCTTTCTTTAGTTGTCACCTGCGGTGGAATCTTCCCTGTCGCATGTCGATTTGTAAGTCTCCCGCAAAAAGAGACGGCAGGATCGCTCATTGAGTGGAGGAAGGAAGCCGTTCAATCATTAACCCTCCCGCGTATCGACTCAATGAGAATTTTTCTTCCTTTTTTTTGCAAATCTCAAAACGGAGGGGTGTGTGAATGGGAGAAGAAGAAGCAGCAAGAAAATGCCACGATCCCACTGATTACAGCTCCAATTATCCGATTATTGATTCAATTATATTTTCCTCCTTTTTCGTGTTGATGGTCCATTTGGGACTCATCCCACGCACCACTTGTTGGCCAATATCTCTCGCAAAGTTGAGTCAGGAATTAAAAATTTATCCCATAATTATGCAACTCCCTCCCCCGCACAAAATGGAAAGCATTTCGATATGATTTATTTTAATAGCTCCACTTAGTAGCTAATAAATCATTAATTGAAGCTCGCATTTTATACGAATTACCAATTTAGCGAACTTCCTAGCCATTTTCTCGCTTCTCTCCCCACAGAGAGATTTTCATTTCGTTATCTAAACGTGGTTTGGAAATCAAGAGTTTTCCTATTTTTTTTAACAATTTATAAGCCTCTGTACGCTATAATGAAAATATTCACTTGCATTACCATGGAGTAGGTGTCCGAAACAATTATTTTTTTCATAATTTACTCAAAAAAAATTTTTTTTCGTAAAGAATAAGGGACAATCGGCTAATAATAGAATTTAGCTTATTTTTGAATTTCGAACTTTAGCTTCAAAAAAATGACCTCGAGAAGCTAAGACTCCCGGCTATAAGATTTAAGGCCATTTACCAACTATATTTCAGTCCGTTAGCAATTCCATGATGTGATTTGGAAAGTTTTTAGAACTTTAGCACGATTTCGTGCAAAGAAAATTTCTATCTGAAAGCTCCTTTATAAACTGAGTATTTTGCAATTATTTTGTCAGTTTCAAAGACAAAATGGTGTTCAATATATTGGCACAACGTTCATTTAGCATTCATTTGATTCTTTTTTGCCTTTTATATCTTCAACTATTTGGTAATAAGTAGTTACAAATAAAAAAGTTTTTCATTGACATTTTTTTAATTTTAATTTTAACAGATTCATCTTTAGCCAAGCCTTTGCTTGGTGTGGATGGTAAGATTTTGAATGGAAAAACAATAACGTTAGGTAATTGTTGTGCTAAAGAAAAGAAAAAATTAAGTGTGTTAAAACTGTCTCTACCAAGACTACCTGCTTATTTTATTTATATTAAATGTAAAAATTAAAATTTTAAATTTTTTTTTAAATATTTTTTTCAAGACGTGGAAGCTACTTCTGCTACATAAATTGTCCCAGAATTGTCAGGTAGGTTAAAAAAAAGACCCCAAGTTTTCTATAGAGTGGCCGAGTGGCCGTAGCAAAAAAAATTCTCAATGGTTTAGGAAATTTTTCCTAAACCAGACTTTTTTGCCCCATTCTTCTCTAAGCATATAGTAAATAGAATAAAAACAGAATAAAATACGAAATACTTGGTGTGACAAGATTGTGATATACCAGCTAATATGTAACAAATGTAAACCCATTTACGTAAATAAGTACTTTTTATGTGATTTCGAGTACATAAAATTGCCATAAAAAACTTTTAATTTTCTTCACTCGGAGCTTTGTATGCAAAATATTTGGAATTTTGTTTTCTTGAAGAAAAATCTAAAATTAAAAGAAAATTATTTTTTGCCTTTTAATGTTGCAGATTTAGCAGAGCAGTCACATTAGATATATTTTCCGATTAATTGAAACCCCTGGAGGAAGGTTAAAATGGTATGTTTTCCTTTTTTTGTTATCTTTCCACGATAAAAATAAATTTATAAAAATATTTTTTAAAACAATTTTTTTCAGATACTTTCTATAAAAAAATTCGTGAAATTTTCTTCTTAAGTTATCTGTTCTGGAAATTTAAGCTAAACTGCATTATAAAATCCTTATTGAAATCGAAATGTCGATTTTCAATCTAAATTCTGGACATTTTGTCTAAAAAAATTTAAAACTCTTTGATTAAGCGAATCTCATAGATTTCTGTGAAAGTAAGTTTTTTTTGCATTCAAAGTTTGCAATGAAAATTTTGTCGAAAATCCAGTATAATGAGGCAAATCTACGTTAAACTGTTCCTGATGAAATAAAAATTTTATAAATTAAAAAAAAATTTAATAGTTTTTTTTTCTTGAAATTGAAGTTCCGGTGTGTCTGCAACAAAGGGACAACTATTCAAGCTATCAACAAATAAAAGAGATTTTTTTTTATTTTTCATTTTGAATTTATTTCTTGCAATGTTATTTTCTCCTCAAGATTGTTAAATATATATATAATTTGTTTTTAATTACTTTACGTACTGATAATAATTCATTTTAACAGTAGATAGCGTAATTATTATAATATTCTTATTCATCGCATCTAAAATTTTCCTCTAATATCCTTTCCATATAATCGTTCCATCTATGCAAAATCCAATCAATTAACTGGGGAAAGTTAGTTGAGATTTTTTTTCATGTCTTTTTCTCAAAATTAAATTATTTTCTATAGAAATATTTATTAAATTTTCTTTTAAAAATAACACGTAAAACAACCTATGTTTGGTGGATCAATGAAAATTTATATTTTATTTTTCACCACCAAAGAAGTTGACAAAATTAAATACAAAATCTTTACTTGCAATATTTTAGACTTTAATTAATAGATTTTTTTATGATTATAAAAGAATTTGATTTTATAAAAGAAGAAGAAGTTACGTTTTATTTTCCAGCAAAAGAACTAATTGAAATTTGATTTTACTCTAATTTTACTTTGGGCGCCATCAATCTATAAGATTGAAACAAACTCACAAACATAGAACATATTTACGGTTCTCCAGTCTCTTCTCTTCATTCTGGGGTTTCCCTCGGTGGCCAAAATGTGGCTAAGGTGCTCCCTCGGAGGCCAAATTGTGGCGGAGTCGTCGTTTCACACGGTGCCGGGCAAAGTGCCACTCCCGGATTTCAATCTTCCCTCGACGAATCCTTCCGGCGATCTTCTATGCCCCGCAGGGGCGATCATCCCGCGTCGACCTTGAGTAACTCTCCAAGTCTTCCCGCGACGAACGTTTGGGGCTTCATTGGTGCCCGCCGTACTCTCCAACTTCCCACGAAGCACTCGTGTTGATCTTCCGGCCAATGGGATCCGGAATACGTCTCCTTTTGAGAGGCTGTCGTGCCACCAACTTTTCACACGAACCCACAAGATGGGGACCATCTTTATTAATTCTTTCTCCGGACGGAGAGCGAGTGCGCTCCGTCCTAATGGAGTGATCAATCGAGACTGACTGAAATTATAAAAAGAATTAGCGAACAACTCTGAACACACACATACATACAAAACAAATTGACATTTTCTTCCAATTTAGTACTAAATCATTCCAGGGGCTTATCAATTTATTTCTTGCGGTTCAGATTTTATTTTTAAAGAAATTCATGCAAAAAGCGAACGCTACATCACCTCTTAGTTACAAAAGAAAAAAAAAGGAAATAAAAAAAAGAAAAGTTCTTTTACTTATTCTCAAGAAGGTGATGTAGGCAAAGAAAATTTTAATTTAAAGATCTCTTAAACATTTGCAAAAGACAGAATGGCTGGCATCGGTTTCTTCCACATTCGGCGTAATTATTTAATGAAATTTTATTATGAAAATCAGAGAATTTATGCCTCAATATTTACCAAAATAACTTAAAGGGAATACGAGCTGATCGCACCTAGAAGAGGTGAAAACTATGGGGATTATGTATCCCGCTCCTCCAAACCCTCGAGTGAATATCACGCCCTTTAGAAAAGGTTTCGAGGTGGAAAAAGGCAAGGAAAGGAATTGGAAGGGAAACTAAGGAATGACAAAGGATAACTTTGTTCTAATTGCCCTTCTTCTTCAAAACCCACAGTCTTCTTCTCCTCAATCATGTAGATTGAGTTTCTTCAGGTTCGTCAGACTCAAAATTACCATGAAATGAAAAAATTTAAATACTGATCAACATCTCCTTCAACTTGTGGATCTAGATTAGCTTAAAGATCCATTATTATTTCGAGAGTCACAAAAGTGAAGGAGAGAAAAAAATGTTTTCTTTGAGGAAAATGAGATCTCACGGAAGGCGGTGTGATTCTTAATAAAGCTTCTTGAGCTTTCTTCAAACTGATGGTCTCTCTATCCTTACCAGCATTTGCTATTAGCAACGCGGAAGTGTTTGGGTGGGGAAAGGTGAGATGGACTTTAAATTTATCTCCACTTCTCTCTCTGATCCTTCCGCAAACTCGTAAGACATTGACTCACGCGCTTTGCATAACGTGGGCCTTGGACAACGGATTTGGGGGCGAAAGATCCTAACTGCGTTAACCACTGCTGGCATCTCTCGTTGGCTCCTCGCTCCATAAGTCTCCCGAGAACCTTAAGACTTCACACAAGTCCACTCGTCCATTGTCCCTTCTTAGCCGACACCAACTCCCCACAGGAGCATCTCATCAGATGGTCTCTAGGCAAAGAATCCTCTACGCCGCTTCTCCTTCTTTCTCTCCTCCTCTCTCCTCTCCTTCTCTCTTCTCCTCCTTCTCTCTTCTCCTTCTCTCTCTCTCCTCCTTCTCTCTCTCCTCCTCTCTCTCTTTACTGAGTTCACCTCCCCTCGGCATTTCACCGGCCCCCCTACCCTATTTTTTATTCCTCCAATCTCCAGCTCACCCGGAGGCCCCGAATTACTTTTCTCTCATTCTCTTTCAAAAAACGTAGACGGGGTGGAATTTAGGACATGGGCACGAACGGGGTGAACCTTCGATGAAGATTTGGCTTTTCAGGGCCTCGGCTCCATCCGTGAGATTGCGTACTGGTGGATGTGAACTCAGTCGCCGCCACCATTTGAGCAAAAGGCTCATAAGCAGAGTTATCCCAGGTTGGTGTAAAGGACCACCCCTTTCATTGGGCTCTTTGTCAATCTGACTCCTGTTTTGCCTTTCTCTCCTCTCTTTCGCCGCTCAACTCCTCCACCACTCTTCAATTTTCGACGATTCCTTGCCTCGAGGTCACCGTCAGAGAGCACCTATGAAAAGAAGGAGACAACCTTGGAGGTACGCCGTCCTCGCTTCCCTGTGATTCATCCACGAGCCCACGAGAATAAGTATGGGTCCAGATGACACTTTTCTGCCCTACCATTGGAGGTGGTCGCATGGCAACAAGAGGAAGGAACCTTTCTATTGTTTCATGTGATTTTTTTTTCCGCGGACTAGACGAGAATGCGAAAGGAGTAATGACTCTACTAGTTAGGTGGGATGGGTCCTATGCATCTTGTGCATGTACTTTCATAGGATTGGGAAGGATAGAGTTAATTGGATTCTGCCAAGTGCAGGGGAAAGAATTCGCGGAACAAACATCTCCGATTACGAATCAAACGAATGCCATCCGAAAGAGCTCTTGCCAAATAAGGCATGATACGACTCTGACAAATTTTGAAACGTGACTCTCATCAAGGATGTTCCAAGGCTGAACAACCAATTTTTAGGGAGCGACCCTAGAGGTGCTCATGCAATCTTTCCTCATACTGCAACCATTGAGGATTCAACAATAATAAATTTACAAATTAGCAATCCATTACCTTCCTTCCGGTTTGACCAAAAATGAATAATTATGGAGAGAGTAATAAAAGACAGTTAAAACCTAGTTCCAGCGGAACATGCTTTAATTTACTTCTCTCCAAGCAAAACTTGTACAAAAGGGCATTAACCAATCTCTGAATAAATTCAAATCCTGGTTTTATGGTGATATTGGATGATTGGAAATATTAAGGAAAGGAAAGAGAATGCAAGGGTCAACAAAGTTAAACCCTGGGGTTGGCGATGAATTTCAAACGAGATAAATAAAAAGAAAAGAAAGTGGAGGATCTCGAATCGACCAGACGTTCCCAACGAATTATCAAAAGAGAATCACCCATTAAGAGTATTAATTGTTCTCATAAGAGGCATCGAGGCAAAAGCCAATCAAGATTCATTGAGATCCTCACACAGAAGGTGTGAGGAAAGAAACCACCAACGGTCTCACATCTCAATGGAGTCGGATGGATCTGGGAGAAGGTACACATCTCCTCAAACCAGAATCCACGGCGAAACTTCGGGACGAATCCCAAAATTTTTCCGGCGAGTTCTTCCAAAGGGAAGGACTCACATCCGAACTGGATAAACCAGACTAAAGCTGGGAATCCCGTGGAAGGAGGCGCCACTTCACACGGGGAAAAGAAACAGGAGGTCTCGTGAAAAACATACGCCGAAAAACCACTGAGGAGACCTCCATCCCCGGATAGAAAATCTAACGCTTTTACAAGAAAGCTTTCCAAGGATGTTTGTACTACCCATTCAGTAGGTTTAAATTGAATTAAAGCAATTCTACTCCTTAAATTCCAAGCAGCAATGCAAGCTGTTCCAAAAACATCCTTATCAAATAAAAAGCGCAAATTTTCCATCAACCCATCACCGTTCGTCGAACGCTAAACGCAAGGACAGAGTTTACGATAAGCGATCCGCCAAATTCCGCTCAACCCGCTTGATCAATTGCTAGGCAAGATACGAGGATCGGAAAATAAACGGGCGCCCATCCCGAGTCAGCTCACATCGCATGCTCAACGCCCGATGCAGGGATCAGGAAAACGCAAGAATTAGTAGATTCAAATTGAAAATCCAATAAAGAAACTTTAAATCAGAAGATTGTGATCGGGTAAACTTCAATCACAATAACTTCAATCAGAGAACTCCATCAGGGAAATCTCAAAAAAGAAAATCAATTTGGGCGCCATATACCGAACCGTGTACCATCTGCCATGCCATTTAGTTAATATTGGAGAAAAGAATGAATTATTTAGCAAAGAATTAATAATTTGATTGCCTCCAAAGTGCAAACTCTCCAAATGCGAATTACAAAGTTCAATAAAATCCGCAAAAGAGCAAAACTATTGTGATAAATGACTGTAAATATCTCAGAATTCAAAAATTCAAAAAGTTTTATATCAATAACAGCAAATTTTTAACACAATGAACGTGTCAGCAACGCAAAGCTGAACACGGAAATAATTAAATCCAAAAAGAGCAAGATATTTTTCCTCATCCCATCATTGCCCGCAGGACGCAGCACGCGAGAAAAGCGGACACCCATGTTCCAGCAAATTCTGTTCAACCCGCTTAATCAATTGCCTAAGCAAGATACGAGGATCAGAAAATCAAAGGGCACCTGCGTCCGATAAGCCCACAGCGCATGCCCCACGTTCAATGCCAAGATGAAGAATTGCTCGAACAAATCATTTAGAATTAAAATTTAATAAATCAAAGTTCAAGGGGAATGATAGCGAATGAAAAGATTCCAAATTTGAAATGAAACAATATTCCCCATCAATGCACAATCAAAGAAAAGATTTAAAATTGTGCACCGGTAAAACTTTTAAAAATTACTGCAAAAAGAATTTTGAAAAAGAATTACTACAAAAGAATCCCCAAAATTTTTAGGGGACAAAGTTTAATTTAATCTCTCAACCATTATCTCGAGAGAGATCACCGCTATTTGATAAGCCACCACACTTTGACCGTGGAGCAATGTCATGGCTCCACAAGGTTAAATGAAAGTCAAAGATTTCTTCACATTACCAGGGATTTTCACAAGTTTTCATGATTTTCATGGCATAAAATCTGCATTTCAGGACAAACACCAATTAAGGACACCACAAAAGAACTTTTTATCCCTTCTGTGTAGCTTTAACTCATTATTGAATGCAAAATTATTAAAATTTGGAAAAAAACTTTCAAGAAATTTTACAAATGATGTCGATTCCAGGGAGAAAGCCTGTCGAATTAATACGATTCAACTCCCTCATTCGTCCTGGAATCGCATGTGCAACCGAGAGGTTCTGGGGGAAAGGAATTTGCCACGAATTACCTTTCTTTCATCCCCAGAAAAGCTCTCTATACAAAAAAAATTATATTAAAACCGCCTGCCCACACGGCTAAGTCAAGAAAAAAATGATAAAGCATGAAACTCAAACCAAAACCATTTCTCCACAAAAGAAAAAGAAAAAAATGGCAAAAAAAAAAGAAAAAATTCTCTCAGGCGGGGTTTCTCTTAGGCAGCCGATGGCTTTACGAGCCCAAAGTTGGCGCCATTAAAACAACCTATGTTTGGTGGATCAATGAAAATTTATATTTTATTTTTCACCACCAAAGAAGTTGACAAAATTAAATACAAAATCTTTACTTGCAATATTTTAGACTTTAATTAATAGATTTTTTTATGATTATAAAAGAATTTGATTTTATAAAAGAAGAAGAAGTTACGTTTTATTTTCCAGCAAAAGAACTAATTGAAATTTGATTTTACTCTAATTTTACTTTGGGCGCCATCAATCTATAAGATTGAAACAAACTCACAAACATAGAACATATTTACGGTTCTCCAGTCTCTTCTCTTCATTCTGGGGTTTCCCTCGGTGGCCAAAATGTGGCTAAGGTGCTCCCTCGGAGGCCAAATTGTGGCGGAGTCGTCGTTTCACACGGTGCCGGGCAAAGTGCCACTCCCGGATTTCAATCTTCCCTCGACGAATCCTTCCGGCGATCTTCTATGCCCCGCAGGGGCGATCATCCCGCGTCGACCTTGAGTAACTCTCCAAGTCTTCCCGCGACGAACGTTTGGGGCTTCATTGGTGCCCGCCGTACTCTCCAACTTCCCACGAAGCACTCGTGTTGATCTTCCGGCCAATGGGATCCGGAATACGTCTCCTTTTGAGAGGCTGTCGTGCCACCAACTTTTCACACGAACCCACAAGATGGGGACCATCTTTATTAATTCTTTCTCCGGACGGAGAGCGAGTGCGCTCCGTCCTAATGGAGTGATCAATCGAGACTGACTGAAATTATAAAAAGAATTAGCGAACAACTCTGAACACACACATACATACAAAACAAATTGACATTTTCTTCCAATTTAGTACTAAATCATTCCAGGGGCTTATCAATTTATTTCTTGCGGTTCAGATTTTATTTTTAAAGAAATTCATGCAAAAAGCGAACGCTACACACGTTTGTCTGCTAGAAGGAAAATCAATATTTTAATTTTCATTTCTTTGTTTTTTTTTTAATATAAATTAACTAATTTATAGAGATAAATTGCAGGGGGAAAATCTATTTATTTTATTATTCAAGAAAATTAATCAATAGTAGAGGAATTAAATTTATATCACAACAAAATTACAAAGAAAATTAAAAGAAAAAACAAATACATTTTTATACTAAATATTAATAAAAGAAAAACTATCCTATCAATCTTGTTAATATTTTCTGCCCTTTCATGCCTCATTTCTTTTTATTTTCTACAAATCTTTCTATTTATTTTTATATATAATATAAAAAAAAACTGAAATTCTTCTTGCAAAGGTGTAAATAGCTTAAGAATTTTGAATGTTCTTTCCTTTTTTTTCTTCATTGTTTTAATGTTTCTCTTAAGAATAAGATGTTATCAAATTGAAAGATCATTTAGCAAAGATTTCTTTCTCTTTAAGAATCATTTAAAAAATCTTTTATAGGTCTTTTCTGTTTTATTTTCATTGCCATTTTTAGTGAGAAAAAATATTTAAAAAAAAATTGTTTTTTTCATCCTGAAAATGAATTGAGACGAAATATTTTTTCGTTGTTTCTGGTCATTTTTATGTGGATTCTATTGCTGAACGGAGGGAAATTTCTTATTTTTTCTTAGTGTGTCTTTGATGTTTTGAGGCCCTTAAAATGTAAGATATCTTGAGCAAAAATTTCTCTTAGAGTCTTTGTCATTTTGCTTTAAAAAAGTCCTTGCCGAAGAAAGACCTGAAAATGTGAGGAATTTTCGTGCACGATCTATCTAATATTTTATTTTCTGGGGTAAAAATTGTTCCATCTTCAAGCCTATAAAATACGGAATTAACCCGCAAACTTTTTATTTATTTGTTTATTTTTTTTTTTAAAACCTCTGAGCGACTTATTTCCTACAAATTCTACCTGCGCTATGATTTCCTTTTTTATCTTTCACCAAAGAATGCAATGAACATGAAAGTTTACATGAAGTGAACATTTTCATTGACTAACATTTAGACACATTTTTAATCATTTTTTTTTAATATTCTTTTTTTCCTTCATCTTTTTTCCTCTATTCGGATTCCTTTTGGGGGACATTGAGTTTCGTTTTCTTGCAAGAAAAACCAAATCGAGACGAAGGACAACGTTCAATAAAATCGAGGAAAATACCTCTTAATTTTCCTAGAATTTTCATACATTTTTCCCTCAAAAGAACTTTTCAATGAAGGAAATATTTTGTCAAGCATCAAAAGACTTTCTCATTGCAATGATGCAAACTGAGTAATGTCCTTTCAAATGAATGAGAACGTCCTTTTGCAGAGGAACGTCAACTACATACTTCAGGCTCTCCTTCCTCTCTATTCATTCACAACAAAATTAATTCTCATTCAAAAGGTACAAAAGGACATTGCAAAACATCATCGAATGCCTGAACAAACTTTAGAGCTACATAGAGTTCTTTAGAGCATATATTGCTATATATATATATATATATATAGTGAGGCAATTGAGATTTGTAGTGTAGTTGGTATTCCACGAATGTCATTTAGTGTGCGGAGGAATTTGATTTATTATACCGATGAGATATAAAGTATGTAGTTTTAATGTTTGAAGTTTCATCTCTGTTTGACATTTATTTTGACATTTCATTTCAAACTTGCAACGATTATTCTAACATTTGACATTCCTTTCTAAATTTTTGACGTTTAATTTCAAACGTTCGTCGTATCTTTTCTAAATTTTGACGTTTCTTTTATAACGTTCAATATTTTCTTTTCTACGGCGTGACGTTTATTCTTTCAAACATTGGACATTTTCTTTTCTAAGAATTGACATTTTTTTTAATATTGGACGTTTGCTTTTTAACATGTGATGTTTCTTTCAAAAGTTTTACAGCCTTTTTTACTAGCATTTCATAAAACTTTTATAATAATTAGAATTTGTTTTCTGTCAATTAAAATGTCTTTTCAAACTTTTGACATTTGTTCAAACATTTGATGTTTTTCTCCAAACATTTAATGTTTCATTTTAAATATTCCACGTATTTTTTTGAAAAAAAAAATTGACAATTCTTTCCAAATGTTTGACAGTTAATTTTCAAATGTTTTGCCTTTTTCTAACGATTGACGTTCTCTTACAAAAATTTCACGTGTCGTTCCGGATTGTTTTTTTTTTTCAAACGATTGACGTAGGTATATTTTAAAATGTTTGAAGTTCCTTTTCTAATGTTTGACATTTTTTACTCTTTGATTTTTTCTTCTAACGTTTCTTTTCAAATTTTAGATAAATATTCTAACATTTGATGTTCCCTTGCAAGCATTTGACGTTTCTTTTCAAAAGTTTGACTTCTCCTTTTTTTTTCCTCAAAATTTGACATTTTATTTAACGTTCAAAAATATCTTTTGATTTTTAATGAATATTTTAGCCTGAAAACAAGGGGATGGTTTAACCTCATTTTCAGTGAAGAAAAGTCACTTTTTGTTGAACAAAATGTATGAGGAATTCTCGAATCTCGCTCAATCTCGACCGATTCCCGAGAAACACTTTAACTTTTTTTATATTAATAATGTTATTTCGATGATGAGAAGGGATCAACCGAGAGCTAATTAAATGTACTTTCGATTGCAAGTGGAATTGTGCAAACTGATCCATTATTTTGATCGGAAGAACCTGCTGCCTCACTAAAAGTACTGATTTCTCGGGGTTGGGCATCCCCCTGCCTGAAAACAATTCCTTTCAACCACTAATGGAAAACGCATTAACTGCCTGATTTAAAAAAAAAAAAAAGTTTTAACATTTTTTACCTACGCCACTGACAGTTAATTCCATGAAATAACGTGTTATTATATTATAGAAAAAAAACCAAATAATTAACCATTGTGGTCAAGGGGCAACTAACTAACTGAAAACTATGCGTATATGTCGCATAGTTTGGAAAAAATCAGTTACAAATATTTTCTTCTTTTTAAGATTATTTTTCTTGTTTCTTTAATTTTTGAAAAATGATTAGAACGCGTTTTTGATCAATTTTTTCTTTATTTAAATTTCTTTCGTAATTATTTTATTCTGTTTTAAACCCTCATTTATTCAATAGAAATGACAGTGGAATACCAACTCTTTTATCTAAAGCTCCTAAAGGAGAATTTACGTAGAACTCATTTCAATTTATCTGGAATTTATTTAAACCTGAATTTACCTTCCCAAATTCTTCGAATTGAAGGTGAAAATACTTTCCAAAAAATACAATTTTAATTACATGCTACAAATCAATAGAAATTTATGTTGAAATTTATGCTGAAATTAATAAATAAATGCTTTTTATGTAAAGTTATTTGAGAAAACAATTATTTCAAATTCATCATCCCGACTTGGTTTCCTTGCAAATTGTACATTATTTTTGAATGGGGGTGGTTTTATTGGGAGTACGTGGGGGTGCTAATGGGATTGGGACTGTGAGACTTTTATTGGGAATGCATTTTAGCCTTGGGCACAGCCCCCACAATCCGGACACTCCGCTGCTGCGGCCCATCGAAGGAATCGCAAAATTGCGGCGGAGGCGCCAGGACGATGTTGTCCTCGGGAATGGGGGCACGTGCTACGGCGTGATGTCGGTGGTGATGATGATGAATGAGGTGCATGGGTGGGGGAACGACGCACGAGTCCCCATCGTCGGACTCCGTCTCAATGGGTGGTGGGAGTTGCGTGAGTGAAACGGCGGGTTTGGTCTGTATGGCGCGATTCATGGCAATTGTGGCAGCTTGTTTGCGCGTGAGGGAATTGTGTCGCTGGAATCCCTTAGCCGGTGGACTTGGGCTTGCATCGTCATCACTCCGGACCTCGGCATCGGGCTCCACGAGGGGCTTGGGCAATGGACCCGGAGTCACCTTTGTCGCAGGTGCTTTGGTCGCCACTTCAGGAGCACTGAGTGCGATCTCCTGGTCACTGCTCACACCTGACGAGGAATTATCACCCTCTTCGAGGTTCCCGTTGCGATTACCCATCCCCGCTTGCTGCTGCTGTTGCTGCTTCTCCCCTTGACCACCGAGAAGATCATGCGGATAGGATTTGGAGGATTTTAGCTTCGTTCGCATCTTCTGAATTTCCTCCACGGAGAATGAATGAGGCATTGAGCTACTACCAGTGCTGCTTCCACTGAAAATAAATCTCTTTTCAATAAGAAAATCCGGGAAATCTGAAAAATCTTCAAGAGTGACTCACCTTGTGTTGCTGTTGCCACTACTTTCTGCCGGGGGTGGTGGTGGCTCCTTCACTGTGCCATTAGTTTTGCTAATTACCCTCCCCTGAAGCACGGAATTGTCCTCCTCACCGTCTGACTCACTGAGGCTGTAATCGGGATCAGGGATTGGTGGTGCAGGGATAACAGAAGAAGCAACTTGAGGTGCAACCTGAGGACGCTGCTGGGAGGCATTCGACAACGAACGGCATGGCTGAGCGTACTGATTCCCCGGCAGGGGTCCCACAATACCCGTTGTGAGCCTCCTATTTGGCTCAGATCTCCCACGATAGCCCACAGTGCGCATATCCTGCGGTGATGCGTAGAGTTTGGCATTTGTAGCTGGTCGGAAGCTGGACATAACCTCAACGGGTTCATTTTGCACCTCCTTCGCCGCCTGTTGCTGCTGCTGCTTCAACTTCTGCTGCAACGACGCAGTGCTCTCGTACTCCGAACGGGAGACATCAACTTTAACCACCTGCCCCACAGGAGGGGGTGGTGGTGGATGCGTGGGTGGCGGAAGATTGAGACGCTGCATTGAGTTGTGCAATGCATGAACATCATCCTGACTGCGATGTCCCTTGACACTCCCGGACGCCCATTGGCTGGCACTTGCAAGATCCGGGGTGCTGTGGAAGTTCCTACGAAGTTCCCCATTGACCAGAGGAATGGAGCATGGCTTGGCACGTGTCGCTGTGCCCTGACGACTCTTCTTTCGTTTCATATCAGCAACACTGCTGTACACCAGTGGCGCCCTCTGGGGTGACACTTGAGGCGTAGGAGTTCCGGAATCCCCTCCCGATTGGAAGCGTGAGCTCGTCATCATGCCGGAATATCGTGCATCCGTTCGTGCATCACCCTGTTGCCGCTGGAAGAGCTCCTCAAGTTCAGCTGCCGTGATCCTACCCGATGTCGGTCGTGCCTTAATACTAGCTGTGCGTGGCTGTACGGGAGTGCCTGGCCCTCCTTGTGTCGGTGTCGATACAGCACTCTGACTCTGATGAATACTCTCAGCTGAGCTGGACTTGGTCGTTGGTGCCAAATCATCATCATCCACACCACCCCCTTCGAGCCCAGCCACCATTGACTTTGCACGTGCCCTACCTACGCTAAGGGTTGTCTTCGGATCCCGACGCGGTGGCATTGGAGCTGGCATTTTGCCCCCATGCCCGGGAATAAGGCCCGACATATGGCGCGGCAGGGTGGCACATTGACGCGTCGGAATGGGGGTGCGACTACCACCGTGCATACCATTTTGCGAACCATGCTGATCCGGTAGGAGCTGCGAGATTACCGTCATCGAAACAAGAGCTCCTGAATTCCTAATTAAATCAACTACATGCTCATGAGAAGCTGCTCTTACATCCTCTCCGTTGATCTAAAAAAAATGAAAGTAAAGACATTTTGTTAACTAAGCTTAATTGGCTAAGAAACCTTGTTTGGCTGCGAAACTAAGTTTGTTTAGAAAATTAAGCTTATGTACTGGGAAAGAAAGCTTCTTTGGGAACCAAACTAGCTAAGAATTTGTTCCAAGTAAGCTTGTTAGAAGTTTATTTCAAGTAAGCTAGTTAAGACATAGTTCCAGTCAAGAAACTAAGCTAGATAAGGCTTTCCTTTAATTACGTAATAGGGAATTCGTTCTAAGTAAGCTAGTTATGAGTCTACTCTAACCGATCTTGTTAGCAGTTTCAAGAATCTTCTTGATAGAAATCTAAACTTGATTAGGAAACTAAACTTGTTAAACCTTTCATGAACTTGTTTTGTTGTCTTAAGTAGATTTTTTTAAAAGAAAATTTAAGCTTTAACGAGTTTAGTGTACTAACTAATTCTGCTAGAAATCTAAGTCTTATTAACAAACCTAAACCTTGCTAGAAAAAAAGAATTTTGCGTGAACAAAGTTTATTAGGAAACCTAGTCTGCTAAAAGCTTAATTTTGTAAATAAACTTATAAAGAATTCAAGTTTAATTAAGGATCTAAGCTTGCTAAGCTTTTTAGGAACTTCTTCTCTTAAGCAGGTTTTCTTTTTTAAAACTTGCAGCTTTAAAGAGCTTAGTATTCTAACAAATCTTGTCAGAAAATCAAACTTGATTAACAAATCTAAACATTTCTGTAAAATTGTTGTAAGTTTGGTAAAAAGAAGCCCTTTATTCTACTATATTGTTAGGAAACCAATCCTGTTAGAACTTGTTGTTTTCAAAAAACTTATGAAGAATTCATGCTTTATTAAGTAACTAAGCTTGTTATGGTTTTAAGAGACCTACAGTCCTAGCGGAACTTGTTAAAAAACCAACAACTTGATTAGGTACTAACTAAGCTTCCTAGAAATTCGTTCTAGCAAAGCTCAAAAAACTAAGTCTGGACAACTTTTCAATTAGATAAATGAACTAAAAAATCAGAAAAAAAGCCCAATTTGAAACTTACAGCAATGAGGAAGTCTCCAGGGCGAAGACCAGCCATATCGGCGATTCCATCGGGATCAACATCATCCAAATACTGAAGTGCCGGACAACGTTCTGATGGCTTTAGCTGCATAAGAGGTGATGTGGCTTTGGCACCGCGCAACACAAATCCGAATCCCCTCTTACCACGATGCAAAACAACCGTGCGGGGTTCCGAAAGTCCTCTAAAAGGATTAAAGGAAAAAAAAGTCAGACCAAGTTCATTTGATAGTGTTCAGATGAGTAAGATTCAAATTCTTACATTTT
This sequence comes from Lutzomyia longipalpis, assembly GCF_024334085.1. NCBI lineage: Eukaryota > Metazoa > Arthropoda > Insecta > Diptera > Psychodidae > Lutzomyia > Lutzomyia longipalpis. Next base: position 5,784,470 of record NC_074710.1, read on the forward strand.
CTTCAATCTCGGCTCTGTGGCTGTGTTGAAGTTTTGTACAAACTGCGCTTGACGCGGTACTTCTTGACTTGCAGTTGAGACATTTGTGATGTTCTTCTGGCGTATGTTGACTTCCTGCACGTGATGAATGGGAAAGAGTCCAGAACGATTTGTGCCACGTACATAGCCTTCGAGGAGGCCACAATCCGTTGAGCCAACAACCTCAATCACATCTCCCGGTTGAATGGTCAGATGTCCCTGTTGTTTGGCTACGTAGCGCTCCATGCAGACAACAGTTGTACTCGGATGGCCAATGGAACAGGCTGCACTGTCTGAACTCGTACCCACTCCCGATGAATCGCTGATAATGTCACTCGTATCACCGATACTCTTGTCTGAAGGGGAGAAAACTCTTCTTAGCAGCTTGGTCCGAGGGTTTAAAGCAGGAGTGTCGCAATATGAATAAGACAATGCTTAAGGTGCATGGGGGTAATGGCAATCAACAAAATAAGAGGAGGATGAATAAATGGGGCATAGGGAATGGTTGAAGCGCAAGATGCATTGAATGAGGAACAAGACAAAACTAAACATGCAACAGCATGGCAAACATGCACGATCTGACGGCTATCCACACTGACTAGGATGGAGTTTTTGCAATAGGTTTGTTAGTCCCTGATATAGTGGCTTATTTTTCTAAAGATTCCGTTCGATTTAAGGATCCTAGAGCATCTAGAAGGTAAAGTAAGGAATCCTAGACTTAGATCAGACCTCACAAAGATCTGATTCTTTGACTTGACGGAAATTCATACAACATGCCTGTTCCAGTGTGGATTGCCCCCAAAATAATCATCTGGAAAGTTGGTCGGAAAATTCCCAGAATTTTCTTGCCCAAAAACTCTCCGGATGGCTTTACCTGTAACAATGCTGATATCATCCTCGTGACTCCTATGGCTGGAAGAGCTCTCCGATAAGCTAGAACTGGCCGAACTGAAGGGATGTTCGCTCGGGCAGGGCGATGGTGGCCCCATAAGGCGCCCCATGGCACTCGATGGTGCCCACGCTAGCCCTGAGCGTCTTCTCGGATTGTACCTGGGCGGTCCGCGGAATGGGACTGTGAAGAAAAGTTTGTGTTTTGCTGACTTACACCGTCAAAGGAACTCGCTCCTCTCCAAATTGTATCCCATTGTTGATGCCAGTTTATTTGCTTTTCTTCTTAACTTTTTTTTGCAATCTATTTTCCCACCTCAATTTCCCCTCCAAAGTTTTTCTTAAAAAATATTTCTTTTTTTATAAAAAAAGAAAAATTTTAATTTAAGAAGAAAAAAGTCTGCCGAAGCTCTCTAACCTTCTGGCGCATTTGGAAAGCACGCAATTTAAAAAATTATATTTTGTGCTAGATCTTCTTGCCACTAATAATGTCGAACAAGGCAATAAGAAAGAGATTAAGAACTCGAACATGGTAACAACAACAGTGATGAGAAAAAAAATAAATTATTATAAACATTTTGCCTACGATGAATTAAATGAAATAATTAGGATATTTAGCGAAAATCTATAAAAGGTAGGTAGTTAACAAGAATTATGTCTTCTGCAGCAGCAAAATGATGGATTTCTTTCATTGAGAAATTGCCAACAATTTAGGGAAATTTTTATTAACGGAAATATTATGCTCTTCTGCTCAATTTCATGAGAAATATGTATTATTTGGTGCTTGAAAGTGATTTGCTTGAAAATTTTTAAAAGCTTTCTAAAGCTCATAATTTTGATGAGATTTCTACTTTAATTCCCTAAATTAAGAAATAATAATAAAAAAAAACAAATAAAAATTTTGAGAATCAATTTAACACTTAACCCTTTCGAGACCTAAACAAAAAATAATTTTCTTTTTTTCTAAAAGTGTATTTATAAATAAAGTTAATAAATATATATCGAAAAAATCAGAAAATTACTTTTTTTTGCATCAAGATATTTTATAAAAGAACTTAGGAATTAATTTCAGAATGAAAGGCAAATAATTATTCAAATATTCGAATTAAATATTATAAAAATTGAAAGAAAACATCAGAAAATTGAAAAAAAATCAGTTAAAAGTAGATAATTCAAATTAAAAAAATAAGATTAGGTATTATTAACCGAATACATAATACAAGTCATAGAATTAAGTAAGTTATTTACCCCCTTGTCTTAAAGACTTGGTAAATTCTTTTAAAAATTTTTAAAGAAAAATTTCTTTGTATTTTCTTTGAATTTTGCAAAGAAAATGCTACGTCCTGTAGGAAAAAAAATAAAAACTTTTTTAAAAGGAAATAAACTAAATCGTCTTAAAAGCGAGAAAACTCATCTCAATATATAAATTCTCTCAAAAGAAAAATCGAACACTGACTGGTTGCTGCTGGCAGAAGAACTTAAATTGGATGAATGAAGGAGTAAAAAAAAACTAATCACATTCAGACAAACAACTTGTCGAAACTTTTGGATATTCCTTTCTTGCTTTTATGAAATGTTTATGAAGAACATTCTAAGAATATTCTTTTCATGGAGCAAAGAACATTGAAAAATTAAATTAAAAAAAACTCAGTAGAGAGGAAAGCTAATAATTAGCTAATAAACAGGCGAAACAACGAGAACAATGAAGTGAATTTAGAGCTATTGAAATAAATTGAAATATCAAATCTCTCCTTTCTCCCTTCTCTTCATCATCAAAAATTGTTTTTTTTTCCTCTCTTAATTGAGAAAGAAAAAAGTCCTTTTGTACTTCACAGCAGTGGGAAAAATTTAATTTATTGAGGGAAATAGAAGAGATTTGTGAAAAAAAACTCAAATTTGTAGATTAATTTTTCATTTGAGCACAAATACAAAGGAGAAAAAAACTTTATAAAGGTGAAGATGAACATTCAATTTAACGAATTTAACAGGAAATAAATTTGGAAATTTGACGCTAAATTCAATATAGCTTACCAATGTCTTCAGCTTTGTAGTTCTGGATCATTTCGGCGAGCTCCAAATTCCCAGCAATTACGGCAACCTGCGGCACAAGATAGGAAAGTTCAGTGTTAAATTGAGACGAAGAAATACAATTGAGGAGGAATTTTTTTTTTCTTTTTCATTTCAAGCCATTCACCATCAGGGAATTTTTTTGTTGTTACCTGATACGGCGTCTGATTGGCATAATTGAGGGCGCCTCGTTGGGCACCGCGAAAGAGAAGCATTCTAGCACAAGCCTCTTGGTTGTTAACAGCGCAGACATGCAGTGGTGTATTGCCAGACGCATTCTGACCATCCATGTCGGCACCGTAGAACAGCAAGTGTTCGAGGTGATGGACCAGACCATTACGGCAGGCCTGAAGCGACAAAGAGGACACCGCATGTTAGACAACAACATAAGAAGAAGTAAAAGAAACTACATAAAAAACATGCAAAGCAATCCACCCCCATAAAGCCATTAAATCCCATGAAAAGGGCTCCTCGGCACTTGCGGAAAACGCACTTGCGGACTTGGCTGATTTGACGACACTTGCGGACAGAGAAGGCTACCTGGGTACGAAAGGGATTTACCCTAGACATATGCGGACTTCGGAGGGTAGGTAGAATTTTGAGCATCGACAAATTTGCCACTTGCGAACAGTATGCTGCCAGCAAAAGGGGCCTTCTGTATGTGTGTGACCCGAAGGCGCAGTGTGGGTTGTGAAAACTTTAAAAATTAGCTAATCGTTCATTAATTCAAAATTCTTCAAAACGATTTTTCTTTTACGATTTTTAGCTCTCCATGCCCCTGCCCCAAGGGGTGTTTATCTGAATGAAAATCTTCGGATTATTCGCTAAAAATTCGGATGATTCGCCAAGATTCAGATTATTCGCCTAGATTCGATTGATTCGCCAATATTCGGTTTATTTGTTAAGATTCGTCTATATTTTTGATGCACAAATATTACTTTTTAGGCAATAAACTATAGCTTTTAAACATTTCGCGTATTATAGACGTACCTAAATATATCTGTTTGAAGTTTTTAAACTTGGTTTCAAATTTAGAACGTTTTTTTAAAAATAAGGGAGGCTCAAATCGTCGTAAAATTCGATTCCCTAAGTTCGGGTTCAAATTGTGCTTAATAGCACATTTTATAAGTCACATATTTGCGTAGTAGAACTGTTTTTTTGGCCTGTAGGCTGTCCAGCTTTTTGTTCTTATAACTATTAGTTTTCAACCAACTATTGAGTTTTATAACTATTGAGTTTTCAACCAACTATACTCAATAGTTTTTCAACTATTGCGTTTTGTAACTATTGAGTTTTTATAACTATGGAGTTTTTTAACTATTGAGTTTTTATAACTATGGAGTTTTGTAACTATGGAGTTTTCAGCCAACTATTGAGTTTTTCAACTATTGAGTTTTCAACCAACTATTGAGTTTTTCAACTATTGAGTTTTTATAACTATGGAGTTTTGTAACTATGGAGTTTTGTAACTATTGAGTTTTTATAACTATGGAGTTTTTTAACTATTGAGTTTTTATAACTATGGAGTTTTCAGCCAACTATTGAGTTTTATAACTATTGAGTTTTTCAACTATTGAGTTTTATAACTATTGAGTTTTTATAACTATGGAGTTTTGTAACTATTGAGTTTTCAGCCAACTATTGAGTTTTATAACTATTGAGTTTTATAACTATTGAGTTTTTTAACTAACAGTTATAAGAACTAACTGTTTTTTAACTATTGAGTTTTATAACTATTGAGTTTTTTAACTAACAGTTATAAGAACTAACTGTTTTTTAACTATTGAGTTTTCAACCAACTATTGAGTTTTTCAACTATTGAGTTTTGTAACTATTGAGTTTTGTAACTATTGAGTTTTGTAACTATTGAGTTTTTATAACTATTGAGTTTTTCAACTATTGAGTTTTATAACTATTGAGTTTTTATAACTATGGAGTTTTGTAACTATTGAGTTTTCAGCCAACTATTGAGTTTTATAACTATTGAGTTTTTCAACTATTGAGTTTTATAACTATTGAGTTTTTATAACTATGGAGTTTTATAACTATTGAGTTTTTTAACTAACAGTTATAAGAACTAACTGTTTTTTAACTATTGAGTTTTCAACCAACTATTGAGTTTTTCAACTATTGAGTTTTATAACTATTGAGTTTTATAACTATTGAGTTTTTATAACTATGGAGTTTTTTAACTATTGAGTTTTTTAACTATTGAGTTTTTATAACTATGGAGTTTTGTAACTATTGAGTTTTCAGCCAACTATTGAGTTTTATAACTATTGAGTTTTATAACTATTGAGTTTTTTAACTAACAGTTATAAGAACTAACTGTTTTTTAACTACTGAGTTTTATAACTATGGAGTTTTCAGCCAACTATTGAGTTTTATAACTATTGAGTTTTTTAACTATTGAGTTTCCAACCAACTATTGAGTTTTTCAACTATTGAGTTTTATAACTATTGCGTTTTGTAACTATTGAGTTTTCAGCCAACTATTGAGTTTTATAACTATTGAGTTTTTTAACTATTGAGTTTTTATAACTATGGAGTTTTGTAACTATGGAGTTTTCAGCCAACTATTGAGTTTTATAAATATTGAGTTTTCAGCCAACTATTGAGTTTTATAACTATTGAGTTTTTATAACTATTGAGTTTTTTAACTAACAGTTATAAGAACAAAAAGCTGGACGGCCTACAGGCCAGAAAAGCAGTTCTACTACGCAAATATGTGACTTGTAAAATGTGCTATTAAGCACAATTTGAACCCGAACTTAGGGAATCGAATTTTACGACGATTTGAGACTCCCTTATTTTTAAAAAATCGTTCTAAATTTGAAACCAAGTTTAAAAACTTCAAACAAATATATTTAGGTACGTCTATAATACGCGAAATGTTTAAAAGCTATAGTTTTTTGCCTAAAAAGTAATATTTGTGCATCAGAAATATAGACGAATCTTAACAAATAAACCGAATATTGGCGAATCAATCGAATCTAGGCGAATAATCTGAATCTTGGCGAATCATCCGAATTTTTAGCGAATAATCCGAAGATTTTCATTCAGATAAACACCCCTTGGGGCAGGGGCATGGAGAGCTAAAAATCGTAAAAGAAAAATCGTTTTGAAGAATTTTGAATTAATGAACGATTAGCTAATTTTTAAAGTTTTCACAACCCACACTGCGCCTTCGGGTCACACACATACAGAAGGCCCCTTTTGCTGGCAGCATACTGTTCGCAAGTGGCAAATTTGTCGATGCTCAAAATTCTACCTACCCTCCGGAGTCCGCATATGTCTAGGGTAAATCCCTTTCGTACCCAGGTAGCCTTCTCTGTCCGCAAGTGTCGTCAAATCAGCCAAGTCCGCAAGTGCGTTTTCCGCAAGTGCCGAGGCACCATGAAAAGCTATTCCAACCCCCCCACAAACTATTAATAGATATTTCCATTAAGCAACATCTCTCTCTCCCCACGTCATACAGTTGCAGATGATGAATTCTCCATGAATCTATAAATAGCTCTTCTACATTGGAAAATCCCTTGAAAAGCTCCACACAGACCAATCCACCCAGACGGGGAGGAAATAACAACAAAAAAGATGAAAAGAGAAAAATATTCCGCTACGAAACCTAAATATTATTTTAATCGATGGCTCATCGTATGAATGGGATGCAATTATCGCGATCATAAATCATAGAAATTGCAATTATCACTGGACCTTGATATTTCGCAGCGTCAGAATTGCAAACTTGATGTATTCTTGAGGTAAAATTATTGAGAGATGCGTTCTCAAGAGCCGTTCTTTGCTGCATTTTCCACGCAATCTCTTTATGCGCCCGCAAGAGATTCAGAGGTAGAAAAAAGAGCCACAAATATGCAATGAAATGAAGCTTCTAAAATGGATTGATTGGATATGCTAAAGGAATTTATTTGCATGCCCATCGCAGACAAGAGAACTTTACGTGTCTAGCATGGATTAACCCTTTCAGGGACGAATAATTTCTTTATAAAAGTGCTCTAACTTATAGGGATAGAAGGGTAGATTCTGATAAAAATCTTTTCTTTTCGTTCTATTACTGTTATTATTCTATTACTTTAAAAAAAAAACAAAGAACCAGTTGTTCCAGAAAACAGTCAGAAAGAACTTTAAAGGGTCCTGGAAAAGTAATTTTCTTTCAAAAACCCATTTAAAGAAAGAAATAAAATGTCATATCCTTTAACCTGCTGGCCGCCAAGACCTTGGAGCTTCCTTAGAGCGCCAAGGTGGGGTCGTTGAACGACCCCAAGAAGGAAGTCGATTTTCTCATAAACTATAAAACCGGGAACTGTCGGGTCACTCTTTATATAGTCCTCTTGCCCCTTGCATCACAAATTCGCCACCCGGAAACACGCAGAAGAAGATATTAGGGAAAAACATTTTTCACTCATTTTTCACACTTTCTTCGTGAGAAATTTGCCACGAAGTTGACCGCAACTGCTATTTTTTTTCACTACTTCCCCACATTCCCCTCACTTCCCGCACCGTGATAAATGGCAATATTTCTCGAATATTCTTTATTGTTTTGCACATTTATATGCTTCTAATTATGTTTTATGTTGTTTATGATACTTATTCGCGATAATTCTGACACTGAAAAAGTAAAGTGAGAAAGTAAACACAACCCTTCAACCCCCTTCAACCATATGATTCATGATGTGACTAACTTCATTCTAAGAAATTTTCCGCAGCATGGCCGTTACACCAATTTTTGAATTCCCTTCTTCTACATTTTCCTTAATAACTTTTCTTGTGGTGGACGGATTGAGCTGAAATTTTTACACAACCTCCTCAGATAACCAAAGAACTTATTTCCAAAAGATGGGAATAGTATCTTTTATATTTATTAAGTTATAGCACGAAATATAGGGCTGGGGTCGTTCAAAGACCCCGCTTGGCGGCCTAGAGGTTAAAACCTTATAACTGACGAATTGCAAGGAAATAAAAGAAAAGATTTTTATCAGAAACTACCCCTATATTCTAAATTTTAATTTTTTGGTCCATATTCTGAACCATTCTCAAATCTACAAAATTTCCTTGAATTTCTATAAAAAAAAATAATAAAACTGAAAGAATAAAAAAAATTTCATTTCGTTTTTTTTTTAAGGTCTGAGATCAGAGAAAATATTTTCAACAAAAAGCACCTTTAATTTAAATTTCATCAATAGAGAAAATACTTGAAACATCACGATCAATGTTTCAGTGTTTTTTTTTAATGTTTCATACTTGTTCAATCTTTTCAAGAAAGATAGAAACATTTAGCACGGAATTTTATGATTTTTACTAAGAGCTTGTTTAAGAAATTTATTTTCCAATTTTTTCTAAGAATTAGTTTTAGGTTAAATCCTGTTAGAACAAAGGCAATAAAAAGATCTTAATCTCTGAAAATATTAAAAACTTAAGCCGAATTAAAAAAAATATTGTAAAATATATTTAATAATTTCCCTACAGTTTCCACGAAGCTTTTTATTCAATTTCCATGGAAAATCCTATTGATGGGACTGCTAAAGGGCTTTTAACATGGCTTTTAGTTTGGCTTTTAGTGGAAAATTATAAACTGTAATATAATTTAGAGAAAACAAATTGCATCATTGGAAAATTGAAAAAGAAAATTCATGGAAATTGAAATTTAAATTGAAGTAAAATCCAATTTAATTAGTATGATCAATTCGATGAAAGGCAGCAGGATGGTTAAAACTAAAAGAGAAACAGACAGAGAGAGAGGAAAAATCAATCGATTCGGGAAAACCTAGAGGAGAGCTTTTGTGTACTGGAACCCAGCCAAATACCCCAGGAGAGTGCACCACAACCACAGAATCCACCCACAAAAGGGATGGACAAATACAGAATTATTTTACGGGGAGGATTACCTGGTGAACCTCTTGCCATCCTTGGGTATCCTGTGTGCCGAGGGAAGCGTGATCATGCAGGAGACTCTCGCAAATCTTGGCGTCCGTCTTCTTCGTTACAGACAAGTACACCGGGGTCATTCCTCGGATATCTTTGTAATTTGGCGAAGCGCCCAGCTCGAGGAGGGTACTGTGGACAAAATGTATAAAATATTGTATTTTCAGTTGTTAGAAGAAGTCTTCGCTTCGCTCTTCTCTCTCTCTCAGAATAGACGAGGCTGATGCACGATAAAAAAGAATAAAATAAGATTTCCTTCCATTTAGCAAGAAATTAAACTCAATTGCAAGTGACAATATAAGTGTGGTCTGCAAAGAACATTCAAGACGGGTTTCGGGGTGAAAATTTATAGTTGTACGATTAAAAGTGGACATCCGGAGAGTTTGTCGTGGTATATATGAGGCAAAAACTCCAATCCACCTTCTCTCTGGACCACTTCCAAGTGGAAACCAGTGTGGGTTTCATCTCTCTCATCATCCACAGTCTCATTGTCATTCACAACTTGATGTCGTTAGAAGAATTCCTTTTTTATTTATCCAATATCTCTCTCGCAACTAAGAGTACGCAATTTCTGCGTCTATTGAGTTCTTCTTCATAAAGAATCACGCGAGCTCTATGTCATGGCACAGCTTATGTATTTTTATATATTTTATTTGAAAGAAATACGCAATAATAAAGAATATTGAGGATCTTAAAACATTCTTTGGGCAATATTTTATTGAATTATTATTAATTGAGATTGAAAGGGGCTTTCTTAATAAACTTTTAAGATTTTGAGAATTTTTTAAAACTTCTAATTGTTTTTGTACATTTTTCTTTGAAAATTAATCTCAAAGCGCTGGAATCACAAAAAAAAGATTAGCAAGAATTTAATATATAGGAGAACGTGGCCCAATTCCAACCTCCAAAGCTCCACACAGAGTGAGAAAAAATTGTATAAAATAAAAAGCAATAATTATAAAATTTGCTACCATTTTAAAGCTCATTTAATGTTCTTTATATTTTCATAACTTTCTATATTTAAAATTTTATTAATTTTTGGTAATAGCGGATTGAACAAAAAAGGCCGTAATAGGTCCGAATCAGGAGAAACAGGCAATGTTCCCTCTAGGTACAGTTAATACAAAGTTTCAGTTAACTAACTTGAAAAGTCCTTAGCAAGGACCTTAGACCATAAAAAATCCTTGAAAAATTTCTCCTGAAAAAGGTCTGCAATTTTAATCGAAAACTCGGAAAAAAATGTCTCAAAATTTTATTAGGAGACTTCTTCTAACTTAAAGACGATTTCCGGATTTCTTAACCTCGTTTAAAAATAATCAGATTGCTTGAATGTTTCTGAGGTAGAGTGAGAAGATGATATATGCGAAAAAAAATCGATTCAAATTCATTATAAAATTTTCCAAAACTCGATAAAAAACTCTTTATATTTATTTAATAAAATAAAATTGCAAAATACAAGTTCTAAAAAAACATTAAAAAGCTTTTTGGGCTTTTTCAAAACTGATAAAATAAGTTTTATATAATGCGCTTGAAATTCAGATAAAAATTTCCACAATTTATTAAAAGTGTTGAAATTTTTCAAAATTCGATAACAATAAATTATAAAAATTATATTATTGTTAAACAATATTAAAATTGATATTAATTTTTTTAATAAAAATATTTGTTTTCATAAAGTCTTTTTAATTATGAGTAAAATACAAAATTTTAAAAATATTTAATACTTTAACAACAAAATATTCATAATATTTTTGCTAAAAAGGGATAAATATTCAAATTATTTGTAACAAAATCGATACATTCGAGAGTTAATTACAAATATTCTTAACAACGTCCTTAATATTCCTGAGATAAGAACCCCACAACCCCACAATTAGCTACCTTACTCTACTTACGAAGTACTTCAGACTACTAAAAAAAATTATAAAAATCTGCCCACGCTCTGCCAGAACTTCTAGATCCAGAAGATACTCCAGAAATGCGCGCCAAATTTGAATATGATAAATTCCATGCGTGATAAGGCTTTGCCTCACTGAGTCCACCTTCTTGCATTTCTTTACGGAATATCTGTGTGAGCCACAGATGGGGTCCTCTACCTCTTCGGAGGAGAGACACTTGGCTAGTGCGAGGAGACGATGGCACAGAACCAGATACCGCAGAGTGTGTGGATGCCAGGCTAGGAGTTATGGCAATGCGCACCGCAAATCACGCGAAAAACAGTTTGCGTATATAATACCATTCGCGAGGTACTTGAATACTTGATGCGGGTTTACCACTCATTCTTGCTCACTTGTATGCCTTTTTTTCTTCTTCTTATACCTCCCAGAGGAGAGCCTCAAATATGGCTTAAGAAACCAGTTTTCTTGTATGCGAGCAAACTCAAGAAATCTCAAGTTGTATTTGTCTTTTTTCTCTCTGCTGCGCGCTCCTTCCAACTTCTTCTTAAACTCATATGAGTGTGTAATGTACCAACAACCTCACAGCCCAGCTTTCTGCCAACAGGCAAAAGCCCCATCAGGTGCGGATTTATCAATTCACTCGCATTGTCCCATGATGGCTCATGATGGCACAGAGATTGTGTCATAAATCCAGGTAAATTTTTTCTTCTTGTAAAGGTACTTCTTCTCTATTTCAATTTTTATTAATTCAACCCGCGCCATCATCAACTCCTATCCCTCAACGTCTTCACAACTTCCAATATTGATTTCTCCTTGATAAATTTCCACTCACAGATCAATGTCTTGCCAAATGGTGATCAATTGACAATGATTGTCATGGCGTACAGTCCGCACCTGACTTTTCTGTGAGCACACAATTTTAAATTGCGCGCGTGGAGTTCTTTTACCTCGTGCGGATTCACCTCTGATTGTGCTGCAAAAATCCATCTTCAACAGGGTGGACTACAATGCAAAAAATCCCCTTCTCTGCACACAATCCTGACCACCCTGTGCACAAGATGAGATTTTCTTCTTCTCAAATGCATCATCTTCTCATACCTCATCCATTGCAAACTCTATTAATGTAGGCATTGAGACCAAAAGGCCGAAAAAATTACCCCGAGCCATGGTCTGTGTATGTATGTATGTGTGTGTTGAAGAGGGCTGTGATAGGAGATAAGCATTGCCCTAGCGGTGCTTATCATGCATGGGCATTCTCTCGTAAGCCACAGAGCTGAGAGGTGCTGAGATGCTGAAAAAGGGTTGACTATCACAGTCACTCTAACTATTTGTGAGTATACTATTTTTCATTGACTAAAATTCAGAAGTGGGATCTCTCATATAGTGCCCACGGGAGAATTAAACGAGAAAAAAAAGAGAGAGAATTCACCACACAATTGTGTGAGTGCAACGTAGATCAGAGAGAAAAAAATTGATGAGAAAAAAAAAATGTCCCGTTAATGAGATTTGGAAAAAAATCATTTTGCGAGCTTTTTGAGTGGCTTAACAAGTGAGATCTGCATCAGTGAAGAAAAAGAAAAGCATTTTCACGGAAATAGTGGAAGAAAATTGCGAGTAGTGAGTGACAGTGGTTAAAGTGAAACTCAGACGACAACCTAGGTAGGTGAAAATCAGGAATTAAGGAAGGTTGATGAATGCTGAGGAAAAAAGAGATCACACGAAAAAAAAATACAGGAATTCATCACATTCAGCATCTTTTAGGAGATTGGGTTTTTTTTCTTCACATCTCGCTTTACGTTAAAGGGAATATTGTGTTTTTTTTCTCTGCACTCAAGGTCGTGTGGATTACTATGAGTGCCAAAATGCCTCCCAAGAGACGTGTGGTTGAAGAAAGTGATGACGGTGAGACTCCTGCCCAGGGCACATCTAGAGGGGGTGGAGGTGAAGCTTCCACTTCGAGGGTCTACATGAGCTTCAACTTGAAAGAGATTCGGAGCATACTGCCGACATTTAACCCCAGCGAGGCAACTGGAAGTACTGCCAGGGAATGGTTGCACAAAGTGGAGGTGAAGAGCCAATTGTACCGTTGGGATCCTCATCAAAAGCTCACTTATGCAGTGATGTGCCTGGAAGGGCCAGCTCGGGAATGGTATGAAATGAACTTGGAGGAAATTAATGATTGGGGTGTCTTCCGCACTATGTTGATGAAATATTACCCAGATGAAGTTGATGTGGCGGGCATCCTTACCCAACTGGGCAATAAGAAGAGGTTGGCAACCCAGTCAATTGATGACTATTTCAATGAAGTGGTCAAAGCCTGCAAGAGGGCCCGTTTGGATGAAAACGGGACCAAACAGTACCTGATCCACGGTCTGGATGAAGAGGTGATGAAGATGCAACTGATGACCCAATTGAATCAGCCACTCAATGACTTCTTGCTGCTCATGAGAATGCTGGAGAGGGGACGCAATCAGAAAGTCGAGGAGAAGAAGGGAGAATCCTCGAAAGCCCCTGAGCAGGAGAAGGAGAAGGAGAAGGAGCTCGATCATCATGAAAGATCAAAGCGTCGCTCGCCACTGCCTCCCCATCGGAGGAAGGTCTACAATCGGAATCGAAGGCCATACAAATACGATTCCGATAATGGCAAAGAGGCAGGAAATGGGAGTAAAGCCACCGGAAAATCCGATAGGAACGGCCGATGTTTTGGATGTAATGAGAAAGGTCATTATATTCGTGATTGTCCGAAGCGCAAAAAGGCGAAGAAGGAGGAAGCACCAGCAGGAAAAAAGGGGACAGAAAAGGATTTTCAAGTGGGGGTGGTGAGACCAGCCACCCCACCAAAAAATAAATTGGTCAGGATGGTAACTGTCCAGGTGAATGATCGGCAAATGAAAGCATTTGTCGATACAGGGAGTTCCTACACCTTGATTCGGCAATCGGAAGCGGGAAAAATTGGCTGGAAGGGTGAAGGTGAGAAGAAGACTTTGTTGGGTTTCGGAGGAGGAACCAAGAAGACATTGGGAACATTAATGGTGGAAATAAAGATTAATGAGAGTGTAAGGAAGATGCCAATCCATGTGATATCTGATGCAGCAATAGAGAGCTCTATGGTACTGGGCTTTGATTTTATCGAGGGATCATCGATGGTGGTCACCCAAGGGAGTGAAGAAGTCAGAATTTGCCACATTCGAGATGAATCGACACAACAGAAGGAGAATGAAGTCCAGTCACCCCAACGAAGTGTACAGGGCACCCGACTGACTCCTGAGTTGGTGGACATAAATTCCTCATTGAAGCCAACGGAGAAGGAACAGGTGCTAAATCTACTGAATGAGTATAGAGACTGCTTCTCTCAAAGTCTCAATGAATTGGGGCATACCTCGCTGTATCCCATGAAGATTGTACTCAAGGAAGACAAAATTGTGAGGCACAATCCATACAGAGTCCCATATGCTCTCCAGAGTGAATTGACACACATGATCGAAGATTTGCTTAGGCAAGGAATAATTGAGGAAACCGACTCCGAATATGCGAGCCCCATTGTGTTGATTAAAAAGAGCAACGGCGAGCATCGGATGTGTGTGGATTTTAGGGAGATGAATAAAATCATACGCAAGGAACATTTCCCACTCCCTAACATAGAAGAGGAGCTGAATAAGTTGGCGGGAAAACAATGCTTCTCAAGCCTTGATCTCATGGCTGGGTATCACCAGATGGAAGTGGAGCCTGACAGTAGGAGATACACTGAGTTTGTAACACCCCAGGGACACTATCAGTACAAACGAGTTCCGTATGGGTTGGCAAATTCTCCTGCAGCGTTCACCCGAATGATGACCAGAGTGCTACAACCCATCCTGAAAGAAAATATCTCCTACTATGTTGATGACATCTTGGTTGCCACTGCCACTGTTGATGAAGGATTGGATTCTCTGAAGAAAGTGCTGACTGTACTAAGAGGAGCAGGTCTTACGTTGAATATCAAAAAGTGCCATTTCTTGTATTCAAGTGTTCACTATCTCGGACATGAAGTTGATGCAGAAGGAGTGCGACCAGGAAGCACAAAGACGGCAGCAATCTCGGAATCTGAACGACCGACGAATCAACGGATGGTTCGCCAATATTTGGGTTTGACTGGCTATTTCAGGCGCTTCATACCCAAATATTCTGAGATAGCAGGTCCCCTGTATGCACTCTTGAAGAAGGATGCGGCATTTGATTGGAAAGATGAACACGAGAGAGCATATCAACTTCTAAAATATGCACTAGTGAATAAACCCGTATTGGCATTGTATGATCCGCAGAAAGAACACGAGGTGTACTGTGATGCAAGCAGTTATGGGCTCGGAGGAATAATCATGCAGGTGGAACACGGATTATCACGGCCTGTCTCGTATTTTAGTAGATGTACCACCACTGCCGAAGCTACTTGGAGCAGCTATGAGTTGGAAACCCTGGCAGTGGTGGAAACATTGCGGCGATTTAGATTTTATCTTATTGGCAAATCGTTTATCATCCACACAGATTGCCGAGCACTCGAGCAGGCATACTCAAAACGGAAAATGGTGGCGAGAATCTCTCGTTGGTTCATGGAAATGCAGGAGTACGACTTTGAGTTGAGATACCGCGCCGGCAAGCAAATGGAACATGTGGACTATTTGAGTCGGAATCCGGTGAGTCAAGACGAGCAATCCATGATCCTAGCCATCACGGAGCCTGAAGATTGGGTGGTAGCCTTGCAAACCAAAGATGATAAGATAGTGGACATCCGAAGAGTACTGGAGGGATCTGTAGTGGCTGATCCACAGAAGAAGGATATCGAGAGGAATTATGCTCTGAGAAGGGGAAGAGTATTCCGGAAAACTGCAGATGGTTTGAAGTTTGTTGTCCCCAAAGGAGTACGTCACCATGTGGTGTTTGAGGCACATGATCGTCAAGGGCATCTCTCCTTAACCAAAACCATTGAGAAGTTGTCCAGAGTTTATTGGTTCCAAGGAATGACACCATGGGTTAGGAAGTACATCGACAGCTGTATGGCATGCAACAAAGCCAAAGCAGGACGTGATGAACACCACCAAGTCCTACACACTGTGGATCGAAAACCGATACCCTTCAATGTGGTCCACATCGACCATAGTGGGCCTTACCCCAAGGGACAATTCGGAGCTCAACATGTCTTAGCAATCGTAGATTCCTTCACAAAGTTTGTGATTCTCCGAGCGGTAAAATCTCCAAACACTCAGGGAGTAGTCAAGGCACTGAAAGACGTGAGTGAATTCTTGGGGATGCCTTCAGTAATCGTGTCAGACAGAGGAACCGCTTTCACTTCATCAATGTTTAAGTCATTTTGTGAGGAACATGGCATCTGCCACTCCATGGTGGCAGTGAAGACTCCAAAAGCCAACGGGCAAGTGGAGAGATATTTTCGATTCATTACTGAGGCCCTGAAGACGATGAGCCAAGAAGGCAGTGCCAACTGGGTGAAGCATCTTCCCATTGTCCAGTGGAGTTTGAACAGCACCACACATCGCATCACCGGACAGTCTCCCCAAATGATGTTGTTTGGGTATCATCCTAGAGACATCACTGGAAATCAATTGTATTCAACGTTGGGTGATGAGCTTGACCGGGACGATAAAGGAGAAATGGATGTGGGTGAGTTGCGGGAAAAGGTGTGCCAAAGGATGAATGAGTTGCAGAAGAAACAGATGGTAACATACAACAAAACCCGTGTAGCTCCACGACAATATGTGGAAGGAGACTTGGTACTGGTGCGGTGGGAGCCACCTCCCACTGGTGGATCAAGAAAATTACTTCCCCGATATCGTGGCCCATATCGAATCAATCGAGTTCTGGATCGGGATCGATATGAGATCACAGACACGGAGGTAACTCAGCTCAGCCAAAAGCCTTTCCACGGCCTCTACACTGCCGACAAAATCAAACCGTGGGGAAACAGGGCTGAAATTGAGGAGGAATGGGCTTATGAGGATGCGTCAGGGGAAGAGAATTCCCCAATGGATATTGACACATAGGTCAACACCAATTGCAAACACGAAGTAAGGCATCACCATTTCAGTATCTCGTAGTGTTCTCTATGTCATAGTCTGTCTTCTTTTTCTTCTGGGGAAAAGGGATGCAAGAGACCGCTGGACCGATGATGCTGGAGGCCACCAGATGAACGAGTCAATCAGGAATAGGATGAGGAGTTCATCATTCACATGTGTTTTTTTTCTTTCTCTTATCATTTGAATTTATATTACTTCATGGAAATTATATGAGAATTAAGTAGATGAACTAAATTCCTGTGTTGTGCTCTGAAGGGAGATATGTACGCACATATGTGAGCCTCTTGTGATGTCAACGTTCGAAACTGGAATCAAGTACCCCAAAGGGAACAATTGACAGATACTCAATAACGACCATAGTGAGAATCCCAGGATGAGCAGGTCAGTAAGATGTCATGTTGTTTCGATGATGGATTTGCATGCGTGTTGAGTTTTTCCCTGATAGAAGTTGGCCTATCGGGCAAGTTGCTAGTGAGGACCCTAGCAGAATGATGTTGGCTAAACATTAGTGTGGACCCTAATGTTATCTACTAGTGAGGACCCTAGTAGATGTAGAGGGAGAAGCATTAGTGTGGACCCTAATGTGATCTACTAGTGAGGACCCTAGTAGACGTCGGAGGATGGAACACTAGTGTGGACCCTAGTGTAGTTGGGTATGAGTGAGGACCCTCATGCCGACAGATGAATTGCCTCACATGCCACCCTCGACTCATGACGTTGCCAAGGGACGGCAACAATGTCAGGGCTGGCCGAATTGTAGGCATTGAGACCAAAAGGCCGAAAAAATTACCCCGAGCCATGGTCTGTGTATGTATGTATGTGTGTGTTGAAGAGGGCTGTGATAGGAGATAAGCATTGCCCTAGCGGTGCTTATCATGCATGGGCATTCTCTCGTAAGCCACAGAGCTGAGAGGTGCTGAGATGCTGAAAAAGGGTTGACTATCACAGTCACTCTAACTATTTGTGAGTATACTATTTTTCATTGACTAAAATAACGCAATTTCTAAATAAATTAACTCTCAAAAAGAATCTCTAAAAGGATAGAAAAATTCCTTTTCAGCACAAGGATTTTCCCCCTTTTTCCTTCTCTCAATTTTTGAGTCATTTTGATGCCCTCACAGAATGAGCAAAAATTCCACAATCCATCAATTTGCCATTGTCTTTGAGGTATAGGCAGGTAGAGAGAAAAAAAAGAGAACAGAGAGATGTGGGCCACCGCGACGAAAGTTGATTGACGCCTCCCGGAGTTTCAGTAGGTATATACAGCAAACACATACTTTCGATTCGACCGCGAAATGTTACGCAATGACCATTCGTTACCACCGAATTGCAATTAAAATATTCTATCAATTTGAAATGTATTGACAGATCTTTTTTTCTTTATTCGTTTATTTTTTTTTCTTAGAGTATACCTACCAATTTAGGGACTTATATGGTTTTAAAATTACTATTGCTAAAATTATGAGAGAGCCATCATGGTCATGTCGAAAGCATACGAACTTTAATCCTAATCAATTCATTGCGTTAGAGCACGTGTTGCAGATGAGATTTTTTTTCTTTAACACCTATGGGATTTTAACGGCTAATTGGGTGAGTTTTCTTTACTAAAAATTTATATTTTACATTTCTTAAAAAGTTTCAAAGGTTCAAAGATTTTCAAGAATTTCAATTAAAAAAAGAGATGAGGAGAAATCACAAAAAAACGTTAAATTTTTAAATGTTAATTGAGGTTAAGATTAGGATTATACAAGGAAGACGAATTTGGCAAATGTGGCCAAATCGATCCTTAAAATCATCAGAACATCGTAAAGAATTTAACGTCCAAAGAATTTCAAGGAATTTAACTTAACGAAAAATCAAAAATCAGTTTAATATTTGAATAATAAATTGAGGTTATGATTAAAATTATGCATGAAAGACGAAATTGGCCAGTTTGGACATTAAAATCATCACTGTGTTATTTTTCTTTAATCGAAATCAATGACAATTTTAGATAAACTAATTCCCAAAGAAAGAAAAAGGTTTAATTTTTGAAGGATATTTAAGGTTATGGTTAAAATTATGCAATAAGGACGAAATTGGCCGATGTGGCCATTTAACCTTCTCATAGCCTCCCTGTAATATTTTTATAGACATATAGCAAATATATAATTTAATGCTACAAAAAATCATTAAAAGATTTTATTTGTGGTTAAATTTAAAATGAAACATGGAAGATAAGTTTGGCTACTTATGATCACCTCAGCCGCTTCGACTCACACTCATCTCAATTTCACGGGGAATTTTTTTTGGGAGAATTTCCGAGAATCTCCTTGGGGGGATTTTTTAAAGCTAAAAACATTCCTTTGATGGAAGTATGGAAAAATTCACGAAAATAAAAATAAGAAAACTTACGAGACCGCCTCCAGGGAATCCCTCTCGACAGCTTTGTGGAGTGCAGTGGCTCCATCGCGTGTCCTGTAATCAAGGATGGCGCCCCCATTGACTAGAGCAATTAGCAATTTATTGGGCTTCTTTGCACCCGTGGCCATTGTGAGGGGCGTCTCTCCGGTTTCGGGGCAATGAAAATTCGGATCTAAACCCTTTGCGCACATTTTGGAGATCTTCTCCACGTGCCCACCGCCAACACATTCGAGAAATCGCCTCAGGTTAGCCCGTGTGTGCAATGCCTTCAGTTGCTTCTCATCCAAGTTCAGCATCTTGTACACGCGCCTCTTGTATTTCAGCTGAAAAAGAACCCACACAGTGGTCAAGTAATTTAATTTTTTGGGAGGTGGAGAGAAAAATTTCTCACCTCTAAATATCCAACTGGTCCGTTGAAGGGATAATCCCCAAGGCGACGCTCTTCATCAAGGAACTTTCCTGCCTTACCGTTCGATGGTGGGCAGAATAGGCCATAGTTGAATGACTCCTTCAGCTCCTGGTTGTTGTAGAAGAAGAAGAGAAAAAAAAGAAAAATAAATCCCATTACTCTGAGCCATGTCGTGAAAACGAGAAATGAGGGAGAGGCTTCCCTATGTGGGGGGTTGTCTCCTCAATAAATTTGCTTTAATTTGAACAACAAACCATAGCAATAAAAAGGGGGAGGAAATGTGAATGTTAAAAAAGAAGAGAAAAATATATAACCATGCAATGCAACCCCTCCATTGAGGCGACCCCCCTCGCATTCAGGTGATCTGCACCACCGAGGGGTCAACAACACCCAGCCACAGCCAGTTGAAGCGTGCAGACAGTGTATATGTTAAGATTTTATCCTTGAGTCTCTCTCAAGTGATTTATGCGCACTTGCAGAACTTCTTCAGAAACATATATGTATGTAAGCTAAACAAAAAGTTCACCAAGACAAATTTTATACTTAAAATAAACATGAGATGATTAATTGAAGAAGCTTTTCTTATAAGCCTCGCTGTGTTAACATTTTTTTCCTCTTTCAATTTAATTAAAATGAAGAAAATAAAATTAAATAAGAAATACTTTAAAGTAACTATTTGATTTATTTTTAATCTCTTTTACTTCGTTTTTTAACCGTCTTGTTAACATAAAATGAAATGTGTTGAACAGCGTCAACAGCATTAAGACGAAGTTGCAATTTATTTATTTGCACCCGAAAGTCAATAAAGACTTCTGTGCAAATTCGCAAAGTAAAGAAAATGCCAAAGGTGGTAAATAGCTAAAAAGGAGTTAAAAAAATAAATTAAATTCCATTAAAATGTCTTGTAGTCATTTTATGACCTCTGATTGTGAGCTTTTACCGAAGGAACATTTAAATTGTAGCTTAATTTACTTAATTAGTACTTTCGGGGCTTTCACGAGATTTCTTGTTGATTTTTAATAAAAGAATTTTTAAGAGAAAATAATCATTATGCACCAAAAAATATTCTTGATCCCAATTTTCCTTTCATTCAAAAATATTTTTTAATTCATCTGAATATTTCAAATATCTAGGAAAAATCTAACGGAAAAGAGTTAAAGCAATAAAGCTCCCTGAATTATTTGAAAACTATGAAAATAAAATGTTTTGAATTGAAAGAAAATCAATCTAAATTGTGAATTAAAAAAAAATATTTAGAAATGTTTTTTTTCTTTAGGGAATGAATAAATTCCTTTCTGATTAATTCCAATTAATTCAATTAATTTTCATAAAATCTGAATACTTGAATATTTTCCCCTCAAATAAACCCTTTGTCTATCCAAAAAAAATCAGCAATCGTCCCCAAGAAAAATTACAAAATTAAGAAATTTTTTAAGGATTTATTTTTTTTCTTGGCTTCCAAGGGTTAAAGAAATTCTCCTTTGACTCTCAATAGTCACAAAAACATTTCAATGAGCTTAGAAAAAAACGCTGCAATTTTATGTAACGAACAAACTACATAAAATTCACAATTTAACACTGTCCAATTACTTGTTTAAAAGTGAAAGAAAATAAGACACTTTAGCACGTTCCCACAAGAAATTTAAAATGGCACCTCTTTAGCAAAATTGTTGGAAAACATTCGCAGATGTAAAAAAAAGTGTGTGACCATTTAGAT
This sequence comes from Lutzomyia longipalpis, assembly GCF_024334085.1. Taxonomy (NCBI): domain Eukaryota; kingdom Metazoa; phylum Arthropoda; class Insecta; order Diptera; family Psychodidae; genus Lutzomyia; species Lutzomyia longipalpis. The sequence continues at coordinate 5,805,875 of NC_074710.1, forward strand.
ACAAATAGACCTGAAATTAGCGACTCTTTGTTGTTAAATTTTCATTGAAAGCTTTTCTTTTCAAATACATCCATGTTGTATTTTATAAGACCTCATAGAAGAGCAATATAATTAAAGAAATTGAATGAATTAATGATTGATTTCTCTCGGAGTAATTTTCCTTTGACAATCCCAGTACAAAGAATTGCATTGATGGAAAATTTTTCAAGATTTTTCCATTAATAATTGCAGCAATTAAATGAATTAATTGCATTTTGCTTATGTGAGGTGAAAATCAATGTCAAAGTCGTCAATGCTAGGATACAAGGTAGCGCTTATACGAAGAGGAATAAACCAAAATGGAAGAATTGTGTCGCATAAATATGAATTTTCCACATGGGGTGTGTCACCCTCCATGTGTAGGGATTCACGCTACACCCACAAATCCCACCGGATGGCCGGGAAAATCCACCCCCCTTCATTTCTATAACATACGAGGGCTGGAATGCCGAGAGTCATCAGTATTTTAATCACTCCACCACGGAAATTGCATGAAGGGTGGCAAAATGCTGACTCCAATGGGGCAATTCAATATGCTACACAGCATTGGGTTACGTTAACTTAAACACGCGCGCCACGCTATTCCAGGAGATTCTCTGCATTAAATATAAAAAAAACCTCCGATATGCATCGTCTTGAAAAGTGACACGTGGGCTGTGAAAAATACCTCACTGTCTCATGATGATGCCTTCGTCATCACATTCTCTTTCTCGTGGGCAGTTTTTTTTGTACGTGTAATTTTTGCTGTTATATATCCATCCCCTCGTGCGGTATCTTTTGCACATAGAAGAGTAATCCGTTGAAGGAGAAAAAAAAGTGAAGAACTCTTGAAAAGTCTCCAAGACTCTCCATCAGGGGTGACGAACATTTTATTGGCAGAGAAACTCGGTGAGTTTTTATATTGTACAAAGTCTTGTAATTTAATGAGCTTAATTTAAAGGAAATAGAATTTTAATTAGGAAAAGATTTCGAATTGAATTTTCTTAGAGAAAAAATAGCTTAAAGGGAGCAAGAAAGTTCAGAATTCTCACTAACTTTGCTAAAGTTTCTAAAATTACCAGACATATCCGCATAAGAGACAACAATAAATATAGTGTAGTCAGGGGAAACTTTTTTTTTATCTAAGCACCCAAAAAATAAAAAGTTCACAGTTAAAAATAATTCTTTCAAAGCTAAAAATGACATAAAAATTTAAAAATTGATTTTCCAAGAGTTAAATAAATCGTTCAACGATAGAAAATAAATGTCAAACACTTGAACAAGTTAAAGAGAAACGTCAAACGTTAGAAAAAAGTCAGACACTAGATGAGCTAGAAAAGAAATGTCAAACGTTATGAATGAATTATGAAGAACATTATGAATAAAAACGTCAAACGTAAAAAAAATACTAAACGGGAGTCGTTAAAAATATTCGTTAAATGTCAGAAATAAGTCAAAAGTTTGAAAACAAACGTCAAAGGATATAAAATAATTGTTAAACGTCAGAAAAAATATAAAACGACAGAAAAAAACCAAAACGTTAGAAAGAAGTTAAACACTACAATAAATGTCAAACGTTAGGACAGAAACGTCAAATATTGCAATCGTAGAAATAAAAATTGTCAAGATCTTCTAATTCGAATCGAACTGTCATTGATATTGCATAATCTTTATAAACTTTGATTGTCATTTTCTTAAATCATTTTTAACATCTCTTGAATTACAAAAAAAATTGAATCAAAACATTAACGCTCCTTAAGGATAAATATTGTTAATTTTGCGCGTTTCAAATGACATTTAGGTTAAATTTCACGCTTCTACAGGTCACTGATTATTTAGGAAAAATTCAATTTTCTTCTAAAAAACAAATAAATTCAACTACAGCCTTTGGGAACAAGTCAAATCGCTTTTCCAGAACATTTTCAAATTCCTATTCTACTACAAAATTGACAATTTAGCTTACATCTTGTAGTACCGCTGGTACTAACTGTCATGGTATAGGACAGATTGGCTTATGAGTGTGGGGTTGGCGGGAGTCTCAAGGTGACTCTCTCTCCCAACCACCCTAGTACGGTTGGCTCAGTTGCTCGTGGGCCATGGGGTCGTACGGACGGACCCACCCCATAAGTCTGAATCGTAGTACCTGGCTATGACAATTGGTATCTCATTGTCAGGTATTTTACAATCTAGTCCGTGTCAATGAGTTTCTGTACCCTGACTCTACATCAAAAAATTATGTCATACAGCCATGTCTTGTTTTGGGTTTGTTGGCATTCCAAGAGATCGATTGCCAAAAGGTAAAAAATCACACCTCTCTCGCTCGTCTTGCGTGTGCCTCAAGAAATGCGCGCGAGAGTACAAATTTAACTGTACACAACCACCTCAAAATAACCTCGTATAGTTTAGTTGTTTTTGTATGACGATACCACGAGAAAAGCCCATGTCGATGGTCAAGACTTTTGTTGCCAAAAAAAAAGAGAACCCGCGACTTATGCAATTGATTGCGAGACACTGAAAATGTCTTAAAACTTTCTGATTATTGCGTGAGAGATTTTTTTCTGAGGGGGATTTTGTACCGAAATAAATTCATTTTTGTCGATTTAATTGAGAGGAAGTCATCAATTAGAGGGTGGGTTCCGACATGTGAAAGAATTTCGTTGCGTTTTTGGAAGGAGAGGCAAAATAAATTGCTCTGTGGGTAAGATGTTGGTTAGAGCATTATAAGAAACTCTCTGCGGTTGTTCCTTCGAAAAGGAAGAAAAGGATAATAAATCTCGGGGTTTATTCCTGTGAAAATCAACCCTGTAATTTTAGTTTTAGGTACAAATTTAAAATGTCAGGAGGTTCAGGACGAAAAATATATGTTAGGTGATTTAGAAGAAATTTCTCTTGCTCAAAAACAATCCATTCTTCTACAGAATTTCCTGAATTTCAAACTAAAGACCAAACTTTGTATCATTATCTTTGCTAAACTTCTTCTTTAGTGTCTCCTTTAACGGTTTTGGCGTTGACTTAAATTTCAGCTCCGGAAAACTTTGAAGTTTATTTGAAAACATAAAAAGAACTTTTCCAATAAAAGACAAAACATTTTCATATAGAGAATTTTGGAATGTGAAGGAGTGTAATCTCTTCCTAATCCATTCTTTATTGCGTTTTACCAAATCATCTTGTATTTGCCAAAGGTAAATATAGTCCATCAAACTTTTGATGATGTACTGGGATGAAGGAAAGCCCCTCCAACCCCCACCCCCTTAAAATGAGATATGGCGGAATTTTTACGATGAAAGTGAAACATCTTCTTTATGCTTGCATCAAGGAAGAAATTCATGTGAAAGTCATTTGGTCTCCTTTAAAGTCTCCGTGCACTTCTTTTAAGAATTCCCATCGCACCGCAATGCTTGTGGGAGAACCCGGAAGAACAACAGGTGTTCTGGTGTGTTGTTTCTTTTTTTTTTTGCTTTTCTTACTACCTTCTCACAAGCAAAATAGCCTGGCATCGTGTCACAAATGATATGCCATTGAGAAGAAACTGACGGTGTGACGAAAAAAAGCGCGACGCAGCAATTTTAATATAGAGAACATAAATAATAATAATCTCACGGATGATGGCCTTGCTTCGTCTCACAGACTCCCTTTGCAAAGAGTCTGTTGTTGTTTTTTCCTTCTTTGCATTTGAAATTCTCTTTTTTATTCTTGCACACGTTGACAGAAGGAAAAACGTGGAAAATTATCGCGTCATTAATTATGAGAATTGATTGCAAAAGCATCTGCTATATGGGAGCTTTTTTTCATTATTCAGTGTAGTATCCCCTCGGTATTGTACGCGATGGTTTCCTTATCCGTCGATCCAATAATTTAGAGACGGCTCTTTTTATATTCCCCATTCATCTGTCTTAATTAATTTGGCGTGCAGACAATTGCTTGAAGAAAAAAAGGGTAGGGAATTGGTTGTTTCTCAAGTCACCATTAAATTTTTCTTACACCAACAATTTGTACAAATTAAATGGTTTTAGACACCATCGCCAAGTTGGAAAAGCACGCCTCGAAGAATTACGATTTTTTCCCTTTCATACTCTAGCAGCTTCTATATTCTCCTCATGCCATGACAATTTTTTTATTAGCTGAAAGGGCTGGTAATTAACCGAATATTAATGCAATTTTTTTCTGAGAAGATCAAGAGAATATTAAACAAAGAGATAAAACTAATGTGAACGCAAATCTATCTTATTGGCAGGGAAAAAATACCTAATCCAGGCTAAAATATCTTATAAATAGTATAGAAATCTGAATATTTTTAAGAAATTCGTTTCACTTTAATTTCCCTAGATTTTTTATTCCATTTTACTATAGAATGATTTGTTTTCTATTAAAACTAACTTATTGTAACGTTTCTAGTTCATTTGTTACCTTCATCAGGTGCAAAATCATGCTATTGAGAATATTTAGAAGTTTTTATTCAATACAGCAGAATAAAGAGATAATAATCTTCTAAAGAATTCGAGTATTCGAATATTAGTTTTTTATTCTCTTAAATTTTTTCTTTCTCTTAAACAACCCATGACAACTCAAATTTTCCTTACTTATCCACCCCTTTGGGTATCTTTCAGTCCTCTCTGAGCTATCCATGGTATAATGCTCTATGACACTTGGCGAAATGCAATAATATACGAAATGAAACACTGCTTGAGCATATGCGTGGGAGTATTTCTGTGCAATTTTAATTATTCATCCATTGAATTTGAAATGAAAATGAGTTTGTTGCATATCAATGGAGTTTGTAACCGCATGTCAGGAGGAAAATCCTATTTGATACGCCCAAAAAATCACAATATTTTGACACGGAGACGTGTATAATGTATCTCTCTCTACAGATCTGTATGACAATAACACCACCCATTTACATACTTTTTTTTTCATGTCATTCATTGGAAATTTTATGCAAAAATTGTGGGCGCAAAGTAATTTCCATCCCAAAAACAACTCGGATTTTGCGTCTTTTGCTCTACATTTTGCTTGTTTCTTCTTGTTGCATTGATTGGTAAAAGATACTGCGCTTTTGACATTGTTCCACATTCTCATTACAGCTTGAATGATTTTGTCACTGCATCCCACTGCTCAACATATTAATTGATTTGTTCGTCAACAATGGCAAAAGGTGACGAGGTTTTATCACCAATAGCAATCAACGCGTGTGAAGACCCAGAATTGCAAATTAGTTGAGCTTCAGCAATTCACAAGAAAGCCCTTAAATGCAATTTTACATGGTTACACATAGAATTAGATTACTAGCAAACACGCTACTTTTGAGAATATTCTTTACACACAGTAAGAAGCAAAGATCTTGTCGACGGAAATAAAAGAAAAAGAGTGAAACGAGAAACCAAAGAAGTCACCTAAATTGGTCAGTAATACTCTAAAATCCCCACAGATGGTTTAATTCCATGATGTGACTGGCATAAAAATAATAAAAATTCCATTGAAATTGAACAAACCACCTAATAAATCATAAAAAAAAGTTTGTTTTTTTAATTAAATAGCGGTGTGTGAAGAACATTTAACGCATCATTTGATTCTCTTTTGGCGCTCAGTGAATGTAAAGAGCATTTGCTCTGCTACATATAGAAGCTTATGCTTTTCTATAAGTTTTGGATCAATTGACGATTCTCCAAGCAATTTTCTTTGCATATTGTATTCAGAATATTAAATAGTTGATAGTAAAGTATTCCTAAACATTGAGCAGGTACGTTTTGTATTAATTTCGTACATTTCATCCAATAAATTAGACAAACGGAGGGAATTTGATTCACCTATGAGCATATGCATCTGATGCAAAATTAAAATCAAAGTTAAATGTGCAAAACATTAACCTTCTTATCTTAATTATTTGCATAATATTTTCCTCAGAACATTTTTCTTTTGAACATTAAAACACTTATTTGTCCTTTCAAAAGAGACATGAAATAAGAAAATATTTATACGATAAATAAAGCAATAAAAAATGCGTAAAGAACTCAAAGATGAGGTGTTAAGGGAGCAATGAAACAATGAATAACATTTCCATGAGAATGAAAAAAAAATTTGCAAATTGATAAACATATTGCCATGAAGGTTGAATAAATGGGGAGTGAGACCAACAAATATTTTCGACATGCTCGTGAGATGGCTTTTAGATGTATTCTTAAACATATTTTAGCAAAATAAAACAAAAACTTTTTGTTCATCAAGCATGTAAAGAATTGTGAAGAAAGCTTTTACCACCTACCCGAAACCAAAAAGCAACCTGAAGCACATTTTTTCGTGAATTTTTTATACAATTTTTTTGTCATGTGGAATGTTATTGTTGTTGTGTATTTATTTGTGGTGAGAGCAACAATATTGCAGCAAAAGTTCAACAGTGTGCACGACAGAAAATACGTTGATGTTGTTGGTGCCGAATACAAGAAAAAAGAAAAATATCGTAAGAAAATAAAAAAAAGTCTCTTATTAATTAAATAATCGTGAATGAAGGAGTAAGAAAACAATAATAAAAAAATACCCAGGAGATCGAAATTCCATAAATGTACTTTTGCAGTGACTCCCAAGCATTTTTGTTTTCGCTGCTGCTACAAAAGACACTTAAAATTTACGGGCAGCTCAACTTTTCAATGACTGGTAATTCTTTTATGGCGCTTTTTTTTTGCTTCTAAATACAACAAAAAAAATATCTCTGAGAACGCAAAAGAATTCTTTTTCCCACAAAAATCAATGAATCGAGGTAATTTCAATTGGTTGATATATATTTCCTTCCACCTCACAGGAAGTTGGGTTTGTAAAAAGAAAAGAAAAAAACTCGAAGCCTTTTTGTGGTGCTTTGTCACTGCAAGAGACATTTTATCTATTTTTTTTTTTAGTTTTTTATTTGTATTGAATGCAACGTATTACCCCCAACAAGGACGGGCACTTTCGCCCACGCACATTTCTGGAGAAAACTAAGACAATGTATGCAAAAAGTAGATATTTTCTCAGAAGTATAAAAACATTTCCGATTTGGTCAAGATATCCCAGACAGAGTGAATTATTTGACGTGTACTTAATGCGAGGTTGGACGACAATTTAGCAGCATTTGCATTAAACTTATCTTATATAGCACAATTTATTGAATTTATTTATTTATTTTTTATTATTTGCACATTAAAAATGCAGAAATTTATACTTAAGATACACGGTATTTAACGGGGTGAATAGGGTAAGGTTTTCTTGGGACATTTGATGAGCAAACGTTCATTCTGAACAATTAAAAATAGTTATAAAAAACATCTTCTAAACATGACCTTTCAACCACCTTGTTCTTCTTTTTTTTGGAGAAGTAATAGGGGGCTTTTGGGATAAACAACGTGAGGGCATTTTTACATATAGAAGAGTATAAATTTTCGTATCCAACTAATCATTGTGTACCCGATCTAAAAAGCTTTTACCATTAAACGGGAACTAACCTTTTAACTTAATTTACAAGATTATTTCTCCAAAAGCTTCCCCGAGAAAGCTTTCTCAATAACCCTTTCTTAGAGCATTTCTCCGCTCAAATTGAATTCTTAATTTCAAGGCACGTGTCTTTGAGATATCTTCCCCTTTTACAATCAACACTATTTATTTAACCGTCTTAATTCAACAGAGAATTTCAATTTGATTGAGAAAAACGCAAATAAAGCACTTTATAAACATATTTTTCCTTGCAGCTCAAAAAAAGGCGACCAACAAGTGTGATTTTAATTGCTTTTGCGAACAAATCTCGAGTGAGAAATAAATAGAATAAACAGAATGTGAGATTGGTGGTTGATAAGAGATCGTTTTAATTTGCTTTTACACAAAGTCATTTTGCCCACAACAATATGCTGAAACAATTGATTCAGCACACATGCGGAGAATAATAAAGATATCGCCACTATCAAGTGGGAATTGTATATCAATTCAGTCGTTTTATGTGTTGTCAAAATTTTGGAGTAGCTTTTTGAATAGTTAATCAAGATAAGCAAAATTAAGCCTAATGAGCTGGAGCTTTTAATGTCTTTTAATACCATTTAAATACGCACGATTTATGTGTGTTTTGTGGATATTTTTAGAAGAGCTTTTTGAGCGGAAAAGAAAATGTAAAAAAAAATCAATTGCAATCATATTTAGGCTATATAAAGAAATAAATTTGTATGGATGTGGAACGCAAAAGCTATTCCATGTAAAGAATTAAGAAAATGTGAGGTTATGTTTTTTTACGCCAAGAAAAATTTATTGAATTTTTTCTTCTCAATATTTTGATTCGTTTTGTGCAATACAGAAATTTTTTAGTTCGTGCGTAACTTACACTAATGGATAGAATACCAATATGAAAAGGAAATAATTTTTCACTGTAAAATAAGGTTATGTTGCATTTTTTTACGTTTTAGTAGTTGTGTAAAATATAATAAAACCACACATTTTTTTTGTTTATTTTAGTTAATTTGTTTTTTTACGCTTCATTGATGTTGATTTATGATTATGCCTATTTTTTACGTTAATTATGTCTTACTTCTTCTCATTTACGCCATATTGCTTAAATTTTATTGTACATGTACATATTTACATACATTTATATACGTTTCAGTGCTGACGTCTAAATAATTTCTCACGTTTTACTATTTACGCTCTGTTGTATTTACGCCCTACGTTTGTTCTACTGCTTATGTTGTATTATTGAAGTCATACTATCCTCATTCATTCAGTTTCTAACGTTTAACTACAAGCTCTCCAATTCTTACAATTACAGGTATTATATACCTACATAGTCTCTACTGCTTACGTTTTACGGCTTATGCTTTACATCTTACACTTTTTTCTTACAATTCAAACTAAATGATGAGTAAGGTAAATTGCATTAATTTCAACACAAAATGCACTAAATGAGTTCTAATTGTTCTTCCTCAAAGAACATTTAATTTCGCATTTTCTTTTTACTTCTGTGTGCTAAAATATCACGTCGCCAGACAAAATAAATGCTAATTAATGGCGAGAAAAAAAGCTTCCGAGATTATACATCACTTAAAGTAATTTACTAAACATTTAGTCTATAAGGTGACCTTTTGCAGTGGACTAAAACAATTCTACGCCCACGTGCTAGCGGGGCAAAATCAATGAGTTTGTCTCCAGAAATGATGCTTCTAAATTTGCCTTATCGTGGGTTTGTTAAGTGTGTGCTGAATTAGGGGGGTTTGTCTTGAGCTGGTTGTGAATATAATCGTGAAAATTTATGATTGTAATTAATTCATATCCATCCCGGGAGGTATAGAGGTGCGATAAGAAAGTCACTCAAAGCTACTTGAGGCACTTCTCATCACATAACATTTTACCCAAAGTCGCTCTCTCTGTCTCTTGGTACGAACCATTGTTGAATTTTCCAAAGCCAAAGAAAAATTTTTGGAAATGGAGGATGTTGGAGGAGAAGAAAAATACTCTCGAAAAATAACATATTCAGCAAGTTGTGTAAATACAGAAATTACTCACAAAGAACGCATTTACACAAGTGAAATAGAGTAGCAGAGAATGAAAGAGAAATAAATGTTTGCCCACGGTGTGTACCTATGGTGCCTATATGTATGAATAAAAAATTTAATGTATTCTTGCTCAAAATTATGTGCATTGCAAATTAATTGTGTGAAGAAGAAAATTGTTGGATTTAAGATATACGAAATTTATTTCATTGAAGAAAAGTGATTTAAGCGAAAGAACATTTTCCGCATGATCTTCCACAGAGAAGAAAAAAAAAAGAATATTTCCTCACATTTCCACACGAGATTTCGTCGCGTTTACGCCCCAAATAAGATTTGATAATCAATTTTTTTTTCGGCAGATTGTCAATCTTTTTGGGGTTCGCGATTGCGCTAAAATGCGTGTGTTCACAATGGTCAAAAAGTGGTTCGATAAGATAAAAGACCGAAGGAGATACACGGCTGTTGAAAGCAATTCGATGGAATTTACTTTCATTGACAAGCGAAATCTTTTCCACAACACTCTCTGGAGCAAATGGAATGGACAAAATTCAATTTTTTTTCTTCTCACACACATCCAACATCCAATTGCGGCAATTTAATTTACCCTCATTCTGTGTCAATTGGCTCGGTATGGAGAAGAAATAAAAAAGAAAATATAAAAAGAGAAATGAGAAGAGCACCCAGTGAGAGCCTTCGCGACTCTGGTAAAATACAAAAATCCCAAGAGGGCGTCAGAGTTGCGATAGCGCCAGTTTATCTTTACCCACCCAAACACTATAGATTGAAGACCATAAATGTGGAAATTCCTTGAAAATCTCCTGCCAAGATGGTGTACGATTGCCAATAAATCGATATTATTTATCACATGCTGAGCATTCTTTTTTTTTTTTCAACTTGATCCACCACGATATTCTCAAAAAATTGTGGGCCACCTTCGCAAAAAAAGCAGTTCAGGAAGCTATATATGTAGGTATGCATTGTATATAGCACAGAGCACTTCTCTAAGTTTTTTCTTTTATTTTTTTATGAACGTCTCGCACAAGAAAATTCAATTAATAATTTAATTAATGTTTACGATAGCTATTAGAGAATTTTACGATGTGTTTAAATTTTTGAAAAGTGACGTGAACGAGGAAGTGCGCAAAATTACGAGAATTCCTCAAGTTTACTTTAACTCCATGCTGACTTCCCAAATGCAATTATCATCAAAATTTTAATGCGATGATCATTCTCTCAGTCATTTCCTCGTCTTCTTATGTTTTCTAATGAATACAATGCATTTTCTTACGTTAGGTTTTTTAAATATTCTTTTGAGAATTTTAGATCTACTTTATAGTTCTAATTTTTAGATAAAAAAAATCGGATATTCTCAACTTCATCAGAAATTTAAAAAAAAAAAAACGAGGGTGTCTCCCTTGCTTTCGTTTTTCGAATTGCTTTCTTTATTAAAATTAAAATTATAACGCAGATTAAAGGAAAAAGTTCAATAAAAACGTAAAAAACTGCGCAAAAAAAACGTACAAAATCGTACTAAAAACGCAAAGAATTTTGAATAAAATACACGAAAAATAAATTTTCAAAAATCGTACAATGCAAAAGCTATGCACAAAATTCAATAAAATGCACAAAATGCAATTAAAATGTGAAAATGTCAGTTAAATTACATAAAGTAGCACAAAAAATGTACAAAAAACCCGAAAAAATGTGAAATAGCATTAAAATCGTTGAAAAGTGTTCAAAACACGAAAATGGCAATAAAATGGAAAAAATTGAAAAAATTTCCAAAGAAAATTTGCAAAATTAAACATAAAAAACACGAAAATGTAAAGAAAATGCGCGAAATTGTAATAAAACGTACAAAGAGCATAAAATTCATTGTTTTGACGTTTTTTTTTTTCTGACGATCCTCAGAAATATTTTGACTCAATTCTTTTATTTTTAAATTCTTCATTAGACTTGACAAAACCAATACATCTAAATTAGCAATGAATAGACGAACTATTCCGATTTTTCTTTTACTTAATTCCTTTAAAGAAACGTATAAAAGGTTCATAAGATAAACACCAATTTTAATTATAACAACTACCGACATCTCTTGGGATTTTTTCCTCACTTCACGATACAGAAATGCCTTCAAACTTTAACCAAAAATAGACTTTTTAATTGCTCCATTAAGTATCGCAACAATATTATTTTAAAAATGTCAATAAAATATCAATAATAAAATTTGAAAAAACCCATTAAAATGTGCCTGTAGAATAATCTAAATGTGACCAAAATGATCCAATCAAATGGGAAACAATTAACCTTTTCATCATTCAACAATTTGACTTAGCCAAGTGTTCTTCCAGTGAGGATATTTTACCCAAAGTTTGTGCCATTTGTGGAGAGAATTTTATGAACATATCCCCTCGTAGAGATCTCAAAGTAATTTATGATCGCAAAATTCACTTTCCAACTCTAATTGAATATTATCTCATCGAGTGACCACTCAATTTTTTGATCATCATTTTATGTTTTACAAATTAATATATGAGCAACTTCCATCTATGGGCCAGACAACTCTACATCGAGACACATTGACGAGGCGGACAGACGAAATTGCCGGGATGATTTAGTGGTACGATAGTGCGAGTGAGGAAGAAATATACCCGCACTTACCACAACAGGGCTTTCTTGGCTTTCATCTGCCTAAAATCCATGGAAGAAATACTTCGTGAGACAGAGAGAGAGAAGACTTCTTGCCCCACGACAATTCACTTCCATTGCTGTGGTCAGTGTTTTTTTTTCTCTTAATTTTCCATTTGTAGAGGAAGTTTTTCGCTAAGAGAGAGAAGAAATGGGAATATGGTCTTACCTTTGGAAGAGATGCCAGAACCTGCTGCTTCACATTCCACACCAACCGATCTGAGGGGAATTGGAGACATTTGGATACATTGAGTTCGGGCACGTGGATGCGAACCAGGAGCCATCCATCGCGTGGCTCTGGTGATCCAGGTGGTGGTGGGTCATCGTCAACTACGAATCCTCCAGGATCCATGGTTCTCTTGCACACTACAGCTTTGCTAATCCTTCGGTGTCTTCATTGAATTGTTTGATGGCCTAAAATGAGAAAGAAAAATAAAAATTATTATTTTATAATTTATTTTAATTATTTTTTATTGTTTCTAAAATTTTTTATAAACATTTTCATTAATAAGATAATTTGTTATCTTTCCCAGATTTTTCCTTGTTTTTCAATTTTTTTCTTATGGGTTTTATTCTGAATAAATATTGGACAAAGCAATAATTCTCATTATTCAGAAACATTTGAAAAAAATCCGTTGAAACGTCGCTGAATGTTTAAAGAGTAACTAATATAATTTTTTTCTTTGAATAAATTGGAAAAACCTTTTGCAAAAATATTCAAGATCTACTGCAAATTTACATTTGTATTATTTTATTAATTAAATACCCCGTCTTTTATAAATATCAAAATAATAAATTCTAAGCTTAATATCTTCATTTTATTCAAGGAAATAAATAATTGACAAAGCTACAATATTTTCCAACCAAGCGGCTATTTTTCCAAAGATTTTCCCTAATAAATTAATTAATTTAGCAATTTTTAATTGACTGAATATTAAAGAGACAGACTTTATCCTAACAAAAAAAAGCCACAAATCACTAGTTAGAGTTCATAAAATTAAGCCAACCACCTGTCGTAATCTCTGAACCCGATGCTAAAATCAACAACATTAGGGAATTATTCGTCTAAAAGAGGTGACATCATAAATGTCACTGAGCACCTCGCAAAAAGTCTCACGTGTTTTTATGGGCATCTAATGTTCCTTTTTTCTGGTCATTACACATTCAAACCCCCTCCTTCTATATTTAAATATCACCTTTTAGATCGCCGCGATGGTTGTTCTTTGATCGATTTTTTTGTTATCTCACCTCCGTAGTCAATTAAATGTCAAACCTGTAAGCTTTTTTTTAGCATGTACCCCCCTTCCCTATTCTCCCAACATAATTAATCCACCAATTGTAATCTCAATATATGTATTTTTTCTGAATTTTAATATTTCTCATATGTTTGCAAGGAGAAGCCGTTGTGGATTAATTGGTTGACTTTTCATCAGACAAATTATTCTACAGCTAATTTAAATATTTTTTTTTTAACATACAAGGGGAACTACAGGTCAATGGAAGGGGAGCTGGATGGAGCTAAAAATGGACAAACAGGTGGATAAGAAACTTATGAGAAAAAGACAATTTATTGTCTTGATACAAGGAAAAATTCAATTTTTAGTATTGAAAGTGTTTTATTTTAGAGAATTATTTTTAATTTTAAAAAGTTTTAAAGTTTTGAATCATTTTTTTTAGTTCAGATGAATTTATTACGATTTTTTGGAAAGTATTCAGAATATTTAGAAAACATTCAGAACATTTTCTAAAAAAAATCCACAGAATATTGTAATTTGAAAAATAACCAGAAAATCTAATTTTGATTCAAAGTTTTTAGATTATTTGTAATAAATACAGAATTACGATATTACATCAACAATAAAGGATTTTATTCGTTTCTGCATGAGAAAACTTCTTATTTGAAAAAGATAAAAAATCTTCAGAAAGACATTCAGTGTTTTTCACTGAAATTAGACAGCTTAAGACTGGGTTATGGGGGGGTAGGTAAGGGGGGTTACAAAAAAAAACTGAAATTAGACGAGAAAATTTAGCAAAAACCTGATTAAAAATACAAACAATGACGTCATCAGTATTATATTTTTTTCAATTTAATAAATTAAGCATAAAGAACTCTTAAAAACTCAACTAACAAGTCTAAGAATAAGTGATTTCTGATTCTTTTCTGGTTCTCGGTATGTAGTATTATAACAAAAGGCACAATATTGACGTTATTGTTTAATTTTTTTCTTGCAAATTCTCAGAGAATTTTTTCAGCTGATCCCAATGGTAAATGGAAAGATTCTTCGGCAAATTTCTTATTTTTCTTTGTTTCTATTTCTACAAGACTGTGTATGAGAAATTTTCCAATACAGAAGAACATAAACTTCTATTGAAGGAAAATCTTCATTTCTACTAGAATCTCAATTCCCTTTGATAAAGCTTAACGAACATTTACGAAGCTTCATCAAAAATAAAATTGATTCACTCCTGCAATTGTGAAGAGGAGACAATTTATCCCTGATTGAGATTTTCTCTCACAAGATGAGGGAATTTTTTCTTTAGTGTGAAAATCAACGGACGGAAATCCTTCTTTTCCTTTCCCCCAAACAATGGAACTCAATCAGTCATTGTGTGTGTGTGGAAAAACTCAGCTTTAGCTTATGTCGTGAAACTTTTTCCTGAGCCTCGAAATAAACACAAATTGGCCACTTCCTCATTTTGGCTTTTTATGCGAGGGAGCACAAAGTGACAGCGCTTTGGAAATGGTAATAGTAGTAGAGAAAATATATAGAGCATGATTGCGGTGGAGAGGAACTGTGGAGGCATTCGGTAGATAAACACCAATTTCGCTTGATGAGGTCAATTTTGTCCTTGGGAATTTGTGGGACACGCGAGGAGCGGAATTTCGCGAGATGTAACAAAAGCGACAAAAGTCACAGAACTATAATTGCGCCAATTGAATGGAGCAAAACGAATTTTCCATGATTGACCGGGTACAACACCGGGGGCAGAAATGTCACATGGTGGCGAATTGATATGGTTTGTATTTGCATGAGACGTACCAATTTAGGAAGTTTGGTTTTTTGCACACTCCCAGCCAGAAAAAAAATCAACTTATTCGGAGACGATCTCAATGTCACATCAGACACGCACGATTTTTTTTTCTCTGCTGTTGAACATTAAATAAATCAGCCCCGCGAACAGGTGCGGAGATCGCGTCAACAATGGGGCTGTAAAAGGTGGATTAGATAGGAGGAGCAGCAGGTACAATACCAAAAAAAATCAAGAATTAATATAGTGCTTGATATACTATCATTGGCGACACGCGAAATGTAGCACAGAGATGGTGCCATAGAGGTCAAACAAATAAACCGCGTGTCGAAGGAGGAAACCCATCGAGAGATCTTTTTGTCAATTACTTCCATGGAGATCAACGATAAATATTGGCTTTTAGTGACTTTCCTTGACTTTCAGGGTCTCTCTCACTTTTTTTTTCTTCATCGTCGTCGCTAGTTGTCTTTCATCTACATACATTTTCACGTCCTCCCACCTGGCGCGAGAGCTTTTTGACTCTGCGTGCGGTGGTATTTGTATGCAAAAGAGATGGATGGTGAGAAAATTGGACGAACACCCAAGCACTGAATTTTATTATCGATGGAATTTTTTCTCAGGTGCTCGTCCGAACTGTTGCAATGTCCAGAAATTAATTCACGGGAGTGTTTTATGGCCCGTGGTCTCAGGCATTGAGTAAGTTTTTTTGTTTCCCAAAGCTTGTGATACTTTAATTCACATTGGGTGTCGCTTTGGTAGCTCTGCAGGCCGTTTTTATTCATCAACACTTTGGTCTCAAAAGATTATGAAAAGGTACTTAATTCAACACCAATATAATACTCTCAATTAATGCGATGAGTTGAGAAATATTGTGGGAATTGTATTTGAGATGAGTCTGATGATGCTTTTTAGATGGAGCGAGAATTGTAATGTGAAGTGCTTTAGAAGGGCTCTTTTTTGGGTAATGACACAAACCCATGGTAACCGACAATTTCATTACAAAGTAATATTAAATTTGTAACAAGTATTAGGTGAGATCACTTATTACAGCCCATATATTGTGAGCAAGAGAGCAAAGACAGTGAATGGCATTATAATTGGTGAAAGCTTTGAACTTTGAGCTAAAACCAAAATATATAGAACTTTATTGAAGTAGGCATAAAGCTTCTTCTTTATACTAAATTTTAATTAATATTAAATTTCTAATTTCTTCATAATTAAACAATTTTCTACAACAAGAAGAACCAGTAAAATCTTGTCATTCAAAGAAAGTCTATTGAAATTCTAAAATAATTTTTTAGATAGGGTTTTTATGTAGATGCTTCAGGTGTATATGCTTCATAGGATTTTATATTATTTTTTTTAGTTAATAACAAAGAAGAAAGAAATTCAACAAGAAATTTAAATATAATCTTCGAAAGAATCCTTTAAAAAATCGCATTTGTTAAAACATTTATTTGAAATAAATTTTAATTTCTGCAATCGTTTTAATGCTTTATGAACTTATGCTTCATTCATTTATGTTATGACGATTTTTTACGTTTATTAACCAAGATATGATTTCTGTGATTGAATATTAAATTGAAGATTTTAAAAACAAATATTTAAATATGCATATGCTCCATCTGTGTATGCTTCATGACATTTTGTATCAGTATCTTCATTTATTTAAAAAAAAAAACAAAATATTTTTGAAGTTATAGTAGAAGTACTGAAAAAAATCTGCTTTAAAAAGAAATAAAAATGCTTCATGCGCATATGCTTTATGAGTTTGAGTATAATTAAAGTATGATATTATCATTATCTTTTTTTTTTCAATCTGGGAAAACAATTATACCTGATCCAAAAAAGATATTCAAAAGATATAAATAATTTTTAATATAAGAATAATTCTTTTGTTTCATAAGCATATGCTTCATTCATTTTCTTATATTGTAAGTCTGGCCTCATCATATTTATTAAACAGATAAAAAAAACTAAAGGCAATAGAAAGTGGTACAAATCTAAAAGAGAATTTCCCAAAGAAGAACAAGAAAATCCCAATAATCCGCCTTTACAAGAATTTCCCGGAAAACAGACCCACATTTAGAGAAAAAGAAACTTTCCTCCAGACATCTCTCTCTCTCATCTCATTCTCTGAGTCAAAGCTTCTTTGTCTCCAATTAATGTAATCTGTGATGAATGTTTGTGTATCTGATATCTTTAGATAAATTGCTCGTTGTTGCCTATTATCTCACACAACCACTGCATTTCCCTCTTGCGAGCCCCCAGAAAAACTTGCGTTGGATATGCGCGTCGTGTCTCTTTGGAGAGAAAAAAAAATATTGTGCTCAAGTGTATGGCTCCAGGGAGAAGCTTCTATTGCTTCTTGTTTGGTAAACAAAATGCGATGAAAAAAAAAGTGCGTTGGAAGCTCGAGTACCGAGGACTTCGAGGATGAGTGATGGATGTTTCCTTTCGAGGACCAGAAGTCACGGTTTGCGACGCCGAATCCCGACATGGACGAGATATTGTCATGGCAACGTCCTCATTGATTTCTCTCACCCAGGATAGACGCACACCTCTTTTGCTTTATGTTATATTTTTCTTTCTTCGCCTTAACTTCTTCAGCTGGTGCTCTCCGCTATATGAAAAAATTAATTTCAACCATGCCAGCAGGAGCATTTGAGAGCCATTGGTGTCTGGTACTACGGAAAAACCCCAAGAGCTGAGTAATTGTACGGGAAATGAGGTTAAAAGTTGCACATAGAAGCCCTCACTATATGATGTATTTGCTCGGAGAGAGCATTAGTTATGGCATAGCTAAGTGTCGCTCTTTGCTGCCTTTGGGGATTATGTTGTTGGTACGTATATAGCTAAAATTATGTTCTTTCTCCCATTTGCCATGCAATTTACGAAAAAGGCAAGCAAACGAGGTGGAGAATTCATTTATCAAAAAGTTCCATTTATTATTGGAAAAAATTGAAGAATGTAATCAATGCTCCTGTGCAAAATATTCATATATAGTGTAAAAGCTCTCTGCTATAAGCCCTTAACTAGTCTATAACAAAATGTAATCTAGTTTCAATCAATGATAAATTAATAAGAAGATAATAATGCAAACACATCAACGAGAAAGTCCTTTCATAACTTATTCAATTCTACTTAATAATTTACGTTAGAATCAATCGATTGAACCCATTTCTGCCACCTCTTAAAACTATTTAATACAGTTAAAAAAATATTCAAGAATATTAGTTTTCTAGAACAAAATAATAATAACAAAAGGAACCCTAACAACGAGTTTTCGATGAAAATAAAGTTGATAAATTATCAAGAATTTTAAGAAATTTCAGGTTATGAATTTTGTAAGAAAAATCTCAAAAGAAAATTGGGAAAATTATGAAATTTAACGTTGAAACTCTTAAATAAAACTAATTTAAATGATAAAAAATATACTTGTCTAACAAATGCTGCTCTTACGATTTTCATGAAAAATCGTTCAAGCAGTTTTGTTTAAAAATTAAGACAGATTTTTAATCATTTAAAAATTCAACATTTTTTATAGTAGACTGATTTTTTTTGGGAATTAAATTGATTATAGTATAATACGGAAATAAAATAAAATAAAATAAATTTTATAGAAAGAAAAATCATTTTTAAAATTCATCTAAAATGTATTTAAAATGGAACACCCGTTGTAAATGGGTTAATGAGGAAAATTCGCATGATACTTTATGAGAACCTGCACACATGCTACATTAAATAAGTGCATAGTAATTTACTTATTCATTTTTCCATGCTTCAATGTATACGTTGTAAGTGATTTATTTTTATCAGATTGAACCCTTTTGACAGGGTGTTCCAACATGAGTGCATTTATTCCCAAAGGGGAAATGGGTTAATTAAATAATAAAACAGTACCAAGAACCCAATTTTAATTTCCCCACCAGAGGGCCTTTAGCTAATACACCGCCATCTAGTATGAAATTTGTGTTGTCAAGCAAAACTGGCACTAAATCATTTTCTAATAATAAAAAGAATGATCTCATAGAGTCAGTAAATTATTTTGAAATTCTTCCACGATTTATTAGCTGGCATTTAGTATACCTTTCCTTTCAACTATTATTTTACGACAGTAACACGTTCTAAATTGAATTGTGAAACATTTAGCAGGAAAAGTCCGCGAAAACTCTGTTCAAACGTCCATCTAACTGCCCTGGTCGTGTTGTATTTTTCGCATTTTCCTCTCCGCATGTTGTTGCTGTTTTAATAGTGCTGTGAGAGCTGACCGAGTGCTCTGAACTCTATACACTGTAATGTCGGTAATTGAATTAAAAGAAAAACCTTGTGTGACTGCAGGAAAATTGGGGACACCGCTGAAAGAATTCAAAAATGATGCTTAAAACTGCAGGAAGGAATGACCTTTACTGTACGGCAAAGTGCACCGTGCAAAAATTGCAGGTAGAGAGGAGACATTTAGAGGCCTAATTAGATACTAATCATAGTTGGGGACAACGGTATATAATGGGCGAAGAAATGACCATAAAATAAATAAAATAATCTGTGTGGAAAACAAGTTTCTTAGTGCCAAGAAATTGCCTTTGAGACACTCCAACATCACACCGTCTTCTATGGTGAACGCCGTAATATGCACACACATTTTCATATGAATGGAGTGTGAGCAAAAAAAAACTGCCGCGCACATAAATTGAATTTCAAATGTGGTTCAATCTTGCATAATCATAATGCAGAGTAATACAACAATTTAACCACATTTTATTTCTCACTAAAAATACATCATATGTCTTGTCTTTTCAATCCAGCGCGCGTAGTTCAGCACGGTGGAAGGAAAAAAAAAAGAGATTATAACCCACCAATTTACTGATTTATTTACGTGATATTGTTGAAGGAAAGTTTTATTCTTTGTGTGGATTTTCTATTGATTTCTTGAAGTCACCTTTAGTGAGTAAGATATCAGGTAGATGTAGGTAAACAAATACTTTTATCGATAATTCTGAGAATGATTCATGATAATAAAAATCTACTAAGCAAAAATTGTAAAAAAAAAGAAACTCTGTTGAATGAGGATTAGTTTTGTATTTACTCAGCGGATATATACATATATATTGTATATTTTATTTTGATAAAATACCACAGAAAATGATTCAGAGAATATTGTGAGATAAGCTGGTGTTTTTGAGAGCATTTTAAATTAATTAAATTCCGCAAATTCCTCAGAATGTATTTTGTTTTTCATTCTTAGATATTTCTGCGTAAAAACCGCAAAATAATAAAACTATAGCTTAATAAACTCTGCGGAAAAATTGACAATAAATATTTCCATATAGATAGTGCGGTGTTAAATACAAAATAGAGTTTTCAGGGATTTTTCACTTAGAATGATCAAAAAAATTAATCAAAAGGACTTTTTAATTAACATAAAAAATTATGGAACAAAATCCTATGCAAATTGATTCAAAGTATAGCCTGTATTTAATCCTTATTTGATCCCAAGGATCAATGTTAAGACGTCAAAAACAATGAAGAAGACATGAAGCAAAATAAAACAATTTATGTATTTCTGTGCCTTGATTCTAATATGATATGCAATTTTTCTACGTTATTTATGAAACAATTTTTATACTTTTCATCTAACAATTAGTTTTCTTTTTGGGTTTTTCCTGCACAAAAATATCACAGAAATATCTTCTCAAAAAATTCGAGAGAAGTGCTCAGTTTCATATCAGAATTTACCTACTAGAATGGAAATAAAAATTAATTTCGATTGCCTCATAAAAACCAAATTCTAAGGCCTTGTTATGATTTATTGAAGGAATTTTAGGTTAGTTTTCTTTGGATTATAAATTTAGTTAGCTTCTTAAGAAGCTACCTATAAGGACATGAAAATTTGAAAATTTTTAGTCTCACAATCAGGGAATGCGACTAAAGGCTCCAACAGATGGACGAGAATTTCCTCGTGCGGTGCGGCGCGGCGAGGTTTTCGTGGCCCATCGTCGCTTCGGATTGGCCGAAAAACGTTCTCGCACGGTGCGGTGAGAGTGTGTGAGCCATCTCTCGCTTCTGATTGGCCGAAAACCTCGCCGCACCGCACCGCACGAGGAATTTCTCGTCCATCTGTTGGAGCCTTAAAACTATCCTTAAAAGCATTTTTTTTTAATTTTTTAAGTTTTGTTTTGAATTAATTTTCTTATGAAATAATAATTTATTTTTCTTCTTCATCTCGAGAATGCAACACTGGAGCATGAGGGAATAAAAGAAAAATGCTCTATCGCATTAGAATAGAACTAAAAATTAAATTTTAAGAACTTCGAACATAACTACATATACTAAAAAGCTTTTGTATTGAGTAGCAACAGATTTAAGCTAGTTTTCTTACTCGTTATGTTAAAGAAAATGCAGAGAAATGAAGCAAGAAAATATATCTTACAAAAGAAATTAAATTTAAATACAAAAACCCCGAATAAAACTAATCCAATAAGCATTTTTTCTTATTAAGTTTCAAGACTTTAAGGCTGGTTTACTTAAAAAAAAAAATAATTCATATTTTTTTCTGCTTATACAATTTTTTTTGCAATTATGTATAAAATTAAAAAAAAAACGTATCAAATTATTCATTGCACTGCATGAAGGATAAAGGATATGATGTTCATGATAAATTCACAGGAAGCATCAAAATTTGAAAACTTTATCTCTCCTCTTGCAATCCATATCTCTCCCCAGGGAGGAAGTTGGTATGGAATCTCCATGAAAAATTCATTTGAAATAAATTTTCCACCAAATCCCCAAAAATCCATTACGCCATCATCAGCATGCTCTTGTGGGAAAATGCCAAGAAAATTCACGAAAGGAAGTGAGCGTTACATACAAGAATAATTTCACATACATACATACATAGCACATTGCATAGAAAGCAGTTATTATGTTGGTTTCTTGGAAGGAAAAGAAAACTTCCCCCATAGCATGTTGTGTGGAGTAATTTTCACCCAATTTCAACTCATTTGATGTGGTAGAGTTAGAATTCATGTAATTCTAGTCATTTGCAATCTCACCCTGAGCATTGAGTTTCATTAAACACAAAATAACCCCGGATTTTATCTTTTCACCAACCATTGGGCGTCTGTTTGTTTCTTCTCCATTTCATCCAACAACAAAATATACCCACATGTGGTGCGCATGGTCTTGAAATTTGCATGTTAGAGAGAAAACATCCCCATCATTATCATGTGGGACTTGCTGTCTAATCTTGAACTCTATAGCTGCTCTATACTAATTTAACAGTCGAGACAGCAAAAACATTCAACGATGGAGAATCGTAAGCAAAGAAAAGGAGGAATTTTTGCAAGAAAAAAATATTTGTCTGAAATCTCAAGAGAAATTCAAACTTCTCCGGGGGGATTTCTTGTTTTTGCTAGACTTCCAACCAAGTGATTGATTCTAGCTAATAAGAATGGCGTTATGTGATGAAGAAAAGTCTGTTGTATTAGAAAATCATCACCTGGGCGGAACGCAGCGTTGAAAATTGAATCAAATTCTCCCGATTACCGCAATAATGATAGCAAACGGGTTAAAATAAAAAATATAAGAAACCAAACGAGAAGGTCAAATAACGTATCACAAGCTCATCGTCTTCTTTTCTTTTCTGTCCATCCGCAGCCAAGTCCGCGGCTCGATGACCATTTGCATGATTCACTGAATTAATATTCAAGAAAAGAAAAGAATAAAAAAAAAACATACCAACAAAAAGAGTCGGAGATAGAGAGATGAAAACCTTTTTCCACCACAACTTGGGAAGAGTCTTCAGAGAAAATATCATTAATTTTGGAGACGAACGAGGGCTAATTTGTAAAATGAAATCTAGATTATTAAGGCCTAAATAGTGTGAGAAGTTTATTCTTTATTAGAAATTCTTGTAGATTGTTTTTGCATTAAAGAGCTCATTTTGAAACATTAGATTTTTGGGTGTTCTCAATTTGATGCAATTAAGATAAGCAAAATTAGTGCAAAGAGGTTAGATAAGAGTGATAGAACTAGGGCCTAATAGGGCTAACAGTTTAAAGTTTACGTAATTAATTCTTATGTGAATTTTAGTTTGAAATTTTTGGTATGCTTTAAAGCTCACTGCGACCTTTATTATTTCAGCCAAAAACTCCAAAGTTAAATAACAAAAACATTTTTTGCTTTGATTTATTTATTTTTCAAAAGACTTTAATTATTTATTAACATTTTTAATAATTTTTTTCAATATTAAATATTTGCTGACAAAACGATATCCTTCGCTGAATAAAAATAGAAATGCTGATAAATTGTGAAAAATTATATTTCATAAAAACGAAATATTGGGCCTTATTCAGCGACCAAGAAACCCTTGAAATTCGCTTGAAATCTTGAAATTTCAGTACAAAATTTAAAGATTTCAAGAGTTTCTTGGTCGCTGAATTAGGCCCATTTTCCCAGTTTTTTTTTTAAATTATTAACTATTCCCTGAAGATTGGAAAGGTCAAGAAGACTGCCTTTTTATATATAATTTATTGCTCATCATAAGAATTGTTGGCTGACAAATTAACAGTATTTGCTTACAACATGGATTGTGCTGTCAAAATGAATTAACTTCATACTACTTGCTGACACAATAAATTATTTCTTTTTCCTTAAAAAAACTAAAACTTATTTATATGTGTTGAAATATTGGCTGACAAAATAAACAATTTTCGGATAAAATCATTTACTGGCTGACAAAAAGTTATTGAAGAAAAAATATAAAATTTGGTAATAAAAGAAACTACTTGCTGACAAAATTCATTACTTGCTGACCAAAATTTTGGAATAAAAATAGCATTATTAAAATCACAGCTGATTAAAAAAAAACGTTGAATTAGACTGAATTCTTTTGGTAAAGCATTTTTGAAACTACTAATTAGGTTTGCTGACAAAAATTAACATTTGCTGAATAAGACAAAAAAGGAATTACATTTACCTATAAAACCGTACCTACATAATTCTTTAAAAAAAAAAGAATTTCTTGTAGAAAAATATAAAAATGTCTCAATTATGTTGCAATAACTTGTAAATAATTAATGGGTCAGACGGGTTAACTTTTTCGACAAGAAAATGACTCCGAGTATTATACCGGTGTTTAACGTATTAAACGAAGTGTCGCTTAAGGAGTTAATCTTATTTCTAATTTTTACCCCTAAAATTTTTCCACTCATTTCTCACCAAGAAAATGCTTTTCATTGTACTACAATTGAAAATTTAATCACAAAAACTTTAATTTTTAATATTGAGCAACAACGCCCTAAAGTTGAGAGCTTTTCAAGCACAAATGGAACTTCAAAGAAAGCTCGTATTGCCGAAAGGTCAGCTACTGCTTCTGATTCGCTGCCACTTCCAAAATATCTTCAGAGATCGATTTTCCTCAACAATAAGTGACTTTGTCAATCACAGGCGGTATGTTCTTTTATTCATTTAACACAGTGGTGTCTCAGCCCACCATTCGGTTCGAAAAATATAATTCAAGGTTCTCCGTTTCATGGGTCATCCAAAAATGTTCTGCATTCAATCCAATACTTAATTGAACGTAATCAACCGAATAATTAATTGGAGTGTGTGTGTGAAAGAAATGCGTCTTGAAGAAATTGTTGGATTATACCGTAATATGGGGGAAATTCCGCGTGGAAAAGGTCTATCATTAAATATTACGATATAGGTGTTATATGTATTCCGCCAAGGATCAAATGGAATCTTTTTGGCTCAAGCTGAAGGAATAAAAATCAATATTTGATGAATTCTGCTGCCTTCTCCCCTAAATCATCCCGTTTTTATCACGAACACTTTCACTCCAAATGCGTGGCGGGTTTTTATTTAACCCTTAACAAGCCAGGACCTTGGTCCGTGTTTTTTTTTTTTAGCCACAACACTTTTCTCCGGGACTTTTTTATGGGATGTATAAAAAATCTTTCACACAGGGTGTTTGAGTATTGAGAAAACACCCGTGTTCAGGAGAAAACTGGGTGGGTGTCCTTTTCCACATATATATGTATGTATATACAACAGGGACGATCGATAAAATTGCCGCCATTGCATGAGACCATCGCACCAACACCCAAAACATCCTCCCACCCTTCCAAAAAAAAACATTTTCTGCGACTTCTCGTGAATCAGTACTTGTAAATTTGTGCTAATAGCTTAAGTAAATTCTGAATAATAGGAGAATTTTGCTGTATATCCGCGAATACCACCATTTCTTACGGAGAAATATCGGAGAAGAAGAAAAAAAATGTGAGAGTAAACATAAAAAAAACAAAGTTTACAGTACCTAACAAAAAAGGTATTCCATTATGTCATTCGTTGACCGTTTGACGATGCCAAAAATCGATGAAATGCTGTGCCACTCGAATTAATTATCCAAAAAGACGAGGAGATCCAATACGACACACTTTCGGGCCTTTGCTCCGCACAGATTTAACAAGTTTTTATTTTCACGGGTTTTTTCTTAAACCAAAAGACACTAATCACCTTAAGAAACACTTCTACTCCTAAAAAAAAACACTTCTTTTACGGTCTTTTACGGAAATATCATCCGTGAAAGTCCTTTTCACTTTTCTTTTTTTCTTTTTTTTAAATTTAAACCAAGCCTACAAATCCGGACCGGACCGTTTTTTCTTTGCAGTATCCGGGATGAAAATGAGGCACTTTACGAGTCTCCAGGTGAAGTTAATTCAAAAGAAGAATGCTAAATTTCCAATTCTAACGTGAGATTTTTCATAAAAAATCTCACCGAGTGACGTTTCACTTGGGACCAGGATGAACCTGTCAAAAATTTACAGTCCTGACTTCACGCACGCACAATTTTTAAATTTTTTTCGCACGTGAAAAAACGGACAAGACAGGAAAAGAGAACAGTTTTCAATTTAAACAACAAAAAAGGTGATAAAAGCACTTTTGATGTATAAAAAAAATTCTTCTAGACGTACGATACAAACTCACTCATTGCACATTCGCCTCAAACTGATTCCACTCTCCGCGGTTTCATATTACGGTGTCAAGTTGGCTCTCTTTACGCTATAGTGTTGTCCCGTTTTAGCACTACTCACACAAGTAGCTAAACATACAACATTCTTTTGGGAAATTCTTTCAAAAAACGATCTGATTAAAAATTTTTAAAGAAATTTGAACTTGGATTTATATTTCCGTTAAATTTCTTAATTTTTTATCATTCATTATTTAATTTCTTTTAAATATTTCGGCCCTTTGAACGATTTTGCTTTATTATTACTTCTTTTTCGCGCAGACGTACTCCAAGACAATGTAGAAGAGAGATAACATTATGTGAACAGGTAGTACGATCCATGAAACACATATAGGAATGAAAGAGATAAATAAACATTTCAGCACACAGAGAGATGAATCTCTTGGACCGAATATGTACTCCTCAGCTTCTTTTCCTTCTTTTCTAATGTAACGCCAAGGGGCCACGTCCAAGTGAGATGCGTTGTAGGTCACAAAACAAAGAATGGTGCAAAGTATCGTTTCGTCTCGCTCTGGGGCAAAATTGAAATTGAAACTGAATTTATGGAGACATTGCGGAAAATTGCTTCAAGGATCGTCTGGAGACAAAAGAAAATCGCATCTAATGAGAATCTCTCACCTGCATTCACATAAAGTTCTCAAGTCAAACACCTCTGCAAGACCTCTACGAGACCTCTCTCTGTAAGACATAATTCTTAACACTTCAAACGCCATGCGAGTCATTTCCTTGAAAAGCGACAAATATTTTTTAAATAATTTTTTTTCAAGCAATAAAACATTAAAATGTCAAAAAACAACACTCGCTTTCATTATTTATTCCTCCATGTTAAAGCATCGTAACAGCAATTAAAATTTCATGATCGTTTTTATTCGCACACTGCACAAAAAGCACTGTTGGTCAGCGAAGAGCATTAAAAATTCATTTTTGTTTTAACAAATAAATGAAGCTGTATAAGAAAAATCACAAATGAAAAATGTTGAACTTATTTTATTAGAGATTTATTAGCTGGTGTACCTCATACGTTTTTTTTGCTGCTTTAAAACCCTTTCGTAAACCTAGGGTCATGTTCTGCGGAAGACATGAAACATTGCGTGAAACATTGCATTTTCTTGAATATCTCAACATGAGACATTGAAACATGCAATCTTACTGAGATATAAGTCTGTAGGTGCTCTCAGAAGACATTTTTCTTTGCCAAAACGTCTTCCTTGGCATCTTGTAGGATAATTTAATACATTTCTAACTTTGCAAATTTAACAAATTTATTTAAATTCAGGAAAATATAATGTTTCAATTTGGGGTCATAGTATGACCCAATGCACGTCAAGAGGTTAAATTAATTTAATTTTACTTCCTATTAGGCCTCTGAGAGCACATATAGAAGTCAATCATAACGCGTCCAGTTATAAGAGTTGGTGTCCCACAACGTATAGAAGTTTGTTTATGCGATGTAATACTATTTGTGAGCAGAATTAGTAGGCAAAGTTGATTTTTTTGGGAAATTCAGCAATTTGATGCATAAAAATGGTCATATCTCTAGTTCTATAACACCTACAGAAATTTCGTGACTAGTTTTGGAAAGGTCCTGAAATAAGCTATAATATGATATATATCTCAGTGATTTTCAAGGTCACCCGTAGAACACAAAATGGCGGATTTTTGTTTCACAAAAAGAGTTTTTCGCACTTTTCGTCCTGAAGAAATGGTTCTAGAGGTTTCTGATGTTTTAGAAACTTGTAGATAATTGCGAAACCTTTAATTTGATACCAAGTTGAGTCAAATCGGGCAAGCGGTTCAAAAGATATGGTGCTTAGAACTTTTCAAATGCAAGAATTTTTCAAATATCCATATCTTCTAAACGGCGACATAGATTTTCTTCATTTTCGGACTGGTGAAAGATATTGAGTCAGGCCACAACATATCAAAATTTAAAGAAAATCGATGATGGGGATTCGGAGATATTGCCCCTTAAAATTAGGCAATTTTTGTTTTTGATTTTAGCGCCTCTTGCGGATGTTTTTGGAACTTGGAATGTTCTAGACAGTTGTAGGGCTTCCCAATACCTTTCATTTGACACCAAGATGGTTAAAATCGATCAAGCCGTTCTCAAGTTATATCGAAAAAACACTTTTTGCTTTAGACCGCCATATTTGCTAAACGGCTTGACCGATTGTCAAGTATGAATTGTTGATGAAAACGTCTCACTGAGCCCTATAACATACTAAAATTTCAGACCTCTAGCTATAAGGGAACTGATTGACGGTGTTTCAAAATGGCGGACGGCGGCCATCTTGGATTTTAAAAATGCGAAAAAATGAAATTTTACACCCACATTTCTATAGAAAACTTCAAACCGGAAGTCTCTATCTGTTACCGTTCTTGAGCTATAAGGCAAAATGTGGAGTCCGGGCCGGCAGGCCGGCCGGCAGGCCGGCCGGATCAAAATTTTTCCACCACCATTTTCAGAATGTGGGTTGTCTAAAACGTGCTCATACTAAGTTTGAGCCCGATCTGAGGTGGTCGGTTTTTCCGACGATTACAATACTTGGTGTTGGCCACGAAGTGGAACACCAACTAATAACTATCAAGAACAAAAATAATGTTTCCAACGCAAAAAACTTAAGTTTTAGCATAATCAATCCTTTCGTGTCCACTCTGAAACATAAAGACCGTAAAACATTAAGCTTAAAGGTTTTCTTTAATTTATTTCGAATACAAAATTAACGTATTATCACGTTGTTTGTCATGAAAATTGATCGAATTCTCATAGAAGAAAATTAATAGATAAAGTACTGGGAAATTATAATGTTTCATATTTTGGTAAGAGTACGGCCAATTTGTCGTTAAAGGGTTAAGAACTGACAAAATAAATTATTAGAAGCAAAATTGTTAGATTGGGTTGATGTCAAGCCAATAGTTCTTAAAGTGTTAATTCTTATATTTCCGATATGTTTTTTTAGCCTTTTGATTTAAATGGTAAATAGAGATTAACACTGTTAACCCTTTGTGACCACTAGACACATTTTAGAGTGTCAAAGTGTCTGATTTTCAATGTAAAGCTTTATAAAAAAAAAGAAAATAAACTTAAAATAATCTTTAAAAAAAATTATCGGAATTACAAAACCATTTCATCATTGTTTTTTTTCCACTTCTTGAGCATCAAGCATATGCTTCATTTAATACTTAGGCTTTTTTTTCATTCTTCTTGAGAAAATGTCCAAAATTTTAGCAATATATGCTACACAAGACTTTTTTAACATCCATCGGCATCCTTGTTCTCTATTTAATATATAAGCTACCTATATTAAGCTCCTGTTGTCGATGTTTCTGATTGTATCAGAAGCCAAAATATACAGTTGCTCCATCGATTTAAGCTTCATTGGTGGTCATCCTGTCATACTATCCAGAATGTGGCTCTGCGTCTACCTGCACGAGGCCACCAAAATTCTTATTTGAAAAACAGAGCAAATCTTGACATCAATATGAGAAAAAAGCAATTTAATGTTCTTACCATCGATCTATTAAAAAACCATGAGTCAAGACCATGATGTGCAGAAAAAAATCCATCACTTGGCTTTTTTTGGGGCGCAAGAAATGTAAATTGAAGTGTAAGAATCAAGAATCTTTTTTTTTCAACCTCCAAGCATTAGGCAAAAAAAATCCAAACTGTTTGTTCTCAAGTTAAAATTTCTTTGCCGCAAGAATTCTGTCATAGTTGAATTGATTCAGCGGTGTGGAGAGTTCTTTGTGGATTTCTCTTCTGGGGGAACTTCTTTGCGTTTTATGTGTGGTGTCTCTTTGGCAAACACGTTCGCCCACTCGTGCTCGCAATCAGTTCGCCACCTCTCCATGGCGACCTGAGCACACGCACCAACCAATAAATCCCACTCGCGCTTTTATTTATCTTCCCTTCGTCTCACAACGCGGGAAACGGTGGGCATGAGGAGGATTGGAATTCACTTTGGAGATTCATCCTCGAGTGTCGCGCCAAAATGGTCCGAGACGCGTTTCCCCCTTTGGGACGGTAAATTGATTTTCCCACGAAGCTCCTCAGGCAAATTTAATCAGCCTCCGTCGAACTTTTTTTTTAATTCCTCTTCCATATTTACCCAGTCCTTGCCGAAACTGCCCGAAGGAATTAAATTTTAAGGATTTTTTGGGTGGGAAAAGCTCTCGGAAAAATTCAATTGGAAAGCTCCCTTAAATAATGATTTAATTAGCATAGTAGAGCCTATTTGTTCTTATTCTGTTTCAAATTCTTTAATTTAGAGATAATTTAAAAAGGAGTTTAGTCACTTTAAATCAATTACATGAATTTTAATTTACTTTTTTTTACATAGAGCATACACGTCACTGCTCCAATCGATGATCTATTTCAATCAGAATTTTAACGTTCAGCATAAAAACATAATTAAACTAAAAGCATTTAATATTATTCAATTAATATCCCATATATAGCTCAAATATTCGTCTACTGTAAAATTTTGCTCATATAGTGATAATGAATTAATATTAAATTAAGCTACCAAGCTAAATAGTGAAATACGTCATTTATTGAAGCATTGATGCATATGATTTATGTATAGGGGAGACCGGGGCTAATAAAGTCACTTAAGGGTTTGGAAAAAGCCTAAAATATCATATTTCCTAGCTAGATAGAACAAAATGGTCTGAGAAAAAGTTTTTTTTTTTTTTTTTTTTTTTTTTTCGCCACCCACCCACCCGATGCGAAAAAGGCCCTCATTCGTAGAATATTTGAGGCCGCGGTCAAGCAATTGAATCCTGAAATTGTAACAAAAAACATACAAAAGCGTCACACTAAACATTCATACCACTCTCTTCTAAGAACTCAACTAAACCCCACAGTGCTTGCTCGTTCCTATCAACTATGCATCTGCGAAGAAAAACAGAACTTCGTGTAGTACTATCATTTGATACCGGAACCACAATTCTTTGCCTACCTAGGGAATATTTAGAACAGTCAAACAGTGCGTGATCAATGTCTTCTACGACTCCACATACATCACATAGCGCGGTCTCTACAATGTTAAATCTGCCCAGATGCGCAGCAGTTCTTGTATGGCCTGAAACAAGTCTAGATATTTTTACAATCACATTGCGTTTCATGTCCCATCTGTCTTTAAACCAAGGATTTAGTGAAACTTCAGACAATATCGAGAAACAATGCCTACCCTTATCACTTTCCCTCCACATGGTTTGCCATTTCTCAATTGCTTTCTCCCTGAACTTAGCGTGCCAATCACCTGGCATGACTTCAGTATCTTGTTCTGTTGGCAATTCCGTGGCATTTCTTGCGAGCTTATCTGCGATTTCATTGCCCGGTATACGTGAATGTCCAGGTACCCATAGAAACCATACACTCACGCTGCGATTTTCGAGAGAACTTATTAAACTTACTATACGAGCTAGTAGTTTGGATGTTCGATCCCCTGATTGCTTGCATGCGTTCTTCACAGTCTCAATTGCGGACTTACAATCAGTTATAATGCAAATCTTCGGCGCGTCAACCACAGTCTCAACTGCACGTTCTAGAGCCAATACAAAAGCCATTAATTCTGCAGTGTAACTAGAGGATGGGGTTTTCAATCGAATCGTATTTTGCCATCGTGAACGTTCTTCAAAGGCTGCAGCCCCTGCAGATTCATTCAACAGTGAACCGTCTGTATAAAACAAAGGAGCATTACCAAATTCCCTTCGGTTTAGAGTTTCGTACAGGTAGTGCTGAGACACATTTGCTCGTAGCTCCTTCTCAATATCTTTGACGCATTCCCACACATCGAAACAGACATTTACGCTGACCTCATTCACGATAGAAGAAACAGGGTTTCCCCATACGTTCTCAACAGTTAAGCCCATACTTTCAATAACTCTAGTGATTTTACAAAGTCTGTTGTTAGGATCAAGAGAATTAAGAAGTGTCAGATCAGCCCAAAGGGTTGGCTGGTACTGTAGCGCACCTGCGAAAAATCTTGTGTTCAGAAACTCATATCTTAAACTAAGTGGCATAACACCAGCTATTGCTTCAAGACTAAGTGTGTGAGTGGACACCATGATTCCCATGCACATTCTAAGAGCTTTCCATTGAACTCTGTTCAGTTTAAGCATATGCCCTGCAGCTGCCCCTGCAAAAGCAATGCTACCGAATTCAAGTACTGATCTTATAGTTGTCTTATACAGGATCAACATGTTTAAGGGGTGTGCTCCCCATTCGAATCCTGCTACGGCTCTGAGAAAATTAATCCTCAAGGTGCATTTAGATACCACTTCTCTGATATGTGCTGCAAAACGGCATTTTCTGTCAAATATAACACCTAAGTATCTGAACGATGTTACACATTCAAGGGTTCTATTCTCAATGGATACTTCGAGTATTGGATCTTGATGTTTCCTTGAAAACATCATTGATACGGATTTTGACACAGACAGCTTAAGTCCAAGCTCTCCTAATTTCGTGTAAATTCTCTGACCTGCTTCATTCAATGTAGATTCAATACACTCTTCGTTCCGTGAGCTTATGCCAATCATTATGTCATCCGCATACTGCAACATGAAACCCCCCGGCGGCAGAACAGAATCGAGTTCGTGTACATATATGTTGTATAGTACTGGGGAAAGCACGGACCCCTGTGGAAGACCTCTTTGACCAACTCTTTTCGCAAGGATAGTATTGTTAACAACAAAACTGAGGTGCTTTTCAGCTAGTAGACCCCATAGTATTTGCACAATCCTACCGCTTAGGCCCAAATTAAGAAGCATTTTGCATAGAACGTCTACCAACACATTGTCATACGCCCCCTCAACATCAAGAAATAGACATCCTGTCTGTTGTTTGCGTGCAAACCCAATCTGTACTTTCGTATAGAGGGCAGCGACACAGTTTGTGACCCCACGTTTTCTTTTGAAGCCATATTGAGATTCTGGGATTATGGAATTACTGCTGACCCATAATTCAAGCCTGTTCAGAATTATTCGCTCAAAAACTTTACGAACAACTGACAGCAAACTAATGGGCCTATACCCCGATAATTCATTTAAATCTTTGTTAGGCTTAGGGACCGGTACGACTTTTGCTTCTTTCCACACCTCAGGGATACTTGCTTCAACCCAAACCCTAGAGAACAAACTAGCCATAAATTCAAATCCACACACCGGCAAATTGCATAGAAACGAAGTTCTTATTCTATCTAAACCTGGTGATTTATTCTTGCTTTGCGATAATGCATGCTTAATTTCTACATGGGATATTTCGTGTTCGAGATATTGAGAATTTAATAATGATGGGTCTTGATCTTGATCGTTCATAGGTGGACACATCTGGGCAAAGGGTGGTGCCAATTTATTTGCGAATTCGTCTATCCATTCAGGATTAAATTTTGATCTGTTCTGTCGTCGGGCTCCTCGGAAGCTGCGGGCTATACTCCACATTTCCTGCAATGAGGTTGTTGACGAAAAATTAGAACATCTCTGCCTTCACCCTTGGATGCGTTTTTCTCTGAAAAGCTTTCTTGCAATTGCATCAGCTCTTTTCCACTCCAGAAAAGATTCCCTTAACCCTGTACATCTAAAAACATCCCATTTGGCTGCCCTATCCGTCCATGCTCTTTTACATTCATTATCGAACCAGTCTTTAGATTGTCTGTTGTTTGAACCCTGAGATCGTCGCTCTGATCTTCTAGCAGCCTCAATGACCACTTCATTGAAGAATGCATTCATGTCATTAGCACAATCAAAATTTTCTCTTGCGTTACTGAAACCGTTTGCAGCCTCACGTTTGAATTTTTTCCAATCAATGTTGTTAGAGATTAAAGCATCAGTAGGGTTTTCGGGTTGCGAATCATCTGCTTGTCCATGAATCAACAAATAAACTGGTATATGATCACTACCCAGGGAGTCATTCACCAAATCCCACTCGCACCTTAGAGCTATCTGACGTGATACAAAGGAGAGATCTAATACTGAAGATTGCCTAGGAGGGCATGCAATTCGAGTATGTCTTCCATCATTCATAATAACAAAGTCCGATTGAAGTGCCCACTCCTCAAGTGCGCTCCCTCGGTTATCAGATTCTAGCGAACCCCATAGTTCAGAATGAGCGTTGAAATCTCCCAGTAAGAAAATTTTACTTCCCTGTGAGACACTTATGATGCTGTTTAGATCTTCTCCTCTTAACTCATTATCCCTTGTAGAATAAATCGACCAAACTATAAAAGATTCATCATGCCATGAAATCCTAACGCCTATACACTCAATTCTCTGGCTATCAAAATTTAATCTTGTCCATCTCAACTGACTTTTTACTCCAATCATAACCCCTCCTCCATGATTTGTTCGGTCATTTCTTATTAAATCATATCCTGGTACACGCACATTTGTTCGTTCTGTGACTTTTGTTTCTTGTAGTGCAAAAATATCAGCCCCAACAGATCTCATAAGAACACATACATCCTGCAATCTAGATCTTATACCATTAACATTCCACTGGATAATTCTAAACCCATCACCACCAACAGGCGGAACCAAATTTAAACGCACTCCATGATCATCTCGTTCAGATGTACTATCGAATTCATTCATTCTTGCCGCATAGACCAGAGAACATGCGGGTCATTAACGCTGGTATCATTTCACTTATTAAATTCTTGATTAATGGGGCAACCACAGCTCTTATCATTTCAACCAATCCATCACTCAGTCCAAAAGATTCGATCCACTCAACGAACTTATCCACAATTTTGTCGATCCAATCCTGGCTTTCCTGATCGTCTTCAGATGGTTTGTCTTGTTTCTTCTTAATATTTTTCCGCTGTTGCTGTGGTGCTTTGCTTACTTGGGGCTGTACAAAGCTTCTGTTCTTTGGGATTGCACCCAGACTGGACCAGTAAGATTCATCAATATCTTCTGATGATCTCTGTGCTCTATTCCTCTTCTGCCTTCGTTGTCTCTCCTGATTACTTGCCTCTTCTTCTTGTACTCCACCCACTGCTCCTTCTTCCTCTTCCTCATCTTCTGGCTCTGAGAGTGCTTCGAATCTATTCGTGGGTTGGGTGTTCTGGGATCGCCTTGGGGTTGATCTCACAGCACCGTTTGCAGGGGTCTGTTGCCTCAAAATCTCTGAATATAGCTTCTTATGATTATCTTCCGCAGCTTTGTATTGCTTCGCACGGATGGCATCCCTCACTGGACAATCATGGGCTTTTTCTGGAAATGTTCCATCACAATTAGGGCATTTGAATGCTTCCTGCGGACATAAAGGGGAATTCTCATGTACTTCTCCGCACTTATCGCATCTCTTCTTTGCATAGCAAAATTTCTCTGTGTGGTTGTATCTCAAGCATTTCGTGCATTGGAGAACATTTTCTGTGTAATATCTCACAGGTAGAAGAAGCTTATCGATTTCAACCACATCAGGGAGCATCTGACCTGCAAATGTGAGTCTTACAAAATTGATCGGCGTGGCGGTTTTTTCATTGCCCACCTTGACCACTTTGTACAATCTCTTGACTTCAATGATTTCAATCTTTTTGCTCATTTGCGTCTTGAGACGACCAGCACCTTCTCTCTGCAATACAATCAAGGATTCCCCGAGTGAAAAGGGTACCACACCTTGAATTTCCACTCCTGTGCACTGAATGTACACATGATAGTCTACATTGAAATCTGTATCGTTTGGCAGTGCATTTGCTTCCCTTAGGTCGCTGAATTCCACGCATAGTTTTTCCTTCACGATCATCCTCATTGCAGTGATTGACTTATATTTGCCGGTCAATTTTTTTGTCAACGAGATTTCGGGGATCGACCTGTTGTTGACCAATTTGCGTATATAGACGCGGTACGGGCCCTTAGCATCAGCGGGATAAAATCTCTTGCGGGGCGGTATATCCACCTTACTTCGCTTATAATTAGCAATAATATCCCTTGATTTCTCAATTTGCCTTGAGATCAACACACCGGGATCACGTTCTTCTTCATTGATATCATCGGTATCCATATCGCCACTTCCCATATAGCCAGCATTATTGTCCGTCTCATTCTCATCGCAATTCATATCCGATTGCATCTCATCCGAAGGGAGAGCAATGCTGCTCTTTTTCCCTCCAATTGCTTTATCACCGGGTGACACACTTGCCATCTCCCTACGCTTCACCGCGTTATCACAAACGCTCAGCCAACGGGAGTGCCTCTCCCCACTATCAATTGCGTTTCTCCGGTCCGCCGACCAAAAATATTTTTCAACCTTTTAATTACAAATCAAACTTTGCCGAGAAAAGATATATTTTTCCGGAAAATGGTCTGGAAAATGGCCAGAAAAATGGCCTAGACCAATGCTAATAAATAAATAATAATACCTGCAAAAGAAAAAATCAAGAAAATATCTCCAAAAATAGAGAAATAGCTGAAAGAGAAAAATCTATCAGAGAGCTCTGTCGATGTGCACTAGGCAACGTTTGGACAGCGAATGAGACTGAGAAAAAGTTATAGAGCAGTAAATTTCCTATAGAAATGAGCTATACATTTCGCTTTATCTGTTTGGGAAATATGATATTTTGAGCTTTTTCTAAACCCTTAAGTGACTTTTTTAACCCCGGTCTCCCCTAAGAATAATTTAAAATAAATGGCTTTTATAGAAATTAAAATTAATCTGAAAAGATCATGACAATGCAGATTATTTGCTAAGAGACGAACTATTTGGAAAAATTCAGCAAAACATCAAGATCTAATATATTTTGTGTTCATATAATCAATGAAGCACTGATGTATATGCTTCGTGCAAAAAATGGAAAAATTACTATAGAAGCGAGAATAAAGTATTTTTTGGATATCTTTTCCATATCATTTTTGCTAATTTGAATTTCTGAATTTCAATTAAACTTTGTAAATATTTATAACATTATTTCAAAATGAATAAACTCCTTTTTCAAAGAGTAAATTTTTGTATAAAAAATCTTAAGAATGAACATAACTGAAGTCAAAATTAATTATTTCAAATTATGAAAAAGATCGTAATAAAGATATCCAATTATAGTTAAAAAAAAAAAACTAATAAAGAGAATAAATAAATTGAAAAAGCTTTTACAACGAGAACTTACCACAAAGTCGTAAAATTCAACGTCCACGACTAATTAATTTATTCCCATACACATTTTTCTATCGATCGATGCAAATCAAGTTAAATTCCATGAAAAAATCTCTCTTGATGATGATGGTATCGTCTGATATTCCATCACAGTTGAGAAAATCCCCGTGATTTCGTAAAAACAAAGAGTCACAGTTGAGGAATTCGACGGGGGTTCCGCGAAAATAAAGTGAGAGTGTGGCGGTGGACCTCTTTTTGCATCACATACCGCCCCGCTGATTTTGCCGAGATTGTAGCCGGAAGCACTCATTGGTGGCACTTTAAGTCATTTCCACGGCTCAACGTGGAAAACTCAATCATACAGCAAATGCTACGTCTGATGAAAATTAATCCTGATAGTTTCTTATCCTTGAAAGCTCCCCCAGGGAACGCCTTCTTCATCAGCTATGCTCTTAATTGAATATTTCAGTCAATTCGGGTGTCGCTTTGAGAGAGGAAATGTTCCACGATTATTTCCCGCGTCAATTAAAATGGCGTTGATTAAAATTACTTCTCCTCCGTACTTCATGTGCAAATGTATGCCACCCACCCTCCCCCTCCCCTCCCCCCTTAGCAGACTATTGAACTCATTTATTTAGATATTTTTCTAACCATCTCAATGAACCATATGTTGCCTTTTAGAACCCCGCAGATTTCTCTTAATTACAAAGAACAGATGCTGAATGAGATTTTCTTTTAAAAGAAAAAGGAAGAGATTTTGCAAATCACGATTTATTTATTACAGTGTAATTACAGTAAAGAGAGTTTATAGAACGAATGGATTATTATTTGAAATTTTTGAATAGAAATGTATTTTTAAGTTTCAAAATTACATAGCTCAGTGGAACACAAGAAACCAAAAAATCATTCGAAAAATGTGAGAAATCCAAACATTGTCTTATGGGTCGGGTCTTACGAAACATGAGCAATCAGAAAACAACCCTAAATAGTAATGCGAATATCTCCAAAGTAATCCCGCGAAGCATAAGAAACATTAAATGTTTCGTAAAATGCAAAAGCCTTAATACTTGTTCCTGAAAACATACGAAACATTTTTTTTCCAAATGTGCGATATTAAATAGAAAGTAACCACAAGAGACAAGAGTATTGATTCGAATATTGTACCGATATTATGCCGAAAAACTTGAAAAATTAAAGTTTTTTGCGGAACATAAGAAACCATAAAATAACTGACGAACGTGTAAGCTTTTAAGCAAGCTCTGCAGAATAAATTAAACTAGAACATTGTTCAGAAAATTATAAAAAAAAATTTTGCAAAACTTAAAGAACAAAAAATATACGAAAAACCTTAAGAAAACGAAACAACTTTAACGAAACACAAGATATTAAAAAAAAATGTTTCGGAAAAGGTGAAAGAACCGAAACGATTTTGCAGAATATAAAAAAAATATTTCCAAAAATTTAAATAAAAAATAAACACAAAATAGTTTCATAAACACAAGAAACAAGAAAATTGTTCCAAAAGAAAAACATAAAAGATCCAAAAAAGGTACAGATAAAATAAATTTTCAAAATTAAGATTAAAAAAAAAATCAATTGACACATTTTGTTAGAATTCATAGCATTCGCATAGGTGAGACATTTGTTGCTGATAATGCTATAAGAAATAACATTAAAATACAATTCGAAATTGTTGCATATATCACAAAAGAAAGTCGGCATAGTGCAATTGGAAATTCCATTTGAAATTTTGCATGGATGTCAGTGCGGGATTGTCGGCCTTCTTCAAGTCTCTCAAATTGTGTTACTCCACCTCATCAGTTGCATCTGGAGAAATGTGTCCCAGGTGTGATTGATTGTGCATGTAGTTGGCTTAATTGCAACCATAAATCAACGTGCGATTGGACACAGAAGTATACCACTACGTCACATCACATGGAATTTCTCTAATTTTTCCTGGATTGGAAAAATTGTGAAGTAAATTCACAACCACGTGATAGTAAAGTAGCGGCGTGCCTCTGCTGTACCATTTGCACGCGCCGGGGGCCACCTTCCGGAAGTAAGTATCGGAATGGGAAGAATAGCAGCAGCAGCAGCAGCCGTGCTGTCCTACCTAGAAAGACAACATTGTGTGAGAAAGAGAGAATGAGAGATGAAACTCATGGAAAATAGAGTTGCACAAAAACACAAAAGAAACGGAGAACAGCATAATCTGATTATGAGATAAAAGAAATGAGATTATGGCAAAATTGCCCACATTATGCATTATAAGATTTTTGCCTGAACATGAGTAAAACAATAATCATATTGATGAGAATCGTATGGAATTGGGTCAGACACTGGTGCAACAGTGAA
Organism: Lutzomyia longipalpis; assembly: GCF_024334085.1. Lineage (NCBI taxonomy): Eukaryota > Metazoa > Arthropoda > Insecta > Diptera > Psychodidae > Lutzomyia > Lutzomyia longipalpis. The sequence goes on from NC_074710.1 coordinate 5,845,590, forward strand.
GAAAAAAAAAACAAGATAAAAAATGTACACAATTTAATAATATTGTGCATCGAAAACCATTCACAGCCATCCTCTCCGCCACTTCTTGCGCACAAATAGAAAATTCTTCACGTGCAGCTGGAAAAATTCAAATGAGAGAGCCACAAACCGATGATGGAACAATGAAATGGTTGTGAGGGAAAAAAACCTACAACACAGTTAATTCTTTTCGCGGGCGCATTTGATTGAATTTTGTATACCGTAATCGCTAAACTATCACAAAACCATTATCTCGTTGAGATGCGATTGATTTGTTGAGATTATAGATTGAAGATTATTGAAAATTTTTTTTTGTAGTTTTCCGAGTTTTTCCCGATTAAGAGAAAACAAATAAATTATATATAAAAATGAATTGAAATTAGAATAAATTTAATTAGAAAAATTGCGGAAAATATTGAAAATTCATATCATTTATTTAAAGAAAAGGATTACCCAGAATTTTATTTTTTTTATTTTACTTATTTTTTTATTTTAATTTTATTTTATTTTTTATTTTATTTTATTAAAGTTCTCTATAAGGAATGTTTTATAAAATTGATGAATATTTTAGAGACTAATCCCTGTGAATGGATCGAAACGTCGCTGATAAATTAATGGTGAAGATTCTGACCTTCTGATTGGCTTTCCAACCGATAAAAAAGCCAACATACAGTGATCTAAGATTTCATAAAGAAATTTAAAAAATTTAAATTTTCAAGGAAATCATCTTTTAGGTTGATTCCGAATTAATTAGGAAAAAACAATTTTCACAGAAAAAATCTATCATGAAAAGTACCTGAAAAAACAGCGTGAAAATCTGCTAAATTATGACAATTTTTCTTCAAATATTTTGCAATAAAATAATAAACGTTGAAGATTTTAATGTAAACTAAGCTTTCAAAGACATCAAATCATTCTAAAGAATCAAGAACAATAAGAATTAAATTTTTATCTGCAAAAGAATAAAGATGAAATTATGGGAAAATTGAGACAATATTTTTAGAATTTTCGCCTTAATTTTTAAGTTAATTGTTAAGGTCGATCTGTGATAAAAAAATCAAATTTATAATCAGAGTTTTTTGGTTAAACAATTTAATTATTTAATACCGAAGTTTTGGAAAATTTCAGGGATAATTTGAGGCTTTTTTCAAGGTGTTTAATGACATTAGTTTAAATTCAAAAATTATTTAGTAACCTGAGAAAGGACTCAAATCCTACGGTTAAATAAAATATTTTAAATCAAAAAGTTCTAACTAAAAATCCGAGTTTCATCACCACTTAATTTTTAAGGTTCTCACATTGGAAAATCCTTAAATTTTAATTAAGTTCATACAAAAATATTTAATTAGTTTAATCCATTAAAATGTAATTTTTTGGAATTTCTAAGATAAATAAATTATAACCAAAACTATTTAAACTGTTTGTTTTTAAAGACATTTTTTTTATTTCCCTAATAAAGAACAAAATAATCCAACAAAATAAATATGAAAAATAAAATTAATTTTCTTCTCACTCAAATAGACGAATTTCAGCCAGAAACTCTAAAATTATGTACTTTCAGAGCTTTTGCAAAAAGCTTTTAACTACATCACCATTTCATCTCCATCTCTCATCTAGATACTTATTCTCATAGTTTCCTCGTGGGCACTCTGTTGTAGTCAATAAGATCTCACAATGGGGTAGAAGGAAGGTGATTCCACACAAAATAATCGCTTCGTAATAATATTTAATAATGTATTTGGACGCCGAAGCGGAGAAATTTTTTTCTTCATCTGTTTTTGCTCCTCAATGGCGTCTTGTAAGAAGTTTGAAGTCACTCTCATTGTATGCGCAAATAAAAATCACTTTTTTTTTTCATTCAACATAATGTCTATAAAGTTGCACAGAGAGTGCAGAGAAGCACAGAAAAAAAGCCCCCGCGAGAAAAGGCGAGAGGAATCGCTTGTGGCCACAAAAGTGACTTTTTATCTACGAAGAAATATTATTTGGTTTTTTTTTCACACTCACTTTGCCCTGATAAATCTTGAGCAATACTCCGAAGATGAAGACAAAAAAAAAACGGCCACTTATGTAATTTTTATCTATAAACGCGCGGGAAAGGCACGCGGGTTTGAAACAAAAAATCATTGCGGAGTATTTCACAAAAGTGGAAATGCACAGCAACGACGATAAATAAATAAAATAAAATTGAATTAGCACACAAGAGAAGAGAAAGAAAAAAAAATAGAAAAAAAGTCACACAAGAGGCGTGGAAAATGCCATTGAGGAGCCCCTTATGATTGATAATGGAATTCAACGACGAAGTTGCTAATTGCCACGATGCGGTCACAACACAAACTGATTTGTTGGGAAAAAGTGTAACACGGTTAGAATCCGCTCTTGCTTTTCCCATCGCCACCCCGACATCTTCATCATTTTGACTTCATTGTATGTGCCCGCCAAAATGCAAATGCAGCACTTCATTTGCAGTGTGGATGTCGCGTGAAAAAAATGTGTGCACAAGAAAGCAGAAAAATTTATAAGAGTCTCACACTTGAGCAACTCTAGAATATTGTATTATGAGATTAAATTACTTAGCAAACACGCGGCTGCATGGAAGATTAAATTCAAATACATTTGGCCCTTTCTCACACATACATATATGCTTCAAGAAGTGATTGTTAACATGCAGAGCAATGAGGTCAAGAATTTCAATGAAGATCAGGGAATCATTTAGAGATGGAAAGATTTTATTTGGGAATTCTTGCAATTGATTGAGAAGAAATCCTTAAAAATTAACATCAAACGCTAGAAAAGAAAATCTTAAACAAAAACAAAGTAATAATTCGTTTTATAATCCATTTTAACATTGAAAACTAGGAAAAAAATAATTTATATCTTTCAACGTCTCCTTAAATTGATTCCTACCAATGCCTTTTAATGATTTCTCTGAAAATTCAATGAAACCACGCCTCTATCTCATTTACCATTAAAATGCGTAAAGCATATGCGTCAGTGCATCCGTCAATGATATTTTGTTTATCATTCGCAGCAGAGCTTAAGCTTTAAAAAGAAAATCAAGTGCAAAGGGAAGAGGATTTATTAAGGAAATCTCTCCCATTTTTTTCCAGATCGTCTAAATGAAAAAAAAATGAGCGATCTTTCCTATTTTCTCGTTTTTTGTTTAATATTAGTTTTAAATTTTATTTGTCGTATATTTTCGTACAAAATATAGCACAATCAAAAATGAATACACTCCTTTAATAGTTCAAAAAAATCAGTTTATTTTCACAAAATAAATTTAGAAAACATTGACATCCTACATTTTTTTAAACAAAGAATTATAAATTCATCTTTGAAAAAATACAAACTGATTAAAAGAATCATTCAAAGAAAATATTAATAAAACTAACGATTCTACGGAAAAAAATATTCAAGTTAATTAAGTTAAATTAAAGGTGAGGAAAAATTTAAAAAAAAATCTATTAATGATTTCTTTTCTCCACGTAAACCATATGTTTGTTCAGGAGATGCAACGTAATATCCCATTCGAAATCAAGATCTTCCAATTTAAGATCAGTGCGGAATTTAAAGTTTCTCACAATATGAATGAGGGCTGTCTTGATAATCATGTAGGTGTACTTAATGCCAATACAATGTCTTGGTCCTCCGGCGAAAGGTAAGAAAGCGTAGGGATGAATGTTTTCCATATTCTCCGGGAGAAAACGATCTGGATCAAAATTCTCAGCGGTAGAACCCCAAATCTCTCTACTTCTATGTACGAGAATTATTGGGATTAGGAAGTTGGTTCCTTCTGGAATGATGTACTTTCCTGAGAAGAAAGAAAAAAAATGAGAATAAAATAAGAAATACAAAATGAGGGCTTTTTACCTAATTTAATTGTATCTGCAGCTTTTCTGCCAATAAGTGGTGCCGATGGGAATAGACGCAAAACTTCCTTGATAAATCTGTAAGATTTTCAATGAAAAAAAGTGTTTTTCAGTAGACTTTTGTTGATATAAGTTTTATAATTAAAAACCTTTCGATAAAATGGCATTTGTTGAGATCCTCACAATGAACATCTTCATCGAAAACAACTGATTTAATCTCTTCGTACATTTTATCCTGATTTTCTGGAAACATTGCTAGCATCAGGATGCAATAGGCAAGAGCATTTCCTGTTGTTTCGTATCCCTTTAAAAGGAAAGGAGATTATTCATTTTCAGACACAAAATATCACTCAAAGATTGATAAAGAAAAGAGACAATTTCTTACTCCTCCAATTACTGCAGAAGCTTCACCAATAACATCTTCCTGGGTAAATTTCTTTTCAATCATAAGAAGTTTCATGAGTTGATCTACGAAAATTTGAGGCTTTCTAAAATCTTCTTCATTTTCCGAATTTGTACTTTGAATTTCCTGAGATTTCTCAAAGTTTTCCTTCCAAATTAATTTTCTTTCCTCTATAGCCTAGATATTAGAAGAAAACTAAGAATTAGATGCTTTGAAGAATGGAAAGAGTTTTTCATAATATTTGAGTTAAAACAAAAAAAAATAACCTTTATTGTTGGTTCTCGAATAATTTTCTCATACTTCTTTTCTTCTCTGTAAGTGGATGTTAACCGATAGATAAAATCCCACCGAAGGAAAGGATTGAAAACTCTTTTTCCACATATAGCAGCGACCCTTAAGATGAAAATTCAAAATAAAGGAAAATTCTAAATATTCCTTAATTATTAATGATTTCATTCTTACTTATTTGAGCTTTCGAGAAGATCAAAATTCTGGTTCTGTTGCGTACTTAGCTCCTTATTCAATGTTGTATCTTAACGCAAAGAATTTTTGAAAATTGAAAAAGAAATTAACAAGTTATTTTTTTTAGAAGCAATATATAATAATATTATCTAACACATACGGTAAATTGCATCATAAGTCATTGTTTTCGTATACATGCAAATATCTATGGGATCCTTCCTGTTGCAGAGATCTTCAAGACGAGAAACCAAAATTTTGGATTCTTTATTAAAAATTGGAAGATAAGACTGAAGAATTTTCAAACTAAACATTGAATTGAGAAGCTTTCGATGCACATTCCATTGAGGAGCTTTAATAGAAAAGTTTTATTTAAATAAAAATAGTTAATAGTCTTAGGAGTTTTCACTTTATGCTCACTTGAAATTGTACTCAATCCATCACCAAAAAACGGTTTTAGAAAATCATAATTATACGAATGATTTTGGCAAAGAGGTGAGTTTAGAACAGTTTTAATATCTTCTGGTTCTACTAAAACAACATACAGCAGAATTCCTAACAAGAATCGCATTGGAGTTTTGAAAATTTCTACACATTCTTGCATAAGTCGAAAAAAGACATTTCCACGTGGAAGTCCACGACTTAACCCCCCAAATTTCTTATTAAGCAGCCACAAGGATGGTCCTGGTATTTGCAATGCACATCTATAGAATTTCCACAATTTCCAAAAGAGATTAACCAAGAAAAGGCACAAAATCACAAAGACAAAGTTCCACATCATCTTCCAAATAAGACAATTTTCCTAATTAAACTGAGAGACAAACTCAAGTATTCAGCCTTTTTATAATCTGTGTGGTGAGTCTATCGTTTAGAATTGTTATAAAGGTCATAAAACTAAACTTATACTACATTTTATACAAGGTGGGCCAAAGAGACAGAGAAAAAACTTCAGTTAACCAGTAGAGTTACTGTAAAACTACGACCAAGTTTTTTTTAAAGAAACTTTACTGTTTTATTTTAGCCTTACCCATTTTTTCTAATATTTTTCTTGTATCCGCGTATTCCATAAGATAATGTTTTGCTAATTAATTAATTAAAGTATTTAAGCTTTCTTACGTATAAAACAGCCGGAAAATGTGTGTAGCACATGAGTTCTTTATACATAATAATTTAAAAAAAAAAAAAAGTCAATAAAATATGCTGACCGGGGGAAAGCTAATTTTCCAAAAAAAATTCATCATACACTTACATCTGCTTCTAAACAATGTCAATAAAATTGATTCGGCGAAAAATTCAATTCTCAGCTAAATTTCTTGAAATTTTGCTTAAGAAGTTCTGAAACTATTCTTTTTATTTAAAGAATGTTTGCGACTTTTCTGAAAATTAATTTATTTTTATGAAATTTTTAATTTTCCGAACGTAATGAGGAGGAAAATAAAAACAAAATGATAACTGGTGTACCCTCAATACAATACCCACAAAACACTCCCAAGAATTTTACCCCCATCAAAAATTATTAAATTATGAATTGTTCTCATAAATCTGGTGCTATGTGTTTGTCGAGGCAACAAGAGAAATTGCGAATGAAATACAAAGAAAGATGGTTAAATGAGAAGACAAATGAAATAGTGAGACTGCATTTGAAGCATATTTCATAAAAGTTGCAATCATAGGCAAAAATTAATTTGCCAGAGAGAATCAAACATCCGCCAGTTATGGAATGTCTTCCATGGAAATGCTGCGATGAGAATATCAAGTTCTCAACCATTTGGATACCCTTTTTTCCCCTATTTAGCATTTCAAATTCCAACTGCCATTTTTTTCTTCAACTCACTCAACACTCAATGAAGCCTTTTGAAGGTGCGGAAAATGTGCAGCATAATTTTCACCACGCAAACTCATCAAAATTTCTTCACGTCTCTCCCGTGCAGAACAATAGTATTTCACAAATTAGCACAATCTGATTCTCATAGGAAGAACATTGGCTCAGGTTGTTCTATATGGTGTGCCCTCTTTGCTCTGCAACATAAAATGCTCTGATTTTTCCCGCGCAAATCATCCAATTAATCTCCCTGGCACATTCTTCAAATTATGCCGTATGGGTGTTTGACGCGGTGAAATGGATTAAGATTTAACCTGTTGTGAACCCAAAGAGAGGTCCCGAGAGATCCCAATCGCCGTGAAAGAATCCATCATACCGGGGAGATTTATTGTAATACGCCATGTAATTGCTGATGCAGCAAAACGTGAAAATATCCATCGCTATTGGATTAGAAGGTACATATACTCTGTAAGAAGTTCTCGATTTTTCAACTCAGGAAATAACGCTTATCAGAAAAATAATCACGATTTTTTTCCTCTTTAAATTTATTTACTTTGTTGTGCAGAAGGTTCTTTTTGCTTCGCGCCTTAATTGACTCACGAAATATTTGTTTTTGGTGAGTCCAACGATATTTTCAGACTCGCTTTCATTGTATTACTCAGAGAGAACTCATTCCGTTATACACACTTTTTCTTCCGATATACACACCCGGAGAAGTGTGAAAACACACCTGAGAAGTGTGAAAGAGAGTCAGTGACGTCACCGAAAATTTCAGCTCTGAAATTTTTGTGGAACAATCGATAGATGTCGCTACTGATATATTTGTAAGACACAATAAAATTGATCTTTGTTGATTATTGGCAAATATTTCGCATATTTTTTCCACGGCAATATAAGCTCAAATAGAACCAGAGCTAGAACCGTCTAATAAATCATAAATTATCTAGAAAAAAATATTTGGTAAATATTTCAATAAAGATGAAACTTGAGTTTCATGGTCATTTCAAAAAGTATGTCGCAACCCTTCAAAAATTCGTTTCTGTCAAAGGAATTCGCGACGACATGTCGTAAGACAATTCTAAAATGTTCCTTTTTTTAAGATTGGACAATTCTTGAAACAACTTAATCACTTTTAACTTTTTTGTGTTATTTTTTTTATTTAATAAAACTCAAAAAATAATTTAAAAAAATAAGAAAATATTTTTTAAAAAATGTAAAAAAAATCGGTGGTAGATAACACATTTTTAGGTTTTTAGGATCTTTTCTTTTAGAAAGCAATCGGGATAGCGTCCTCTCATCACATTTTTCCGGCCGCCATATTGAATACTAAACCTTTATTGACTTTTTTTTATATTCCCGAATCTACAAAAAAAATTTGAAATTTTTTAAGTCTTTAACCTACCTTAAAAAAAATTAAAGTCAATCGGACTACCTCTAAAAACCAAAATAGTTTTTTACAAGTTTATTTGAAAAAAATTAAAAAAAAAATATAAGTTTTTTAAATTTTTTTCCTTAAATAAAAATTAAAATAAAATTAATAAAAAAATATATAAAAATAAAATTTAGAAAAAAAAACAATATAAAAAATTTATATCTTTATCTTTTTAAATTAAAATAATCATAAAGCGGATTTAATATTATTATTTTTTATAAAAGAAATATGATTCGAGCATCAACCACACTGTATTTTTTATGAATTTTTTTTTAATATGTTTATTCTTTATTTTAATTTAAAATATTTCAATTTTTAAATAAAAAAAAGTTGTAAAAAATTATTAAGTAAATTGGAAATTTTTTATTAAAAAAAATGAAAAATCTACGTAAAAAACAAGTTCTTATAGTTATGGGAAAAAAGGAAATGTGAGAAACGACACCTGACGCAAAGTTGTACAACATTTTTAAAGAAATGAAATTCCCGGGGCTTGTGAGGGCTGCACACAAAATGGCGACCATTTTTTTTTAATTGCCTACAAAATTTTAACTCATAGGGGTAACTGGGGTAAAATGGTGAATTTGAAAAAAAATTAAAATTAATATCTCAAGAAGCAGTGGGAGCTAATCTGTCTAATTTTGTCAGTAGTTGCACTTCATACCCTTGCCTGAGCCTAGAAAGTTTCATAATAATTGATCTAATATTTTGGCTTTTATTTGAAAAACAAAATTTTCGAACCTCAAAGTTACTCTGACCTCTCAACTACAAATTAAGTTTTGGCGAAATTCTCTGCAATTTTTTGATCCAAATGCATTTTTAGACAGAGTAACTATTGCTAAACACGAATCTAATCTGAATTTTCCAAAAGAAATTTCCAAGTTTTCTCGTAGAACACTGATAGTAAAAAGTACCCCTTGGGGCAAAATGGTGAATTTGGTGTTTTTTTTCAATAACTTTTAAAATTTTTGAAAATTTTTTTTTTCCTAATCATTATAATTATTATATACAATTTAGAATGTTTACTCAGTATTACCAATTTTGATAAACTAAAAAAATAAAAAAGGTAATTTCCTAAAATCGTTATTTTTTGTATTTTTTTTTTTATTCAAAAAAGTTTTCATTTGAATACAAATTTCTCATTCTAATTAGATATTTTAGTGCCTAGCTAAAATAATTTCATAAAATTAATTAATTAAAAATCAGAACTTTTTTTGTAGATTCGGAAATATAAAAAAAGTCAATAAGGTTTTGGTATTCAATATGGCGGCCGGAAGTATGTGATGAGAGGACGCTATCCCGATTGAAAAAAGAAAAGATCCTAAAAACCTAAAAATGTGTTATCTACCACCGATTTTTTTTTACATTTTTTAAAAAATATTTTCTTATTTTTTAAATTATTTTTTGAGTTTTATTAAATAAAAAAATAACATAAAAAAGTTAAAAGTGATTAAATTGTTTAAAGAATTATCCAATCTCGAAAAGAGGAAAATTTTAGAATTGTCTTACGACATGTCGTCGCGAATTCCTTTGACAGAAACAAATTTTTGAAGGGTTGCGACATACTTTTTGAAATGACCATGAAACTCAAGTTTCATCTTTGTTGAAATATTTGCTGAAATTTTCGGTGACGTCACTGACCCTCATTCACACTTCTCCAGGTGTGTTTTCACACTTCTCCGAGTGTGAAATAGCTCTGTCACACTCGGTTTCTCTCTGAGTAGAAAGAGATTATTAAAGCGCAGCTATTGGAAAAAATATATAAGTTCTGTATATTAAAGAAAATATTTTTACGGATATTGAAAATCATCGATTTTTAAACTTTTTATAAGTAGCCTAAAAATTAGTCTTTTTTTAATATAAAAATACTTTGATACATTTTTTGGAACATCTCTTCATAGTTTTCTCCATGAAAAGATCTTATTTAGCCCATTAAAGTAAGTTTTAGGAGTTCTAGAGCCTCTAATAATAAAACTAATTTTTTTTCTATCCTTTTATTAATTAAAATTTATTACAATACAAAAAAAATAATTTTGTTAAATAACAGATGTTCTGGAAAATTTGGAAATAAACTAGGTCTTTCTTTAAACATTATTCTGATGTTTAAAAACATTTTTAAATTTTGTTAATTTTTTCCAGATCACAGAAATTAAACTTCCGGAAAAATACAGAAATTATCAAAAAGCTTTTTAAAAATTTTGCAACAGATTTGTTGAAAGGTTAGTTAAATCAGATCCTTTCTGCAAGTTTCTCTTTTTTTAGAGAATAGAGTCTATAAAGCCACATTAAAATTAAATCAAACCATAAAAGTTAGTCTAGATTACAGAAAAAGGAGTTTATGCATCTATCTACGAGTATAAACTTATAATTTGTAGAAACAATCGAAACACGCATAATCTTACAAATAATTAAAAATTAAACATCGTCAGACTTTCCATTGTTTCATAACTAGAATTCTGTAGATAAAGATGCCAGAGATTTGTCCAAAAATACAAACAATGACGTCATTATTGTACTTTTTCTTTTGTTTTCTAAATGCATGAAATAATCATGATAATCTTTCGAAAATGATTTTTGGTAAATAATTTAATGCTTTATACATAAGAAGAAATAAAATACAGAATAGTGACGTCATTGTTTGCATTTTTGGGAAAATATTTCGTCTGAATTTTTTCCAGCTTATCCGAGTAGAAAGTACGAGAAATATCTTTGATGTTTTCTTATTCTTTTCAAATTACGCTTGTCCCGATTATTTCCTCGAATGGGGAGTTTTTCCACACATGAACGAATAAACTCCTTTCATCGAGCAATCAGCAAAGTACACTCCAGCTCATTCCATCTACTTAAATGCTTCCATTGTGTCAGCACTTTTTCGTGGTGAGTAAAGAAAAAGAATTCGAACAATGTCAAGCTGAATATTGATTGTTGTGGGGCTTTTATGATTGATTTTAGAAGTTATATTGGCGATAAGATAGCAAGAGAATAAAAGACCGCCGTGTAGCTGCCGCAAAAAAATGAGAATTGCGACCGAAATGCGTGAATTTTGCCACACTATGTCAATGTTTATGAACCTTTAGGCACAAAAAAACTACGCGAGTTTCACGTTAATGATCTCAATAAATATTTAATCACTCCCCGATGTCCATTGTCCACTTTCCGAGGAAGATTTGTAAAAAAAAAACATTTTTTTGTGTTTTATATCGCAATTTAATTCGGACTGGGGAATTGTGCAATTGAACACAAAGCGGATTTTTTTTCTGTAGGAGATTGTGCAAGCATAGAGCATAATTTTCATCTAATGGTTTGGCCAAAAAGGGGGTCTCCTTTCTATTAATTTGTCGTATATAAACCAATAAAATTCGAGACCTTCTTGTGAAGCTTCTTTATTGAATTTAACACATTCAGCTCACAAGACACAACCAGGCTAATTTGGCGCCATTATTTTACTGCGCTATGCACCCCCACAGTGATTAAATTATACTATTTTGCGATATTTATTCAAATGAAGATGGGAATGATTTTTTTTCTGTTTGTTTTGTACGTAAAGGTCATCAAATTTGAAATTTAAAGAGAAAAAAAAATTTTTGGGAAATCACATGAGTCTCATTTTCCTCCTCATCAACATTCTTTGCATTCTTTTGACTCAAAAAAAAATCGCGAAGAATATCAACACAGTGTCCATCAAAGGAGCACATTTCGCCGAAAGAGTTAATCATTTAATTTGTCATTCAGCTTGACCATCGATTTCGTCGCAAAGAAATGAATGGGAAGCACTGTTTTCAATGATAAAATACGTGCTTTGTTGCGATACCTTTCAATCTTCCTCAATTGAGTCTTGTGACATAGATTTGTGGTGATTTTTCTTCAGACAATTGAGCAATGAGTCACATGTCGCAAATTACTTTGGGAAAAAAATTCGCTGTGACTTCTAATGACGATTAAATCTCCCGGAAAAAAATACTGAAAAGAATTTAGAAGAAAATTTCCAAATTTTCCAAGAGATTCTTATCAGGAAAATTTGTTTGTTTAAATCATTGCTATATATTTACTAACCCCTCAATCAGAAGCTTCTGGTTGCAATTGATTTTAATTAATACCACAGTGATAAGCCCCATTATGAGTGTGGGTGAGTCAGGCAAAAATTCACACAGAGAGGTATCACAAATTCCAAAGCTTAATCACTTGTGGAATTCTTCTTGCTCTTCATCACTAAAATATGTCGCGCAGATAGGCTGTTGTGGACACGAGTGACAACAGACTACAATAAAATCATCAATCCTATCCATCCTATCGAGACTTTTCCTACATTCTCATCAATTGCCTTTCATTTAGACAGCAAAATGCCATAAATAATGCGCGCAAAGCTCTCAAATATTTTTCGTGGCACTTCCTCAATAGAATTTTACTTCTATCCAGGCGCGCGTTTTATGCAAAATACCTCTCGCCCTTTTGATGTGCTATGTACAATATATATGCGCATACATATATATTTTACTTCGTGATGCTTTTTTGCCGTGGCTTCTTCGCCTCTTTCCCGCACCTTGACCACAAATTCCACAAAAGGCGACTCTATTGGATTGAATAATTGCGTTCTTGAACGTGTGCCTCTTCTATTCTTCAAGCATCGCGCGCCTTTTACCATTTGGGTGGCAAAGGACGCAAGAGCGGCCAAGGGGAAGGGAAGCAAAGAATATGTGTGTATGCCAAAAGAAACAAGACCGAAGGCATCTTGTACGTACATGATAATTGTACACAAGAGTCAACGACACCAAAGTGAAAGACGTTCCGTGTGCTGGGAGAGGAAGGAAATTTTCTGGGCAGCACATGAACTTGGCCGATCGAACACCGCCCCAAGCGCCCAAAAACTCCGCAACCATTCCAGATCAAATTGGTTCTGTACTTTGTGGTGCTAGGAGAGTTGGTAATTGCAGCACATACTCCCAGCAGATCTCTGCGCAACAGCTTCTCTGCCAATGGATCAAAAATGTAGGCTCCTCGCGCGCACGTGAGATGGTGGAAATTGATTGAGATCGACCTTTTGTCTCTCGCCATGTGTTTCGGACGATGCCGCACAGCGTTATTATAAATTTTCGAGTGATGCCAGTGAAAGAGCCAAATGCGGAGCACTTTCCCGCAATTCCGGAATCGAAAGTGAAAAAAATCCACAAGGTGGAAAGATTCAATCGGATAAGTTTCTTTAGCATATTTGCAAACAATCGCCACACAAATACAACCTTTTCCCGTCGCACCAACTGAACCACAAAAACAATCGGCCATCGCAGAAATTGCTTAGCATCCAACTGGCCAAAGTTGATTAGAAAATTCTTGGAATAACTTTCATTCCAAGAGGTGTGCTCCAGGTGCTCAAATTCTTGAGATTTCCTTTCATTTTATCTACAAAATTGTTTTTCTTATGTTATTCGTTATTGAATACCAATGGTTTTGAATTAAAAAAAAAAAAAGATTTTGTAAGAAATTCTTTTATTTTCCTAATTTACTTCTTGAAAGCTTAAAAGTTTTCTTGGTATTTTCTTTGAGAAAATTGTAGAATTAATTGATTTGTAGGATGAAAAACTAAATTAGAAAGCCGAGAACTAAGAATCAACTAAGAACTAACTGCCGTACATCAGACTTATAAAATATAAGTATTAAGTATTATATCTGACTTAAAAATGTTAATATCGACTTACAAATTTTAAGACCGACTTAAAAATTTTAAGTCAGATTAAAAAAAACTGACTTAAAACCTTAAGACTGACTTAAATTTTTAAGCTCGACTGAGTAGTGAATTTCGCCCTTTATCTACAAAATTGTTTTTATTATTTTATTCGTTATTGAATACTAATGGTTTTGAATTCAAAATAAGAAATTTGATTTTGTAAAAAAATCTTAAATTTTCTTTCCTTAAATTTACTTCTTGAAAGCTTTAAAGTTTTCTTGGTATTTTCTTTAACAAAATTATAGAATTAAGGGATTTCTAGGAAAAAGAAACTAATAATAAGACTGTGAATCATTTTGCAAGGATATTCTAGCAAGAATTAACTCAGATTTGGCCAATTTTTCTTGCTAACTTTAAGTCCAAAATACGCAAAGTTCGGAAAAAAATTTATTTATGTTCACAAAGTCGATTAGCTTTAGTTAAAAGAAGAGTTTTAGAACTTTTTAGGTGAAATGTCAAGAATTTCCTAGACTTTTCTAAACAATTCTCAAATCATGCTTTCCCGAAAGTTTCAGAGAAAAGATAGCTATAATGAAAATTCTTTGTAAGTATGAATGGCTTTAGTTAAGATACATTCAAGCGAGCTACATATAAAAATTTTGCTTATTCTTGCTATTTATAATAAAACTAAATCCGCTAAAAAATATTTTCTCTTTTTTTTCTTTTATTTATTAACAAAATAGCAACAAATTCAACTCTTCAGTAGAATAAATTGCAATAGTCGAATGCAAATTTTCCGATTTAGGTCAACATCCCCATACTTCTCACGGTTTTGGAGATACGGACGTTCCTTCCTTTCCTTTGATTTGAATCATTTGAATGTTTGAATGCATTTTGTACCTTGTTTATGCAATAAATTTTCTATAGTATATCATTAGCACCGTTTATAATCATTGCTTGCTCATAGTCAAGTGATCTTCCATGTTTTCTTTCTTGCATCGTATAAAGAATAAGAACTGCACATTGCTGGAGTTTCTGAACAATCTTTCTCCCTCTCTCGTAGCGATATAAGTAAGCGCGATAACGGCGTGGCTTAGTAAGCATAATAAAAGTGGAGGCAGCATAAGAAAATGTTGCACGAGTTCTCGCGCCAAATAAGAACAACCGCGCGCCACCACAAACAAGAATTGGGCAAAAGCTTTAGCGGAGAAAATGTTCTTTCTCTCCTATAAAACAAACAGTTGGAAGACAAATTTTTGAGCCTCCTTTCCATGCGCACGGTTCATTGTTTGCCAATGAGACGTGCCCAGGAGAGGTGTATAAGAAGCCGAGTCAAGAACTCACCGGAGCGCACAGTGTTTAGCTGTAACAATAAATTTATTGCTATTAAATCGCGCGGTCTAACGGGTGCTCCAGCGTCCCGCATGCCCGCCATGGGCTTCTGGTGGTCACTTCCTCCTCAATGGAGGGTCGACTTTGGCTCGCGATTCTCCCCAGGTGACATCCCAGGTCTCTCTCTCTTTCTTTGCTGGCTTCCTTATGTGCTGTGTAGGTACCTTTTGCACCTTCAAACATAAATACACATGGGGTACACCGTTATGTGGCGCCCCCCGTTGTAACTCACAGAGCCGCTGAATTCCATCTGAAAACAATCCCACAAAAGACACTCTCCTTCAGTTGCAAATCACCCGAATTGCTCTCATGCTGCTGCGGACATTCGTGGCATTCCATCAATTTGGCCAACAAGCAGCAACCAGCGATCAATTGCACTTTGTAAGGAGTTTATTCATTTTTATAGCTCCTACCGTTGCCTGATTTGAAATCTCTGAGGAAAATCTTCAATGGTTTAAAAAAAAACATTAAAGAAAAAATAAACAGATTTAATTTTTTTAGCGAAATCAGCTTGAAAAGATTTTTTTAAATTAAAGAACAAACCACGCCTCCAATGTAAGCGCATATAACATATGCTTCGATGTTTCAATCAATGATCCTCATGATCCTTAACCGTTGAATCTTCCTCTTTTTTGAATCGCTATTTTGAGATCTACACAGTCACTCTTAAAACAGAAAAAAAATCATTGATCAACCGTTGACGCATATGCTTTATGCATTTTGGAGTTACAATAGAACGCGATTTTTGCATTTTTTGCAAAATTTTACAATTTTCTAACGTAAAAAATGTAAAAATCTTTTTTTTGGCTTTTCTTTAATGTTTTTCAACTGTCTATGTAATTTATGTAGTCAGTGTGCTATAAAAGCATCAAAATGAATAAACTCCTTTCTTATAAATTTTAAGAAATTTATATTATGTCGTATTGCAACATTGGAGATCATTCTTTTAAAGTTTTCTTATTAAATATGCGGAGATTTAGACACATTGCTAATCCTTTTCTGCTAAAGCATTAAATCTTCAAAGCACAATTAATAGAAGTTTTGAGAACATTTATTTATTTTTAATTTGTGACCTGAAAGAATTTTTTTAATCGTTTAAATTTTTCTGCAAGAAAAAGTCCGTTCAACAAATTGATCGATTAAATTGAATGATTTTCAACAAAGATAATTTATTCTGAGCTGTGTCTTTAATACAATTAAATATTTTAAATACTTCCTCTATGTACAAAGACAGGTACCTCTACCCATGGGAAAACCCCATTTAAAAGCTTCTTAAATAAACAAGAGCAAGAAAAGCTCACAGAACAAGAATCCCAAAGATGGGGGGAAGAGAAGCGAAGAAAAAGAGTTTGTGGGGTCAGCGTGCAGATTGGCGCGCAAGAAAGGTAAATGGGAGCAGAGATTTAGCTCCAACGCAACATAGTGAGGATTGTCTTGAGCAATCAATCCCCGGAGAATGTGTAATAACCAGTCTTTGGGATTGCGTGCAGTGAACGCGAGAGGTACCACACATTTTGCAGCTGTGCGCCCGCAAATTGCATTCTCCATGTTCAAGAGGTGCGCGCGGAAGCAGGAGTGTTTGGAGGTAAATAACCAAAAGCCACCGCTAGTGATCCGGAGGAATGCCAAGACTGCCTTTACCAGCTGGAATTAAGTATTATGTACATGGAGGTACCTTTGAGAGCGAGAGCGTGGCTAATTAGGAGGAGAAAGAAATTCGTATCAATGCGTAAAAAATTATTTCCTTCTCCCGCAACCAAAAATCTAACGTCTGAAAAGGGTTGACGGATAATTTTTGACAGGGAGTTGTCAAAAATTCCACATCTGTCAAAAAAATTGACAGATGCAAATGTCATGCCTTCACCGAAAATCTCCATTGGAATTTAATGAGAAAAGAAAGCAAAATGAATTAGAAACACTTCTTAACACACGCCAATGGAGATTTTCTTGCAAATGAATTGGACGTAATGAGCTTTTTGTTCACAAATCCCATTACACTGTCATTTAGGCATTTCATACCTCCTCGCGTCTGCAAAATCTCATGTATAACGTCTCCTGCACTAATCTCATCTTCATGCTCGTTGCACAATTCTCGCGACTTTTTTTTTCGTGTACAACTCATTGATTTTGTATGTGCATTTTGAGCTCACGCCAGACCCTCAGGCGCTGTTTTCTCCTTCAGCATATCAACGGCAATGAACGAAAAAATTGTCCGCCCATTTGGACGGGAAAAAATGAGGAAGAAGCATCCAGCACACGGCGGGTCATCACTTTCATGCCTTGTGCAACTGTTCTGGACCACAAATTCACGATATTTGGGGTAATTTCATAAGCTCAATGGAGCAGCGTGTGAGAAAAGCAATAGGGAAGCAATTGAGATTGGAAAATCGCTAAAATAAAAGTGCCGGAATTTTTCTCAACACCCAAAACGTATTTTTGGAGGCCTCAAAATTTGTTTATTTTTTATTCCTAAACTATTCATCGGATAATCTCCAAACTACAGTCAACTATTGAGGGTAGACAGGACTTATTATCATAATTTTTTCAGGTGCTTGCAATTAATAACTTGGGAGAAATTGCCATTTGAAAATTCCAAACTGTCACAATTAGCCCCGGTCTCCCCTACGGAACGGAAATTGAGAGAAATGGCGGGGAAATGAAACCAGAAATCAGCAGCTATTGTACGAAAGATGGCGCTCTGAAAGGTATGTTGGGATTTTTGAATGGAATTTTTATTATCTCTCTTTTTAACGTTTCGTTGCACGTGGTGGAGCTTTTGAATATCGTGAATGAAGTAAAAAAAAATCTTCAAGTTCCATTTTAAATGTAAAAATCAAAAAAAAAATTTTTGTTATCTTGACTTCAGAATTTAGCCTATTTGGGTGAAATTCGCTAAATCCGGCTTAATTTTTTCAAAACTAAACTTTAAAATAATAAACCCGTCTTAAAAAACTTCAACCAAACTCTGAAACTTGACTTAAAAATTAGGCAGATTACAAAATTTTAATGTGAGCTATAAATAATAAAAGTTTGGTTTAAGAAAAAAAGCTTATTGTTCAGTTCAAATGGGATTTTAATGAACTTAAACCTAGGTCACAAAGCTTAAAACAAGCTTTAAAAAAATTGTTAGTTTGAAATATTTTAATAGATCCTAAAAAATAAATGCCTATTCTACGAAAACTCAATCTTAGCTGAAAAACTTAAAACTGTCTTTAATAAACTTAAGCCTAAATTGAAAAACTAAAGCCTAGCTTAAGAAAACATAAGCTAGGCTAGTTAACAAAACTTAAATTCGAATTAAAGAACTAAAACATGACTTAAAAGTCTTTAATGTGACGTATGGCTGTCTTAAAAAACTTAGGCTTGTCACTTAATCTCAAATCTGGAGTTAAAAAAACTAAATTCTGGTTTAAGGAAGCCTGACTTAAAAAAAATACTTCTTTCAGCTGATAAAAACTTTAAATTCCGCTCAAGGTACTTAGGCTTAGCCCATAAAAATTTTAAATTTAAATTCCTAACATTAAAATAGTTGAAAAATAACAATAAATAAAATAAATTGAAATAAAACCAAAAAAGAATTAAAATTCAGGGAATTTATTGATATGAAAAAATCTATAAAAAAATGGCACAAATTTCAGAGAGAATACACGCGTACCCAGTCCACTTGAAGTCCTGAATCCTCTCCCTTCCATGTTGGGTACCAGTTGTCCTTGTCGCGATAGAAGAACCACTCAGCACGTGGATCAGTATTGCGCCACGGCTTAACATGCCGATTGGTCGTTAAGCAGCCCTCGGGGAAGTCACTCAGACCAGCTACCCCAACTCCCAAGACAACGTAGACCTCCTGATCAAACGGAGCCATCGGGGGTTGTCCATTCTCCCAGACATTCGCATGTGCAACACCGCAGGACTTGGTTGAATTTGTATCACAGAACTTTTCACGGAAGTGAGCATACGGTCTCCCATCAACCGCCATCGAGATCATCTCATCAGTCCACGTGAGCGTGTACTCGTGGAAGTCTGAACCCCAATGCCGCTGACCAACTTCAGTCTAAAAGAAAAGTTTTGATTTTAATAAAAAAAAAACATTTTTAAAGAATTTTCTTTTATTAATTTACCTTCATCCATCTCTCTCGATTCGTTTCCCCACGATCGAGGACAAGCATCCCGCGCAAGTAGAGCCCATCAATTTCACGTCCATCCGCCGATGTTAGGTATTCATTGGATCGTATAAAGGCCACCCGCATGAGTCCATTCACGAAATTCTCATCGCCATAGACGTTCTGCGAGCTCTTGAGCCAGATTTCCGGGAAGAGCCAATCGCCCTTGGGCAATTTCGCCCGGACAACGATCTTTCCGTACCTGAATCTGAAATGATTCTTCGACGTGAGCTGGGCTGAAACAACAGGAGGAATGATTTGGCGACCACCACCCTGTCTCACGCACTCAATGTCGTTGTTAACAATTGTTGAAGGGGTGCACCTAAAGAAATACAAGAAAATAAATAAATTATTAATTATTTGTTGAAGAAAAAGGATTATAAAAAAAAACAAAATAAGTTCAACGACCTCTCTTGGCTTCTGAAGGTTAAGGTAGTTGAGACTAAGTAGCAGATGGGCTCTCGTGATGTTAAGAGAGGGGAGGGCTATAATTTTAAATCAAACAGTGTTCTTAAATTTTTCCTGAAACTATTTCTCTTTAAATAAAGCTTCTTATTTCCACGGTTTTACTCATAATCAGCTCAAATTCATTTAATGTTTTTGTAATATTTATTGATGATTTTCCGCTATTTAATTTTAGCTGTGTTTCATTCTGTTTGTTTATCATTTTTTCTTGGGACAAAATCCCCAAGAAATGTTGTGATTATAAACATTTTTTTCAATGGGAAATTCCAAATTTTTATCTCTTTCTCTTTGAGATAATAAATTGTCACAGACAGTTAATGAATAATTTGAATTTAGCGGGTATTCTCAAAAGAAAAAGCACAATGGTTAAAATCTATGGTAATTATGAACAATGCGGGGAAAATAAATTATTTTGGTGGTGAATAGCAAATTTCACAAAAATGTTAAAGAATCTTAGAACTTAAAAATATAGAAAATAAAATGAAAATATGCTTAAATAAAAAGAGAACTTTCCAAAAAGCCCTCGAGCTTTTAGAAAATTCCTATATCGATTTCGATGAAATTTCTATGGCGAGAGAGTGAAGTAATTAAGATACTTGGTAGCACATGTGTTTAAACGATTAAGACGTTACTTCTTCTTCTTCTTCTTATAATTTTTTTAAACTGTAGGATATTGTATTCTTTCCGGATACATATAGCAGAACTTCCTGTACTTACTTATGGCCAAAATCAATTTTTCCAATTCGAATTGCTGACTCATTGAAGCCTGGCACGTTGGTTTGCAACGTTGGCACAATGTACAGCACCCCATCACGAACGTAGGAGTTCTCAGGTCTATCCTGATACGAACAGAACTCCGCATCTTCCGTATCTTTGGGGAATTTAACTTCCCTATTCCACACATCCAGCTTCAATGCGTCGAAATTATCCTCAAACAGTAGGGTATTCTTGCAAATGTGCTGTCCCCCATTGATGGTGGTGCGCGATAGTTCACACTGGGGTGCTGTATCAGTCACTTCCGGTGTGGGAATGGTGATCACTGTGGGCTTATTGTATTCAGTCACTTCGAAGACTTGATCCTCCAATCGGTAGGCGAGACGTTCGTGCTGTACGTAGATCCAATAGTAGATTTTGTCACCCTTCTTCAGTGCTACTGTGTTATTCTCATAGATCCATCGACCATCCCTTGCGGACAAGATGTCATCGTAGAGGGTACCCAGTTCATTCTGTTCCATTTGCTCATTTATTTTCCCGTGAAAAGCAAAGAGAGCGATCCCATTTTCATCTGGATTTATGAGAAAAGAATTATTTTAAAATTAAATTCGCATACAAATAAGAAGCTTTTGCAAACGATCTTCGTATTACATATATTGTATGTATATATGATCGTTTTGGGATCTACCATTACTATATATATTTTTTCCATCAGTCTTCATTCTATAAATATCAAAAAATCCCCCACGAGAATCCCCTTTATGTTCTTCTTTTTTTGCTGAAGATCATTGATCGCGTAATTGCGATCGTGTGAAACCTGTTGCAATTTTTGATGTTTTTCCCTCTTCTTCTGCGCAACCTCCGCAACATAAACTTGAACCATTTGAGAAAGATGCAGAAGTAAGGAAAATGATCAAAGAATTGTGATTTCTCACATCTTTTGACCCCTCCGATAACTTTTTCGATTTTTTTGTACTGTTTTGCTTCTCACAAACACATCGCGAATTAATACAAAAATATATGTATATAATGCTACAATCTTAAAGAAAAAAAACGGGTTTTCTTGGGAATCCACACATAATCTTTTTTTTTAATACAAAACTCTCAATGACGACTATGTCGTGTCCATCTTAACAGTTTCCCCTCAACACACATGCAAAAAGCTCCTAATTGTCACTCAATTTGCATTACCTGGAATGGAAACTTTTAATCCTGTGGGTTCTGTAACGACAAATGTGGGTGCTTGAATCCTGTAGGATGCCGCGATGTTGAAGCACAAAGCAATGATGACGTAGACAGTAAGCAACCGATTGAGCATCGGCAACATTTTTCCTTTAATATCCAAATGATCTCACCACGTTAACTAAATGTCTCTCAGTCTCTTGAGTCACGATTCTACATTCCACGAGCTCCAACTTTGCACTGATCGTTGTGTTGCTTCGAGGCACTTTACGAAGCTCTCTCTGACTGAGAAGTTTCATACCAAGTCGTTTCGTACAGCACGATTGAGCTGTGCTTGAGAGTTCAAAAGGTGAGCGGGGGAATACAATCTGCTGCTTGAGCTTTTTTCCGCTAAATCATGAAAAGAGTCTTGAGAGCTTTGGGAACTTTTTAACGGGCAAATAAACGGAAAAGTTCTTTTCTTTATAACAGAACTCTGAATTAATTTTGTTAATATGGTATAGGTAACGAACGACCTGAAAAAAAGTTTTGAAATTATTTCGAAATAATTCGTTGAAATTAATAATCCTCAAAAGGTTAATGAATTGTGCTGAGAACTAAAAGAAATATAGAAATATTTTAAATATATTTTACCCAACATAAATCTTGAATACTTTAAGTAGAAAATAAAAAAAAGCTTGGTCTTAAAAAATATGTGATTAATTATTTTATTTTATTCATTAAACATTTTATTTTAACGATGTAGCGCATACTTTCTTATTTTTTTTTTCAATATTTCGATCTCGTTAAATTTTTTACTTATGCTATCGAATAAAATAGAGGAATATTTCATAATTAGACCGACAAAACACTTTAATGTAGCCTTGTCTACTCTGGCATATATAACTCTGCACAACATTTGTTTCCAGAGTCAGTTTCTTCACACTGACAGAAACCCGTTGAACAATATTTTTAATCGCGAGAAAACATTTTTCAAAAATTATTAAAATGAAGAAAATTATAAATTTGGCTCTTCTTTGCGGAGCTGCAGTGCTTGTGCAGGGATCTTCATCGTTTGGCAATAGAAAATCCATTTTTTCAAATAACGTTGATAACCGTCAAAATGATTTGGGATTCAACGATAACTTGAGCACTACGAATACTACTCAAATACCTGAGCCAAGAATAAGTTATTATGGACGCGAATTTATATCTCCAACAAGTGCTTTTGAAATTGTTTATGAGTGGAAAATATTGGATTTTGAATACCCAAGTGCCCAAGAAAGAATAGATGCTATAAATTCCGGGTACGTAAAATCGATTTGTCAGAATATTAAAAAAAAAAGAATTATAGCAGAATGCGTCCTGGCTAAATGGCGGCCACTAATTGCTATAAAATTATAAATGAACAGTGCCGTGATCTTATGTAAACGCCTTTGGTGGTGGATTCTGTTAAGTATTTTTTTGTGGCTGTTGGAGTGTGACCTTTCAATTGCATCGTAAACGTTTACGGAAGACTGAGGGCGCTGTTTTATAAGTTTTATAGCAAATGGAAGTCTATAATAAATATCTGCCTGAAATTGCTATAAAATTGACAAAATAGCCTTCATTTTTCGCAAAGGTTGGCCTCCAAAAAGTATATAAAATGTTTACGAAAATTTATGGTACTGCGCTGATGATAAATTTTATAGCAATTAGTGGCAGTTTACTGTCTCACTCATTCAAATTTTATAGCGATTTGAATTCAAAAGTTGTTTGCTATTTTTGTAGAAATTGGGGAAGAACTTTCTGGTTGATGTAAAGAACTATGTAATTTCATGGAGTATCTCACTAAATCTCATGACTTTCAGAGATTTTATTCAAGAAAATGTCATACCTCTGGGAATGGATGCATGGAAGAATCGTTTATTCATTTCAATTCCACGCTGGACTGTTGGAAATCCAGCTAGCTTGACATCGATTGATCTTCCATCGAGAGATATGAGTCCATTATTGCGCCCTTACCCCAACTGGGAGTCTCATACAACACCCACAAATCCCGATTGCAGGAAAATAATGTCTGTTTTTAGGATTCACATTGATCCATGTGGCCGTTTGTGGGCTCTTGATGCTGGTTTAGTGAACACAACGACTAATTTTAATCATGTTTGCCCTCCAAAAATTCTTATATTTGACCTAGAAACAGATCAACATATTCTCACCTATCGCATACCGGATGTTCAAGTGAAGGAGGATAATCTTCTTACGAGCATATTTGTTGACGTTCACAATGGGAAATGTGATGATGCTCATGCTTATGTGGCCGATGCATGGCGCAATGGATTGTTGGTGTTTAGCCTGAGAAAGAGACAAAGCTGGCGTGTAACTCATCATTTTATGATGCCAGATCCTCACGCCTGCGAGCATAATTTCAATAATGAAATATACTTCCAGTGGACTGATGGTATCTTTACGGTTGCAGTAGGTCTGGAGGATGCACAAGGAGAACGTCTTCTTTACTTTCATCCAATGTCTAGCTTTGAGGTATTATTCTTGCAAATATTTAAAAAAAAATTTTAATTCTTCTTCCTACTTAAACTTCAGGAGTTCTCCGTTCCCATTTCTATACTACAAAATGAAACAATCTGGACAGAAGGCATTGATGTCAACAGACAATTTAAGGTATTAACACAGTTTCTAACTTTTTGATAAATTTTCTTAAAAGAAAAACTATTAATTTTCATTTTAAATTTTTGAAATTCAACAGTTAGTTGGATATAGAGGACCCAACAGTCAATCCTCAATTTCAGCAATTGATCGGGATGGTGTTCTATTCTACACACTAATTGATCAGGATGCAGTAGGATGTTGGGACACAAACAAGCCTCTTTTACCAAATAATATTCATCATGTGGATCAAAGCCATATGTTCATGCCTTTTCCGATTGACCTCAAAGTTGACAAGGAAACAGATCAAGGTGTTTGGGTACTTGCGAATAACTTTCCTCGATTTTTATATTACAATTTGAACTACACCCAAGTAAATATTCGCATCCTTCGTGCAGACACCAAAGCAGCCGTAAAAGATTCCGTATGTGATCCTAGAAAACGGGGTAATGTCGGTAATGTAGTTTGGAATTAAAATTTCTCAAAAGAACTACTAAATTACTAAATAGTTTAATCAATAAGTTTGAATAAGTATGTAAATTAATAAAAAATATTTAAGGAAGTCTGAATAAAGAACAAAAAATTATTATGAGTGGTTTAATATCCTTATACCTACTTATATATTTAATAAATGAATAATTAACGAATAAAAAATGAATACGGTTTTTAACTGATGAAAACTTGGGGAAACGTAGCCCAATTTGGACCTTTAAACGTCTGTTTATACCATTTGAAAGTCATTTGAAGTTTTATCGATTTTAAACAATAATGGAATAAAATAAATCAGTTAAAAATACAAATTCGAGCTAAATGATTAAAAAAGATGAATAAATATGTAAAATAATCGCACACGATGGTCATGACTGACCTACGGGACTTGGGACCTTAGGTTAAAGAAGAATTTAAAGAATCTGGTTTTTCTTAAACGTTAAAAGAAATTATTTTTAGATTGAGAATTTCACAAAAACAAATGAAAAATTAAAAAGGGATTTTTCAAGAAAAAAAAAAGAAACTGAATTTAAAAAAAAAACGTTTTGATTTTATATTTAGGTTGTTATGTAGGTCCAATGCTACTATACATATCTTTTATTTGATTTTTACTTCAAATTGCTTAACTTTTAATTTATATCATGAACTTGAACTACATAAGACTGAGTTTTGTAACATATAAGAAAAGAAAAACAACACCGTTGTTTTTCACCTCATACTTTAAGACTTTTAGAGTAGCTTGTTAGAAGTTTTTATACTACATACTCTCATAATTTTTTGTTTTCTTCTTGAAAGATTAAAAGCTATGTAACTTACCTATTAGAAATATTCGTCCAAAAACCATTAAGAATTCTAAAGACGTATATTTTAGTATTTATTCGCCCCTGAAACCTCCAAGATGGTAAACCAAATATACCTAGCAGCACTTTCAAAAAAAATTTAAAAAAAAAAGATTTTGAATTATTTTTTCTCATTTAATATTTTACCATGATCGTTTATTTTATGTACATATTACAAATAGATGAGTAAATAGAGCAAATTGGTCGCATCCAAAAGCATGGCAGGAAGACTTCTTACTTCCCACTGGGATGCCTGGCTGAGTTCTTAATGGACGTCACACTCACGGAAACTTTATTGTTGGTCGGTCGCTGTGTTGGTGGCTCCTGACTCTTGGTCGAATTGAACACGGGTATCTTGGAGGGGCTGAGCTTCAGTGTTGGAATTGAACTCTTGCGTACTGGCACGGGGATTTCAGATTGCTGCTGGGACTTCTCAAAATTCGACCGTAGCTGCTCAATCTGACTCAGACGCTTCTCGGCAACCCTTCCGGGGGATTCATACGTTGACGTCGTGAACTTAATCTCACTGTTGCGTGGGAAGTTATCTTGCAGATCATTGGAGTCTGTTAATTTGATTTGCGTGTGATTCTTGTCGGGTGTTTGAACTCGAATTTCCGTTACGAAGGTCTTGGTATCATGACCACCTTGCTCCTCATGCTCATGCGTCTCTTCGGCGTCTTCCTCCTGTGGCACTGGCGATGGCGTCCTCTCGGGCGGGGGTGTTTGCAACGTAAAGTCAAGGCACTCATCGTCAATCATTATAATTGACGACGGTTGACTGGCATCTGTGGTGATTGTCACCACATTGTCTGCATCTGGAACTATGCGGGTGGTGAGGCTTGTTGTTTCAACTTGCTGTGGTGGAATCTCCATTGAGGAGATACTGATACTATTCACACCCATATTGTCACTCGAATAAACCGGAGAGATTTGACTACTCTCCGTCTTGTCGGACTCAACACCCCCAATAAGGGTGAGGCTTATTGGTTGGGGTTCATTCTCAATTAGCTGCTCATCCGGAAGGATGGTCATTGTTGTTCTATTCACCGGGGCGTCCCGTTCCTCCAGTGTTATCTTCTGTGCAAGAAGTTTCTTCAGAACATCAGATTTGGGACGTTCCAGACTACCAAACGGATATCTGGACACCTTGACGTCATCTGGAACGTTCGTCCCAAAAGTATCCACAACATTTATCGGTGTGTATGTGATGTTCTCCTCACGTGGTACATCCCGAACATTCCCATTTCGCAACGGTGTATCCACTTTCGCGGTCTCCAGGCTACTTCGCTTCGGTATAGCAGGCTTGACAACGGGTACAAGATCGGAGTCATCATTCAGAGCAGCTTGGGCTTCTTCGAGCTTTTCCTTTAGCAGCTGATCCATTGTCTTCTTGGGCACTTCCTCAATGACTTTCCGGGATTCAGCCTCAAATTTATCCGCAACCGCCATTATTTCCTTCATAAGGCTGTTCGAAGCGTCCGGCTTGTGATCTTCATCACTTCGATTTAGGGACTCTGTGTCCGAGCTATGCTCCTCATCGGCATGATCCTTGATTGAATAGATGGCATCTTCGAGATTTCCCCATTCATTGGCACTTTTAAGACGACCCCTCAGGGCTTCCATTCCACCACCCATGTCTAGGCTCAACCTAGGTTCCTTCTCAATGAAGATATCAACATCAACAGCTGGTGCCTTTCGTTTTTTCGGCGTCACAACTGAACCGGGTTGTTCGGTGATCTCTAAACTCTGTGCACGCTCAAGTGTTGCTGTATTGGATCTCCCACCTGTGGGACTCTTTGATGCCTCAATCTTCGACAGATCACCCAGGCTAGCTGTTCTCCTGCCTTCCTCTTCATCGCTCAACTGATGGACGGTTATATGATTTGAAGACAACTCAATGTGTGACGATGGCTCTTCTTCCCCGTCTGAATCACCCGTTCGATCAGCCTGCTGACTTTCCGTGTCACTCGGACTCTTCTTCCGTTCACTCTTGGGCGTGGAATTTGTACTTGGTTCCTTTACGAAGTTATCCGTAAAGTTCAGCACATCTCCCTTCTCTTCCACTTCACCCGGTGGTGGTGATGGTGCCTTGCCCTTACCCTTCTTCCCACTATCCTGCACAACACTCTTCCGGTTCTCCTTAGCCGACATGGCTGCCTGCATCATGTGATCGGGGACTTCCTGTGGGATCCCTGCAGCATCGCGCTTAATTCCACTCGAATTGATCACAGTGGTCCTTTCAAAGGAACCCACTTCTGTGGCATTTTCAGCAGCTTCCGGGACTTTCTTTTCCTTCCTCTTCTGTGCCACAGGTGGAACTTCCTGATTCTTCACATCATCCGTGTCGTTCTTCTCGAGATTTGAATTATTCTCATTGTCTGCCTGGATTTTTGTTGGACTCTTCCCGAAGAGTTTCTCATTGACATTGGGCGGTAGGACACGGATCCCGAATTTGAGTCCCTTGCTCTTGTCCGTGGGGGATGCTGGGGCTTCCTTGTCTGGTTCATCGCGTACCTTTGGTGGTTCACTCTTATGCTGCAACTTCTCCTCAATCAACCCCTTAACTTGCTGCGTGAATGATGGCTTCTTCTCATTTTCGCGCTGAATCACCTGCACAGGTGATGATTTGGCATCCACATGATCATCTCCCGGGAAAAGATTCTTCTTTGTATTGCGATCAATCTGAAAACAATAAAGAAAGAAAGGAAAAAAAAATTAGGGCACGCATTTTCATATGAAATGCTCCGTGGATTTTATTATTTTAGAAATAAAAAATTTCTCCACGCCGTGATCGTGATCATTGATATTTTTTAAGGTCATTTCGTTGTGATCACGAAACCACAATGCTTGAAAAAACATTTGTATTCTATTTGTTTGTTTTTTTTTGCGCAATTGCGACACAATTTTTTCATTTATAAAATGTTCTCTGAATGAATTTTTGGGCTGAAATTGGTATGAGAGCGGTGTGATCTCCACACGATCTTCTCGAACTTCCCATGAATGATCACTTGAGATCATTTTTGGAAAATATTAATAATGATGGTTAGAACCCACGCGCCGGTCGCAAAAGATCTCTAATAGGACATGCTAGAGAAGATTTTTATTTGAAACGTCGTAAAAAAATTTAATGATCGTTTATGTATTTGCATAAGTTTTTGTACTAAAAATGCGACTGCAAGTGTTCCCATAAAAAGGAATCTAATTTGCATTTTGGGTTGGAAAGGAAGTCATTTGGTGCTTTAAAAGCAATTAAATCTCTCCCACGCGATTAAATTTAATTACTGAGCTTAAGTACTTTAACTTCTTAATAAATATTGGGAGTTTTTATTTAAATATTCCGAATATATTGGAGAATATAACGAATAATTCTGCTTATTGACAAGCAACGAGAATTATTAACAAATTTCGTTTATTTGGCGAATATTAAGGAAACTTTTTGTCTTTTAATGGGTTTCCTAAAAACACTTCCGAATATTGACAAAGAACCAGAATAGAATAAAATATAGAATAGAATATTTAAATTGTTTTTAAAGTTATTGAATTAAAGAAATATTGTTACTTATTTTGACTAAAAGCGTTGAATGTTTAAGAACATTTGCTGATCATTTGTGAATACAGTATCAATATTTATTAAAGAGAAAACTCCAAATATTTATAAAGAATAAGAATATTCCGAATATAAGGAATATAATCTGTTCATTTTTCGGATATAGTGGAATATTTTTGAATATTCTTGTAGGTTATTATCTTTTGATATATGATAATTTCCCAATATTCACAAGGAGCCAGAATATTCCGAATACTGCTCATCCAATCGACGAATATTCTTGATTATTTTACGAATATATTCTTTTGATTTCAAACTAATATCATTTTTTTATGAATTATACTGCTGCCTATTCTAATGCAGTCGAATTGTTGAAAAATTCATCTCTGATCAGTTATTCCGAATAATCTGAATAATTCCGAATAATTTAAAAAAAAATCGAATTGCTTACCGAGCTCGTATCTGACTGACTACTGGTCCTTCCCAGTTGCTGAGCCATGGATGTATGTCCAGATTTGGGGCTTGGTGTCACAACGACTCCCTTCCCCTCGACCAATTCCAGCCTCACATTGTACGGGGATGCATAGCTGAGGATTGCCGCAGCATCCTCTTGGACAATATGTCGGAAATCAATTGTAATGCTGGTGATACGATCACCTGAAAATAGGAGTCAATTAGAGCCAATTAAACTTCATCCAAAAGAAAATTCTTTGAATGTTTTTCATACCAATATTGACGATCCCAGCCGCTGGGCCCTGAGATGCAACCTTTCGCACGTAGATACCCTCCTTGAGGCCACCATTGAGCTCAATGCCCAATCCTGTGAAGTCTGAACCACGCAGTGAGACATTCCTGGTGGCTACTGGAGTTGTTGGACCCTCATCAATGGCCTTTCCGTTCTCCTTTGACAGCCACTTGGTTTCCAATGTTCCTCCACTTGTGCTCCCACCCTTGGCTTCAGTCTTAAAAGCGGGATTATCGAATGCATATTCGGCCGATTTTCCCGTTTCCACGTCCTCCTGCACCAAATGTGGTCCTGGAATTAAGAAAAATTACAAAATTATTAAAATTCTGTCAATCATAAGAAGCATAAGTTCTACTGCTTGAAAATTTTTATAAAATACTTCAATGAAGCATATGATCTCCATGTCAAAGTAGCCTAATTTAACTTTTTTTCTTTGTATAGCAAATTAAATTAATTCAGATCATAAATCTTCAATCTTCCACATCAACAACTCAACTAAAACTTCTTCTTCCTATACAGATATTTAATAATGCTTTACTAGATAACAAAAACCACTTGAAAAGAGCAATACAAAAATCAGGGAAAGTTACATTAACTACACATAATGTTATACTGAAAATTATTACCTAATTGAGGGTTTTGTCGGTTAGGAAAAATTTTAATTAATAATACAGAAATATTACGCAGACAAATTGCAACAAATTAAAATGTTTAGCGATTGCGGGCGGTAATTTAATTAAAAATATAATTTATAGGCTATATTAACACGGCCGTTGAGGCTTTCAAGCTTGCCACTTTCTTTCTTTCGTGTGAAAGACGGTGTTCCAGTGATCTTGAGGAAAGAGCAACAGCAAAAAAAAACACGCTTAAACGAGATTACCAAATGAAAGAGGTTTTGTCACAAATATTGATGGCCAAGGAGAATTTCTGCGATTGAGAAGTGTGCGATTTATTGACAAATTATCATTGGGAAAAAATCAAAAGAGATGCGCGATCAAGTAAAAGTTGAATTGGTAATTTGGTCCAAATTTGAGTGATCGCGAGAGGAGAGAGAAAAAAATCTAACGGATTTGTAGAAAAAGCAGAAAATATTTGCTAAGATGCTGAAGTGAAATTTCTCAAGACATAATATTTGTGTC
Organism: Lutzomyia longipalpis; assembly: GCF_024334085.1. Lineage (NCBI taxonomy): Eukaryota > Metazoa > Arthropoda > Insecta > Diptera > Psychodidae > Lutzomyia > Lutzomyia longipalpis. The sequence goes on from NC_074710.1 coordinate 5,876,546, forward strand.
ATTGACAAATCGTGCGATCGATTTTGGAGGAGGAGGATCAAATGCCACGATCGTCCCATGGGTAATCGCGTGCGCCAATACATACAGAGAATAGCCCTAAATGGGATAGATTTTTCTTTTAAATGAAAAAGAAAAACATTTAAATGGTTCAGAAGATGCTCTTTCAAGTGATCGAGAGAGGTTTATTTTGGTGATCTTGCCCCTCTTTTTTTTCCAACCATGTCTCATTGACACTGATCTTCCCTGGTTTCGCTGGTTACCCAGTGATTTCCCGTTGCACACCGCCCGGGGGCCCCAATTTGACTTGCTTATGTACCACCACGGAGATGCTGATGGCATGTGAAAGACTCACAGCAAGTGTCACACACCACACTCTTGCAAGATGACCAACAACTCAGGTGCGCACCGCAGAAAATCCTCGCAGACTCATCTTTTCGTATATACCGCTGTGAGATCTCGATTATCGGCACAAGATCAATTCAATGCAATCAACTAAATGCAATTTCTCCACATACCGCGACCCCAAAGACGTCCTCGTCCCTTCCTCTTCGCATGATTTTGACGATCCTCCCTGCGATCCAAAAATACCAGCAAATTCCAACATACATATACCCAGCCAATTCAACTCTGCAGAAATTCCATGCATCTTCGACTTTTGTTGAACATTTTTATTATACTTTTTAAATTATTTTATGCTCAAGTGCTCAAATATTTTCTCAATCTGAACCACACGAAATTGCCAATAATTCAAAAATCTTTCAACTTCAACGAAAGCTCCCAAAAAGCAATAAAAGAATTTAAGTTTTTTTTTTTAATAATGAGCTACCTTCCGACATAATGACGAATAAAAAGACAAAGAGAAATTTTTCATTTAATTTATTGCTAATTTCAGAGGTGGAAATTAAATTTCTCACCCAAAAATTGAGCCGTAAAATTTGTTTTATTAAATTTCCATTAACACGTTTCAAAATCATCCAAAAATTACCAATATTGATGAAATTTCACTGGGTTTAGTTACCTACTGATTAGTCATTAAACATTGATTATATGGGCGATTAAAGAAGCATAAATTCACATGGAAGTGAAATATTGCGAATGAGGCAAATGAATTTTAGTGGAAAGCTTACATAAAGTGATTGATAATTGATAATAACGCGTGAATTAGAACGATAAAAATTCATAAAAATTAAGAATAAAATGCATATTATGACGTCATTTACATGGTTTTTGCCTCTTTGGACGAACGAAGCATTAATGCTTATGCTTTGTCCATGATTTTTGATAAGGTTTCTTTGAAAATAAAAATTAAATTAATATTTCAAAAGTAAGCAGAACTTTTGCCAAAAATTAAGAAAATTTCTTTTCATTTACGGGATTTTTTATACTGCACATTTGTTAGATGGCACCACTAGTTCTCAACATCAATTTTCTGAATTTCTCGTCGCAACCAGGAATACATCAGTCAATCATGTAATGCAAAATTAAGCAGTGAAAATTAAGTTCTGATTGTTAATCTATCTCTGAGAGTTTCTTTATATATTTTCCTGACTTTAAAGAGAGATAAAAAGATGGATAAAAAAAACAGAAAGTTTCAAAGATTTCAGGAATATTGAAACATGTTTTGATGAAAATTAGGTAAAATTTGAACGTGATTACATACTTTGCATCTTACAAGGATTTCCGGAAAATCCCTCTTGTGGAAAATCAATCTAGCATCAATTAAATATTTTGATACTCTACAAAACAATGCACAAGAACAAAAATGAATAAACTGATTTTCTGCGTTTTCTGTTAAATGAGTGAATTTTTCCAATAAAATTGTGAATTTCAACACTAACGAATTTTTTAAATCAAATAAGCAAATCAAACCTAAAAAGAATTTTAATATTAATTATATACATTTAATATTAAAATAAATATTGTGATAATTTAAATTTTTTTAGAACTCATAAGAAGTTTTGTTTTTTTAAGTTGAATAGAAATTTAACAATTCAAAACATTTTTTTGGAAACTTCTACTCCTTCTGGAAGCCTTAATAAAGGATCAGTAAGATCATAAAAAGCCTCAATAGATTTTTTTACACAGATCCTTACCCTACAAATGTGAAGAAAGTAGAGCATTCCCTCAATTTATTCCACGACAATCAAAAGATTGCGCTTAATTTTTCACCAATCTCACACTTTGACAACCTGTGGTACCTGCTGAGTGGAAAAGTGAGTATTTGTATGGCACAATTTCTGTGGCACGTTGCTGACCATAGCTGGGGTACATTTTGATCATCAACATTGCTTTGGTGATGTGCCTCCCAGTGATGCTGAGCAATCTCGCTGTGTTTGTGCCTTATTTCACTTGCCTTTACATACATTAGGTATTACATATAGTTATATGCTACATAGGTATGCATATGTACATGATATGCCATGCCAACAGGTATTAATGCGGTGGAACGCAACATGAGGAAGGAGGTACGAAAGAGACCTCAAGTCTCTTTTACAAAAATGATCGAGAACTCGTTTCAAATTATTTTCATTTAAATCGTCTCGAGATTTTTTTTTCTTCTAACCACTCTTCGCATCTTTCTCTCAGTGAGTATCTTACTTTTTTTTATTCTCCGTCGTCTTGTTTCCAAAATAGGAAGAAATTGGTTGTTTTTTTTTTCTCTCTCTCAATCGATGGCATTAGATATAAATTCAAAAAACTCGATCATTCCATTTTGAGTAATTTTGTCCTACTCTCCATGAGATCTTTTTTCTTCAACCTGCTGAAGCTGCGAGAGAAGACTCCACTATAAAATGGAAATTTCGTGAGTAAATGAGATGGGAAATAATTATAAATTTCTTGTGAGATTCCACCACCTTGTTGACACCTTATTTTTCAATATTTGTCCAACATTCGCGTACGCAGAGAAAATGGAAGTTATTTGTTGGATGAGAAACATAATCCACCACACGGTGTCACTGCTGTGGAGCCTTTGTGTGTTTAAGCATTTTTTTATCTTTATTCCTTTTCTTCTTATTATCATCCCAAAAACAATATGAAAAAAGCACACACACACACACAGAATTCAATTGAGAAAATTCAAAGAAAACAAAAAAAATCACAAAAGATTCCTCGAGGATTGCAATTCCGGCCTAAATAATCTTAATTTGTTTTTTTTTCCTTGGATTAGGTGATTGAAAAAGAATTTTAGAAAAGAACAAAAAGACAAGAAGTTTTCTAAAAGTAAAAAAAAAATGCTAATATAAATAATAAAAAATAAGCACTAAAGGTGTGTTCACGTGAAGAGAGAGCAGAAGAATAAACATGGGACTTTTTTATACGTCAATCAACCGTATTTATTTAGCAAATATTTCTATGTATGCTTTTTTAAGACATTGTGAAGCTGTGAAGAATTTCTTTTCAATTTTTTTTGTTAATAGGAAATAAAGAAGAAGAATCACAAAGTTAATAATTTAGAATAGATTGAAGAGAATTTTAGTTAAACTACAATAGAATTATATGAAAAAAATTAAGAGAGAACCAAGAAATATTTTTTACACCACATGTAATAAATAGACTGTTCTATTGAGAAAGTTTACCCGGCTGGTCAATGGTTCGCTGAGATTTTTGATGTTTTTAAAATGTTTTTTTCTGATGATTTTTTTTTGCAAATTCTTTTATAGAAAAGTTTTTCATTAAAAGGATAGAATCCATTTGACAAGTTTGACAATAAATGAAAATTTAACGTTTGATGTTTTTTTAACGTTCAATATTTCAAACTTTGACATACTCTTCATAACGTTTAACTTCTCATTTTAATTGTTTGACGTTGATTCTTTCTATAAATTGACTTTCTCATTACAAGTATTACAACGATTGTTAGTTCTTTTCTTTTAAAGCTTATTTTCTAATGTTTGGATAATAAAAATAAGAAAATATATAGGAAAGGTTTACAGGAAGTATTAAAAACATATTTTATTACCTAATATGTGCTATCTTTTGCACATTTTGATATATAATTTTTAATTAAATTCCTTTTTAAACTTTTCCCTAAAACATTCTCAATCCCGCGTATTTTTTACATGATGCGTAAAAAAATCAGTACCTTGTGTCAAAATAATTTACCCGGCTGGCCAATAGTTTTCACAGTTTAGTAAATAAATTAAATATTATTTCCTGCAAATATTTTACATGATGCGTAAAAAAATCAGTACCTTGTGTCAAAATAATTTACCCGGCTGGCCAATAGTTTTCACAGTTTAGTAAATAAATTAAATATTATTTCCTGCAAATACTTATTAATTATCTCTTCAAAAGATGAATCTTATTAATTTATTCCATTTCATTTTAACAAAACCTGAATATTTGTATGAAAAAAATGAACCCTTTAATCATTCTCTATGTCTTTAATTCACCTCGCGTGCAACCAATTGCTAATCTTATCCAATTCATTCCTATACTGTAGATTCTCTCCACCTTGAGACTAATGAGGCGAGCTTCTTGATTTACATCGTGTGAGCTTTTTTTCTCACCTGATGTGCGGCAGAAAAAGCATTTGGAGGAAAGTACAAAAAGAGGTGGATAAAATTGGAAAATTGTCATTAAGTTTTTAAATCATTGTAAAACGAGAGAAAGAGAGAGACAGCGTGGAGTGAGTGAGAGGCAACTGACCTTGAAAGAAATCGCTGACATGAATTCATTCAGCATAAACAACTTGTTGAGCCTTTTTTTCTTCCATTGGATCGCGAGAGCAAATCCATTCCGGCGTGTTGGAATTGATTTTGTTCCCCGTGAGTCTCACCTAGTGCGACCACCTGCGCCATCATACGAAGACGATGGCGTTGGGCTGCGCGAGAGGTGTGGGGGGTGGTATGGAGATGCCATGAGAAGATGGATAGAGTGCCTCCTGCATTGGCGCGTTCTTAACAAAATGACTGTGGAATTTCCATAGATTGGGTGAGGATTGGATACATGTGGTGCACCTCCTTATTTTTTTTCTTGAATTTGTAAGGAATTTAAATGACCTAGGAGAACAAAGGTTTTCTCTCACACATCGTCAATTTCTCTTTCTTCAACGAACCCCCGCAGCATACAAGAATGGTCTCCAATTAAGCCCACATCGTCCATCCCCTAAAATTTACGATCAATACCCGTGTTTTGTTTGCAGGATGAAAAAGCTCTCAAGCTGTGAGCACCAAGAGGAATCCAAGCACATCAACAAAAATCCCAGAAGTTTTATTTCTCGTGGCTTAAAAACACGAGGTAGAGCGAATTTCTTCAAGGTGATCCACTGATGATAGCGGAATAAAATTGTATTATTTGCATACAAACTGTAAAGTCGCGATAATAAAGAATTGTGTGTTTTTTTTGGTTCTTTGTCAGCACTACGAAAAAAAGCTCCACGAGGAAGGAATTTCGGGTAAAATATTGTTTTTTTTTTAGGAAAATATTCACACGAGCAGTGAAGAGGCAAGAATACCAACTAAATTGACGGAATAATGGAGTTAGGTATTCATAAATTAATTTAAAGATAAAATTTTAATTTATTGTTTCCTAAGGAATTAAATTTAGGAAAGGAAATTATCCCATTTAAAAAAAATCCCTCGAAATCGAGAAGAAATATTTTTTGTAGCTGATTGCAAAAAATCCAAAAAGAAAAGACTTGAAGTGATACATATTGACCTTCCTGATGAATTTCTTAAGACTAGAATATGGATAATTGAACTTAGAATTGATTTTTTTTTAAATTTACTTTTAGTAGATTTTTCATTTTACTACTGTTCTGTCAATTTATAACGTTGACTAATGAATTTTGGTATAAAAAAAATGGATTTTAGAAAGACTAAATTTTATTTAGTTCAGCACAAACTTAATTTAATTTTTTAAACAAATAATTTTTATGCTTTTATTCTTCTTTTAAAATTTAATTTCATTCTAATTTTTTTTCGTTGAAGTACATATTTAACAAGAATTTCTAACGTTTTCTGAGCTTGTTTACTTTTTTATTTGGAATTTTATTTAATATTTTCAATCCTTGAATTTTTATCAATAAGATAATTTTATCCAAGATATTTTAAGTTTTATATGTACCGAAATATATATAAAGAACGTCTTATCATTTAATTCGTTAGTAATCTTTAATTTGTTCTTTTATCCCAGAATATTTGTTTATTTAGTTCGTCTAGTTTATGTAGTTCTGTTATTTCCATCCCTGAATTCCTATATTCCTAACGTGTTCTTTTTGTCCTTAATTTCTTCTATTTCTTAATTTGTATTATGAATATTTTTTAATCTATTTTGAGCTCATTTGAAGATTATTAGAGAGCTTTGAAATTTTTATCTTACTTTTCTTACATTTAATAATAATAACATGTCTGATGTCTTATCTTTTTAATTTATCCATAAAATTCTAACGTTAGCTTTTTATCCATGATTTTTCTAAGCTTGGTCTCTTATCCCTGGATAATTTCTAATCTTTAATATGTACTTTTTCTTAACATTTAACATTAGATTTATTTATCGATAAATTTCTAACGTTATCCTTTTTATCCAAAATATATTCAAAATGCATTTAATATCCCAAAGTGTCCTAAGTAAACCAAGGATTCTTCTTATCCAATAGTTGATTTTCAAAAAAGAAACATTTCTATCTTTTTCAATACAACAATTAAATATTTCATACAATTTTTCAATAAATAAAAACGATTGAAAAATGAGAAATAAAAATAGAAAAAAAATGAGCACATTAATGCTTTCGAAGGTCAAAAATGCATTCCCTTTCAAAAATATAAAATCTCAAATTTCTGCTGAAAAAATAATGTTTGTTTTAGTAGAAAACACGGAAGTTTTTATTCAAACGATTAGTCAATTTTTTTCGTGTGTGTGCCACAAACTCCACGATGAAGAAATTTAATTTAAAGAGAGAAAGAAACCTCTGTGACACTTTTCTCGAGACTTAGGAGTGTCTCCAGTGCGGGAAGAGCATAGAGGTGCTATGGAGGATTCTAATCTTATGTAAAGATTTTCTTACGGCTGTAAAACATGGTGTTCAAACAAAATCCCAAATTAGAATAGCAAATAAGCGCGCAATTTGCTTGTAGGTTTTTTTTTATTGTACCGTGAAAATTGCTCATTTTCCCGGTTTGTCCGACACACAACATCGGGGGAAATACATTACAAATCTATGGAACACTTGTGGAGCTGCTGCTCCAACATGCTCAACAGTGGAAATTGTAATTAATACAGTTTTGAATTCTCGCTTCAATTCACTTTTATCGTGTTGTAGCGAGAAATACCTTTAAGTATATCAGCATATATTAGTAATACTCTCCAATTGGCGTGGGAGGTAGATTCAGTCAGAATAACACAGACCTTTAAATATATATTGGTACAGGATTAGTGGGGAACAAAGATTTAACCTTCCGGAGATGTCCAGCACGGGAGTACACACCTTGAACGATATAGCATAAAATTAATAAGCATCCGGTTTGAAGCGACGGAAAATTGCAGCTGGTGTGTATCTCTCTTCTCCTAGGTAGTGGACGCACTCACTAAATCCAACTATATACTCAATGGATACTTCTAACTACGTTTATTTAATAAATTCAAAGAAAATACAAGTTATTTTAAAGAAATATTAGCAAACACGTTTTCACACATTGAACTCATTTGTAGGTTATGAAAAAGACAAAAAGTAGACATGTTGTCTACCCATTAAAGAATAAAACGCAAAAACTCCGAGGAGTTTTCCTCGGACATTCTCCCCGGGTTGAGTTTAACTCAAGAATCCATTTCCGGGTTTGAATCCACAGGAAGTTTTGCCATTTTGTTGACAGCCCGACATGAGATGCTGCCCTTGATGTTGACGGTGGCCGCTCTAACTGCTCCTTGAGAACCCACATGTACCTCAACAATTCTTCCTAGTTCCCAATCACCACTGGATAGATTGTCAGTTTTGACCAACACCAGGTCACCGGGCTGAAGATTCCTCTGGGAGATCTGCCACTTCGGTCGTTGTTGTAGAGAAGTAACATACTCACTGTGCCACCTTTTCCAATACTCCTGAGAGAGCCTCTGTAGGTACTTCCATCGGGTCAGCCGGTTGGGATTGGTGTTGAGGTAATTTGTTGAAGGAGGCTGTGTCAACGGCCTCAACGCAATGAAGTGCCCTGGAGTCAGAGCTTCGAAGTCATCTGGGTTGGGAGAGAGGGGACACAAAGGCCTAGAATTGAGGCATGCCTCGATTCTGATGAGTACTGTGGCCAGTTCCTCGAAAGTAAGGAGTGTGTCCGTAAGAACTCGTTTCAGGTGATGTTTCACGTTTCCGATGCCCCGCTCCCAAAGTCCACCAAACGTAGGGGAGTACGCAGGAATGAAATGAAACTGAGTTCCGGTGTCAGACATGAATTTCACAATTTTGTCCTGTTGACGTTTGCGATTCTCCTTGCCTCCAACTGCTTCAACAGCGCCAAGGAAATTTGAACCATTGTCACAATAAATATGAGCCGGGTGTCCACGTCGACCAGTGAAGCGGGCCAAAGCTGCTTTGAATGCTTCTGTTGACATATCCGACACGGCTTCCAGATGAATGGCTTTGGTTGCCATACAGATGAAGAGGCAGATGTAACCTTTCAGAGTTGGAGCCTTTCGCAAGTTGCTGGATCGCAGACGAATGGGACCTGCGTAATCAATCCCCACATTTTTGAATACTTCGTCTGCGGTGACTCTCACTTTTGGTAGATTTCCCATCATAGGAGTTTCCGGTTTTGGCTTCACCTTGAAGCAAGGGATGCACTTGTGAATCACTGACTTGACACTGGTACGTTCTCCGATGATCCAATACCGTGCCCTGAGAATGCTCTGAGTCAGTGTATGGCCTGAATGTAGATGAGAGATATGCACATTCTCGATGAGCTTCAGGGTGAAAGGATGTTTTCCGGGAAGCAGAATAGGATGTCGCGTTTCAGGTCCCAACTCAGAGTTCTGAATTCTGCCCGTGACTCGGATAATTCCTTCGCTGTCGAGAAATGGCACCAGAGAGCGGAGCTTGCTGCCACTCTTCATCTGCTGACCCTTTTGCAGATGCTTCAGTTCGTCCGGAAAGCCCTCGCTTTGGACAATCTTGATGAGACAGTGACGTGCATTGTCAAGTTCCTGAACTGAAAGTTGTCCTTTCAATTGCTCACCCTGATACTTGCGTTTCCAGCGGAGAACGTAAGCGACAATGCGTATCAATGTAGAGACACTAGAGTACTTGTGGAAGAGCTCAAGTGTTTTCGGTGGTGTCGCCAGATGCGACGTAACTTTGGGTGGCTTCTCCTCACCAGTCTGAAGAGAACTTGGCAGATCAATGAGACTTGGAGGCCACTGTTCACTGTCTTGCACGAGCCAGGGTGGCCCTGTCCACCATAGATGATGCTGATTGAGCTCCTTTGGTGTCAAGCCTCGAGAGATGCAGTCTGCTGGATTATCGGCGGATGCGATGTGTCTCCATTGAGCTGCAGGAACAATGTCGAGAATTTCAGCACAGCGATTCGCCACGTAGGTCTTCCACCTGCTGGGATGATGATGAAGCCAGTGGAGAACAACTGCTGAGTCCGACCAAGCAGTGACTGCGATTGATCGGGATGAGAACACCTCCTTGACTTTCTCAAACAGTTTTGCAAGAAGGAGGGCCGCACAAAGTTCCAGGCGCGGGATAGATGTGGGTTTCAGAGGTGCTACGCGAGCTTTGGCAATCAAGAGTCGAACTGTGGTCTCATCGTCTTGATTGCATCCTCGGACGTAAATGACGGCTCCAATTCCCTTCTCCGACGCGTCTGAAAAACCGTGGAGTTCCATCACATCTCCATGTGGAATGAAACGAGGCAACTTGACTTCAGTGAGACACTCGATCTCGTCCCTGAAGAAGTTGAATTCATCAATGATTGCGTTTGGCAAAGAGTCATTCCAGTCCGCATCGCAGAGCCACAACTTTTGGAAGATCATCTTCATTGCGGAAGTGACGGGAGAGATGATCCCTAGCGGATCGAAAATCTTCGCCACTGCTGAACAAAGCTCTCGTTTTGTTGTGACCGGTGGAATTTTCTCAATTGTCAGAGCAAAAGTGTCACTGCCGGGTGACCATTGAAGACCGAGAGTTGATATTGACTTGGAGCAGTTGTCTACATCCGCTGGGGTAACTGCCAAGTCTTCGGGAGGGATTTCGTTGAGTACTGCCGATGAATTCGATGACCATTTTCGAAGACGAAACCCGCTGCGGGCTAGGATGGCATGAATATCGTGCATCAACTGCATCGCTGACTCCACTGTATCAGCCCCGTAGAGAAGGTCATCCATATAGAACCCCATCTGGATTGCATGAGATGCCTCCGGAAAGTCCTTTCCATTGTCCAACGCAATCTGTTGGAGGACTCGAGTTGCAAGATACGGCGCACAGGCTGTGCCGTATGTAACAGTTGTGAGACGGTACGTTCTGATGGCCTCCTGGATGCTATCACGCCAGAGGATCAGCTGGTAGTCTCTGTCTGGGAGTGCTACACTCACCTGCCGGTACATCTTCTCAATGTCTGCTGCGAATGCGTACCGGTAGGTCCGAAATTTTAGAAGGGTGGATACCAAATCCTGTTGGATGGTTGGCCCGATCGCAAGGATGTCGTTCAGCGAGACGTTTGTCGGCTTCGTGCGCGCCGACGCATCGAACACGACTCGCAGCTTCGTGGTGGTGCTGGAGGGCCTGAGGACGGCCATATGAGGAATGAAGTATGATTTGGCGTTCTCAAAACATTCCTCCGCCGCCACAAGCTCCATATGACCCATCTCCAAGTATTCTTTCATAAAGTCTACGTAGCTCTGTTGAAAGATGGGCTCCCTCGTGAACTTTTTCTCCATCACTCGCAGTCGCTGGAGAGCTGCTGCTTTCGAGTTGCCCAAGTCCGGGTGGTTGGGCTTGAAAGGAAGATGGACTTCGTAACGACCAGAATCCAACCTCTTGACATTTTCCACAAAATGTTTTTCCACGAATTGTTCCTCTTCCGAGAGGAATTTTGCTTTCGGGTGGGGCACATCCTCGTGTTCCCAAAAGCGAGTCAATGCGGCGTCAAGATTGACCGAAGTATGGAACGACGTGACTTTCGCAGCTTGACCTCCGATCTTGCCGCCCAAAATCCATCCAAAAATAGTCAATTGAGCCACTGGAACGCCAGTCTCGCTGTGTAGAATTTGTGGCAAATTGATCGCCAGCGCATAGTCACCTCCCAGAATGATGTCGATCGTACCAGGAGTGCCGAAAGTGGGATCGGCTAGCTGGAGCGTTTTCAAATGTTGCCACGATTTTGGCTCAACAATCTTTTCGCCAGGGAACATAGACGTGAGCTTGGAGAGCACATAAGCATCCGCTTGAATGTGCTCCCCGGGATCATGTATGGAGGAGAGAACAAGACTGACCAATCCTTTTGTGTGTGCGACGGTGACTTCCCCGGGGCCATTCACACCAAGTCGGCCGTTGCGCCGAGGGAGACCAAGTCGCTGAGCGCATGCTTCGGAAATGAATGTGCATTCTCCCCCAGTGTCAACGAGAATGCGACATTCCTGCTGATTGCCATGCTTGTCCGCTACTTTCACCAATGCCGTTGGGAGTAGAACACGGTTCTTGGCTGACATGTGGTGGGAAGTGATGCTGGAGGCAGGCACGGGTGCCTCCGCAGGCTGTGCAGGAGGCGTCTGTGGTTTGGGAGCATCATTGGGATGCAACATTGTGTGGTGTTTCTGATTGCATTCACGGCACGTCGACTTTGATGGACACTTTTCAGAAATGTGGTTTGTCCTCAGACAATTGTAGCACACTTTCTGAGCGAATGCAAATCGGCGCTTGTCTGGAAGAGTCATGGCTTTGAAGGCATCGCATTGAAACAGCTGATGAGATGAAGAACACTTGGGGCACTTCAAGGTTTCAGTGTGGTGCGACTTCACAGTGCCTTTGGGCTGCGGTTTCTTCTCTTGTTTGCCACTCGAGATTGTGCCTTTGGGTGCCCAAAGCTCCATAGCGTCGATCCTCTTGTCCAGGAAAGCGAACCAGTCATCAATGGAAGCCAAGTCGCTGTCAACTCGCTTCTCTTCCCAAGACTTTCGAGTATCCTCATCCATGAGGTTTTTCATCAAGTAGATGAGCCATGAATCAAGATTGTAGTACTCATTTCCCATATTTTTCAGCTCCCAGATGATCCGTTTGCTGTTGACGGTGAGGTCCTTGAGCGCCTGCAAGGAGCCCTCCTTCATCTTGGGCTGAGCCAAAAACTTCTCAATGCATTCATTGACAATATGGGACTTTTTTCCGTATTGATCTTGCAGACTATCCCACAGTTGCTGGTAGTTGTCGTCTGTGATTTTCACATGTTGCACAGACTTTGCCGCATCCCCTGTGAGAGATAGTTTCAAGTACTGAAGCTTCTGTGCGGGTGAGAGATCATTGTTGGTATGAATTGTGCTCTCAAAAGCGTCCTTGAAAGATTGCCAATTCGAATACTCCCCGTTGAATTTTGGAAGCTCCAGTTGGGGAAGTTTGGGCTTGGCGCCACCAGATGGACGCCCGGAAGTGGCTGCGACCAAATCTCTCAGGATTTCCTTCAACTCTTCAGATGAATTTGTCGCTCCTTGCTGGCCACTAGAGGTGAAGCCAGCTTCCGCTTCCGCTTCCGCAACTTTCTCCCTGACAAATAGCATTGCTTCAGATATATGATCAAGGTTGTCTGCATATTCCTTTTCGTATAGTGCCAACTTAGCATCATTCCCAGCGTTCCACTGAAAAATGCCCATCTGTGTTGAAATGTAAGCTGCTTTGACCTCCTCGAGGGTGCTGCGCAGGGCTGTCCATTTTGCCAACGACTTGGTGGAGGCTTCATGTAGAGTGGCAACGATGCGTGTGAGTTCTCGCACATTTGCGCGCTGATTCCGTTCTAGGGCGCTCAAAGGAATATTTGATGCCATCTTGATCTATTGCTGTATCCCCAATGGGCGGGTCGTGATGGACGAAGGACCAGATATGTAGCGAGAAATACCTTTAAGTATATCAGCATATATTAGTAATACTCTCCAATTGGCGTGGGAGGTAGATTCAGTCAGAATAACACAGACCTTTAAATATATATTGGTACAGGATTAGTGGGGAACAAAGATTTAACCTTCCGGAGATGTCCAGCACGGGAGTACACACCTTGAACGATATAGCATAAAATTAATAAGCATCCGGTTTGAAGGACCAGATATGTAGCGAGAAATACCTTTAAGTATATCAGCATATATTAGTAATACTCTCCAATTGGCGTGGGAGGTAGATTCAGTCAGAATAACACAGACCTTTAAATATATATTGGTACAGGATTAGTGGGGAACAAAGATTTAACCTTCCGGAGATGTCCAGCACGGGAGTACACACCTTGAACGATATAGCATAAAATTAATAAGCATCCGGTTTGAAGCGACGGAAAATTGCAGCTGGTGTGTATCTCTCTTCTCCTAGGTAGTGGACGCACTCACTAAATCCAACTATATACTCAATGGATACTTCTAACTACGTTTATTTAATAAATTCAAAGAAAATACAAGTTATTTTAAAGAAATATTAGCAAACACGTTTTCACACATTGAACTCATTTGTAGGTTATGAAAAAGACAAAAAGTAGACATGTTGTCTACCCATTAAAGAATAAAACGCAAAAACTCCGAGGAGTTTTCCTCGGACACGTGTGCCTGGCAAAACTAACAATTTTCTGTGTAATTAAGTGGCTTTTGTTGTGCGGTGCTCTCTCTCACAAGACCGTTGGTGGTCGGCTACGTATAGCGCCGCGTTTGTGTTTACCTGGATGGGTTGTACGGTGGGTGGAAGATGTCGCGCGAGTGCGGGGTCAAGTTCTATTATGTGGATATTTACCACCCAAAAGGTGTGTGCACACCTTATAGATTTTTTACAATAGCCCAAAAGTATGTTTAGTATGCAAGTTTGTTACCACCAACAAACGGCAAATTCTTCATTGGCATTAAAGGTTTGTTATAATGGAAAAAGGAAAGAGTGGAGATTCTTGTGGCGCGAGTTTTCCATTGAATATTGGCGGAAGTTGTGTTTTAAAAAAGAATTCCCGGGAATGTGCACGTGAAATACTCAATGAGCTTACCTTTCCGATTAATCCAGTACTTCTTGTACAGCCACCGAAGTAGTAGCAGCAAAAGAACCCCAAAGATGATGGTCAATATTATGGCACTGGCCAGATCTCCGCCTCCGTAGCACGTCTCCGTCGTTGTTGTTCCACTTGCATCCATTCTTCACTTTTTTTTTTTAATTTTTCTTAATTTAATTCACTTTCAGAACTAACGTGGAATTCTTCAACTACAAAAAAAACTTCTTTTTCAACACACAAACTAGGTTCTCTCCTCCCAAGTTTCCGCCGTGAGAATGTCCACTGAATTTTTCTCACACACACTGCACACGTTATTTTCGGGAAAGATGATGATAAAGTGTTTCCTATGGTGAAACTTTTCCCATCACATGCCTTTCCATTTGGGCCGACGATCTGCAGGAAATTCCAAAATGTCGACGAACAATCACCTGGAATGCCTAAAAAGAAAATGAGAGAAGACTCAAAATATTTTATCTCCCATCAAAGGTGTAAATTATAGGAATTTGAAATGATTTTTTAAAAACATTTTTAACAATAAAAATGCAAAGAAAAGGAGTCAATTCACATTTGTTCGTGTTGTGGTTTTATTTGAAGTTTTTGTTGCAGTTTAAAAGAATTATTAAAGTAAATTCTGATTAAAATATATTCTTTTCTCTTATTACAATTCGTCAATTACAAGATTTTTGGTATTCTGGGAAAAATCTTATAAAACTTGACATTTTATTTGTTTCTGTTTTTGTAGGAAAATTATCTCTTCAGGGATCTTTGAAGTTTTTTATGGAACAACAAATTCTTTGTTTTTTTCTTATATTCAACGACAAAAGAATGATTTAAAAACTTGATTTTTTATTGTCAAAATCTCACAACAACCTTTAAATTGTTAGAGAAGAAAAGATTTTCATCAGAATCGACCCCTCTTTATTTTAAGTTATTTCAACGCCTAATTTTGAATATAATAGAAAATTCCTAATCTAATTAAACTGATGAAAGAATAGAATAGAATATTTATTTAATGAAAAATTTCCTGGATTTAGATATAGGTAGGGGAAGACGGGGTAATTTGGCCACTTTGGGGGTTTTTGGGATATATCAAGCAAGTGTGGTAGTACGAAGAAAAACAAATAGCCCTATTTTGTAGGAAATTTTCCGGCCTACAACTTTCCCATATAACACTTTTCTCTATCTCGATGAGAAATGGGTGAATTTTCCATTTTCCTGGACCCTTAGCTTAGTGGCCAAATTACCCCGAGCACGGGTAATTTGGACACTTTGGCGCATGAATTATTGAACATAAAAATTTTTGGACAATAAAATAATTTTATTTTTCCGATTATTTTATTGGAAGATAGGACATTTATCTAAGATTCATTTCCAGTAATTTGCCAGATAAAAATATTTAACAGAGCCTCAAACTTTAACATTTTCTGAACCATAAACGAGCAAAAACTAAAAGTAGCCGTTTTTCAGATTTTCGTAACTTTCTTTTTTTAGCTAAAATTTTTTGGTATAAATTGTTTATAATCATAAATAAATCATTAAAAGGCACAACCATAGTGAATATCATGAACATGCGTCGGAAAATAGTGCCGGAAAAACTCAAGTGGCCAAATTACCCCACTCCAATTTTCCGGATAAAACCATTTCCACAGGAAAATCTGTTTGAGATATCGGAAAATGGATGTCACTATCGTGTTTATGGGGAATCAATGGCCCTTAGTGACGTATAAACTAATTTTTAAGCATTAAAAAATTATCGGAAGAGTCGAATTTCCAAAATGCCAAAAGCACTTGAAAATGGAAAAAATGGTTTTTATCAAATAAAAGAAAATCTAATGATCGGATTTTCCCCAAACTTGGTACAATTGGTTATCCCTATAGGGAGTATAAACTGTGAAGAAATGGATTTTCTAGCATTAGCGGTAATACCATTTTTAGAAATCGAAAGTGGCCAAATTACCCCGTCCTCCCCTACTTAATTAATATTGGTTTGTCCAATATTCATCCGGATTTCTAACCCAACATTTTTACCATTACATTCAATGGGGATGAATGAGACAGAAAATCAAAATTGTACTGAATTTATGTGAGTATCTTAGAAATTCGTGTAAATATTGAACAACCCGATATCATTGATATAAATCGTTTGAAGAAAGAATAAATCCATTTTTTCGCCAATTAATGAGAAAATATAATTTTCACAGTTTTTCAGAAAATTGTTCCTTTTTCACGAATCTTTGATAATATTCTTCAAGGACTTAAAAAAATGAAATCTCCAATTTAAAGAACTTATTAATACATCGTGCATAATGTCCCTTAACATTTATTCAACAATAAAAAGAATTTAAAAAAATTCTCAATTGAAAGAATCTCTAACTGAAAGAAAATATCGAAAGAAAATTACAAATCTTCGACTAAAGACATCGAGGACATCTCATTTCCTTTTGCTTATTTTCAATAAATTCTCATGCAATTGTCGGAAAATCCCCTCCTTCTCAACGATAGACAGGAAATGGAAGATATGTAAAATATTCATTTTCGTGACTTGACGTTGTCAGTTTGAAACGTTCGGATTGTGCAAGAAATAAAAAAGTAAAATGCCATCCTCTCCTTGGGTGCAATCATTTGCATTCCTTATGGTAGATCGTCTCTCTTATAGAAAATTGCCTCAATTCTCTCCAATAAATACTCTGTCTTACTTTCTCTCGAATGCGTGATTGAATTCATGCAGAGGAGTTTGTTTTCATCTTTTCACCTGCATCATCTCTGTCTACGTGAAGGATGGAATATGTATTATATGTAGCCCCTCACCTGTGTGTGAGAGATACAAGACAATTGCCAATTGGTATTGAATTTTAAGCACCATCAATGTCTGTAGTCAGCAAAGTCAGGCATTTCAGTCAGGTTTTTTTTTCTTTCTTCTAAACTTTGTTTCAAAGCATTTTGTAAGCAATTCATTTGATTTTAATTTTTCGAAAGTCAATCATGCCGAGCAAATGCGTCTTTCTCTTTTTGCCCGAGAACACACCAAACTCTTGTCTCCCACTGATGTAGCATTCTGGGGCACTTTGGGTGTATCTGTTCGGCGAGAAACAACATAGGAATTCCAGGTATGAAAATGTGCAACAAACTTGCAATGTCTGCTATATATACATATATATTGCTAAAGTTGTATATAGTTTTAAAAGGAGAATTCTACATTTAAGGATCTCACAGATAAAAATCATCTATTTGACGTAGGTATATAACTAAACCAAAAAAGTTTTAGTAAATAGAATTCGTTGTGAGAGGTTTTAATAAAGAATTAGATGAGATTTTTATCAATGATTGATTAAAACTCGCACTAAAACTAGTTTAGATCGGTATTATAGATTTAAATCCTTAAAAAACACAACAAGATTGATTTGAAAAAGAAAATTGAATCTAGAAAACATTTTATTTCAACTCGTCTGGATACTAAAAAAAATCCTTTGAAGAATTTCTTTTTTTAATCAATACGGATAAGAAATATGAATTTTCTTTAAGAAACACGTCAATTGTTCGGAAGAAGACTAAAATGCAAAAGAATGAATTAAATTTAAAACTAAGGTAGTATCACTTTAAAATATAAGAGATAGGTAGCACGTAGAATGTATAAAGACATTCCTTCTATCTATTCTAAGATTTTCTTAAAGAGAACCACGAAAAATTTTTTCCTCCTGTTTTCTTTATCTAAATTTTTATTTTTTTTTAAATAGTATAATAATTCATGCCGTTGAAACTTAAGCTTCAATTTATTTTTAAATTTTCTAATCTTTTTTGTTTATGATTTGTTTTATTTTCTTAATGTTTTTTGTGATTCTTTCGAATTTTTTTCCGGAAGTTTCATTAAACGTTTAGGAATTAGTAAAATTCTTCAGTTTTTTCGCTTCAGTCAAATTTTTTTTCTTTTCTTTATTACAACTTAAAAAATATTTGTAAGATTTTCACAGTTTATGTTTATTCTTTCTACGTTATTAATACGGATTATAAATTTATCTGGGCAATCATTTTTCCTTTTGAACACATCAAAATAATTAAATAAAAGGCCAAATCTTACAATATTTTTCATGGAATACGAGACATTTTCACTTTTGAATTATAAGAGACGAGAAAAAAGAATTAATATTCTAGAATCAAGATTTGAAGATCTTCATTTTTTCTACAAAGTCCCACAATATAAATATTAAAACAAATTTGAAAATTAACTTTAGAATAAGTAGCAACAATTCATTAATTTACACGATTTCAACAACTTTAATGGCTTAAAAGTAATTTTAAAAAAATCTGTCATTAACTTTTTAACTGACTCTCACTACATTTTCCAGTGATTAGCATTGACATGATAGATCATTGAGAAAAATAATCATCAATTTTAGCAACTGGGAAGAGATGAAAAAAAAACACTTCTACGCCACACAACATTCTATCCTTTGGAATAGTGAGTCCACCGCTGACGGTGATCGAAGTTGATCTTTTCTGCGCTCGATCGCCTCTCGAAATTCCAGAGTGTGGAATTTTAGAGTGTGTCGAATGCAGAGAATAAAATGCAGAAATATTGTTGGGAAATGATTACACTTTTCACATGGGCTTCGTGCCACGGAGAATTCTCTTACTGAGGCGGCTCTCTTGCACGAAGAAATTCAGCATGAGAACTCGCTTTTATGATCACTTGTTTGTCACCTCGAGGAATGCAGTGAAAAGATTGGAGGGAAAAAAAATATGCGCACAAACGAGGAATTTCTCAAACACACTCACTTTTTATTTCCTGGGATGGATTTGCTGGATCCACCCAGAAAGGTGCTGCTCTGAATTTATTTTTTTGAATATTCCTTCACAGACTAAATCCGTGTTCTGCTGGGCGGTGAGTACACTCAGCTCCTTTTGCGCCTTTCCCACTGAAATCTCAACATCCAAAAAAAACGACCGAAGCGCGAGATCTGCGTGGAGCACCTCAATTGAGTACCAGAAGTTGACTACGTGTTTGAATTTCTGAACATTCCACCTCAACCGCCATACCCACCACCACCTTGGCACTTTTCCATACACATTCATTCGCTCCACTCCCAGGTAAGCTTGTTCCCATACACAGGTGAGAGATTCCCAGAGAGAGTGAGTGAGAGAGGAAAATCTGTGAGAGTGTGCGCAACAAGATCTGTGCCAACTTCCATATTATTGCTTTTCCAAACATACCTGTCCGAAAGACTCACCTGAATCCCACTCCTAACCCTTCAATTAGTCCGCTAGAAAGATAAAAAAAAAACTTTTCCACCTGAAAAAAAAACCTTCCCTTTCAGCTTCCGCTCCAATCCAAGATGGAAGAAAAAAATCCATTTTCTCAACCTTCTCTAGTCAATCTTTAACCAATTTCATCATCTTCAATCTCGAAACATTATACTTGATGCTGATGAATAAATGATGGGGACACAGTGTTAGGCGTCAGAAGAGAATCTCTGACCACTTTTTTTATACCTCCTGCAACCACTTCTTCCCATCATCTTTCCCAAACACACACGCGTTTCTTTTCAAAACTGGCACAAGTGTTGGGCAGCTCTTACATTACGTGCCTGTTTATGACGCTGAATTGTTGACTGAAGTGGGACTGTGTCATATTTAGTACATTCTCCGGGTTTTTTTAAAAACATTTTGTTAATTTTTTAAATCAATCTTGAATATTGTTTGTTCTAAAATTCAGCATAAAATATAATTTAAAAAATCAAGATTTTGAAATCTTTTATCCCGAATACGAATAAAACAATTAAATTTTAATATTTCAATTCTTAATCTTTGGCAGAGATTTAGGGTCTTAAAGTTTCCAGATTTAGCATTTTGAATATCCATTATCATAATCTAAGTAAAAAAAATCAGAAAACGGATAAAATGCAACAAGTACAGATTGTAGTAGAATAAGATAGGTATTCCTAATCTGGATAAAAATATATATTTTAGAGAGATTTAAGATTAAGGATAAAAATTCAGAAACTACAGTGGGACCCCAATACAACGACCGCTTGGTTGAACTACTCTCGCGCATTGAAATTAATGAGTGTGAAGAGTACATCCGAGTGGTCGTTGTACTGGGGTCCCACTGTATATAAAAAAAAGAAAACTGTAAAAAAAAAATAGGAATTAAAAATCCGACTTTGGTTAAAAAAATGAGTTTTTCTTTTTACTTCCTTTTGAGCACGTCGTCCTTTTCCCCAACCACACTCAGCCTAAAACTTTGAAAAATTCTTCACCTGAAAAAAAAACTTAAAATATGGATAAAAATTCAGTACAATCGGGATAACAATCAGTGCAAAAATGCAGAATGTGTATATTTATTAAATTCCAAAATTTAAAACAAAAGAATCATAATGTAAAAAAAAATATAAAACAAGAAAAAAATCAAAATATGGTTGATATGTTGATAAAAATTTTTATCCAATACCGAGTTTTCATTATAAGTTTTGTTCACATTTTCTGTTAAAGTAACCGATTTTAAAATTTTTCTTTAATTCCCAAATCTTTTATCCAGATTAGGATTTTTTGAACGGGCAGTAAATTTTATCTTTCATTTTCCATAGTTTCTGTTTAAATTTTCAATTATCCTGTTTTAAAGTTAGATTCTAGATTTTGAGAGTGAATTAGATTATGGAATTATCGATGTTTTATTCATTCACTGACTTTTATCCAGCCTCTGAATATTTTATCCAAATATTACACTTTTTATCCAAAATCTGATTTTTTTAAATTTTTGATTGCTGAAATTGTATCCAGATTCTAAATTAAATTCTTTTTCTCCTTTATGATATTTGATTCAGACACAAAACTCATCAGATTCTAGAATTCTAGACACGAATGTAGTGAATTTTCCGCCAAAGTTTTCCCTTAACTTCCTCTTTCATTTGTATAAATAAAAATTCATTTCAATGTAATATTGTACTTGAAAGAAAAATATATAGGATGGTCAAGATAACATGGACCGCTTTTATAGGTTTAGCCCATAAGAACGGTCCATCTTATCTTGACCACCCTATATTTTCTATTGCAATTTACCAACAAGGTGTGATTTTCTCATCATCTATTTGCACTTTCTCATGTCTCATGCCTCACTTTTATGCCATATTGATTACCTTTGGCTTGCTTTGTGGGTATATAAAGTTGACACGCGTGTAGAGAATTTTGTCACGATCGCGAGATGCGTTTTGTGTGTCTCGCCATGGCTCAGAAATACCTCCATACACTGATTGATGATTCCTCAAGATGCGAGAGACACCATCGAGATGGAAATGTCTCTGCGCGTGGAATGTGGATGAGACTGAATCGCATCCCAAATAGAAAAGAAGACAAAATTACAATAAATTCACATCTAAATGATTTTAGCTGTGTTTCTTTCAGACACAGCTTTTGTGTACCGAGCAAAATCGAAAGTCGTCAGATCGGGCTCAAACTTGGGATGAGCACGAATTAGGGTCCCCACATTCCAAAAAACGTATGCGCCAAAAAAAATTTTTTTCCGGCCGGCCGTCCGTCCGGCCGTCCGGCCGTCCGGCCGTCCGGCCGTCCGTAGTACAACGTTAAATTGCAAGAGAACGGTAATAGATAGAGACTTGCGGTAAACGGCAAAGTTTAAAAGTCGACTGGAAGACGTCCGATTATGACGTCAAATTTTACCCCCCACCCCCCCGTCCGCCATTTTGAATAACCTCAAAATTTTGTTTTCGCTATATCTCAGCCGCTATTATAGCCAGAGGGCTGAAATTTTGATATGTTGTAGGGGCCATCAAGAGCTTTCCAACAATACCTCATTTTCGAAAATCGGTCAAGCCGTTTAGTCAATATGGCCGCCACAATTTTTCATCGAAAATCGATCATAACTCGAAAACGGCTTGACCGATTTTGATCAACCCGGGCTCAAATGAAAGATCTCAACAAACCCTACAACTCTCTAGAACATCCGAAGTTTCAAAAGTGACCGCTAGGGGGCCAAAAATCAAAAACAAAATTTTCGATGAGTTTTCGATGAATATCTCGAAAATGGCGACATAAATTTTCTTCATTTTTTGATATGTTGTAGCTGACCATATTATCTAGCTTCATGCCAAAAATGAAGAAAATCTATGGATCCGTTCTCGAGATATAGCCTTCTAAAGTTGGCATGTCATATCTCGGGTTCTACAAGTCCGATCTTGATCAACTCAAGCGCAAATGAAAGGTTTCGAGAAACCCTACAAATGTCTAGAACATTGCAACTTCGAGAAATGACCGCAAGAGGCGCTAAAGTCAGAAACAAAGTTTTCGAAAATTTCGAACTCGAATTTTTCGAAAATGGCGACATAAATTTTTTTCATTTTTCGATATGTTATAGCTGACTTCAAGACCTTTCAAACAAAAAAAATTTATGAAAATCTATGGATCCGTTCTCGAGATATGGCCTTCCAAACATTTCTTAGGGTATGACTTTTCAACTTTTCCCGACTTTGCGCGTATTTAAATTAATTCGCGTTCTAGTTTGCTCTCACAAAATTGGTACACTGAAAGAAACACAGCTCCCGTAAGCTTGGTCAGCTTACCAGTACATTTTTTTCTTCGATGCTCATAGAGAAACTTTTGGAGAAGTGTGTTTCTGGTGTGTTGGGATGGGGGAATAGATCTTCTGCCCACATTCTTGTGCTTATGTTTCTTTTCTTTAAGAAATGAAATGAAATAAAAAAAGAATCTACCTCTAATATGTGAGAGAAAAACGAAGGTTTGTGGCTCCTTTGGTGGTTCGGCTATATACAGAGAGGTCTCTATGGGTACCACATGTGCTGCTGCTAACCCACCATCTATGGGTGGATTGAAGGTGCGTCTCAGGTGGTACTTTACCACCGTACACACACACAGGCGTGCGCGCGGTGTTTCACTGAGAAATCAACTTTGGACTGTTGCACCTGAAGAGGTAGGTAAAGCGAAGGAAGGTAACAAAAAAAACGAGGGATTGGACCTTTAATTGCATTCCAAAGCAAACACACACAGGGGCAACACCGTGCGCACTTCTTGGGGCACTCTCCGTGCGCGCATGGAAAGATGAAGATTTTCGTATTTTCGTGGTGCGCAGAGACACCGCAGCAATGAGATATTACGAAAGACTTCAATTGCATTTAAGTGAGAAACCCACTTCTGCACCCAGGGAATGCATGCACAGCACATACATATTTTTTGTGAATTTTACACATAATTTCAATTGATTTACGGCTTTCCTCAATTTTTCCTCCACACAACCATCACCAAATCATTTCCAAGTGCCACACGGGAATATTTTAATGAATCCATCCAACCGGTGGTGAGCTAAGAGAAAAAAATCCGCGAGACATTTTACGACGCTCCCATGTTTTTTTTTATTGCCGCGTGTTTTTTGTTTTCTTCATCGATTCGGAAATCAATAACTTATTTATTTTCCTCTCCTAAAATATGCCAATGACCCTCCAAAAAATTCCTCATTATTTGACGAAGCTTTTTAATTCCCTCCCCAAAAGAACTTTTAGCGCTTACTGGAGGAATTTTGCACAAGGGGCCGCAAAACCTTGCTGTGGTGTACCAATTACTTTTTTTTTTTTTTCAAATAAGAATTTCGTGAGAAGAGGAAGAGGGACAAAGTTGGTGATTGATGGCTGGATGCCATCTGATGCTCAACCCACGCAATTCATTCACCTCCCAAGCAAAACTCAACAAATGCACTCAAATAGCTGATCTGAGAGACAGATTAGCATTCGAGTATCTCACACAGAGCTTGATGAATTGGCCTTACAAAATGCACATTCCAACAGCAATGGTAGAAATTTATTGAATACATAAATTGTAATTGCCAATTAAACAGATAAGCAAGAGAAATAATCATAAATATAAATCATTTACGGGAATTCACTAATCATTTTGTAAAATTTCAAAGTATTTGCGTAAAAGTGTAAAGAGATCCCAAAAACTAATTATAATTTTGAATTGGATTATTTTTTAACCCTTTTGTGTCCACATGAAATACAGAAATATTGGCGATCCTTTTATTATCAGGAAAAAAGGTTTCTTTAGCCTCCTCTGCGTCAATTTAACGCATTTCAACTACCTATTTCTATCATAAAAAAAACTTGAGAAAAGAAAATGTTTCACATTTAAGTATACGTATGACCCAAAGAACGCGGTTAATATAAGAGTTAAAATGAAATTCAAACAATCCAAGAAAAATCTTTTACGACTGGTGAAACAGAGATGAAACATTTATACATAACACGAAACATTAATATATGTTTCCTAATTGTTTTCATTTATTTTCGCAGACGCAAAAGGGTTAGTTATAATGTTTTCATGATCCCATGAAACATGGAAATATTCACGTCTTATCATCACGATATCTTTTAATAGATACAGTAAGAAAACATTAAAAAATACTAACTTAAATTCAAAAAAATTTAATGTTTCACCTATGAGTCAGCATATCATTCAATGGTCCTCAAAGAGTTAAACCGTTTTTTTAGTTTGAAACACGTTAGCGTAGGTAAGGCTACAGAAATCATTATGATGAAGAGAAGACTACAAAAGAGAGTATCTACAGAAAAATTCTAATAAAAAGACTGAAAGTTTCAATGCTTCATGCGATCGCAAAAGGATTAATTAAGCAAATATTATGATTAATGGCAATTTTTAATTATTTTTTTAATGGCACATTGAAACGTTAGATAAGGATCAATGAAACATTAGGAATATTTTAAATGTTAATCAATACAAGACCCAATTGTCTTCAAAGGGTTAAATAAATTCAAAAAAGCATCTTTCTTTTCAATTTATTAATTTTAATAATTAATTTAATAAAATTATTCCATTATTGTATTTCTTACCTGTTTAATTTTATCAAAAATCTAATAATTTGGAGGTTATTTCGTCCAAAAAAAAGCTAGATAAAAAAATAAAAATCCTGGCAAAAGTCAAGTGAATTCATTAATTTTTATTAAAAACTCCCCGATACATCTCTATAATCTTGACGATTTCCTTAAAATAAAATGAAAACTATGCACCAGATGGATTTCTCGTTGGTGATTTAAGTAATAAGGCTGAACTGAATGTGCTGACAAGGACTTTTCGAACTCCAAACACCCACAAAAAAAAAAGATGGAGGATTCTATCGCAATCGAACTATTGTAATGAAAGCAAGGACTACTAGAAGGAAATTGCTTATGGATATCGTAAGAGCGCTTCCTCTCTGGCAAACTTCAATGCTATCAAAGAGATCGATGTAGTTCTGAACACTTGAGCTCACATCGGTTGCATTAGCTGGCACAAGCCCGATTGTTGAGTCCTGGAAATTAATTTTAAAAAATCGGTAATTGAAATTTTGGAGGTTATGTAAACAGTAGTCAACCTTGAATAGAAGATGCTTGACGCCTGCAAAAATGTTGTACATTTTGAAGTCAGGTTGATTCTGGAAGTAGAGATCAAGGGAGGTGAGAGCATTGATAATCCCATCGCGTCTTGTTGAATTGCGCCGAACGACAATTTCTCCATCAACAATGGTCGTCATGACACATCCTGGATCTACATTGAAGCCTGTATAGGCTGCCAAGCTGCCATTTTTGCACATAATACGAAAGTCATTTGGATTGAGGAAGAGTTCATGAGCGTGCTCTGGAATAAATCAAAACAATCATCAGTTGCAACAAAATGGAAGCCAAGATGGAGGCTATTGAAGCTGATTAGAAAATTAAAACTCACGTCTGAGGTACTGCAGCTCAAGAATGGCAACATCACCAACTTCAGCTAGACACCTGAGTGCCCCTTGATTCCCAAAGTAACGATTAGTAGTGTCTGCATTG
Source organism: Lutzomyia longipalpis (assembly GCF_024334085.1). NCBI lineage: Eukaryota > Metazoa > Arthropoda > Insecta > Diptera > Psychodidae > Lutzomyia > Lutzomyia longipalpis. Next base: position 5,902,536 of record NC_074710.1, read on the forward strand.
CAGTTTCCAGCAATCTGATTGAGTCTATTGCGTCGTGCTATCTTCTCTTCTTCCGTCTCCTCCGGAAGGGCTTCTTCTTCTTCCGGTTCATCTTCAACAGGGGTTTCTTCTTCATCAGCTGCCGGTGCTACTTCTTCATCTTCCGGAGCATCCTCCGGAGCCTCTTCACCATCTTCAGCAGGCTTAACTTCACCATCATCTTCACTGGGAACGGATCTCTTTGCAACTGATGCATCTTCATCAACAATCGGTCGTAGTGGCGCCACATTGTGCCGGCACAGGCTACACATGTTGTCTGGAGTATGACCTGCGGGATCATGGAGTGGATCTCGTGCCCCTGGAACGCAAGATGATCCAAAGAATTCCCCAAGAAGGACGCTGTAGTTGCAATTATTATTGGGGAAGATATTCTGATTAACAGCTGCAGTGAGGAAGGTAACTTTAGCAATTCCACCGTATTCTGGGAAGCAAGCCTTTGCATTCCTGAGAGACTCCAGCCCATTAAATGTTGCATTTGCTCGTACCAGTATGACAACAGATGAGTATTTGTTACTCTCAGTTTCTGCATACATAGCCGCGGACAGATTGTAAACCTGCCTTGCCAGGAAGCCATAATTTGAATCAATACCCATAAAGTCAGATCCATTTGTACTGATATCATTGAGACAGGCAACAGCATTGGATCTTGGGGATCGGCACTCAATTGTTGGAAGAATTCCCGATGTTAAGCCACCGGCAGAGATTACTCTGCATTTTTCATACTCATCAGCAGACGTTGTACACCATGTTGAACGTGTTGAGCAGAAGTTGAAGTCAATGGGAATTTCACGAATGGTTCGAACGTAGTCACGAAGTCTCTGAAGGGACTGGGGACGATGGATTACTGAACTTTCCGACGTTATGATTGACTTGATGGCATCCTGAGGATGGAAAACAAATCGTATGGGTAAAGGCTGGTAGCAAAAGAGCTCCTTGAGTCTGATCTAAACGATCTTAACTGATCAACAGACAATGTTTAAAAAAAGGGCTTCATTCAGACTCCAGATAAGCCTCAAAACAGGCTTCAAATAAGTTCCTAAAAAGGTTTCAAATAAGCTCTAATCAGGTCTTTAAAACAGTCTTCAAATAGTCTTTAATCTGATATGTAAAACAGTATTAAATCAGACTTTAGAAATTCTTTTAAACAGCCTTCATAAAATCTTTAATTGGACGCGTAAAATCTGGTTCAATAAAGCTCTTAAGAAGCTTCTAATATGCTTATGAACAGGCTTGAAGAATGGTTCTAGAAAAGATTTCAAAGAAGCCTTATTCTAGTCTGGTAAACAGACCTCAGTCAAGTTTGTGAAACAAAATTCTAAGGGCTTCAAACAGACTTGGGAAACAGACTGCAAATAGACTTGTAAAGTAGGCTTCAAACTTAACCTCAACGAAGCCTTAAGCAAGCCTGTAAAACAAGCTTCTGTAAGGCTTCTAGCAGACTTATTAAAGACTTTAAATGGACCTGTGAAGCAGGTTGTTATTGAGCTTATAAAGCAAGCTTTAATTAAACCTGTATTAAGGCTTCAATAATTCTTATAAAACCGTTTTCCAAAAGTCTTGTAACCTGCTTCAAAAAGGATCTAAAAACAGGCCTCAGATTTTATTAAACAGACTTCAAATAAGTCTGTAAAACAGGCTTCAAATACAAGATTTAAGCAAACGTTTTTTTAAATAAAATTAAGCAGGCAAGGACTAACCTTCCATGGTTCACTCCTTCCCGTATTGAACCAATCATTCATGAGTTGTGGCAGCTGGACGGCCATTGGATCACTGGAAACAATCACACGCCACGGTTGTCGGAGCCAGACGCAAGGTTGCTCATTGAAGCTAATACTCTGCAGCGTACCATTGGGGCAGAGGTAGTGGAAGCTGTCAACGTGCTCTTTGAGTTCCCCATTGAAGAGATCTTGAACAACTTCGAGTGCAACATATGCTGCTGTACCACCACGGATTAGACAACGCAGAGCTTCCGCGTGAGAATTTTCCGATCCAGATCCATCGCGAGCGTAGTCACAAGAGTTAGAATCAGAATTGCAGAGTTCACACAAGTTTGGATAGAGCTCCTTGAGTCGGGCATCTTCATCTGGGTTATTGGACCATGCACCGGGTCGGCAGGCTGCTGAGAAGTAGCGTGACATGGCGGATGCTTCAATTTCAGCTGGGGACACACCATCGTGTTCACAGTCAACGGGAACCACGGTACGTTCGAAGTGCTTGAGAAATCGCTCCGACCACCTCTGTGAGCGATCGTAGAAGAGTCCTGGATGGCAGAATTTTGCTCCACGGAGTCCCTCGAGCCCATTTAGGTGATCATTACGTACAATAACGACGGATTCGTAGTCCACGACATTGTCTGCGCGATCTAAATGACGTAACTCCTTCACCACCGTCATCCCATCCCATGCTAGTGCTCCAATTTGCAGGACGCTCTCAGGACTAAATATACCAAAGTCTGCTGTGTTGTTCAGCATCCTCTGTGCACATTCAATGCTATCCTGGACACGTATACATTCAACTTGAGAATTTCCCCGATCCATTTGCTCACATTCGGCGGCAAAACGAATTGAGGAACAAAATCGAATGCGGCCATCTGGAAAATTTATGAAAATGTCATCATTTCTGTATTTTGAAATATTTTAGGTAATCTAGAGCTGAATATTATAAAGTATTGGAATCATTAGTTGTGCTCTTAAATTCTAAAACGAATTACAAGAAGTTTGAATCAATTCTGGAGGATTTGTGCGATTTTTAGCAACTTAAACATCTCATGTGAGCTGACATTTCCTTGACAGCGCGGTAAAGTTATCAAAATGCAGCTATATTGGTATATTTTGAGTACAGAGCACTCTTTTCGCGGAATAATTGATGAATCGCCTTATCTTTTGAGACAACACACCGTGACTCAAGAGCTGATAGCACTGACCAAACAATCTGAAAATGACTTTCCCTGACACAGTGAAACAGTCATCATCCATTTTTCATTTTTTTTTCAAATATGACGGTTATGCGCGAGATGACGTCATGCCTACGGGATGAATCTAACGCCATTGCGTAACAGAAACATATCTCACGTTGTGGCTATTGAGAAGGAGGATAATCCTCATTGGTTTCCATGACCGTGGTAAGATTAGATAAGGCCAGGAGAGGTGATAGCGCGAAAGTAGGTAAAAAGGGAGATTTTTTCTTCAGTGCACCGGCCACACCTAATCGGAGAAAATTCTCACCTTGCGCTGCTGCGATGCTGAGAAGTGTTGCAAATAATCCAAGAACAATTTTCCACGCCATGTTGGAAAATTTTTCACAAAACACAAATTTTCCTCTTGTAATTTTCTCCCCAAATTGGTAGCACTTTTGTACAAGAAAATAGAGAGAAAACTCCACTCTGCTACGGTTCTGAATTAACTAAAACTCCGTGGACGGAGATTAAATTGGAGTGCGCGAGGTGTTATCTTATCACATACTGGCAACCCATACCTTGGCCAGGTGCAAAGGAGTGAAAGAGCCAGAGAATAGCGTGCAGGAAAACCAATCCCATTGCTGATAAGAAAATCGACAAATAAAAATTGATAAGAAGAAAACTCCTCAAGTGCTTTATTTCGTGTATTTTGTGAGAAAAAAATCGATCTCAAATTGACTCTCAACATTTAAATTGAGTCACGAGAAGTTTCCGCGGAAAAGCTTGAATGATCCTTTAGTCATTTCCTTTATTGGAAGAGTCACAAATGGGATGGATTCATCAGAAGAATTCTTTGATTTTTTTTGTTTAACATTGGGGAATTTTCTTTATGTATTTAACAACTTTTCATTGTTTTTATAATTTTCAAGAAAGTTCACTGGAAAGTTTTTTAAATAATTAACCCTTTGAGAGCCATAGGGTCTTACACTGATATACATTCTTGAATAGAATGAAAGAGCCTATTCAACCTTATATGGGTTGGCTTGGCACCTGATTTATTTATAAAGAATTGACTTTATTCAGCGAACAAGAAATCCTTGAAATTTTTAAAATTTGTACTGAAATTCCAAGATTTTAAGCGAATTTCAAGGGTTTCTAGGTCGAATGAATAAGGCGGAATGGAAATATTTTTTTTTTTAAGCACGACTTTAAGAACGATTTGAAAACACAAATTGAAAATTTTCTAGCTTCTAACCAATAAAACCGAAAAAAAATCAACCAATAGTACTTTGATAAGTTTCTTTTTCAAAATGGCGCCAAAAACGCGGATAATGAATTTCTTTCAATATTTTTTTTTATTCTAAGAAGATTCTTATTTTCTTCCCTTGACAAAATTGAATTAAAATGCCTAATTGTGAGATATTGAGAAGGACTCGATTCTGTCAAAAATCTTTTTTTTACTGTTCGAGAGTTTTAAGAATTGTACGAATTTTGGTATTCTCTAAAATAAATATTATAAGATTTTGACAACTTAATATTTCATAGAAAAACGAGCTGAAAGAATTAAAAAAAAATTCTATAAATCTTAAACACTTTGAACACTTTTCTGAAAGATTTGCGAAACAGAAAATCTTTCAATTTTCTTTTATTGTACGAAAATTACAAAGATAGAACGATTAAGGCATCAACTGTCAAAATCTTATAAAGAGTTTTTTAGTTATAAGAATAGAAAAGATTTTTTTATAGAATCTATCCCGTAATTTGTAGTGTTGTCTGACTTCTTAGTTAAGCTAGTTAAGGTTCAAATCTATAAGTAAGAGTATGTTAGGATTCTTAGAACTTAAAAAATTATATTCTTGTGGTTTCTTTTTCTTTTAAACTGCAATGGAGTTGCTGAATATTCTTTATTTAAAAAAAATTAAATCATTATGTAAATGGATTCTAAAGATTAAGTTCTTTTATTGTCAAAACGGTCAAAGCTTTTAAATCTTTTTCACAGAATATCTCCCAAAAAATCTTGCATTTTCAACAAAATCAAAGTTGAGCCTTTTCTGCGTTTTTTTTTTTATTAAAAAAACGGATTTATTGCACAAAAATATTTATTGTAGGTAACTTTATTTTATTACCCGACTGGTACAGTGATGGTGTTTTACTTTTTATAATTTTGTTTATTTTTTACTTTTCTTTTAAGTTTTGTCTAAAAATAACAATTTTATTCTCATTTTCATGCATTAAAGCTCCATTTAATTAACTCGAATTGAACTTCTTTTATATGTATTGAAATAACAATAAATAAGAAGAAGAATTCAAAGGTCTCTCTGATTGGTTGATAAACTAGAGCTGAACTTTTATTGGTTGAATTTATTTTTGTACAATTTTGCTTTTCCATGTGGAGCTTCGGTGCAAAGTTCTTTTGAACAAACAAACAAAATAAATTTCATAACAAAAAAAACTGAAAGAGGAGAGAAAGGAATCTTCCGGACATTTGTTTGTGACCAGCACAGGAGCAAGGGCTTGATTCTTCACTTTATTTCTTCCTTACTCCCTCTTTCGAGATTTTCTTGCACTAAAGTAAATTTACAATAATTCTCCATGGAAAAGCTCATCATTGTTCTGTCGTGCATGCAGACTTTTCGCGGCGTCCTCTGAGGATGCTGGTAATGAAGAATTCCCCAGCTTTGTACGAACTCCGCACCAGGGGACCACTTGCAGTGTAGAGGAAACCCAATTGGGCTCCTTTCTCCTCCCACATTTTGAATTTAGCCGGTGTAACGTACTCATTGACCTTGAGATGCCTTTTCGTGGGCTGCATGTACTGCCCCAGGGTGAGACAGTCCACTCCTGCCTCCCGGAGGTCCTTCAGTGTTTGCTCAATTTGCTCATCAGTCTCACCGAGACCCAGCATAATTGAGGACTTTGTCACGAGATTGGGATTCACTTCCTTGGCTTCCTTGAGAACCTTGAGGGTTTGCCGGTAGTTTGCACGGCGATCTCGCACAAAGGGCGTTAGTGCTTCCACTGTCTCAATGTTGTGGGCATACACGTCAAGGCCGGAATTTGCAATAACGCGCACAGAGTCTGAATTACCCCGGAAGTCCGGAACGAGGCACTCAACGAAGATATTTCCGTTGCGCTTCTTAATCTCCTTGACTGTTGTAGCAATGTGTGTGGCTCCACCGTCCGGGAGATCATCCCTGTCAACGGATGTGAGAACAATGTAGTCTAATCCCCAACTGGCGATGGCTTTGGCGGTTTTTTCGGGTTCTCCCGGATCGAGCGGGGGTGGATTTCGGGCTGTTTTAACCGAACAAAAGCGACATCCTCGCGTACATGTGTCCCCCATGAGCATAATCGTTGCAGTTTGCGTCCCATGCTCTCCACCACCCCAACATTCTCCAATATTGGGACAACGTGCTTCCTCGCACACCGTGGCGAGCTTCAATTCCCGCAGCTGTGCCTTGATCTTGCTGAAATTCGCCCCCGAGGGGATTGTTGTCTTCAACCACGGCGGCAACCGCAGGCGTTCCGTTTCATTCTTCTCCCTTCGCAGCTTCCCTTCATAATCCTCCCATTCGCTTCGTGTATGTGTGGGGTTCTGTACAAAGTCCTGGAAAGTCGGTCCTGCAGCCAGGCGCTCCCGGATCTGCTCTATGCTGCTACTCGTTGTATGTTTACACCTGGCAAACACCTTGAAGGGGGTAAAAACAAGTTTTTAAGCCTAAAAAGAAAATGATTTCCACAAAATTTCCTCTTACGTTTAATTTGGAAGGTTGTCGCAACATTTTCACACACTTCGAGATTTTTTTCAGCTTGTTTTGATAACTTTTCACCACGAGATTGATAAGAAAATAAATTATTAAATTATGAAACAACGACGAATATTGCACAGCTGATTGATCTAAGAGCCCTCTTGCGGGAATTCGCGGAGTTACAAAATCAAGGGGTTTCTCTATGCACAGGAAGACTATGGGTGGTATTCTAGGATAGAGACACCTTTCAAGATCAAGATAAAAATCAAAATAAAGACCAAGACTGTCGGTATTCTACTTTACGACGAATTATCCAGGAAAGTAAAATCAAAATTTGCGTTATCCTACTTGTCAGTTTCTTGGTTTCAGCTTCGCGCCAAGAAAACTTTAGCGATATCTCTTTCTAACACAATAATTTTTTATATTGCACTTTCTCGTTCGCTCTCGGATGACAATTGAACGAAATTTAAACACTTTATGGGAATTTCTTCCTTATGACCATTACATCCAGGAGCCTTGATTGTATAATCTCGGCTATTATTTCCAGGCATTATTGCTCCGGGAATGGAATGAATATTGTCGGAGAGGTGCTTTCTGCCTCCAAATTATGATAATTTTGGAGGTAACTGGGGGGGGGGGGTATGCTACTGCAAAATTTTGAATTTTTCTTAGGAATCGTGGTCACTTCTTCTTGCTATTGATGGAGTGACCTCCGGATTAAGGATCTCATCCCAGGATTGTCATATCCTGGACAATCCTAGGATTCTGGGGCAATTTTTTAAATTTTTTCGCCGGAATTGTGGTCACTTCTCATTGGTAATGTTAAAGTGACCTCCGGATTGAGGATCTCATCCCCGGATTGTCACATCCTGGACAATCCTGGGATGCTGGTACAAAATTGTGGTTTTTCGCCAGAGTAGTGGTCATTCCAACATTACTAATGGGAGGTGACCATAAATCCGTCGAAAAACCCACAATTTTGCATCAGAATCTCCTAATTGTCCAGGACTTGATAATCCTGGGATGAGATCCTCAATCCGGTGGTCACTCCATCATTACCAATCAGGAATGACCACAATTCCGGCGAAAACCCCACAATTTTGCACCAGCATTCCAGGATTGTCCAGGATGTGACAATCCGGAGATGAGATCCCCAATCCGGAGGTCACTCCACCATTAAAAAGGAGAAGTGACCACAATTCCAGTGAAAAACAGAAATTTTTTCACCAACATCCCATATTTGTCCAAGATTTGACAATCCTGGTACAACCCGGAGGTCACTCTATCATTAGCAAGATGGAGTGAACACAAATCCGGCAAAAAACCCATCATTTTGCATCTGTATACCCTATTTGTCCAAGAGTTTTCATATCCCGCATAGCGAATTACTTTGCCTTTACCTCATTTAAAAACTAAGTTTTCAGGCAACCTCTAAACAGTCTTGGAATTTCACATAAATCCAAGACATTTTACGTTATAATAAGACCGTAAATCTCTATCGTGGAATACAGAATCTTGGAATATTTTTATCCAAGTCTCTTTTGACAACTCATTTTGTAAATCTTTATTTTGATTTTGATTCGCATCTCAGAATACTAAAAGTCTTGGAAGTTGTATGAAGAAACAAGATTTTTAGGTTATGGTTTGACCGTAAATCTCTATCTTGGAATACCAAATCTTGAAATATTTTGAATTTCCAAGATTATCCTGATAATTTCTTTGAATTTTAAAGTAGAATACCAAATCTTGGTTTTTTTCAGGGGGTAGACAAAGACTCTATTTCCATAGGAATTCACTGCTCACTCGCTGAGACACCCAGGAAAATGCTTCAATCTAAAAAAAATCCACCACCACTGGATAGATAATTTAATATTCTATCGATTGATAGCTTTTGAGGGGTGTCTCACGAAGATTAATGCACTAAAACTGATTTTAAAAATTTTGATGCACTTTTTGGAAATAAAGTGACGTCATTTTCTTCCTTTAATTTCTTTGCAAACCGTTCGCCATTATTTGGTGTTCGGGTAAAAAAGGGCTTTGTCTACCCCCTGGTTTTTTTCTTTATTTTGATCTTACATATTTATCTCAGAATACCGCCATATATTTTACTCAAAAAATTTTTTTTATTTTATTTTATGTCAAAGCAGGGAAATTAAAGAAAGTATATAATAAATTTAAAAGAAGCAATATTAACTATTTATTCCGAATAATTTCTCAACAAAAAGAGAATCCGTGATCTTTTTAAAACCAGTTGCACACCCCTTGGAAAAAAAGCGCAACATAACCTCAAATTTTTTCACAACTTTGTGTTTGCTGTTCCGGAAGATTTTCGTGGAGGCTTTTTTGGCTTGAAAATGGTGAAGCAGGAATCATCTGAGAAGGAATCGAGTGACAAGAAGCGCCGCAGGACCACAACATCCTCCTCATCGAGTGATGTGACCCCCCTGAAGGTGCCCAAAGAGGAAAATGTCTACATGAATGCCATCAAGTTTGAGGAGCACGAAGCCACGAAGAGATCCGCGGAGAAGGATTCAAAGCTCTACCATCAAACCTGTGAGGATTTGCGCAAAATCTTCGCCGATGTGTATGCCCTGAAGAAGGATCCGGAGAAGAATAAGGCAGAAATTGCCGAGAAGCGCGTTGATGGGTCAATGATGGTTGTTCTGCTGAAGAAGCTCAATCGCCTGGATAAGCTGCGTGTTCGTTCGGGACGGGATGCCCTGCACCGGGAGAAGCTCAATGTTGACAGCAATCGGCTGCAGCTGCAGAATTTGCTGTACGAGGCGGATCACCTGAAGCGCGAAGTGCAGCGTTGCTATCAGTTTAAGAGTCAGGATGAGGATATTGATCTCGTTTCAGTGGAGGAGTTCTATGAGAAGGCTCCGGAGAGTATTTCGCGTCCGGATAAAACAAAGACGGATGAGCATGCACGGCGTTTGGCACGGCTGGAGTGGGAATTGCAGCAACGGAAGGAACTCACGGCACTCTACAAGGATCTCCAGGCATCCACGGAACAGGTGGCTGAGGATATAAGCAACAAGGCAGCACGATTGGCCTCCCTGGCGCCACGCCTGCAGTCCCTGCTGAAGGCTACGCGCCCTCTGCAGGAAGCGCTGGAGATGAATGAGGAGAAAGAATGGGAAATTCACAGACTCGCCAGGCTTCTTCCGCGTCCGCTGTACCTTTTCTTCGCCAATGCTCAGGGGTATGCTGATGCGTGTGACAAGTACATGACAGTGACAATTGATGGGGATGAGGAGGAGGCAAAGCAAATTGAGGATCTGGCCAAGGAACTCCAATCCCAGCATGAGAGCGATGACAATGCCGGAGATTCGGATAATGAGGAAAATGAGGGGAAAAGTCACCACAGGGGGCGCCTCTCGAAGTCCGCTCTGCTCGAGAGGAAGCGTGCTAATCTCCTGAAACCCCATCCCCTCCGTGTGGTGGTTAGTTTCTCCACAAAGAACGATGCTGGCACACTCAGTGTCATCTTCAACTACATCCCGGAGCTGGGAATCATCGCAATTCGGTGCAAGACAAAGGAACTTCCGAGTGCTGGAGTGAGTGCTGGTGACGTCATAAATCCCCGGCACATCCTCAATGAACTCTATCCGGATGATTTTGCCACTGAGAGCCCCCTGAAGCGCAATAAATTCCAACTGGAGGCTGTTGGATTGGAACCCGGACGTCTCATCGCGATGCTCGTGGAGAAGAAGCTGGGAAAGCCCTATGGGTGGGCTCAGCGTGTCTGTGGGTTGGAAGTGAATCCCAATGGGGATGTCAAAGCATCCGATGAACTCTCCATGAACTCCATGTCAATGATTATTCGTCAAATTCGCTCCCGGTGGGCATCCCGGGTGGCGCTCTTTAAGCAAATCATCGCCCTGGAATCCGGGAATATTGCTTTCCCCAAAAATCATCCCAATGAGAAGATTCCCGTGAGGATTTCCAGTCGTCTCACCTCGTGGATTGCCACAACGTACCATGACTTCGGTACTCTCCCATCTGCGGCGAAATTCCTCGAGGAGCGTCTTGTTTCGGAGAATGATCTCTTCTTCCAAGCTACCATTGTGCGGGATGCAGCCAAGATGATTTGTTCCCTGGCTGTGGGATGTGATTTCCCAGCACAGCTCCCGGTGTGGGTGCTTCGACTCACGTGGAATGGTCAGCACGACGCGACAAATAATCCCGCCTTGAGGGAAATGGAATTCTGGGTGAATTCGCTCGATGAGGGCTCCCAGCCACGCAAAGCCTGCATCCTGGTCAGTCAGCTGCGTCGGGCAATGCTTTCACTGGACATCCTCCTCGAGACTGAGTCAACAATGCACGCCAAGATTGATTTTCCGGCTGAGAAAACCTTCCTGAAGGCCTTCCGGGGAAAGCAGAGATCCCGCCCGTACAGGATGATTGAAAATGGCGGAGGAGTTTTCTATACACAAATTTAACTTTTTTTTCTTTCTTTCTTTGAACTATTTGAATTAATAAATGTGAAATAAATGAAATTTAAACATGAAAAGCCTGAATTCTTAATAAATTCCCGCCAAAATGAAAATTGCTGGAAAACTGCTGCAGGACGCACGCGTCGAATTTCCCAATATATTTGACGTGGAAAGGCCCAGAGAGAGGAGTTTTGTGGACGAGGCGAATTTGGTTTCAATCACGCCCACGGGCAGCAGGACTGTCCAGGACAGTGAAAAGGCAAAGGTAGCAAATCTCTCAGCTAATCCACCCCCAAGGATCACTTCCAGGAAGCACAAAAAGACATTCCCAGAGCAACATATGGTTAGCACAATTCCCTCAGCAGCTCGTGATGAATTTTTTTTTCTTCTAACTCTCAGATGCCGACGGCAAGGAGGATGATCCTGGGACACGTGATGAGCGGCATCTGCCACAAGATGAATCGCACTAAACGTCTCCCAGCTGATATCCTGGAGACTCCGCTAAATCGCTGCCTCAGCACACTGGACATCACGCTCCTGGGTGTTGGGCATATGATTGGAGCAGGGATCTACGTGCTAACAGGAGCAGTGGCGAAGGAAATAGCTGGTCCGGGGATAATAATCTCCTTCATCCTGGCGGGATTTGTCTCCCTCCTTGCGGCTCTCTGCTACGCTGAATTTGGGACGAGGGTACCCAAAGCTGGTAGTGCTTACATCTACTGCTACGTCTCAGTTGGTGAGAATTTCATCTAAATTTTATCAATAAAATTCGAATTCTTCTCAATAATTTTATCAAAATCTTGTCTATTAATTTATTCAAATCTTTCCATTAAAATTTATCAATATCTTCTCACTAATTTGTTCAAAATCTTCTCTTGAATTTTATTAAAATATTCTCAAGAAATTTATCAAAATCTTTTTAATTTTTTTATTCAAAATCTTCTCATTAATTTATTCAAACTCTTTCTATAAAAATTTATCAAAATCTTCTCACTAATTTTTTTTTAAATCTTCTCTTTATTCACTAAAATATTCTCAAGAATTTTATCAAAATCTTCTCTCCAATTTTATCAAAATCTTTTCAATAATTTTATCAAAATCTTCTCATTAATTCGTTCAAAATCTTCTCTTTAAATTTTATTAAAATCTTCTCACTAATTTTATAAAGACTTATTGACGATTTTTATTAAAATCTTCTCAATAATTCTATCTAAATCTTCTAGCCCTTCTAGCTATTTTTATCAAAATCTTCTCACTTATTTATTCATAATCTTCTCGTTCATTTTATTAAAATCTTTTCATTAATTTTATTCAAAATCTTTCCAAAAAAATTATCAAAATCTTCTCACTAATTTGTTCAAAATCTTCTCATCTATTTTATCAAAATCTTCTCTCCAATTTTATCAAAATCTTTTCAATAATTTTATCAAAGTCTTCTCTCATTAATTCGTTCAAAATCTTCACATAAAGATTAAAATTTTCTTATTTATTTTAATCAAAATTTTTTCACTAATTTAACAAAATCTGTTTAAAAATTTTATCAAAATCTGCTCATTTAACAATACCTTTTTACTAATTTTATCAAAATCTTCTCATGAATTTTATTCAAAATCTGTTCTTAAAAAAATCACTAATTTGTTCAAAATCTTTTCAATGATTTTATCAAAATCTTCTCACTTTCTGTTCAAAATCTTTTCATTTATTTTATCAAAATCTTAAGAATTTTAACAAAATTTTCCCACTGATTTATCAAAATCTTCTCTTTAATTTTATTAAAATATTCTCAAGAAATTAATCAACATTTTTTTACTTATATAAAAATCTTCTCTTTAATTTTATCAAAATCTTCTCATTATTTTAACTCAATTTCCTTTTTTTTCAGGCGAATTCTGGGCCTTTGTGATTGGTTGGAATATTCTTTTGGAACATCTGTTGGGTGCTGCATCGGTTGCACGTGCTTGGAGTGGATATGTTGACTCAATGCTCGATGGGGTTGTTTCCAACATCACCGTAAGCATCACGGGAGAGATGCACGAGCAACTTCTGGCCAAATATCCGGACATTCTTGCATTCCTCGTCTGCATCAGCTACGCCGTTGGCTTAGCTGCTGGTGCAAAGGCAACAGCCGTCATCAATGGCCTCCTGACTGTTGTTAATCTCCTCGTGATGGTGGTTGTTATTGCGCTGGGCTTCTGGTATGCTGACCTCCACAATTGGTCAGAAGCTGAAGGGGGATTCCTACCGTACGGGATGACGGGAGTTCTTGCAGGTGCTGCAACATGCTTCTATGCCTTTGTGGGTTTTGACAGCATCGCAACATCCGGTGAGGAAGCACGAAGTCCCGCAACATCAATTCCATTGGCTACAATTCTCTCCTTGAGCGCTGTTACCCTTGTCTACATCCTCGTGAGTGCTGCCCTCACACTCATGGTTCCCATAAGGAATATTCATCCAACTGCTGCTATTCCCGAAGCTTTTGGTGCTCTTGACTTGCCCTGGGCTAAGTATGCTATCTCACTGGGCGCTCTGTGTGGTATGACAACAACCCTGGTTGGTTCCCTGTTTGCTCTACCGCGGTGCATGTACGCCATGGCGTCTGATGGGCTCCTCTTCAATTGCTTTGGGAATGTTGATGCTAAAACTCAGGTGCCATTGTTGAATTTAGCAGTGGCTGGCTTCTTGAGCGCCCTTCTGGCTCTTCTGTTTGATCTGGAGAAGCTCGTGGAGTTTATGTCAATTGGAACACTTCTTGCGTATACAATCGTCAGCGCTAGTGTCATCATACTGCGCTATAGACCTCCTCATGTTGATCCTGGGAATGCTTTTGCCCCTGATACCCCTGATGATGATCGTTCTTCACAATCCAGCATTGATACGGCCTCTCCTACCAGTGATGTCATTGAATTAGCTCTTACAGGTAAGTTTACAAATTATTCTACTTTGTTTTTGGCATACAAAATGGCGGAATAACGGCGGATTAAAACCGTTAATCGGCCATTTTATTTTTAGGTCGCCTAAGGCCACAATTTCGTTGGTTGGAACCACTCTTGGGACGCTGTGAACCAGGAGCAGCTGCATCAGCTGGTGTGTTGCTCTTTGTGGTCTTCAGCGTGGCCGTTAGTCTCCAGCTGAAGGTTTCCTGGAAGGAGCTTGTTCATGGCACATGGTGGGCTCTTGGTCTCTATGGGTTCCTCATCTTCTGCCTCGTGGCTTGCGTTGTGGTGATTGCTGCGCATCATCAGAATGTTCGTTCGTTGGACTTCAAAGTTCCCCTCGTCCCATACATTCCAGCATTGAGTATCTTCTGCAACATTGAGCTAATGGTGCACCTGAGTCTCCTCACGTGGATTCGCTTCTTCATCTGGATCGCCATCGGTATGCTCGTGTACTTCCTCTATGGGATTCATCATAGCAAAGAGGCAGAGGACTGCGGGACATCCTATTCAATGTTAATGACTTCTGCAGAAGCCTGCAAAGGGCATTGGGGAGCTCTTCAGACGAAATCCTCATCATCAGCAAAGTCTCCAAAGGAAGACAAAGCGCCTATTATTGAGGAAGAGGAAGTTCCTGAGTAAATTCCTCCATTGAGATTCTCGTGCTCATCTTCTAGCACAAATTGAAGAAGACTAACAAAGCCCAAAAAAAAACAGAAAAAAAGTCTGGAACTTATCCTACATGGGCCAAGGGAGATAGAAAGTTTCCACCAGCCACATCCTGGAAGGAGATTAAAAGATCTTTCACCTTTCAGTATGATAAGGAAGCTCTCACTCTGACAACTTACAAATTATATATATACAAAAATATGTAAACTTTATAATCATAAAAAAATGAGTGTAGAAGCTCTATATAATACATATTACTGTTGAGATCCTTGAGATCATACATATAATTATCTATGTAATAACAAAGAAAATAAAATTATAAATGTTATATTTCATGCAATATTCTTCAGACATTTTCTTTTTTTTTAATCCCTGTAATCCCTCAATTTTCTCTTCATTCGTCCATTAAATAATATTCATACAGTAGTGTCCCGCAGTAGTTTTCTAATCGCTTTTGTTCGTAAACTTAATAAGGATTTTTACTTCAAATTCCATTTTAATTTTTTTTCTAAAAATTTTAAAGATCATAAAATTCGTTACTTTTTGGCGGTTTTGGATTTGAATTCAATTTTAACGACAAGTTTTGTGGTATCGGTGGAAAATTCATGGGCTAGTGCTGACCTCTTGCGGGATAAATAACAAAATATAGCAATGAAAGAAATTCAGTTGAAGAAAGTCCCTGATATTGCAATTAACCCAAATAAAATATTTGATAAAAAATGAAAAAAAGTGTTTTTGGAAATTCTTTTTTATCTTTTATTTGTGATCCTTGATAGTTTTGAAAACAGATTTTTGAAAGACGAATTTGTGAGTGAGTTTTTTATGGTCAAAGATTAGCAAAGTTTATTCAAGATTTTTTTATCTGTTATTTTTATTTAACATCTTAGAGAGCCCAAGAGTTTTTTTTATAATTACGAGACAAAATATTTTTTTATCTTATAAAATATTCTTTTGACGACTTTTACGATAAAAGTTCATAAAATAAACGTAAAAGATCTTTTACGCTGAATATGGCTCTTATTTATATCGGTCAAGCGGTTTTTGATTTATGCTTCCAAATCGCTTCGAATTTTACTTACTATTGTAGCGCCCGACTCACTATCCAGCGAATATTAACCTGCTCATAGAGTGAGTACCCTTAGATTGGCGGTAACTGTAACGATTGCCCCTCCCTCGGCAACGGCTTCTGCCTCTAGGTTACAAACCCTCAACTAGGCGAGAGAATATGAGAATCCACAAGAGAATGTAGGAGAGCACTGAGAGAGTAATTAGATGAGAGAATGGCAAAGAGTGCTGATTAGTGTAGAACGGCAAAGAGTGCTGATGTGTGTAGAGCTGTAGAGACAGTTAGTCGAAGCTCAGCCTTGTGCGGGAATGGCTGTGCGTGTAAAGTGCTCTATAGATTAGTTTGAGGACTACGAGGGTTAAGGTTACTAGAGGAGTTGACCAAAGCCCTGTGGCGCCCCCCTATTCAGGGCGCCTCACTATTGGGTTTTGTTATTTGCTTGATTTATCGTTAAGCAAAAGACTAAAACAGATAAAAACACATCTTTACGTGAATTTCAACTCTTATGGCGGAAGTAGTAAAAAAAAGTTGAATGTGTCCACCATTTTGAATTTAAAAATTTTCAAATGAAAATCTCAATATTTTATCTTTAAGAATAAGTAAATTAAATTATATTCCAATTTCTCAATTTCTTATCCTCTCCAAAAAAAAAATAAATAAATATTTCCAGCTAATAAATAATCTTTCAACGCACATTGAGTGAATAGTTTCACTTCTTGATATAGCAACAGGCTTAGGGCAGAAGATTACGCGACGTTACCTCAGTTTGTTATCAGTGAGCAGAAAGGAATTCTTTGATAATTTTAGTGCGCAAAAATAAACACAATGATTGCTGGAGGACACGGCGATCCCAATCCCAATACATCCTGGCTGGATTCCCGTGGGATGTGGCTGGTGTACATTCTCATTGTTCTTGGCTTCCATGTCATCCTCCTGGCCATTCCCTTCGTCACAATCCCCATGGCCTGGACAATCACAAATCTCCTCCACAATTTGGTAATTTATCCTGGGAGTGGAAGGATTGTTTCAAGAAGAAAATTAGTCTAAATGAATCTTTACTTCTTCATGCCCATAAAATAGGCTCATCTCTACTTCCTGCATTCAATTAAGGGGGCCCCATGGATGAGTACGGATCCAGACAGTTGCAGCCTCCTCACCCACTGGGAACAGATCAACAATGGGGAACAATTTACGGCCACAAGAAAATTCCTCACGGCTCTGCCCATTATCCTGTGAGTTGTTTCTATTTTTTTTTTGAATTTTGAAGCTCTTTTAACTTCCGGATTAGAAACAATTTTAAATCTGATTAGTCACTGAATTGTTCAAACTATAAAAAAAACATTTAATATTCCTTTTTTAATGTCTTTTAAAGCTCTTAAAATAGTAGTTTATTGCGTGAATTTTTTTTGTGACTTTAATTACTTAATGTTTCATTCACCTTTATCCACGCTTATGATCTGAGCTTAAAATTATTTAAAAAAAAAGAAAGAAACTTAAACGACATAGGGGAACCTGGGGTAAAATGGTGAATTTATTCTTGATCTTTTATTAAATTTTTATCAAAATTAAATTTTAATTAAAAATTATTATTTTATTTAATTAAAAAATTAAGTAAAGAAATATTAAAAACCAATAAAAAGTATTCAATTGTTAACAAAAAAAACGGTTAGTAAAACATAAAAGCTAAACCGATTTTGATAAATTTGTTTAAAATTTGCTAAATACCAACGTTAATGCAACAGGTGATCTGAAAAATTGAAGAATAAAAAAATAGTTATATCACAGATTGTTTAACCCGTTTAACCCTTTGAGGATCGATGTTACTAACCTCCAAATCTTTGACCCTAATTTTTTTCAAAAGAACATTTTTTCCAAGTTTTCTTTCAACGAATTTGAAGTAATTGAGCTACAAATTACACAGAATGTTCAATTTATCAGGAAATGTTAAAAAAAAAAATGCCGCGATGGCCAGTAAAATCTTCCAGGGTTAATTTTAACAAGTTTTTTTAGAAAGAAGAGAAGAATGTACCTCTTTAAAAACGATTAGTCTTTCTTAAGGCTCCAACAGATGGACGAGAAATTCCTCGTGCGGTGCGGCGCGGCGAGGTTTTCGTGGCCCATCGTCGCTTCGGATTGGCCGAAAAACGTTCTCACACGGTGCGGTGAGAGTGTGTGAGCCATCTCTCGCTTCTGATTGGCCGAAAACCTCGCCGCACCGCACCGCACGAGGAATTTCTCGTCCATCTGTTGGAGCCTTTAAGACTCAAAAATGGAACACGTGTCTTATTTTTAGTTAATATTTAAAAAATATTATAGAAAAAATTCTTTTGATTTTTTTTACGAAGTCTTCAAAAAATTTTGCTTGAAAGTTGATTTTTCACTTAATTTTCAACAAAAAATTAAGTTTGACTCATCAAGGTTAAAAATATTTATAAAAAGAATTTTATAAGCCGATAAAAAAATGGATAAAAAGTCAGCAGAATTTGATTAAAAATTGATTAAAATTTTGCAGATTCCTTTTAACCTGCATGTACACAAGGAACGACAATGATCACTTTGTGGCAAATTTCTTATCACTCGTCGTGGTACTTCTGCCGAAGATGCCCCAATTCCACGGAGTCCGCCTCTTTGGAATCAACAAGTACTGAAGACAGCTCTTGGCGTCATACCTAATTACTTAACATTTTTTTTTATTCTATCTTGCGAAGACTTTTGTTATCATCCTTTATTTATTCAACGAATGTATGGGGAAATTGTGCGCAAGATAAAAATTATTTAAAGAAAAACAAAACTTTCAGAAGGTTGTGCTCTAAAGGAAAAAAAGTAAAAAAAAAGAAACCCCGAAGAGATTATTCCGACAGAGAAAGAAAAATAATATAAAATACATAATTTCGTGATATTAGAGATTGTCTCTTGTTCTTCTTTTTTTTCGGGAAATTACAAAAGGATAGAGAATGTTTATGTAGATAGTCCATGAAACTTCCCACGGGATTCCTTTTGGAGTTTGGTAGAGAAAAGAAAAATGATGTATTTGATAAAAATTCGTTGTTTTATTAATAACATAGTTATATACATAGATATTTAACAAAAAACCCTTATAAAATACGCAATCATTTATAATAATTATATACCTATAGTATATAGTATTAATATCCCAAGAAAAGAAAGTTTTCTCAAGGAGTTCTTCATCTATCAATCACATTGTGGAGAGGAAAATTTATATACAAAAAAAATCCTCTCGCTAGAGATGAAATAATGGGTCGTATTCGGCGATCAAGAAATTCTTGAAATCATTAAAATTTCAAAGATTTTTTGATCGCTCAAAAGGACAAAATAATTTGCAAACTATACAGTGTAAATTTTGAAGCGATTGGTACTGCGCAGCAGAGGCTCCATTTCTGTAAATCTCAGAGAATTGCGGAAGCCATAGCACGTGTATAGAATGAATCCTGGAAAGAGAAATAATAAAGAAAGTTGTGACATAAAAATCATTAAAAAAAAAGGAAAAATGTGTTTTAATTTTCCCAAAACCTTCTTCAGCCATTGTTACATAACCTCACATTATTACTTTTCGTTTTCTTACGTTATAAATTGTTTTTTTTTTCTTTACGATTTCGTTAATTTATTGTTTGCTCAACATTTCTCTTTAATTTTTATAAAAATATTCCAAAGATTAATAGATGGAATTCCTATTGTTTCGCTAGAAAAATCTCCAAGCGGAATAAGGTTAGCCTTTTCGTAAACATTGACCAACCAATAAAAGGCAAAAATATTTTCATTTAAGTGCAGTCAAAATTTATTTAACACCATTAGGCAAATATAGGTGTTTATTAGTCAGTCTTAAAATCTCTTAAGAAAGGCTTAAGTTTTCTTAAGACTTCTTAAGTTATTAATCTTAAAAATGTCATGAATTTTATTAAGAAAAACTTAAGAAATTTTTTTTTCAAGCCATAAGACTTAAGAAAAACTTAAGATTTCTTAAGTCAGACTTAATCGAAATTCGTAAAAGTCATTGAAAAATATGCTTCCTTAAGAAAAACTAAAGATTTTTGAAGAACTCTTAAGCCACATTTAAGATTTATTAAATTTGACTGTGCTAAGTTTTCTTTAAAAAAAAAAACTTAAGATTCATTCTTAAAGAAATTTAAAAATAAATCTTAAGAAATCTAAATAAAACTTAAGAAATCTTAAGACTGTCTGACAAGTGAATTTCACCCAATGACGCTAAATTATGATGTTATACTATCCTGATTTTTCAAATCTAGGTTAAAAGTATAGCACCATTAATTATGTAACTATTTCTCAGAAAATTTTGGTTTTTTCCAATATTTATTCGGATTTCTAACCTAACATATTTTCGTTAAATTCAAGAAAATCAAAATTGGACTGAATTTAATGTGAATATGTTAGGTTAAAAATCCGAACAAATATTAGACAAACCAATACAAAATGTTCGTTAATTTACACACAAAGAATGAAGAGCAAGTATGTAGAAGTTCTTTACATCCTGCTGCTGAAATCTTTGGTCTTTTGAGCCGGAAATTACCAAGAATAAGCTTCTTAAGATTAAGAATATCAACTAATTAGTATTTCAAGGCCTTTACTTGTAAGTTAGTGAGTTAGTGAGTCTTTCTCAGGGAGACTAGCCGGAACATCGAGCACAACAGGGCTATCGGATGTTGCAGATCGTCGATTGAGGGATTCATTGCGAATAACACTGGGTCTTGTGTCAGGATGGATGGATTTAAGGACATCATTGAAGAGAATTTTCTGTTTGTGGAACGTATCGAAGGGTTTGGTAGGATTTGCAATGGATGGCGTCAAGACGGGCTCTTCCTCATCCACTGTGGGCGTTGCAGGTGCTTCTGGGGATTGTGGAACATTTTCTGGGGGTTTCGAACGGGGTCGTGGGAAAAGCAGTGGAGGTCCTCGACGAAGAATCTCTTCCAATTTCCCCTTAATCCTTGCAAACTTTTTCCCATTGTTGTTCTCATCAGCTTCCTCGGCTGATTCCTCTTCTGCTGGTGAATTCTGTGCATGTGGTGGCTCTGAGGATGGTCGTTGCCGCGGTGTTACCTTTCCAGGACTCATCGGCGGTGCTGATATAATCTTAGGTCGGGGAATATTGAGCTTTGGGCTTCGTTTTGTGGTTGCATTGTACAGGATTGGATCAAATATTGGCGGTTTTGGGATTGCTGAATCTTCCGAAGCCCTTTTGGGAGCTTCTGGAGATTTCTCAACGCTATCCCGTGGATCATAGTCAGCTGGTGGTATATCGGGCTCTTTTAGTGGTTGCCTCTGTTGGAGTTCACGCATGAGAAGTGCCCGCATGTCTGACTCGCTCTTTGATTGCTTCATCCTATTTGTCTCATCGTGATTTTTCCTTGGCAGTGTATTGACTGTGGCAGTGACCACATCACCCCCTGATCCCTCAACTTCCGCAATTGCCGTGGCCTCTGGCGTATCATCCACTTTATCAGTACATTCCTCGTCTTCCTCTTTGAGTGTGTCTTCGCAGTGAATCATCGCCACTGTAGACTTCTCAATGACTTCATCGTCCATCACGGAGTCCATTGAGTTCTTCCTATCTGCTGGTGGACTCGTGTCCTCTGTCTCAATCACCCCATCGAGGAAGGCAAGTACCCTGGCTTCCCTATCCTGCGGCGGAGATGGTGTTCGAGCTTCCTCAACAAAGTAAGACGTTCCATTTGGTTCCTTCTTCTCTGTGTGCGTATCTGAGAGCTCACTGACCAAATGTATCTCATCCAGGGATGAAGTTCTCTTATCCAATTCGGCATTTCCTTCAGTCTTTTGTATTTTCTCCTCAACTTTTGCCATCGTTGACGTCGATCCAGCCTCATCGACGTCGGATTCTTGATCTAAATCCTCAGATAGCTTCACTTTGGCCACTCTATCGTAATCATCGGGCATCTCTTCATTAGCCATCCGACCAATGTGGCCATTCTCCAGCTTATGTGGCTCCCCGAGGGATCCACTACATGATGCTGTAACACTAGTACTGTGTGGTTCCTTCTTCTCACTCTCCTGATCAACTTCCTCCTGACCATAGAGGTACGCAGAGGCTGTATAAATGGCAAGTCCTGGCCATGCGAGGGAGGAGAAAAAGTAACAAAACTCAAGCGCATGCAGTTAAGAGCCAGAAAAATTTATCAGGAATATCTGAGGAGCATTGAAGCATAATTTTTCTTGTACTACAAATGATCCTCAAAGCTTCCAGGATTGTTAGTTTAATGTTAGCATAAAAGCATTAAAACCCCAAAGAAATAAATTTGTATGAGAAACTCACCAATAACTAGCCATATGCTGAAGAAGATCCACGTGTAGGTGTCCAGCATTAGCATCAGGTAGATATTGATGAAAATACTGATGCCAGGAAGCAGTGGAACCAGGGGAACCTTGAAAGGTGCCTCTGAGGCGTCTCTTGGTTGCACCGCCATGGAAATCAGGGTGATTAAGATAGCGCAGCAGATGATACTCCAAACAACAATCGCCCACACTTCTCCTCCTGCTAAATCCTTCTTGGAATGCACAATCAGGAGGCAAAGGACGAGTGAAAAAATCGTATAGAGAAAGATCATTCCACCCACGATACGTGAAGAAAGCTTCGTTGGATGCTTGAGCACGCGACAGTTGAAGATTTGAAGTAAAGTTGCGGTAAAGGATGAATTTTTCTTCATCTTAATGGATGAACTGGACTCTGTTGCTTCAATGTAGGTCTCCTCGCGATTTGTAAAGCGAAGGATTGTAATGGAAATGGCGACAACAGTGTACGCCAGGAGTGTTCCAATTGACAACATACTAACAAGCTGCTTGAGATCCAGCGAAGCAGCCACAAGACCTGTTAGCAATCCTGCACACATTGTTCCCACAACAGGAGTCTTGAAGTGCGTATGTACCTGCCCTAGGAAGCGGAAGACAAGCCCATCCTGTGACATGGCGTAGATTATTCGCGGAAGTGGAAACATGGCACCAAATAGGCTGTAAAAGATTTTTAGAAAAAAAAATCATTTTTTGCTTATTCCGCGCTTTAGCAGACATTTCCTTCCTCAAGCACGCCTTATACGCGGTCTTATCTCTCTCTTATCATTTTAATGACGCACACTGAGATTCCAGATGAATCTCTGATGCTGCTTGTAAAATTGACTACCTACTTTGTGTTGAAATAAGCTGATGAGCAATTTCAAGGCCCAGAAATTCTGTAATTTACTGCTACGAACAAATAGTTAGATAGGATTTTTTGGTCAAGAGAATTTCCAGTAAAATGTTCAATAAATTCAAGATAGCATGCAACGTCAAATTTTGAACAAAGAATTCATTTTTCTAATTAGGTATGTATAATTTATATATTTTTTTAAAATTAGTTAAGTTAGTACTATTAGAACATTTAAAGATTTTTTTGTAGTAAAAAGTCTTATTTTCGTCATAAAGTGTCTCATTCTTGAATAATTCTCTTAAGAAGCTCAAGAAAGCCCCAGAAAGCCATATTGCTGTTCTTTAGAACTTTCTTTCATTTATTTATTCTTTTTTTCTGTAAAGTAGAAATATTCTCTTTTTATTCATTTAAGAAGTTAAATCATTCTAGCTTTTTGATTGAAAGAAAAAAAACGGTTTTTCCACCAGAGGGCTTAATTCTAAAGCAGAGCCATCTAGTGTCTGAAATAGTTCTTTAATAATCGTTAAATTCTCAACAGAAACTTATATGCTTTAATTTCCCGGAATGCGCGATAGAAGATACAACGAGCGTGACTTCATAGCAACCTCCCATAGAGACGCAATGCTCGTTACATACGTAATGAGATTTGGCAGTGGCAAAAGATCACGATCGTGACTAGTTTTAATCCACACGGGTCAGAGAGATCAAATTTAAATTTAAGCGAGTGCTTGGGAGACAAACAAATTGAAAGGAAAAAAATAACAAATATTTCTCTCACCTCGTAATTAGTCCAACAATACCACCAATAGCCACGATCCACTTTGCTGCTGACCACCCGATTTGTTCAAAGGCATATGGTAGGGGTGCATTGACATCCTGTAGGTAGTATGGCCACATGAGGGTGAGAACTGTGGAGATTCCAAAGTAGGACAGGAAGATTATGATGAGAGAGAAGAGTATGGCACGTGGGATGGCCCTCTGGGGACTCTTAACTTCCTCCCCCGTTGTTGCGATGCAGTCGAACCCCACGAAGCCAAAGAAGCACGTTGCGGCACCTTTTAGCATCCCCTCAATGCCAAAAGGAAAGAAACCCCCTTCGCCGATGTTCAGCCCCTCCGTGATGGTGGTATTCAATGTGGAAGGATCCACCTGCCAATTGGCAATGTCAGCCTTAAAAGCTCCAGCAATTGTTACAAAGAGCACAATTGCTATATTCGTTAATGTGAATATATTATTCATCACTGCGGACTTTTTCAATCCAAATGCCAGAGCAACTGAAGAGAGAAACGATTTCATTAAAAATTAATAATTTTCTCTGAAAGGGCAAAAGAAGAAAAAATGTTTAACCTGCAAGAAGGATGGGCAGAGCAAAGGCAAAGAAGTCAAAGTAAGGTGAAAGAAAGGATGCATTAATGGGCGCGATGTTTCTAAAGGTATTCTTGAGGATATCCCCAATTAGTGTGTCCAAGTACAGAGACAAGCCCCTTGAAATACTAGCAGATCCAATGATATACTGCAGGATGAGATTCCATCCTGTGATGAAGGCTACAAATTCCCCAATGCAGACGTAGCTGTAGATGTAGGCTGATCCAGCTTTTGGAACTCTAGCTCCGAATTCCGCATAGCAGAGTCCTGCCGAAGGAAAAATTATTTGTTAAATAAAGTTATTCACGGAGGAAGGGATACAGGACAGCCTTACCGGCGAGAAAGGATGCAACAGCAGCAATGAGGAAGGAAAGGATCACAGCTGGACCAGCTTGATCACGACTAACATGACCAGCCAATACGTAGACACCCACTCCGAGGGTAGCTCCCACACCGAGGGCTGTGAGATCGAATGTATTCAGCACCCTGCCGAGTCTTGTTTCCCCATCAGCACCCCCTGGCTGGGTCCTACTAGGAAGATTCTTCCTACGTGTGAGAATACGCCACCACGGCATAGACATTTTGACGTGCTTCACCTACTCTCTCCGTCAATTCTAATGATTCTGGGAAGAAAATTTATTTGTTAAATGTTTTTATTTATTTCTTAAAAGTAGGATAAGAATTTTTGTTTTTTTTCTTTTAGGATTTTTTCTTAACCACATGATCCTTAAAAAAATATGACTTAAAGTTTGATAAAAAATATTTTTGTATAATTATCTCTTATTTTTTTTTAAATTATTAAATAACTTTATGTTTAATTTATTTTTTTTTCTTTTATTCTGCAATAAAATTAGTCAATTAAAACTTACAAAAAGTCGTTAGAAATCTTAGAGAAAAAGTAGGTACCCAGCTAACACATAATAACTTTGACTTTACTTACTATTTATTAACGTTATAATAACGTTATATTATCGTAAAAAATGGTCAGAATTTCGTCATTAGCTTACTAAATTCTAACGTCAGAATAACGTTATTATTTGGTAAGTAAAGTCAGTAAAAATTGAGGCATTTTTAGTCATTTTGCAGAAATCAAAGTTTTAGTAATTAAAACATTACAAATCTATTTGTAGATGATCAAAAAGCTATTAAAAGACGTTTTTGCTTTATTTACTTCATTTTTTTTGCATAAATTCAATTTTTTTGTGTAAACGTTGGAATATCGTCAGAAATAAGTCATTAAAGGTCAGTAAGATGAATAATCAATCATTTTTTCTATCATCAAAAACTAATTAAAATGGCATATAAATGCATTAAAATGATTGTTTGAAAGAGAGCAAATAGTTTTAGAAGCTTTTTTGAGCAGAAGAATCTCATTTATTATATAAAAATATACTTTCAATTTCTTCCTTGAGAACGTCAGTATACCGTAAGAAAGCACAAAATTTCTGACCCTCCATCAACTTTGGCCAAAATTCCTGCCGAAATCTCAACGTCAGAATACCGTAAGTATACTTACCCTCCACCAACCTTTGGTGTTGAGGAAGAGACAGAAAGAGAAAGACTGCGTGGGATATTTCTTTTTTGTATTTCTGCACTCTTCTTTTGACCTTTGACAGGCGTTTGTTTTGGTTTAGGTTTTTCACGACTTTCTCGAATAAATCAATAAAAATGAGCAAAATGATCAATGAAATCGTTAAAGGAGATCATAATGAGGGTGCGCCAGGTCTTGTTCATTAAGAAATTCGTCATTTATTGCCGCAATTTGAGTATTTCGCGCATGTCATATAACTATAGGGAAGAATGCTTATGCGGGTGACCAAGATTGTGCGTAGGTGTCTTGGAAGACCTTTTCAGAAATTCCCTAAGAAGAAACGAGCGTTCAAAAAGGGACATCCGAACGTAAGGAAATCCGCATAGAATTTCTTAAGATTCAAATGTAAACCTATCGCGTGCACAAAATTAAGAATAATTAATCTGTCTTCTTTTCAATAAAAAAGATCATAAATTATTTTTTCTATTAGATACATAAGATCATTTGATAGAAATGATTTTCATCAATTTTTTGCAATATTTTCCTACAATTTATTTCAATTTTTTTTTCTAGAATAAGAGAAAAAATACATTAACGTATATATAATATGTATTGCATAAACTTTAATTGCCAAATCTCACATTTTCTTTTCAAAATAAATATTTAAGGTCCTTAAAAACCCTAAATTATTCCCAGGTAGGCAATTTAATTGCTCTTGCTTTGCAGTTTACAAGGGTTGCTCTCATTATCTCTTAAATGTTTATTGCAGGCTTGCAGGTCATAATCCGTATAAGACAAAATGTATTATGCTTAGGTTTCATTTTGGGTACCCACTTTTAAAGAAATACTTATGAGAAAATGGGTTCAGGTTAAACCTTGTTTCCCTTGAAGATTAAGTAATATTTAATTTGATCGCATTTAATATGTTTTTGTTTTACATAAAATAATTTATTGATGCAAACTTTGCTTTTTGATTTAATTCGATGATATACGAAATCTATTCAAAAATATAATAAAGTTTATTATGAAAGGTCTCTTTTTCCTCTACATTATATATCATTTATCTGTTCATTTTAACGTTTCGGTCAATTACGATATATGTTACAAAAATTTTCAAGCTACGAGATATGGCGTAGATTTATGTGTCCGGGAGTATCAATAATTTTTATCGCGAAATTCAGGATATTTAATTGCTTTTGAATCAAGCCGGGTTAGCATTTTAAGCAATAGGAAGGATGTCCAAGACATTTTAAATAAGCAGTAAAGACAAAGTCTATTTTCCATCATCAGAAATATTTCAAAAACTTTTATAAAAAATAATTAATTTTTAATGAAAGGTCCATTTTAGGTTCTTTTTGACTTATTTGCGACGGTAAAGTATTTCGGCATATAAATTTGAGATATAGGAAATTTCGAAAAAAAATTATAAATATTCCTTCCCATATTAATAAATATGGTATATTGGTAGGGAAATAGAGCAGACACCATTATCCTATGCTACCATGTATGCTAGAGAGAGAAATATGTTTGGGAAATTTTTTTTGGGATGCCATGTCAAAAATTTCCCCTTTTGGTCTCAAATTTTAAAGGTCAGTAGAACGTAAGAAAAAGGTCAGAAATTTCTTCCAATAACGTTATTCTGACGGTGTACTGACTTTCAACGTGGGTCTTTTTTATTCCCCATTATCACGTAAAATGACTTATTTTTGACGAATAATCAACGTTATTCTAACGATCATTTTCGGCACATTAGACCTTATAATGACCTTTTGTGCCGGCTGGGTAATCAGATTCCTAGATCAGATTAAAAAACAAACATAATTAATCATCTTTTTCTATACATTTTTGTTTTGTAACAAACTTTGTTGCAAAATGTTCAACTAAATATATGTGGAAAACTAAATAAAATTATCATTAATCGACTCTAATTGGAAACATTGACGAGCAAGTAACTGATTATACAAAAAAAATGCATCGTAAAGATCTGCTAGTTAAGTTCTGAGGAGATTTAGTAAAATTCCAGCGGAATTTATCTGTAGAATTTCTTTGAAAAAATTGCGAATTAAAATTTAAAAAAAAAATACAATAATTTGTAAATAAAATATAAATCATATTTTTACAATATTGCTTCGTATTCTGCGACCGAGAAACCCTTGAAATCGTTGAAATTTCAGAACAAAGTAAAACGATATGAAAGTTTTCTTGGTCATTGGAGTAGGACCGATTATTGCAGTCTTTTCAATTTTTGGAATGTTAGAACAATTCTATTCTGCGACCAAGAAATCTTTAAAATTTCAAGAATTTGTTCTGAAATTTCAAAGTGGTCGCTAAGCAGGACCGATTATCACATTTTCTTCATCAGACTAATCTAATTGGTTTTCTTTATATTCTTAACACTTTCGGGATCAACAAATTTTAGCAGTTTCTTGACTGACAAGACTTCTTCTTGATTCTCCTAAATAACTCTTTAAGAAATATTTAGAATATTTAGGAAAGTTAATTAATTTTAATCCCTAAGAGCCACTACTAGACACCTTAAGGCATCCCACTGGCTAGTTCTTTCAAACTGCTAGAATTTACCGGTTTTTAACGTTTCGAGGCGTTCAGTGATTACCAGACGATTAAAATTACTAAACTTTCTCAAATATTCTGAAAAACTTCCTCAAAGAATTATCTAGCAGAATCAACAAGAATTTTTTATTTTAAAACTCCTTTCTCTCTCTTCACATTTTCTATTATTTTCGTTTCCATGTTTTCTTTAAAAAAAATCACAGAAGGTCCAACTTGGACCATCTCTCCCTAAATACCAAAAATCTATTTGTTACAACGAATTTTTTCAGGAAATAAATTTTGCTTTAAAAAATCGGCACACGAAAGCAATTTTCCCTTTGATTTCTCCGCGCTAATTTTCTGATTTATTTTCGCATCATTTATTAAACAATGTGTGATATAAAATGATCACAGAGGGAAGAAAAAATTGCTTATTATCGACAAAAAGTAATTCACTGTACATTTATTGATTAC
The DNA here is from genome assembly GCF_024334085.1 of Lutzomyia longipalpis. Lineage (NCBI taxonomy): Eukaryota > Metazoa > Arthropoda > Insecta > Diptera > Psychodidae > Lutzomyia > Lutzomyia longipalpis. Next base: position 5,931,421 of record NC_074710.1, read on the forward strand.
ACCACCATATTTCGTCCAAAGAGACATTACCGATAAGAATTCCCCACGAGAGGAAAAATCGCTCTTGAGAAACATGTGATCATGCGGCGATGAGTAATGCTATGTGGAAAGTCTTTCACGTTGGTATGACCATCACTGTGACTCACCTAGAGAGGGATCCTCTGTGTATGATGCGATTGAGGTATCTTTTGCGTCAATTTTGATGGTAATTCAGAGCCTGCGGGGGAGCTTTGCACAATATTATGCTTTTTATGAAGAAAAAAAAATCACTTGGCGGTTTTAGTCTGTTGGTGGCTCACACTGAAACCCTCCTCAAAATGTTCTCGCGTTCAGCCTCACACAATGGCAAATTAATTGTAATCTCCCGTGATTATTTACCAGCAATATGTGGTGATAAACAAAACCAAGTGTTTTCTATAGTACCACAGCGATAAGATACGCGGCAGCTCCAATTTCGTAGGCATTTTTTCTTCACTTGGCGCACTTGATATAGTTGGGCTCTCGCTCCCTGTACTATGTACTTGTATGATGTCCCTCCCTCGAACACCAAATTCCTTCTGATGAGTAGTATATGAGTCTCCTCCACAGAACACGGCCAATTCGCGAGCACCACTCTTTTTTTTGCAGATTCTGCGCTGCGATAGTATCCCGCGAAAAAAAACACAATTGTGCACTTAAGGCGCCAAAAAATGAAAATCCTATATATAGAGCACCTTTGCTTGTCCAAAGAGTTTCTCTACTTTTTTTAAGAATGAAATTTAGTACAAAGAAAAAACTTCCCACCAGTCCACTGCCTGGTGACCACTGCAGTGGTGGAAAAATTCTCCAAGTATCTTGAAGATGCGACGAGATTCCCGGAGAGCGACTGACTGACTGCCTCTGTTTGCCCACCAAAGCCTACATCTCCAACTTTATAACATCACCCAGCATGCCTTCCCTGATACCACGAAACACTCGTGTCCCCTGCCATTGGCTCATTCAAGTACTTTTTCGTTACAAATTCGCGCGATATAGGCAAGCTTGGAAAGAGATAGGAGCACAGATGGAGCAAAAAAAAGTGGTGCTTCATGATTAAAAAAAAAATGCCTGAGAGACCCCCTTATCATACCCCATAATGATTTGTTTATTGTCCCGCCATCTCGTGGGGATTTCAAGTGGGATGAGTTATTCATCAGTTAATTGGGATTTGGGCACTTATGCTACTTGTTTTGTTTTATTTTCACCTGTGTCATTGAACTATTCTAACTTACTTTGCACTTAAGCTCCTCCTAGTTTTATGAAATGTGGGCGGAGCATAGTTTTGTGACCTCATGAAACATCGTTGAAACATTTAATCTTTTCATGTCGATATTTACTCTTCTTAAAAAACAAAGAAAAACTTAAGAAAAGTTAAGAAAACTTAAGAATTTTCTATTTCTTAAGTTGAAAAAAAAACTTTTGATCGTCTTAAGACATCAAAATTCTTTTTAAAAAAAATCATCAAAAAATATAACATTTAGACTAATTCAGCCTGAATTGAGAAATCTAAAGTTTTCTTAAGAAAACTTAAGACTGTCTGACTAGTGAATTTCATACAATATTCCAAGATATCAGTACAGTACTTCGTCAAAACACCTTCCTTGGCATTTGAAAGAAAATTTAAAGCATTTCTAATTTAAAAAAAAAAAAGTTTAAATTCATGCATAAAGCATATGCTTCAATGAATAATTTTTGATTTTTTTTAAATTAAAGATTAACAATCCTTCATCAAAAGATTAAGATCAAGACCAGGAAATTTTAGAATGATTTTACTAAATATTTTCTCATTAGTTTAACCCTTTCACGTCCAACGTGAAACATAAAAACATTGAAACATACGCTCTTTTATCACGATATTTATTCAATGATCAGAGGTCATTTATCAGGAAAAATGTCTTCTTCGACTTCTTCTGCGTGAATTACGTGTATTTCTAACTTGGAAAAACAATTGTAGGGGAGACCGGGGCTAATAAAGTCACTTAAGGGTATAGAAAAAGCCTAAAATATCATATTTCCTTGCTAGATAGAACAAAATGATCTGAGAAAGAGTTATAGGGCAGTATATTTCCTAAAGAGATGTGCTATACATTTCGCTTTATTTATTTGGGAAATATGATATTTTGAGCTTTTTCTAAACCCTTAAGTGACTTTTTTTAACCCCGGTCTCCCCTATTGATAAAAAAATTGGGAGAATATAATGTTTCATGTTTGGGTCTATGTATGACTCAAAAAAACGCGAAAGGGTTAACAAACAATTTTAAAATTAAATAAGTATTTCTCCAAGCATCCAGCGGAGCTTTCATGCTTCCCAATCGCAAGTTCCAACGCACTGGCGAGAACGAAATGGATTGGAGGAGAGACACAAAAAAAAGCTCCCTGGAATGCTTGCTGGAGAAAATCTCTGGGAAGATGAGGTGGAGTGAACCGCAAGATTACGCAAAACACGCTCTTCTGACCTAAAATACGAGCAAAACGACTTATCAGGCGTTGGACTAAATATTCGATGGGGCATTTTTGCACCGACTATCGCGCAATTGAACTCCTCAAATTGCCTGACATTGACATGATATTTATTATTTGTATTTGCCGGATTTTTTCATCATATTCTCACGCTCCCAATTTCCAATCAATATCAAATTGGGTGTGATTGCTCAAATGAAAACATAATCCCTTGGGGGGAATTGCGTCCTCTGACCTTTTGGCTGGTAATAAAAATCAATTTTATAATTTAAGAAATAAAATGAAAAGCGAATTTTTGAGGAAGAAAAGTTCATTGAGGGCGATGAGAGGAAAGGGATAAAAGGGGGAAAAGTTTCATGGAAAATTTCCAATCTTCATTACTTACAACAATGATGAATCCGCTTTCTCTGGAATGTCCAACAACGCAGATCGCAAAGAGCAGCGAGTCACGATTTTTTTCTCAGCATGGTCAAGGATGGTCAGGGAAGATCGTCGACCGTTTGACGATAAATCCCACCATCCCTATCTGAGACACTTCAAGATCGACCTTTTTTTTGCATTTGCGCGCGCAAAGAAAGTTCAAAAAGTAACAGCAACAAAAAATTTCGCACATAAATGGTGTTGATGCGAAACATTGCCCGATATGTCGGAAGTGCCATGGCAGTGCTTTTTTCCCCCACAGCATGTCTTCGGGTCACTGGAAGCAGGAAGAGAGGATTTGCAGTGTTCGCTGCCCAAAATGACCCTGACTCGCCGTTGGATGATTCAATCATCATGCTGTATTGCAAATCTCCCGCGTGGGTTTTTTTCCCGCGCCCTGGCAAACAAACACATTGGAATGTGAGGGAGATTTATTTTCTCACAGTCTCGTCGCTAGTGTTCCATCATCCTTTCCAAAACCTTCGAAGGATTTGTCATCTGATACGAGATTGCTTCGACTATTTGTTGCACTACTGCACGGCCCTGCCTTCAGACGTAACTCACTATGCCACATGCCGTAGGAGAAGTAGATGATCAAGCCAATAATGATCCATATTCCAAACCTAATCCACGTCATCCAGTCTAGCTGTGTCATGAGGTAGATGTTGATGAGTATGGAAAGTCCAGGGAGCCACGGGACGAAGGGTACAGTGAAGACAATCTCCGTTCTTGATTGTGGTTGACGGCTGATCATGAAGAGGGTCAGGATGATCAGAACAGCAAATAAGCATAGCAGGAAGATTGAATACCTACAAGAAGAGTCATTATATTAGCCTCGAAAGAAAGTTTTTGAGACCTTAAAGTCTTACCACTGATCTATAAAGCCTTCAAGCTGTGTTATGACTAAAGACAGTCCCAAGCACCAGATGCAGTAGATCGTAACTGCCCATGTAACAAGGGCTGATGTGGTTTTTGTGGGAACTTCCTGATGATCCATGTTAAGTAATTGTCGAAGTGAAAATGAAGAGTTCTTAGTAGATTGATCGTCAACTTCATAGCGCAAGAGAAGGACGCATCCAGCTACCATAGAATATGCAAGGAGTGTTCCAATTGACATCATTGAAACTAATTGATCTAAACTGTAAGAAAAATATTGATTTAAAAAATCATTAAATTTTTTAATTGTAATAAAGTGTAGAGAAGAACTTAAATAGCCGAGAGGTTCTAATCGCATTGAGTTTTCTTTGTCAAAATGACGAGAGTTCGAGTCTAGGGATTGATTAAATCATTAAGATATTTTTTATATACAAAATAACTTTTTTTGTATAAACTTAGCATCTATTTTTGATTACTGACTAATTTTGATTCTAATTTTTTATATAATTTTCAACTGTAAAATGAGATAAATGAACATCCGCAATTGTTAGAAAAAGAATCCTTTCTTTTATTTTAAAACTGAATTTTAATTACGAACAAAATGTTTTGTACATAATGAGCATAAGAAATTGCATTTTTTATCATACGCATTTTTTGTGATTTTTTTTATAAAGTTTAAGTACATCGTAAATTTTATTAAAATTTGTTTAATTAAATTGCAAATTAATTACTCTTTACGCATTTTTCTCTTCATCCATAACGTTTTCTTTGTTATTTGTTAAATTTTATAACATTTTTTCAGAGTTTTCTCATTTTTTTCATGTTTCATTAAATTTTTTATCTTTTGTGTGTTTTAATTCCAAACTAATCACATTTTACGCGTCTTTTACAGCATTTTATAACATTTAATTCACAAAATAAACTTATTAAGCGTATTTTAGGCATTTTCGTCGTTTTTTGCACCTTTCACATTTAGTTAATATTTTTCACTGTTTTAAAGCTTATTTTTTTAGTATATGCCTTAATCGTACTTTGTTCGCTTTTTTAAAAACGTTTTTTTTATCCTTAAAATTGTGTTTTGTGCATATTAGAATAATAATTCTGTCTTTAATTAATTGTTGATCCTTTCTCAAATACTTGCACATTCATGCTAACAATAACTTTGTTAATTGTGTTGATTTTAAATAAATTTTGTAAACAAATTTAATACCATTTCATACAGCAAGTTAATCTCAAAATATCAACAATATTGACGACAAACATCTTGCAAAAAAAATTGAATTTTTTCACCAAGCCTTTCACAAAGCCACAAGGCCATGCGGAAAATTCCCATAATGTTGCATTTACTTGCAATGTTTGTCATGAGAAATTATTCTAAATAGCTTTGTTGAAATGCGTGAAATGATTAATATTAGTCGTGTTAAAAAGAAATTGTCGCATATTTACATACTCGTCCATTGATTCTTGAAGCTCTGAAAACAACACTTTGTCTCATTGATACACAACTTGATATCTTTTTACTACATCCATTAAAGGTGTTTTTAATGGAAATTACAAAGCGCGATATTTCGTAAGAACCCCATAATTAATTTATTAGGTTATTTTTATGGGACAAGCGCGTGTGATAAGCTTTGCAGATTATGCTCAGTGTTAACGCTGCGAGAACCGTTTGAGGACTTACTTGAAAATTGCCGCAAGTGTCCCTGTGAGGAATCCAGCAATTAGAGTCCCGATCATGGGTGTCTTGAAGCGCGGATGGACACGTCCCATAAATTCAAAAATCAAACCATCGATGGACATGGCATAGATGACGCGTGGTAGTGGGAACATTGATCCCATTAAGCTTGCACATAGCCCAAAGATGGCGCCAATGCTCACGATGTACTGCGCTACGGTCCAGCCGTAAACTCGGAAGACATGTGGCAGGGGTGCATTAACGTCCTGTTCGAAGTAGGGCAGCATCATGGTTAAAACTGTTGAGATGCTGAAGTACGCCACGAAGATGACACTCAGTGAGATGATTATTGAGAGTGGGATGGATCTCTTGGGATTGCGAGCTTCCTCGCTGGCTGTTGCAATGCAGTCAAAGCCAATGAAGCCGTAGAAACAAATTGCTGCACCCTTAATTATACCCGCAAAGCCATAGGGTGCAAAACCACCCTCACCGAAATCTTGATCCTCCGTCGTGGGAACATCTTCCTGTGGAATACTCCAATTGGCGGGATCAGCACGAAATGCTCCTGTAACAACGGTGTACAAGACAACGGCGAGATTCACGAGCGTGAAGATGTTGTTAATGACCACGGACTCCCTGACTCCTAGCGACAGAGCAATGGCAAAGGTCATTGTTGCTGTGAATGCGAAGAAATCCACATAATCGCCCAAAGCACTAGCATTCATTGATGCGATTGATTTGAAGGCATCACTCATGGCGTGATCAATCAAAGAGTCCAAGTACGTACTGAGTCCTTTAACCACACTTGCAGCACCTTTGTAAATGAAGATTTATAGAGAAATTCATTTAATTAATGAGTAGTAGGGGGCTTTTAGGATGTTTCACAACGTGGGGGCTCTTTTTTTTATTTAATTGAAGAGAGTGTATCAATGTTCTCAAACAGGCGTCTTTTGCAATTACTCACCAATTGCATACTCCAACACTAAATTCCATCCAATAACAAAAGCAATAAATTCCCCAATAGTCACATAGCTATATATGTAGGCTGATCCTGCTTTTGGGACACGTGCTCCGAATTCCGCATAGCATAGCCCAGCAAAAACCGATGCAACGGCCGCAATGGCAAAGCTAATGACCACAGCTGGGCCGGCGGTTGTCTTACTGACCTCACCAGCGAGCACATAGACACCCACGCCGAGGGTACTGCCAATTCCAAGGGCAGATAGGTCAAGGGTGGAGAGAACCTTAGCAAGCTTTGTGGTGGCATCAACAGTCTCAGCGAGAGGCTTCTTCCTACGCAGAATCTCGTAGGCACGTCCGCACTTCATGGTTCAATGGCGAAGTACTTAAATATACTTGGCAGAATCTCTGCAAATAATTCCAAATCTGATAAGATTCTCAAGCACATAAACTCTGCGCGCACCTTCTCAGAGACCATGTTCTACATTGAATTTTTTCTTCTTAATGATCACATTTTTCTGTTAAATTTCTTTTATGAAGGAATGACGTAAATAAATCACGTAATAAATTTTTTTACAATAAAATTATTACACATTTAATACATCATTAGCTTCAAATGAAAGTTTAAATACCTACCAACCTTTGAGACTTGCTCACAGAAGAACGACTACACTGAGAAAGATTTGTCGTGATACTAAATACCTGGTTGGTATGATACGTTGTAAATACCGCCACCAATCGAGAGAGATATGCCGACGTTAATGATGAAAGTATTTACCTGAGATTAATTAACATCGGACAAGAAGCAATAAGAGAGATAAAACAACAAATGGAAAATTGATAATCGCCCCCACAATCAATCTCAATGTGTCGCTATTGAAGCTTTACTGCAGCACCAAAATGGATTTTTTTGGGTGTTTTGCTCACATTCAAAATTTTATCAAAAGGAATATTTCTGAATAAACCGAATAATTGGCGAAGAAAATTCTCAAGTAATGTGTTCTGCGGTTAACCCTGAAGAATTCAAATAACCAGTTAACCCCGAATAATTCTTACAATATCCGCCGAATAGGTCTTGCTTTGAGATAACCACCTATTTCCCAACATATCAGTTTATGGCAGTAAAACAATTTTTTTTAATTGGAGAGATAAGATTTCTTTTGAATTCACATCAAGACGGTTAATGCATTAATTTTCACTTAACCGAAGAGATTACCCAGAACACTGAATAATCTAGATACGACATTGCCAGCAGTTTTTACGCCAGTTTCAATGACATTTCCAGTAACTTCGACGAAAGTCTTTACGTTGGTTCTATCAAGAAAAACTGATTCATTCAAGCTTTCTGACTGTTGAGATTTAGGCTGGGGTTGACGCTGAGATTCTGGCTGAGTCTCTTCCTGTGGCTGGTCTTCTGATACAGATAATTGCCTTTCAGTTGGTGGGGCCTCTATTTGTGTTTCTATAGTTGGATAATGCTGTACAGGAATACCTAAAATTAAAAAAAAAAGAGAATAACTCTGCTATTTTGAACTCATTTTACATTTTCTAAAAGTTCTAAAAGTTAATTAAATAAATTGATTAAATAACTCACCATACACGGAAGGAGATGAAATTTCCACCAAAAGGAATAAGATCAAGAAACGCATCTTTATACCACTTTCTCCGAATTTTTTATTGTGCTTTTCAATTTCAAATAGTATTAATTATATAACAAATTTTTGCAATAGAAACATTCACCAATTAAATCAAATTATATTTTGCACATTTTTCTTCACCTTATTCCTGATATTTAATCAAAGATTTCTTTCCACTTGTCGCGACGGTACTGAATGATAAAATTGAATTTAGGCGTTTATTTTTATCATTCCAATTGGATAAATATAATTTCTAGTAGCATCCAGTTGATTAAATTAAATTTATTAAAAAAGCTTGTGATCGAATATTGAAATTTTGTTCACCTTGAAAGCAACGTGAGGAAAATTATGTTACCCAGTAAACAAATGATTAGGTCAACCAATGCTCAATTATGATTGAATCAATCAGATTGATCAACGATTGAACAGTAACTGATAAATCAATTTAGCCAGTCAATTGACTTGGTTAATCTCAGGTTAATACTATTTGCTCAATAATTGATAGTCTATGGGAACCTACAGTGACTCAATATTGAGCTCAATAATTGATCAATTATTGGCAAAATTTGTTTACTGAGTAATTACTACACTATCAATTTTTTTGGTCAATATTCATCATCTTTTTATTGAAAAAAAAATCAATTAATATACTGCTTGAAAATTAATTCGACACGCCCGAAGATTATGACCATATTTCTGTCTTTTATAGTCTTCGGGGTTGTCAAATTAGTGTATCACATACGTGGTATTTAGTAATTGTTGCAAACACAAAAAAATTCAGTAATCTTAGGAATTACCTGCATTGTTTTAAGCCGGATGTGACAAAGAACATACGTACAAAAATTTTGTTTCTTTTTTTTAAGTTTCTAGATTGAGCTCATTGAGTTTTCTTTGTATTTAAATTAATTTTAAGTACATTATAATAAAAAATGTATTATCGTTTTGCTAGTTTATGCAGCTATGCGTAAAAATTAATGTATGGTACACTGTAAAATTAAATTTTCATAAAAGTTCTTTATTCTAATAATTCATGAAAATCAAACAATAAAGAAAATCTTGAGTGTTCTGGCTAAATTTGGTCTAACACTGTGCACTTTTTAAGAAATCTTTCAACTTTCAAAATGGCCGCTACCCGCCATTTTGAAACAGTGTAAAATTCTTCCTTTCCAGCGGGAAATATGAATTCATGAATTGTTAGTAAAGTTTTTCCTTTAAGAATAAAACTAGTTAATTCGTGCTCCCAATCTCGTGTATGACCTTTCAAGGAAAATCATGTGGAAAGCGCGAGCTGCGTTTTTTAAACCATAAATATTGTTATCTTATCCTTACAATGATACAAAAAGTGAAAGGAAAAAAGGGGTAGAATCCCACATAAAATCTCAATAGCTAAGATATGGATGAAATCTTTACTTACGCTAATTGAGTTTTACACAACTTATACATTTTCTTACGTTTCAATGTGAATTACCCTTTCTCTATGAATTAGTCGCGTAATTTTCATTCATAACCCATCATCCACCAACATCTCGACAACTGCGCAAAATTTCCTCGTGAAATTTCCACAAAGTAATCCCAAAAATGGAATAATTATACAATTTTATTCACACTCGGCGACACATTTCGCATTAATCCAAAAATAAGTATGAGTATGGTGCGACCTCCAACAAAGAACCCCCAAAAGAAGTTGCCTCAGAAGATGCATCCGTTCATCTTCTCACATATTTATTAAAATTAAAAGTTTTTCAGTGATGCCATTGTCGTTGGAATATTAACTTTCTCTCCCTGTGTGTGTTCCTTCTCTCAAAAACTTTTCCCAATGAGCTTTTCACCGTCATTTTCTTAATCTCAACCCTCACCCCCCACACCTGCTTGGGGTTTAGGTTCATTGCACAAAGAAAATCCCCTCTAGCTTTCACTACAAACTTCATATTTTCCTCTTCTGGATTCTACTGCCTTTTTTTCCAACACTGGATTATCACGCCAGAGGAAAATTTTCTGACTAACGCTATGTATGTTTTTTCATCATGTAATTTGTAAATGAAAAATTTTCGCCAAAGGGAGAAAGTTTTTCCGCGCGCGTGAATATTTACAAAGTGCAATTTAATTTTCACTTTAGGGTGCAAAAAAAGTGGTGTACAGGTAAATTTATCGATTGGAAAATTTCAATTTAATTGAATTCCCTTAATAATTTCCATTTCGCGATGAGAGAAAGCGAGAGAAAGTGGAAAAGTGAATTATTTACATTTGACCCATTCGACTCAATTTAATTAAATGGCCTTTTTTAGCCCAAGTGATGGTTGGTTGGAATGGCACGTTCATTTTTTTTTGTTGAGAGGGAACCATCAATTGGCAAAAGGGAGAGTAAACCGCCAGCATAATTAGCACCATTTTTCTACTCAATTGATTTAACAATAATGGGCATGGTCTCTTTGCCGCCACATCATTTTTCTGTCAACAAAATTTTAACACTGAGAGGGATATTTTATTTGTTATCAGAAGAAATTTTTAAAATATTTTACAAATTAGGTATTATTTTTTTTTAGAAAAATTTAAGACTTTTTTGACAATTTTTTTTGAGAATTCTTAAAAGATTTTCTTATATAGAAAGAAATCTTTAAGGTCTATTCTTTCGTTATTTAAAAGAAAAATTACTTTAAAAAAAAAAAATCTGTCCTCTTCTTTTAGATGGATCCTATTAAAAATTATTAGAAAAATTCTTTAGGAACTTTTTAAATCTTTCACGTTCTTTGGGTCATACGTAGACTCAAACGTGAAACATTCTAAGTTTGAAATGCATTAAATTCACGAAAGAGAGGCAAAAGTAAACGTTCTGATTGAAAAACATACGTAGACTCGAAAGAGTTTCAAAATTGTTGGAAAAGTAAGGCTTTTATTTATTTTTATCTAAAACATTGCAAAAGAACGATTAAAAAATTGAAGAAAGTATCACGGCTAATAAACTGTCAAAATTTTACATAAATTTTCTTGTTTTAAAAGAAATAAAAAGATTTTTGTCAGAATCGGCTCCTTCATTTTTTTCTAAAACATTTTTCCACATTGCATTACGATACTTTCTATGAATGCCCTCAGAGAATATTTTTAAAGCTAAAATGATCTCTTTTGTCCTTCCACGTACAATTCAATTTTTTTTAATTTCAAAAAATATTATTTAATTTGACAAAAGCGACCCAATGGTTACGGAAAGGGTTAAAATCATTAAAAAAAAATAATATTTTTCACAACGCCCCCATCTGTTCAAAAATATCCTTAAGCTATCGTTTCTTCTTCCCTTTGCTTTTCCGCCTTAACTTAATTTAAAAAAATGCCTTGAATCTCTAGAAAATAAAATCACCGAATCATCTGGGAAACTTTTTCTCCCCAAAAAAATTGGAGAAGGAGTGTGGAAAAAATGTAAAGATATGAGGAACATTAGCCTATCTTATCTCACCCTTTTCGATGACTACACCACCCTAGATGACCTTCGTGCCATATTTTTGATGGTCCCTTCTCCGCCTCCACATTTTCAACCCAAAAGTTCATGAGAAAAAAGGGGCTAATGATGAAAGTTTTTAAGCAATTTTCTCCCACATGAGCACAAAAAGGAGCGCATTGTTGTTCCATAAAATACGTCACAATGAATGGGAATCATGCTTCAAGGTTTATTGCTGAGATTTTCGGGTGGAAAATAACCCATTTCCACGTGTGGGCGGTGGGGGTGGTGGATCACATATATTGGAATCAAGGAAAGTGCAATAAAAATTCCAGGTCCATTGAGTGGTGCGAAAAGGCACTCAAGTGGAAAAAGTTGATAGCTTCTGGAGGAAAAGTCTGGGAGACTTTTCCCAAAAATTGAGCAGATTTTGCGTGGGAGGGTATTTTCGGGGGGTTTATGTAGAAAGTTACAGAAAGGTTTTGGTGTAAGAATTCCAAAGAATTCAGGAATTACTTGAGGCAAGTTCTTCTTTTGGCCAAAAAGACATGGGAAGTTTCTCAGGTGCGGAAAATGTGTCTAAATGATTTTGTCTGCACAAGGAAAGTTACACGAAAAAAAACGACCCCAAAAATACATTCTAAAGTTACTTTGAATGTTGTTTTGCGGATGTTTTCGTGAGATTCTTGTTATTCTTCAACCCTTAAAAATATCTTATTTTCACCCCCAGCCCAATCCTTAAAATGTTCTTTCTAAAAGAGTGTTTATTGCTTTTTCAAATTCCCGGAAAACCTTCCAATTTAATTTCAATTTCCCCGATGGGCACAATGTAATCATTCGCGAACATTAAAGGATATTAAAATACAGTTGAAAAGTTAAATTTTAAGATTTAGAAAAAATGCTGAAATTTTCTCCAGTGGCATGGAAAATGCCTTTTGGGTTTTCTTTTAAGAGAAAAATTGAAAATTAAATCTTTTGGTTTTTCTTCATGAATTGAAAATCAAATTTCAGTCAATAAAATACTATAAAATTCAATCGAAAGGAAAGAAAAATTTAGTTATTTCCATTGTGAATTTCAATCGTTGTGCAAAGAGAAATTTTATGAATTTTATCGTGAATTAATGTGTTCAAATATCCCCAAAAAGAGCACACAATGTTCTATTGAAAAATATTCTCAAACATGCAAACTTTTAGCCCATTTTCAGTGTAGAACTTAAAATCTTCTCTCCCTCACCGTCAATGAGCTATATAGGGTGCATAATGATTGTGATGTACAACAAAAATGTATCAGAAAATACTAGAATTCCTATGAAAGTATGCATAACACAAATCCCTCGTCAAATTCTGAGAAATCTCCCTTAAATTGACTTGAATTTCCGTTTTAACAACTCCATTGAAATTCAAGTGGTTATACATGTGGTTACTTTTCCATCCACGCAGAGGCAAATACAGCATTTCCTGGAAATTTCCACACAATCTGAGGGTAGTTTGGGGTGGGAAAGGAAATGCATACGTGGGGATGAGGGTGGTATGCATGCAAGACTTAGAGTTATTCATGAGAATTGATATTAGACTGAAGCATTGCAACTCAATTCAAAATATGCCTCTTCCTCACCACCGAAAATTGCCCATTAAATGGTATCCCCGTCAATGAGTCCTCGGCTCGCGTTGGCCAGTTTGAACGAACAAGAACTCCCCGAATTTTCCGAGAATTCAATTGTGCACCCATCCGGTTGTTGGTTCCATGATGTCCAGCGTGGAAGAGCTGTAGGACATGAATCCGCAATTGATCACTTAATTGCTAACGTGAGGTATGGAGAGTCCATTTGTGGGGGTGGATTTCCCTCCCATCGTAGACCCCGTGTGTGTGCCACACAATGGTGACTTCATTTTCAATTCCTCTGCGGCTGGGGAGCTTTTCTGGTGCACCATACTGATTCCCACCCTCTCTACCACCTCCCCGCACCTATCAATATTTGATTATCGTGTCTGCTGGCACTCTAAAATCTAATTGAACTCGCTGCTGCAACAGACATTCGGGGCTGGATAACACCCAAATTTCAGTTCATTGAGATAATGAACTTCATTGGCAATATCTTATATCGTCTTCCTATTTACCAATTTTCTCAATTTCTCAGGTGTTGTATCAACTATGTCCTAAATAATGTCAACAATGTTCGCATTGATACTGTGAATGCATTGTGACGATAACATTTGCATTTTTCTATTAGATAGAATGACTCAAATTAGATGATAGAAAGTCATCTAAATGGTTTTATTTTAAGTAGAGAAATTAAATTTTATATTTTTTCCGAAAAAACGTCATACGTTAGAAGAAACAACAAACGAGAGAAATAAACATCAAACATTTGAAAAGATATGTCAAAACATAGAAAAATGCTGAACCTTAACAAATAACGTCAAATAATTGAAAAGAAACTTTAAATGTTGTATGAGAAATCAAACGATGTGAAAAATATTCTAACATTAGAAAAGAAATGTCAAATGATAGAAAAAATCATAGAATTTTAACATTGAAACGTTAATTGTTAGCTAAAAATTTTCATACGTTAAAAAATAAATTTGAAGCGATATAAAAGATTCTCAAACATGAAAAAATGTGCCGAAAGATAGAAAAACATCGAATCGCCACAAAGAAATGTTTAACGTTAGAAAAGAAATGTCAAATGATAGAAAAAAACATAGAATTTTAACATTGAAACGTTAATTCGTAGCTAAAAATTTTCATACGTTAAAAAATAAATTTGAAGCGATATAAAAGATTCTCAAACATGAAAAAATGTGCCGAAAGATAGAAAAACATCGAATCGCCACAAATAAACGTTTAACGTTAGAAAAGAAATGTCAAATATTTCATTAAATTTATTATTCTCTTTCATTTTAAAAAAAAATCACACTGACCAACAAAACGCATTTCTTCGGGTAAATTTATTCACCCCCAACTCGTGGAATTGCCCCAATTAAATTTTCAGAGCTTCACGTGACGCTTTTGTGGTGTAATATCCCAACAAACATTTTATTTGGCTTAAAAGACTAAAAGTTCTAAAAAGGTGTTATAATGGTGTAACACAGAACTTTTTGTCTTATAAAGGGATTAAATAGGCTATATATTCTACTAGAATTTTGCTCTTATAAGCCACGATTGTAGTTCTCTATAGGACTTCGATATGAGTCATTTGTTCTCAAGAAAATAATTCCAATAGTCTCTTCTTATAAAAGCCTACAGCCCATCCATATAGGATCAATCATCTACAAGAAAATATGTTTCATAATGGGGTATTATAAGTTAAAAATACTCAAAAGAAAGCTTATAGCATTCAATAAGAATTTTATAGAACTGCTTATAAAATTTTTATGAAACCTCTTTCTCCCTTAATGAAAAATTATTATTAAAGTTTAATTTTTATTGCTAAATATAAGTTATTATTTGAGATCTAATCGGTCTAATATGCGCAACAATACATCATCTAGTTGATTTTTCAAAGGAAAAAAAAGAAAATATTTTTTCTCGTATTTAATTAGCTTTGACATATCGCCTCTACCATGCAAAAGTATAGTAGCTGAGAAAGGCAAATTTTCACATGAAAAAGTAAATTTATCGCGTACGTACAATACTTTCTCAAGGGAGATGCGAAATTTTAATAGAGAGCATTTTTGAGGAGCTAACTAGATCGTTATAAGAATTCAATTCTCAGAAGGTTCTTGTTAAATACGAAATTCACACATTTGGCTGGCAAGATATGTGTGTATTCTTAACTCTTTCAGATATGTTCCCGGAATGCAGAGGAAGTTATCCAAGACATATGTTCATCAATTATACATATGAATTAATGAATTAATCATAAAATATAATCACAAAATAATATGATATATAAATACGAAATATCAAAAAAATCAAAATAATATAGAAAATTGGAAAAAAATAATAATTAAAAATCTTTTTTAAAAATTTTACGAATTTTTTCGTTAGTTCTATAACGTTCCTATAAGCAGTGCTATAAGTTTCTCATAGTATATTATAAGACGCACTAATAAGTAATCAAAATTTCTTATAATATTTTTTATAGACAGTTATAAGACTGTTATAGGATAAACCTGGAGAATTCTTGTAGGCCCTTATTAGTGCGCCAGATTGGCTCATAATGGTCTGAGAGACATATATGTGCTATCTACAAGCGTTCTCTAGGAAATTCATGGTTTTATAAATTTTACTTGAAGTATTCAATGAGAATACTATAGAACTTATTTTGTTCGTTGGGATGGCCACAAAAGTGTTGGATTTCACGCTGTACCTGCCAATTTTCTTCGGTGTGGTGAATTATTGAAGTCAGCTGCAGTGGCCTGCAATGCCTCAACATTTTTTTCTCCACCTTTTTCACCCTGTGAGCTCCGTGGGAGTCATGGGGGCGGTGTAGCAGGTGTTCCCGCATATTTTGCTTATTCCACCTACCGCGTGAATTTCTCTCGAACCCATTCAGCCCCACTTGTCACCCCTAATGACGTCCCCATCGTCGGTGAGCTTATCCCTTCGTAGTACGGAAAATCTCCCTTCTCTTGCCTTGCGTATCATTTGTATGAATTATTACCATTGCCTGTTTACCACCGTACCCCACTATCTCGTATACCCACATCCACGAGTACAAACCCCTCTTTTGGGTTTCTTGGGGCCAGCCAAGCTTTCTCTGGAACCCACACACTAGCCCAGATGAGACTGCGGATTGCTACGGATGGGGGTTTGTACTAAGCTGATGCCACATCATCTCCATTCTTGTAAATCCACCCCCTTCCCATGCCTCATCCTGCACAATCCCAACCCCATTGATTTAGCATGTCATAAGAATACACGATGGGGACACAAAAGCTCCAACCGGGAGTGATGGAGCTCCTCTGTAATCTCAGTGGAATTTCCCCCAAAAGCGACCACTTCAGCATTTCCATGGAAATTTACAAAAACCACCATGAGACACACTGCTTAATTACACTGCACAGCATTCGCACCCACCCTTATGCTTGGGAAGAATTTCGACACCATATTAAAGCTCTATGTAAAGCGCTTCTCCAGTAGTACTCTTGACATATTTTAGCCATCGCTTTTCCCACCGAAAAAATGCAAGAAAAAAACTCATTAAATCTAATAAATGAATTTGTGACTCTTTAACTTTTTTTTTTTAAAAATATCCTTTTTGTTTAAAGTTCTTACATTTTTTATATATTTATATTTTTTCTTTTCTTATTTTAAAATTTTTTTTTTACTCGCCTATGAATGAAAAAGGCTCTTATTCGAGGGAACAATCTTAATTCGCGTAGTATTACAGAGAATAAAAGAATAATAAGAAATCATCAAGGAAACTTCCTATTTTCCCCTGGAATCAGTTGTGAAAATTCAAAAAAAAATGCAGGAAAATGCAAACAATGACGTCATTAATCTGATTTTTTATCACATGAAGTACTCGCGCTAATTTCATTGATAATTTTTTTTAAATTGTGACGTCAGTTTTTGCATTTTTGAGCAAATTTTTGAAGAGATTTTTTCAGCAATTCTCAGTGAGTCTCAGGCGATTTCTTATTGTTTCTTAATTCTCTATATAAGAATACGAGATTAGTTCTTAAGATGAATGTTTTTTCCATACAGAAACTAAAAAACTGTTTTGAGTGAGAAATATTGCTCAAAAAATCATTAAATATTTCATGCAATGTGCGGTGATAATTTTATTGAAAATTTTTACTTAAATTTAACAAACTTTTTATCGTAATTCTTTTTTTTTCAAAGGTAAAAAAGCATCATAATGCTAAAATGAATAAGCTATTAAATCGTATATTATTTCTCATATGTTCTGTAAGAGTTTTCACCCAACATTTTCCTCGTAATGTTGTCTGCTCGACGTGCTGAAGGAGCTAACGAGGTACTAGAATTGAAGTTTTTCTACAAATGACTCTAAAATGACCTTTTCTTCACCCAAACTTTCTTTCAATGTGTCTTTGAAGATCGATTTCTGCAAATGAATGGCTCTTTTTCTTACTTCCCTCCTCCCTGAATATTCTCTAATTTATCTTGATGGATTCAGAGAGTCCGCAACTCTGTGCGCGTTCCCGCTCGTTTTCGAGCACAAAGAAAAGCTACAATTTTGGCTGGGAAAAGCAATAATTCAGAAGCTTTTGAATCAATTTCATACGAAAGCGGTAATAAATCTGTTTTTAGGGGGATGCCTTTCGGTGGTGCACTCTTTTTTTTTCCTTACTAAGGGTGTGTGCTAGGGGATGTTTTGTGTGCGTTTATGGGTTGTATATTTATATATATTTAGTAAATCACACAGTGAGGGTGTATCATCTCTCATGTGTGAACTAGCCCAATATACATATATAGCAATCCCCCAGCTCAAGGGGGCAATTGGAGAAAATCCCTTTGCGAAGATTCAAAGTGGTAATGGTGCAGAAAAATGTCCAAGTCGAGAGGGGTTCTCTTTGGTTTCCAAACACATATATCAATTTGAATGGGTTTTCGAGCTAACGTGGGTTCGATTGGCACATTTACTCCCACATAATGGGCTCTTTCCGCATTTTCCGCTTCTCATTTTACATTTGCACACACACACACATATACGCTGGACAGAGGGTGAGAATGAAGAGGAAAGGAAAACTCTGTGTGGGAGTAAAATAACTCTCACCCCCCCCCCTTCCCCATCTCCAGTTCTACAATAAAAGAGAAAGCTAAAGAAGTCTGAAAATACGGAAGATACTGTCTTCACCATTTTCACGATTCTTAAGTCCCCGGGAAAAGCGATTGGAGAATAAGAAAAGCAAAGAAGCTTAGCGTTGGTGATTAAAGATGGTGGAAAACGATGGGGAAAGCACCATAAGAAAGTATATACAAATAGAAATTTCCTCATTAGACCACGACTGTGGAAAATATACAAGTGTAGAGTGCATCGCCACTCAATTGATGACTCCCAATTATCTCTGCTTGGGAATTCATTCATCTTTCCCCCGCAAGATATTTATTTGCAGCTTTGCAGCACGTTCAGAAAAATCACCTCCCTCAATCTCCCGAAACACCCCCAACTCACACCTGCTAAACTGTGGCATGCCTTCCAGCAAGAGAAGAAATGAATCCGCTCTCATACAAATTACGCTCCCAAGGATCAATACAATGGCGTTCGTGTTTTGCTAAAATAGGAAAATCTCCTCCGGAAGCCGAGGTGGAAGTTGTGGGTGGAGAAGAGGAAATTGATTTAAATAATTTCGTGGTGTTTATTTGAGGGATAAAACCAGGATTAATTTTGCGAGAAATTAACTGCAAAATCCAAAAGCTCTGACTCTGTTAAAGGAAAACTTTGGGAATTTCAAAAGGGGGCTATTTAAGAGATTTTCTCTTATTAAATTTATACTCTACTAGTCAACCCGAGCCCCCAATCACGTGTGAGCAAACTCCATTTTAAGCTATAAAAGGGGGGCGTATATTAGTAGGGGGATGAATAATACGGTACACCGAAAAATTCTAAAAATAAAAAAATCCCGTTATTTGACCCTTCAGCAGGTAGAAAATGGGAAAAATCAATTTTTCTGTGGGGGCGCTATAAAGGGGAGTCGGGGCGGAATCCCATATAGCGCTTGCAACTCGTATTGACCCCCTCTACCCCCATACTGAATTTCATCAAGATCGGCCCAGTGGTTTAGGAGGAGTTCATGTGCCACAGACAGACAAACAAACAAAAATTTCAGCTTTATATATTAAGAAGAAGAAGATTTGACTAACTAAGAAGCGTCAAAACGGTTTGGCAATTCAAAAAAAAGCAATGAAAATGTTTTAAAACTTTTTTCCTCAAAAAAGCTTCATGATTTATTAAAAAGGAATAAAATTCTCCTAAAGTAAAACATTCTGCTCCCACCTACCCTATTTAATTATTAAAAATCATTTAGAGTAAAATGGAGAATTTTGGATGCGAATGTGTCGAGAATTGTGTGAAAAATTAATTTTTAGTTGAACTTTAAAGCTCTAGTTTCTGAGGATGTTTATATATAGCTCTCACAGAGTTAAGCTTACAAAGTACAGTAAATATCAGAGGGTGTTTTGGTAAATACAATTCTTAATAATTTATTAAGTAAAATACACGATATTCTAAACTTCTAAATTATTGAATTTTCAAATCATTTCCAAGAAAATGAACAAAATAATTCACTTAAATCTGATATAAAAAAGTTTCTCTGTGCAAGAAAATATTTCTTCAAGCTTTTGAATGAAATTTTTCAAGCAAAAGAGAAAAACATTGTAATCTCGTAGGGCTCATAACTTAAAAAAAGGAGGTTCATTTTATTCTTCTCAACTGAGCCGGATGGTGAGAGTGGGTGGAAAAGAGTTTTCTCCATGAAAAACAATAAATTAATGTTGATGGGATAATTTTTGAGCCAGCAGCAATTTTCATGATGTTATTAAATTTTTCCTTGTGAGCTACCCTCGGCATCCGCAAAGTGGCGCGTGTTTTCATAATTAATTAAGTCACAGGCAAAAAGTAGGAAGAACCCTTAGCTTTCTTTACGACCCAACCTCTGTTCCCTCCAACCCAGAAACGTGCTCGAGATCAAGTTTCTCATATTCTTGCTAAGATACCCACCACCTTAATTTTAAGGGGAAGAAAAAATGAATGAAGGTATAAGTATGAAAGTTCTTAGGCAAAAAAAGGACCACCCTCGGGGACAACACGACATCCCCGCTACGATTGACCAAAGTGGGGCTGAGATTTATGCAATGAGCATTGCTTAATATTCAAGACTGTATCACATACCCCATGAGCTTTTCCTCTAAATTCACCATCTTATCACCTTTTGCGAGGCCATTTCTCCTACCCCGAAATCCAGGCCGAAATTCCCATAAAAATAAACAACGAAACACAAAACTTCGTGGTAGGGATTATCACAGGTGCGGAATATTCTCAACAATTTCATATTCTAGGCAAAAAAAAATTGGGACACGTTGCGTGGTATTCTAAATGTGAATTAATAAGAGAAGCAAAAGTAGAATAATTTCTCATTGTTCTCCAGCACAAGTTTAATACAAAAGGAAATGTATTATTGCATTCCCTGATAAGCTACAACAAATCCATTTTATTGTGTTGAACTATCCAGAAATGAAGCTTAGGCAGTATATATAGCTCCAACAATTCGACAACTAAAGTACAGAAGTAACTACAACAAAATGAAGATTTCAGTTCTTTCATTGAGTTTCTTCGTATTTTTAACACTTCAAGAAGTGTATCCAGCCCCTCAAAATTCATATTGCAGCGACTACAAGGCAATGTGTAGAAAACAAAAGTCTAATGACGATTGCTGCAAAAAGTATAGAGCCTGCGTCTGTGCAAATCGACCTGACTTTGATGATTGTGAGCATGCACTGGTAAAATGTAATAAGAATAGATCCAAAGAATCTAACAGATCTGGAAATAGAAGCGGAGATTGGGACACTCTCTATGGAAGTGAAGAAAGTTCAGGATATGATAGTCATCAAGATTCCGAAGATTGTTCCGATAATTCAGGTTCAGGTGAAAATATGTCTGACAATGATGCAACAGATACAGAACCAAAACCAATGGAAGGAGAAAACGGAACTGAAGTACCACCAGTAGACATACCAGCTCCTTATCCAGTTCCCAACCCATCCCCTGGGCCAGCTCCTGTACCAGATCCTGAATCAGCTCCTAATCCAGCCCCTGGACCTGCTCCCGGACCAGCTCCAGAACCAGCTCCTGAACCAGCCCCTGGACCTGCTCCCGGACCAGCTCCAGAACCAGCTCCTGAACCAGCTCCAGAACCAGCTCCTGCGCCAGCTCCTGAACCAGCTCCTGAGCCAGCTCCTGAACCAGCTCCTGAGCCAGGTCCTGAACCAGTTCCTGATCCAGCACCTGTACCAGGTCCTGATCCATCTCCCGTACCAGGTCCTGATCCATCTCCCGTACCAGGTCCTGATCCATCTCCCGTACCAGGTCCTGATCCATCTCCTGTACCAGCCCCTGATCCATCTCCCGTACCAGCCCCGGATCCAGTTCCCGTACCAGCTCCTGATCCAGCTCCAGAGCCAGCTCCTGATCCAGCTCCCGTAGCAGGTCCTGATCCATCTCCCATACCGGCCCCAGATCCAATTCCCGTACCAGGTCCTGATCCAGCTCCCGTACCAGCCTCAGATCCATCTCCCGTACCAGCACCAGATCCAGTTCCCGTACCAGCTCCTGATCCAGCTCCAGAGCCAGCTCCTGATCCAGCTTCCGTACCAGTCCCTGATCCATCTCCTGATCCATCTCCCGTACCAGCCCCGGATCCAGCTCCCGTACCAGCCCCTGACCCATCTCCCGTACCAGCTCCTGATCCATCTCCCGTACCAGCTCCTGATCCATCTCCCGTACCAGCCCCGGATCCAGCTCCAGAGCCAGCCTCAGATCCATCTCCCGTACCAGCACCAGATCCAGTTCCCGTACCAGCTCCTGATCCAGCTCCAGAGCCAGCTCCTGATCCAGCTTCCGTACCAGTCCCTGATCCATCTCCTGATCCATCTCCCGTACCAGCCCCGGATCCAGCTCCCGTACCAGCCCCTGACCCATCTCCCGTACCAGCTCCTGATCCAGCTCCAGAGCCAGCTCCTGATCCATCTCCCGTACCAGCCCCGGATCCAGCTCCAGAGCCAGCTCCTGATCCAGCTCCCGTAGCAGGTCCTGATCCATCTCCCATACCGGCCCCAGATCCAATTCCCGTACCAGGTCCTGATCCAGCTCCCGTACCAGCCCCAGATCCATCTCCCGTACCAGCCCCAGATCCAGTTCCCGTACCAGCTCCTGATCCAGCTCCAGAGCCAGCTCCTGATCCAGCTCCCGTACCAGTCCCTGATCCATCTCCTGATCCATCTCCCGTACCAGCCCCGGATCCAGCTCCCGTACCAGCCCCTGACCCATCTCCCGTACCAGCTCCTGATCCATCTCCCGTACCAGCCCCGGATCCAGTTCCCGTACCAGCTCCTGATCCAGCTCCAGAGCCAGCTCCTGATCCATCTCCCGTACCAGCCCCAGATCCAGCTCCCGTACCAGCCCCGGATCCAGCTCCCGTACCAGCCCCGGATCCAGCTCCCGTACCAGCCCCTGACCCATCTCCCGTACCAGCTCCTGATCCATCTCCCGTACCAGCCCCGGATCCAGTTCCCGTACCAGCTCCTGATCCAGCTCCAGAGCCAGCTCCTGATCCATCTCCCGTACCAGCCCCAGATCCAGCTCCCGTACCAGCCCCGGATCCAGCTCCCGTACCAGCCCCGGATCCAGCTCCCGTACCAGCCCCGGATCCAGCTCCCGTACCAGCCCCGGATCCAGCTCCCGTACCAGCCCCGGATCCAGCTCCCGTACCAGCCCCGGATCCAGCTCCCGCACCAGCTCCAGCTGGTGGTATAAATGACAACATGAACCAAGGAGGAGGAGGTAGCGGTGGTCTTTTAGGAGGTATTCTCGGATAGAAATTAATTTTGTTTAAATTACTTTAACGATGCTAAAACTATTGTAAAATGAGAACTTTTATGTGGATTTAATTTTAAAATTCTTTGGTCTTTAAAGTCATTTGAATTACTTCTCGATAACACATCTTATTGTTTAAAAAGAAAAGATAAGAAAAA
Organism: Lutzomyia longipalpis; assembly: GCF_024334085.1. Classification (NCBI taxonomy): domain Eukaryota; kingdom Metazoa; phylum Arthropoda; class Insecta; order Diptera; family Psychodidae; genus Lutzomyia; species Lutzomyia longipalpis. The sequence goes on from NC_074710.1 coordinate 5,954,556, forward strand.
AGCATAATTACAAACGTTATAAAAGTGCACAGAAATACGACAGAAAGTTATTTGTGGAAAGAACTTTAAAACAGAATGAAGCTTCTCTTCATCTTATTCAGCTTCTCAGTTTGTCTTACATCTTTCGGAATAAGCACCAAAGATCAAAGAGAAGTGTGTAAATCTGCAGAGGAATTTTGTGTTAAGGAAAATGCAACGGAAAAGTGTTGCAATAGCTTCAAATACTGCTCTTGTGCACATCATTCAAACGTCAGTGCATGTGAAAAGAATCTTGAATTGTGTGAAAAAGAAGTTGGAAATGTTGATACTTTGAGTGCTTCAATTGATACACCTTTGGGACAAATTCCATTGGATGCAGATGAAAGGATATTTCCATCAATTATTGGAAAATGGATTTTTGAATTTTCCATAGCAGTTATTAAAGAACTTTTGTATTATTTTGGGATTTTAGGTGAAAAACCTGATGAAATTGATGAAGTTGATTTGGACAAACATAAATTTTGAATGTCATGTAAATTCTTTAAATAAAATTAATGTATAAAAATAAATAAATTGTCTCGTATTTTGGGAATTAATTAGCAGCAAATAAAAATATTTCATTAAGAGAGGATTCTGCTTTGTAACTCCATATATTTGATGCACTTTGATTAACCTTTCACAATTTTTTCTGTGTGGGCGTGAGACTCGTGATGGTTGAATAATTCACCATTCAATTGAGCTAATGGCGAACAGTATTGGAATACAATACCGTCCAAAGTGATGCCAAACTGATATTTTTTGGCATTCACACACAAACCTCTGATGTTGCATGTTTGGATCATTTTGGCGGGGGGTTGTGCTCTAGGGAGGATTGAGAGCCTTCAACAGCGGATGTATTTGCTAGATAGCAGCATGGCAATATATTGATTTCCTCATGTATAGCAAAAGCATGTATTACACCAGAGGGAGAAGGGGCGAGGAAAGTGGGTGGAAAAGGGGGATAGAAAAGGAAGAAGGTTGGATTTTATGTGGCAAAGTGCAGACAATCTTCCACATCAGTTCAGGGGAATTTCAAAAAGCCACCCTCTTCGTGCAAGCACCTGAGGTACCCCCAATGCATTGCACTGAGGTGTCCATATCGAAGACATAATCTTACACGGAAAGCCCCCAGAGTGAAAGTTCTCTGGGAAAGTCCACCGTTCTACCGCACGAACAAGGGATGGGCGAGGAAATACATACCAGAGTATCACTGCAAATCACAACTCTAAAGGTGGGATTGCCTTGGACAGTGTTGAGTTGCATTTTCCATAAGAAAATTTATATGTATGTACTTAGATATCAAATTCCATGTCCAGTGTGGTTTAGAAATGATTCAATTCAGCACTTCTGAATCCCTTACATTTTGATTAGAGTACCTACCTATAAGTTTATGTATACATTTTGGAAATGTTCCAAGGAGGTATTTGAATTTGAAATTCATATCTCTGTCTTTGAACAGAAAGGGATGGGGGGAGGGTTGTCAGGTTGTGGTTTTGCTGAAATTTGTAATAAAACGAAAGAACTTCTCAAGCTAAGTTTGTGGTATAAATCACTAGTTTGTTGAAACAAGTGATTGAAATTATTTATAGATACAAACTTGCATTGAAATAATACAATGAGAAAGAAACTACAGTATGGGGATAAAGAAATTAGTTAAAATTAAATTTTTAATCTGAATTTTATTGAAAAAATTAAAAGTAAAAGACTAGAAAAATTCTAATTTTTTCATTTAAATTTTTTGCTTCAAAATTTCACTAGTCATCATGAAAATGAGTTAAGAAGCGTTAATTTCAATGAATTTTCTTCGCGAAAATTTTTTTAACAATGCGGAGGGTCTAAAATTTTTAACTTCCAACTTTGACTTTAATTTTCTCTTAAAAAAAAAGAAAAGCTTTTAATTCTTTTTCTATTTTATACTGATCTGTATTATTTTGAAAAATAACGAATAAAAAACAGAGTAAGAAAGTTTCAACAGGACGTCTTTGCCTAAAGAGTGTTCTTTGGGTCATACGTAGACATACGTGAAACATTTTATTTTCCCGAATTTTATACGAATTTAATGTTTTTCTCTAGTTAGAAATGCATTAAATTCACACAAAAGAGACCAAAGATTATGCTTTAACTGAGAAATGTGCTCAGAGAGCATTGAAAGCATTCATATCGCGTTAAAAAGAGCGCATGTTTCAATGTTTTCATGTTTCACGTGAACGCGGAAGGGTTAATTTCCCTGCATGTAACGAAGTTTTGTTCATAAATTATTGTAGGGCGTTGTTAAATAATTAAGAAAAAGTATCGTCATTTCCCTAAAAATCACTGAAAAATGAACAAAACTTTCATTTTTTAGATTTCATTTATATTATTGTTTTATTATTGTTATTATTTTATATTATTTTTTATTATTGTTTTCTTCTAAGAATATTTTTGTTTTGGTTAAATAGTTAAATTATGTTTTAAAATCATTTTATAATATTTAAATCCCAGGAAAATTCGTATATTTCCAAGCATTTGCATCCTTTGTAGCAAACAATGTTAAGTTCGGTACTTGTTGAACCACTCTGATTCTCTAATCCCTTCATTGCTTCACCGCGTCATATTACATTCCCTCCCGGAAAATCCCTTTTATCGTGGTTATTTTGAAGTGAAGGAAAAATGCCCTTTAGCTTTTAATTAAATTAGGCATCCCGCGTGTGCTTTGTCTTCCATTTTGCGAGTTCAAAAGCATTCGCAAAATCTTGTGGTCATGGCATCATTGCGCTCCGTTTTTGGTGGAGTTTGCTCCATTTTGCAGGATGTGTCGACGGATGGGATTCCTCATTTTCTATTTACGCCCGGGATGTTCTTGACGTTAGCATAATTTTGATATGATAATTAATGTTCAAAAGGAATTGCAATTGAGTTGATGAAAGTAACGTCATATTGCAATATGCAAAAGTTCTAACATTTAGAGATACATATACTCCTTCGGATTCTCTTGCATGCATTTCACCACAAACGATGTCACTTTAAAGTTCCCGCAACATCTGACATCCACGCTTTAGGGAGGGTAGGGGGGAGGGGAAGTTGTGGAAATTCAATATTGTTTTGACCCGAAAATATTGCCTGAAAATGCAAACAATGACGTCATCATTGTAGCTTTTGGTCCCTCTTCTGTTTTTTTAATGAATGATGACGCTTAAATTTTTTTTTCGAAATTCATTGATGAAACATCAGCGTGAATGCTTCATGTATGAATAAAATAAGGCAATATTGATGAAATTGTCTGCAGTGTTGGGGAAATCTTCTATTTTTTCAATTTTAAAAGAGAAAAACTGTTTAGCCATTTTTTATCATTCTCAGGCCATATATACAAGACTAAGCCTGTCGCAATAGTTTCCACAAATAACGTTTTATTCCTATGGAAAGCGGGTAAACTCCTTTAAAATTTGTTTATGTAAATTACAATATTTGCTTAATTCGTTAGTTTTTTTTCTCAAAAGTTCGAATCAAAGTCCCTGTAGAAGGATGAATTTAGCTTTGATGTGCGTCAGAAGAGAGAAAGAGAGAGAAAAAAACTGAATGTAATGGAAATACATCATTGAGCTAGAAAGCTTTTCGTATGAGAGATAAAGCCACACAGACCACTACTTAAGGGAGCTTTCCTATAACTAAAATTTATGGCAAAAGGTCATAAACTATGAATTGGGAATTGAATCCCAGGGAATTTCCCTTTTCTGCGAAAATTTTCCTTAGCCCCTAAGCATTGTAAATATTGACTTCAATTTTTTTCCTCTTTTTCCTGAACATACATGGGGCTTCCCGCCTCAGCATTTGTGCACCAACATCATCCATACAGACAAATAGTCTCTCCCTCTCATATGAATTTGAACACCACCAGACGAACTTTTAATTAGATCTGATAGTTAGTTTTTCTGCATTTAGAGGCCTTCAAGTAAACTTTTAATGGAAAACAACGCGGAGCTTTTTTTCTGCTGTTGTAGACCACCTTTCCAAACAATTTTCTCTCCCCTTTGTTTGGGAGCGAAAATTTATGGACACCAGAGTGTGAACACTAATTGAGATGTAAACTACTAATTACTCACATGCGGTGGACAAAAAATATTGCCAGTTCGCATGGTACAAAGGTGGCTTTATGGACTGAAAAGCTCATTAAATTTGCACATTTATTTTAACAATAAATACGATGGAGCTTTTTATGTGAATTAATCAGTATATATTTAGTTTTAATAATGGCTATTGTTTTTCAGGGGAATTTAAATATAGAAATACATTTTTTTATCCTTAATAGGAGAAAATTAAGGAAAGTGGGTCAACTAAAATTAAACTTATATCTTATGTTTGAATATTAGTTATTTTTTAATATATTGATGAGAATATTAAAATGAGTTTTTAAATGAATTTTTATGCAAAAAAACTAATAATTTCATTGCATTTTCCATAATTGGCTTGGCACTTTTGCTCATAAATTTTTTATGCATTGTAGGGAAGTGGGAAATTCTTTCAAAGATTTCCTGTTCTATTTCTATAAATAAATTATCTCTAAAGTCTGTTTCTCAGTGTTGACAATTTATCATTATTTTAAGACATTTCCAATAATATTTATGACTTCTCTCTGATATTTTGTGATTTAGATTGCCGTCTCTTTATTTTTTATTTATACAAAAATGAGTTATTAACAATGTCGGAGAATATTTTGAATGAATTTTTGAAGAATAAATTAAAGTATCAGCTCTAGGGTTTTGCAAAAATAAGAATCGACCGGTTGTATTAATTTTTCTTAAGTTTAAAAATAAATTTTCGTTAATTTCTATTGATTCGAAAAACATTTTGAACAATATGAAATTCAAGGACTTTTTTATTTTTATTTTTAATATTTTTAACGCCATTTAACGCAGACAGGATAAATGTTTTTGGCGACTAAACGCCCTTAAAGTTCGATATTAGGAAATTCTTTTCGAGTTCAAATTACATGATAAATTTCAAAGGAGAAAAGACGTTAAGAAGAGAATGTCAATCGTTTGAATAAACGTAAATTACTAAAAAAAAGAATCGTTGAACGTTAGAGTAAAAAGTTAAACATTAGAATAAATAATGATTTTCCTGGTTTTTTGTTGGTTAAATCCCCCATTTAACCGATGAAAAACCTTAGGGGCTCTCACCCAGAAAATAAAAACATTTTTCCAGAGCTTTCGGCTCTGTTCGGAGCCTTCTTCAGTGGCTACAGAGTGAAGGAATTTATTTACAAACATTTTCTACAAAAAACAAGACAATTTCCCCTCACTCAAGCGTGGGGAAATTTTCCCTATCTCTGGGCGCGTCACAATTTGGCAGAACGAGAAGGTATATATATATATATATATAAACTAACATTAAAAACAAGAAACTCTTCTTTTTAACGTTAGAATAAATGTCAATTGTCAGAAAAAAACGTAATTCGCAAAAATAAATGTACGACAAACGTTAAAATAAAAGTCAAACACATAATAAAAATCATCAAACGTTAGAAAAGGAAACGTTATACGTTATATAATTCAAAATACTTTCTATCTACGCGCAAATAGTGGCTTGAATCATTTTTTACAACCATAAATTCCATAACTGATAAATTCATTCTGACTTTATGGCGTAGTTTCATTAAATTTGTGCGCTTACGTTTGATACACATGACTCAAAAAATGCTGAAAACGAACAAAAAAGTTCCTTCACTTAAAATGCAAAAATTCTCTCTGGGAGAATATTAATTTCCTGTGCAAGTGACTCAGCGGTGGTTCTACTTTTTCCACATATTTTTTTTAAAATTTATTTTTCAGTTTGCCCCTTCTGTCCGCGATTAACATGAATTTATTGGTGTGGCACTCAGAGTTCTTGTCCCTTTTGGAAAAAAAAGTGCGACACTATCAAATTTCATAACTCCAGCATGGATTTCATAGCTATATACACGTAGTCTTATGGCCAAAAAATTTACAAAGCGAATTAAAGAGAATGAGGACAGTATGACCATCTGGTGCACACATTGGGAGCTATAAGCATATCATATGTGAATCATTTCCGAAATAGCAAATCAATTCGCGGGGGATATATTTTGTAAATTTTTAAAAGGAAAACCATTTGGCGCGGGAGATGGTGAAGAATATTCCTGAAGAATATTGTGTTAGCATTTACCTGCGTTCTCTCTTTGCTTAAAGAATTTAAGCGCAACGACATTGACTCGTGCGTCCCTCTTCGTGGTGCGGCGATTAATTAGAAGTTCAGTCAAAGGAACGTTAAATGGGGGAAAATACACAAAAAGGGTCTGCTCTGTCTCGAAATGCTCGTAAGTAATGCATTGTTTCCTCTATATACCAAACAATGGTGCACAAAGTGGTGCACTGGAATAAGAGAAATTTGTGTCAAACATCTTCTCAAAATTCGTTTTATTTCACATCAGAAATTCAGTTGATTTCCTCACTAAAGCAACAAACTATTTGTGATTAAAATACACGGAAAAATTGGATAAGTTCCAAGAGAGAGAATCGTTTGCTGCACTCCCCGCAAAATATTTTCTTTTCTCATTCCATCACTCTGCCATGCAAAAGACTTTTTTTTCTTGTTCCCATACACCAGAAATTCTCTAACGCTTTATTTATTTCAGCGTTTCTGCCACAACAGTTGAATGAGCCAAGAAATATTCTAAAGACGCTGACTCAAGATGGAAAACGGAGAAATAAAAAAGTTTATTGCCGTATTTTTGCGAAGAATTTCAGAGATTTCTTTACTAAAGTTATAAAGTTTTGTGTTGAATTAATTAACTTAAAATTGATGAAATGTACAATTATGTTTGAAAGAATTTCTAACAATGATTGACGCAAAATGCTTAAAATATTTGAAAATATTCAACACAAATTCCTATATGCAATTTAATGAAGTTCTTTATAAGAAAATGATCCGAAACATTTAAGGGATCTTGAGGATGTATACCCGATTATTAACGACCTTTAATTTTGAAGCAAAAAATAGAATTTTCTTGCATTTTCGTTAACCCTTGAGAGGCCATCGTGGGTTACACACAGACTCAAACTTTAAATTTTCAATTTTTGTGTATTTAAGGTTTCTACGGTTTACCTATTTATAGCGTGATAAAGCACAGAAATTATGTAAGAGTGAAGAAGAAGACATTTTTTTCATTAAGCGATTACATGAAACATAGAAAAAACATTGAAACATCTGATCTTTGTATTACGATATTACTTCTGCGGAAGCTCTCGGAAGAATTTTATTAGTCAAAATATCTTTTATGGCCTCTTTTACGTTATATCATCAACAACATTTTCCACGTTAAAGTCAATGTATATTCTAATAAACCTGTAGAGGTTTAGGGGAATTTTTCACGATCAGTAAAAACGTTTTCTCAAAAAAGTAATTTAAAGTAAAATTTAGAATTAGCCCCGGTTTCCATGATGTTTCACATTATGATCCTCGTGCGACTGATCGCAGGTTAATTTAAAAAAAATTACCCCTGTAAAAAAATTAATGTGTGTTGTTTCATGCCGTGCGCGAAAGGGTTAAATAAAATGTATTTAATCAAATTAGTTCATTTTTGTTTCTTCGAAAGATTTTTATTATCATAAATATTTTAATTTTTAACATTGTCTGCAATTTATTTTTATAAAGTTTTTTTTATTTTGTTAGTAATTCGTTTTGAACCATTCGAAACTAAGTAGTCGACTTGAATAATACAATAATTGTAGGGGAGAGCGGGGTTAAAAAAGTCACTTAAGGGTTTAGAAAAAGCTCAAAATATTATATTTCCCAAATAGATAAAGCGAAATGTTTAGCTCATTTCTTTAGGAAATTTACTGCCCTATAACTCTTTCTTAGATCATTTTGCTCTATCTAGCTAGGAAATATGATATTTTTGGCTTTTTCCAAACCCTTAAGTGACTTTATTAACCCCGCCCTCTCCTATATCTAAAAATATCATAAAATTAATAATTATTATTTAAGTTTAAAAAAAAAAAGCAGAAAACTACCTTTTTCATTGAATTGGAAGCAAAATTATATATAAAGAATGTTAAAACATCAACCATCAATTAATTTTTAAATTTTCCTAACAAAAAAGTTTAATTTAACGTAAAAATTTGTTTCTTTTATTTAATCTCACTGATGCCAGTATAGTTCAAGATCAACAAAGTATAGAGAGATGAATAGGGGAGACCCTGACACTTTGGCTCGAGTCAGCGACATACAACAATAAATAATGCAGACTTACTGGTCTGGGATAATGCATGCATATTTCCGGATGGGTGCCCCCTTGCCGTGAGTGTCTCGGGGGCGATATGGGTATGCTGGGGGTATGAAACTGCCGGGTTTTGCGCTCTGTTGCCCATCGCGGAGAGTTCGCCCTATATGAGTATTGTGGTACCATCTGTGGGTGTTCAGTGAGTGGGAACGACATGGGATGCCCGAAGTCAGTGGGCCCACTGAGCGTGACGCTGTCTTTTTGTGCCTACATAACCAAGAGGAAAGAGAGCTGTGTACCCCTCACGAGCATATTCCGCGTGTCGCTCTCACTGGAAGGCAAAGCTCCAATTTTCATTTTACCCCTCCTGATCGTTCCCATGCAGATGCGCAACGTGGCCCAGAGACGCTCAAAACATCTGGTCGACCTCAGTACACTCTCGACCGTCACATCGAGATGATATAGATGACCAAGTGTTGCCACGGTGCTGTTGTGAATTATTTGGGATACGCAACCTGACCTGACCCGCGCGCATAAGAATTTTCGCGTGACATCGCGTGTGTGCCAATTGCAAAAGAGACAGAGATTGTCTGCCAATCTTGTGGAAGTGAATTGCAAATCTCTTGTCCTAGATTGCCTTAGCATAGTACTGATTGTGTGGAAAATTCCGAAATTTTATTACACAAAATCCCATCTCGGGCATCGTCCAAGAATAACCAGCAAACATTGTCGGTGGACGTGTGTTTGGGTGATTGGACTAAAATAGACGTTGTGAGTGAATAAATCTACTACTGGGTGAATCACAAAGTTCCTGGATGGATAGATATATGGTGTGCGGTGTATTTGAGAACATGTCCACTCTGTAATGTCCCGCCATTTATCTTCGCCCCCATTTTTGGCCCCAAATCTTTTTTTTTTATGTAAGATTGTTGCTTCTCCCCTTTGAATGCCAATATCGATTGCTGAACTCTCTGTATGTTTGTCTCTCCATGGCACATAAGTTCACTGCCTCTTGACATTTTTTTTGCACCCACACCTTCCCCTAAAATCACCCATTGGAACCCTTTTTGGTTAAAAAAATAAATTCAAACTCCTTCACGAGGAAATTCAGGAGGGAATCGGGTGAAGGGGTGAGAAAATAATATCTAGTGTCGTACACAGAGTAGATACACACCTAGGGGGAATCCACGGTGAAAAATGGTGTCTCCAACAGACGCATTCATTTTCCCTCTGGGTTTTCCATCCATACTACCGTGCAAGGCATTTCCCTACCCCCCCATGTGTCGATGCAGATGGTGCACAATGTGCAAAAGGGTGGCAAAAACACGCGCAATATGAGACAACAACTACCCCGGAGGGTGCACTGTTAGAAATCGAATGGTGTCTCATGAAAAGTTCCTTTTGGGGGTATTATTTGATACAAATTTTGTCTATTTTAAATTTAATGCTTTCAATTTTATTATTAGGGACTGCTTTATTGATTTTTAAAACTCCTAAAAATAATTTAAAAATTTCTTAAAGTTACAAAAAGTCGGGATATTTGAAAGATAATCATTATAAGAATTTAACAAACTTCCTTTAGTTCAAAGTTGTCTTAGAGATAGCTCGGAGAAGTCCTTCAAATAATAAATTTATTGTACATACCGCTAAAATTTTTTTGGCATATCCGGGTTCCAGATGATGCTCTCGACATATCTCAAAGGCACACAATGACGAAAAAATCTTGTAAAGAATTTAAAAAAAAACTCAAGAAAAACCAAAGAAATTGATCTTATTTTTCAAAGAATATTATATATAAAAACTAACAAAATATTTAACTAAAAATAACATAAATTATAACATAGTTTATACGTTATTTTATGGAATTTGTAGTGAAAACTGAAGCATAAAATTTAAATGTTGCAATATCTATTCATGCCACATGTTCAAAAGATCAATGAGTAAGCATAGAATAAATACAAATGAGATTATCAGAATGAAAAGATCAACGATTTATTTTTATTAGCTGACTGCAAAGAAATAAAACGTCTGCGCAAATCTTTTAGGCAGGATATTTGCTATATTTGATATATAGCGTATGTATGCCAATGAAGAGATATTCTCAAATATTTATCCAAACTGTTCTAAAGAATAACATAAAAGAAGAAAGAGAATTTTTGAATGATTTTCAGGATAAAGAAAATTTTTATTGGACTGGCACTTTTTGATTGAAACAAGTATAACGAACATATTCGTGTTTTTTCTCTTTCTTTGAGAAATAAATTGATTTTAAGTTTCATTTAATAATAATTAGAGTACAAATATGATTGTTAGATTAGAATTCCCAAATTATTTTGTACCTGAAGAAAGAGATAAAAATCTCCGAATTCTTCACGTTAATTACAAAAACTGATGCACGATTACTTATTAAAAAGAAATTTAAAAAAATATCACAATCAATAAAAATCTCTCTTAAGATTGAAAAAAAATTAAAATTAACTTTATAAACTAAAAATACTATTTCAATACATTTTCTCAGAATGATTTCTAACAGTGTAACAAGGTATCTAGTCGATTTTTTAACCATCTCCCGGTTGTTAGTGAGCTCCTGGCACATTTTTGCCTCACAAATGGCATCATCATATTGTCTTTCAATTATTCTCACTCGCTTTTCCCACCTTGTTTTTTTTCTCCACACCTTTTCCCCCATTTCCCCATACCCTCTATCTGTCTATTCCGGAACATCCGATTTATCTTCTTCACGAAACACTGAATTTTAGTGATTAAAATCGCTGAGCGTGCTCAACACACCTCTTCAAGTGTGCTATATACAACCAAACGAAGAGCCTTTGATGAAATTTGCAGAATTATAGACAATTGGATTCCCCTCTCTTTTACGGAGGTACGAGTGTGTGATTTACAGAGAGGACCCGGAAAAGTGTTGAAGCGTAGTTTTATTGAGTTGTGTGTGCGGGACTTGGAAAGGGGGTTGGTGAATCAAATGGGATTAAAGTGATTGTGGTGGGTGCGAAAAAGTGTGCAGAGGTAAAATTGTTGGGAGCCCTTAAACAGCTTAAAGTATGTTTCGACCACACATCATCGTGATCCCCTTAATTCTGGCAACAGGTAATTATTTTATTGAAAGCACCATTTTGCAGGGAAACATCACACCCCTCTGTGCTTATGTAAAGCCCCCCCAAAGCTCATTTTCTCTGTGAATTGTTTCATGGGGATTTTTGGGGGGAATTTCAGATGGTGGTTGGGGATGTTTCCCAGTCAAAAAAGAGAAGGGAGATTCACATGGTAAACGTACATATTCATTCAGTATGGTGCTATGCAGGAATCTCATGTTAAGAGAAAATGATCATGACATTTTTTCCTGACATTTTTTGTCATTCCCTCTCACTCCCACTAATGTATTTCTGTATCTTTCGTCTTTCTCTGACGCATGCTTCCGACATTTTCATCATTCTTTTTTGTGCACTCAACATGTTTTTCATTTCGTATTATTTTCTCAGTATTTGGGGATATTTTTCCAAGAAAAAGTGAAAATGGGCTTTGTTGAAGTGTTCTCAGTGCCAGGAAAGCCGTGAAAAGTGGAAATTTATGGTCATTTAGCGGCCAAATATGTGAAAATGCGCGAAGTGAAAAATCAAAACACTCTTTCCCTGACCAATTTTTACGGGATATTTTTCTGTATTTTCACGACACAAATCACTTCCTGCAGGTTTTTTGGACTTTCCCACAGGTCATCTGCAACAAGGAAGGTCTGTGTGGGGGGGCAGGAAAATGCTTCCTGGGTGGTGGAATCCCACCTGAACGCGGAATAAATTGGTCCGGGAGTGAATGTTTTGCTGTAGAAACTGCACAGTTTTCACTTATTTGGCCAATAAATACCCCCGATTTTCCGCTTTTCACACTTTCACAGGCACTAAGAACACTTCCACAAGTCGCTTTTCACTTTTCCCGAGCTAAAATATCACAATTTACAGAGAAAATGGAAAGAGAAAACTAACAAACACATTGACTTCACAAGAGCTGGAAAAAGAAAGTCAGAAAAAAACATCTTCCTGCGACATTCTTTTTCAAGCTCTTGCGAAGTCAACACGTTTCTTAGTTTTCGTCTATTTTCTCTGTAAATTGTGATATTTTAGCTCGGGAAAAGTGAAAAGCGACTTGTGGAAGTGTTCTAAGTGCCTGTGAAAATGTGAAAAGTGGAAAATCGTGGGTATTTATCGGCCAAATAAGTGAAAACTGTGCAGTTTCTACAACAAAACATTCACTCCCGGACCAGTTTTTCTGTGTTCAGGAGTTTTTTGTACGATCCAGGAAGCAATTCCCTGACCTCAGGCAGACTTTACGTATGCAGATGACCTTTAGGAAGGTCCAAAAAACCTGCAGGAAGTGATTTGTGTCGTGAAAATACAGAAAAATATCCCGTAAAAATTGGTCAGGGAAAGAATGTTTTGATTTTTCACTTCGCGCATTTTCACATATTTGACCGCTAAATGACCATAAATTTCCACTTTTCATGGCTTTCCTGGCACTGAGAACACTTCAGCAAAGCCCATTTTCACTTTTTCTTGGAAAAATATCCCCAAATACTGAGAAAATAATACGAAATGAAAAACATGTTAGGGGACAAAAAAGAATGATGAAAATGTCGGAAGCATGCGTCAGAGAAAGACGAAAGATACAGAAATACATTAGTGGGAGTGAGAGGGAATGACAAAAAATGTCAGGAAAAAATGTCATGATCATTTTCTCTTAACATGAGATTCCTGCATAGCACCAGTATTCATTCTAAAGAAATCTGAATGAAAGCCAGCTAAAAGTGAAAATAGAAAAAGTATACTAATATCAAATTCAAAAACATTTTAATTTACTTTAATTTGAACGCTAACATAAGTAGGACGTTTCTTTTTCATGAACTTCATTTTGGATATAAAAAGAAAATTATAGGTAACCTTTATACCTTTTAAATACACCTTGATAGCAAAATTCAGAATATATAAAAAAAAATTATTGATTTTTTTCCAGTAAGTAGTAAATTACTTACAGAATCGATTTCCATGTTAATTTAAAGAAGAAAAAAATTCTTCGTCTTTTAGGGGCCACACGGAAGGGTCAATTAAACCAACATAACCATGGGAATTTGCATGAAAATTGGACTATTTGAAATATTCTAAATTGTTTGACACAGTTAATTACTTATCTCTGTCTCACTATTACTCATTCACAAAGGAAATTCTATCTCTATCGCAATTGTACTCTAGCTTTTCAGCTTAATTAACGCTCCAACACTGAAACCATTGAGACGAGATATCAGCATTCTAGCATTGAAATTGGCTATGATGAAGATTTGACTATCAATAGAAGCTCATCTCCAATCACAAATTAATCATATCACATTGCCAATAAAAGATTCCATATGCAGCAGCATTATCGGTTTTCTCCCCTTAAACCATATGGAGCTTTTTTGTATAAACCATTTGAACTGCAATGAATTATTAATTTTTAGCAAAAGCCCCAAAAATGCATTCGCGTGGCAAATGGGATTTTTTTTTTTCAAATATTAAATATTTGCCTTTTCCGAATAAAAGATGAATCTGTTGGCCACAATTTCCCCTCTCTCGTTCACCCCGCAGAAAAAAAACTCCACATCCCATTTATCATGTGCCAAACATTTCCCCCATAGTAGCAGCAAATTATTTATGATTTTCAATTTGTGACCCAAAATAAACTTTTCAGCCATGCGGAAGTTGTGGAACTTTTGGCAAATCCTTCGCGAAAACTTTTGCAGAAGTTTTTTTTTCATTCTCCCTTGAAATTTCCCTCCAAGTTGTGGGATGCAGGAAAGCAAGAATTTTCTTCAAGAGAGGAAAAAGTATTTTTTTTTAATGATTTTCCCTTAAGAAGTCTCACAGGAGATGACATTTGTATTGCCTGCAAGATGGTGATTTCTTCACTTTAAGAAGTTGCAACACTAATTAAATAATTTATTAGTCTGGTTAAATCCTGCAGTAGTGTTAGCAATACCAGGAGCTGTGTTTGGATGTATCAGCCCTCTTGAAGTTCATAAAATAAATAATTTTAAAGCTAAAAATTAGATGAAAAATTCAAAAAGACCGTATTGAAATGTTATCAAAACACGTCAAACATTGAAAACAAAATGAATGTTAAAAAAATAGTCTAACGTTAGAAAAATAAACGTCAATTTAAAAAAGAAATATCAAATGCCAAAAAAACGTCGAACGTTTAATAATTTTAAAACTTTGAAAAATCACAACATCCCAGAAGAAAATCTAAAAGCTTAAAAAAGAAAAGCCCTACGTGTTATAAAACAAGGATTAGATGTCACAGAATAAAACGAATAAACGTTAAACAAAAAATGTCAAACTTTTGAAAATTAAATTTTAGAAAAAAAAATCGCAAGACGTTAAAAAACTAATTTTAAAATTTAAAAAATCAGACGATAAAAATAGGCAAGTTAAAGAACAGAAACAGTAAGAAAAAAATGTAAAAAATTATAAATGTCAAACGTTTGAAATAAATGTTAAACGTTACAATTGCACAAAAAAGTAATCAAAATTTTGACATATGAAATAAGATTGTGGTTAACATTGCACGAAATTCAACAGAGAAAGGACATTATGCATGATTATTAAATAATGATAATCTTTAAAGAGAAATTTGGAAAATTTTTCTATAGATTTAAAAGGAAGCTTACAAAGGTAATAAAAAAAGAAGTGAAATTATACGCATTTAGACGATTTTCTTATTATGAGGAATTTTCATTATTAATTTTAATACAGTCATACCCCGCATAATCAAGTCGAGGTTATACTCTTCTTACGCATTAAAATTAATGGGTGAGAAGAGTATAACCTCGACTTGATTATGCGGGGTATGACTGTACTCACTGAAGTATTCAATAAAATATTCAATATTGAAATTGAAGTATTTTCAAAAAATTCATTTAGCAAAACTGAAAGATTTCTAAGAAATGAAATAGGAAAACGTTCCGAGGGCTACATTGCAAAAACGGCTAAGTCGGTTCGGAGCCCATACAAAGTTAGTCGGTTTTACAATGTAGCCCTAGGTTTGTTTTAAATATTGCAACATTTTATCTTTGTGCATTCTGTACGTACATAGTCCATCCATTGTAATATGTAATTCCTAGTATTCAGGATGAATGTAAATTTTAGTTAGAGCGCTTCTAGCTAAATCCGGATGAGGGATTCTGGGAAGTTCCGGTATCTGGAACCACCATTTGATGGACGTTTATTCATTCCTCAAAATGTGGTCTCAGTGCGGCACATAAAATCTCTTTTGCTAAATCAACAGACTCTCCCCACACTGCCCGAGATTAGGTCAGTGTTTATTTATTGATCATGTTGTCTTTTATGCTGTGTGTTACTCTTCCGCAATCCAGACATTTCCTCGGCACCAGATGGCCCAAAACTGTTTTAATTAACAATCAACATAGTGTATGTCCGGGAAGTCTCATAGTGCCCCCTCCCTCCCAATCAATGTCAACCTCATCTCTCCAGTGAGACACCCACCCAATATGGCGATGGCTTCGAATTTCAATTAGACGTTGGATAAAATTTTAAATATTTTAATATTCCCATTTCATTTTTTTTCCTATTACATTACAATGTCATTCTCATGGAGAAAACCTTTCAGTTTTGGGGATATTTTCGACAGAATTTCTCCTCTGTTGGAATTTTTTTCATACCAATGCTGACAGTTCCGGTATGCAGTTTCTGCTTGCAGCTCCAATTTCATTCACTCATCACCCCCACAACCCCCCATTCACCCCATATATTTTCTAAATGTAATTACATCATCATTCCAAGAGGTAGCAGAATTTTCTCGACAGAATCAACTTTTATGGCTTTTCATCTTGTCAGTTATAATGGTTGAGCCGCAATTTGGTGCGCTTTTCGTCTTGTGGAGCCCAATGATGTAATTTACAAACACCACATAGAGCTATTTTTATCGCATGAGACAGAAATAGTATATAGCAAAATTTTAATGTGGCGCTTTTCATACAATTTTCACATTACTTGGCTGATACAGCTCTATCATGGGGAATATTATGGATGAAAAATGAGGAATTTTTAGGGAAAATTGTTAACGTTTTAATGCTTCTATTTTATTTGATTTATGGTTAAATAGAGAGGATGATAGAAAAGGACGTTATGTACTCGTAAACGGGAAAAAGTTAAATTTTTAAATTCGGTATTCAATAATAGATATTCCTTTTAATTAAGGTAAATCATTTGTATGTGAATATTTCAAATTATTTCAAGACGAAAATCCATTAAAGGTGTTTGTTCGTTTCTGTATCCTCGATTGAGAAAATATTCGAGATCCCAACCAGAGAAAATATTCCCAATTTTCTCTGGTATTAGCTGTGAAAAGCCAGCAAAAAAATCTCAATAATGTGGGAAATTACTTATTTAAGGGGAAACATTTGTCTGACGAAAATTTTGATTTTGTGGTGAGTTAACCGAATTTTTACAAATAGCCCGAATATTTCCTTCAGATTACTGGAGTAGAATAACTTTTTCGGATTTTATTTAGTACTTGGACAGGCTGGAATTTAGTACTTATGGAAAGGTTAGAATTTAGTACTTTTATTGCTTAAATTAAGAATGTTCTTAAGCTATTTCTCCTTAATTTTATTCTTTTCGGACTAAAATCCGAAAAACTTTTTTTTCAGCTTGAATTTAATCCTTTTTTTAGACCAAAATTTAGTACTTTTTACGCTTTTTCTCCTTACTCTGTTTATTTTTAATGACTAAGAACGGAAAGGTGTTTATCTGCCGAATATTCTTATTAAGATAAACACCCGTTGAATCGAATACTTAAGTATAAATTTTTACATTAAATTTAATTCAATTCAATTTTCCTTATTTTCTTCAAAGTCTCAATTAACATTCTTTACGGTAAGATAAACTCTCTTAGTTTCTATAGAGATTTTCTAGCTAAAGAATATTTTCTATTTCTCACCTCAATTTGATTTAAATATAATTTCAATCAATTAATCAACTTGAAGATTTTCTCTAGATCATTTAGAGTTTTTCCTTAACAACCGATCTCTTTTCAACGTTTGAATATTTTTCTTTAGATATTTTCCAGTGAAAAGAAGTCCTTTAAGGGGAAAAGCTTTGTGCAAGCTTATCCATGATATTTTATAATGGGAACTGTTGTTGATGGTGGAAACGACCGAGAAATACAATGGTACTAGAAAATCTTTTGACTGACGGCGAAAATGTCTGAGGGAAAAAAGGCCCTTCCATAAGTCGATATTAATGAGGTTTTCCATAGAAATTCCCATCTACACCACTCTTGGTTCTTTTAATCAAGCAATTACCCTCAAAATTACACGGTAATTCATTGGGACATCAATTCAATGGACATTTTTTGTTTGACCCAACCACCCGTGCTTGTGTTGGGTTATTAAAAAGTATTGATTTTTCATTATACTCCAAATAATTACAAACACCCCCACGCTCACACCACCACAACATTCCAACGGGGAAACCTGCGAGGGAAGCCCGCATGTAGCTATATAGCACGGAGAGGCGGGTGGGAAATCGATAAAGAGAAATTCTCATTACATTGCTGTGTATATCGTAAATATTTCAAAATATGTCCCTTATCATTTGTGCTGGAGAAGAAACAAATAGGGCTTAAAATTTCGTGCTTGGGCGCGATCGAAAAAGATGGCGATGGCTATAAAAATCAAATTTTATAGTTATTATTCGATAAAATTGAGAAAGTTACGATGCGGAAGCTTTTTCCTCACAGCAAAACTTTACCCATCTTTTGCACTTCTCCACACAACACAACAACTTCCCCATCTATACGAACTTTTTCGATGATTGTGAGGGAAAAAATGGCAAGTTTTCGATTGGGAACAATGTTATTTTGAATTTATTTTGCAGTTCTATTTATATTTCATGTTGCTTGTGGTTCTTCTTCATGTGTATGTTTTTACCCAAACTTATGTGTTCAGCATTCAGTGCGAGAATATTTTTTTATTGAATTTTTTAGAGGTTTTCTCCATAAAATAGACACTTGTGTCAATAATGGGATTAATAATTTTTCGATATGTATATTTATGTGAAAATAGTAAGGCTGGTTTGGTGGATTTTCGAGAGATTTCGTTTCAAATGGGATGAATACGGCGTATTTAAATTTATTCATCAGTGCGTTTATAATATTAATTAAAAAAAAAAGATTTTTCAACCTCATTATAAATCAATAGCACCTAAATATTTTCCAATTATTAAAAAAATGAAAAAAGCCCTTATATGTATATTTAAAAAAGAAAAAAATAGATTTTTCCCAAATATTCCTCTCAAAATTCAAAAGTCTGTAATCAGTGGCGTAGTCAAGGAAAGTGCATGAGTATTAAGACATAAGAAAAGATAAGCATTTCGTTAAAAATTGCAAAAATTGAAAAAAAAAAAGATATTCAAACCGAAATTACGAACGTTGAAAATGAAAAGCAGATAAAATTGTCTAATATTGCAAATATTAGAATAAACGTCAAAGGTTCGATAATAAATGTCAAGGAATTGAATAAAAATGTCAAACACTAAAATAAGAACCTTATATCGTTGAAAATGAACCGTCAAGCGTTAGAATAAACACAATAACTTAGGAGAAAAATGCCAAAAATTTCAAAAGGAATATCAAACGTTGTACAACAAAATAAATTGTTGAGAATTCAATGTCAAAATTAAGAATAAACATTTGAAAAATGAACGACAAACGCTACACAAAAAATTTCATAAATTAAAAGAAAAAACGTAAAGTTTCAAAATAACTTGAATCGTTCAAAATTAAATGTTAGGAGTGAGAATAAACGTATAACGTTAGAAAATTATTGTTAAGCGATGAAATAAAAACGTCAAACGTTAGAACAAAAAATTAGTAAAAGAAACATAATAATTGTTAATAAAATTCAAATATAAAAATAAACGTAAAATGTTAGAAAGGAAATGTCAATCATCATTGAAACGTCAATCATTGAAAAGAAACATTAATAGTTTTAAAGTAAACGTTTAACGTTAAAATAAATTCAAAGACCTTACACAATAAACGTCAAACGTTAGTATTAAAAATTAAATATTATTTATTTAATGACCAATAAAATATTTAGACACCCCCTAGAATAGATTTCTGGCTACGCTCCTGCGTGAAATTTATTTTTACAAGACTAGCTGGGTGAGAAAAAGAGGGTGGGACATTATTGCAAATAGCAACACTAACGGTGAAAAAACTTTCAAACAATAATCATAACAATAAGCAATGGAAATTATCCATCAAATCCAATTTTATTAGTCGCTTTCTGTTGAATTGCAAAAATTGGCAGGATCTACGTGATGTCGTAACATTTTATTGAGTGAGATTTTCCAACGAATCACCCACACCTACAATTTTCTGAGAAGAATTTTATGATGAAAGGTTCCTCTTGTCCCATTTTCTTGTCTTATCTGCAAATATTGGGATATGTATATAGGATAGTCCTGCTGGGAGTTATTTGTGAAATATATGTATAAGATCTTGTTGGTTACGATGTTGGATGTATTTGTGAGCTTTTCATGTAAGAGGATATTGGGGTGAATAGAGGGTGGTGGAAAGATATGTGCAAGTGAAATTGTATATTGTTGCTGCAATCTCTGTGTCATCTACTTGAGAAATTTTCAGTGTACCTCCGTGTCTAACATGCAGAATGGTTTGATTTCGAATCTCTCAGCAAGATTTGGATGCCTGATGGTCATGTATTGTCTGGAGCTATTGTTGAAATGGATTTCACAAGGCCCAGCATTAGTTCAACTACCCCTAGTCAGCTGCACCCCTGCCCCTTTACTTCCGTCCCATTTCCATCAAGCAATGTTACTTGTTCCGGATGAAAAGCTTGTGGTCGTCGTCTCCCACCCGGAATCCCCATCTCTCCACCCCGGGCTGTATCTCTGGGATGCATGCAAAGTGTATGTGTGTCATCATTCGTGGAATCCACAAACAGAACATCATTCAGTTCTGCACGACCTGAGTGCATTAGTAATCACAGAAGCGATCAAGGAACACTGTGGGATGGGGTATAAATGCAAGTAGCATCAACTGAATGCATTATGTGTGGAATGAAAGCACCACACTATGAGTGTGCTGCAACATTTTTGCAGAAGCCCCATCCCCAATTGAAGGAGATCTACACACCAACCTTTCTCTCTCCCTCTAGAAGAATCCATGGCATCCACCCAGAGATATACATTCCATTTACAATTTCTCACATGGACTTCTTTTATGCAATCTCAGACGTGCTCTTGTGACTTCTTTTGCGTACAAAACCACCACCAAAACTAACCAATTTCAGGGATGAGAACACAAAGAATAGAGCTACTAAAGGGAAGGAGTTTTGCTTCTTCAGCAGAAATCACAACTCGTGGGAAGTTTTTCGTTATTGATAGTATACGGGAAGATGTGGTAATTTGGCCCTTTCAGGACATTTTGAGGTACATCAAACACATTTTGAATGACGATATTAGGAAAAAAATTCACTGTTTTGTAGGAAATTTACCGTCCTAAAACTCTTCTATTAAACATTTTTCTCTATCTCATAGGGAAATGGGTGATTTTTTCTATTCTTCTATGACCCTTGCAATACTGACCAAATTACCCAATTCCAATTTTCTGAATAAAATCATTTCCACCTGAAAAAAGTATTTGAGATATTGGAAAAAAGTTTATCGTGTTTAGAAGGGCTTAATCATCCTTAATAACATATAAACTAATTTTTAAATGTTGAAAAATATGCCGAAAATGAGAGTATCCTAAGAAAAATTTTGAGAAGATAATTTAAAATGACCTCAATTGAATAAAAGAAAATCTATTGGTTGGATTTTCTCTAACCTTGGTACGATTGATTATGTACGGTACATATGAGGAGTATAAACTTTATAAGAATAGATATTTTAACAACATTCTTATGCTTAAGAGATTGCCGTTAAAAACTTTGCAAAAATGCCCAAATTACCCCGTCTTCCCCTATTTTTTTTTCTACCACCTCCACCCAAATAGGTGTGGAACAGTAAGAATAAGTTGATACATCCCAATTTTAAATGTGAATTTTAACCATTTTCACTTTTCACAACTCGCTGACAAGAAATTTCGTTTACTATATACAAAAAAATGTATATAGTTTCTCCGTTCGCTAGTTTCCTTATCAAAATCAGTGGGAAAAGAAGAGAATTTTCATGGTTGAAAAATAAAAGATGAAATTTCAAATTAAAGTGCAAAACGAACCGTGGCAAAATGTGTGCAGACACAGCAAACAATTCTATTGAGACACATCATACGAGATATTGTTGTGCAGAATGTTGTGCAATTTAAAACATTATAGTTTGCACGATTTTCTTTGACATCCCGTACTCATTGGGGGGCTGCTACCATGTACTTTGCATGGATGATGGTTGTGCGACCACTTGGGAAATCATTGCAAATAATTTCTCTAGTATCGTCCCATGACGAGATAATATGAAATTGCATGGAAAGTCTCAAAGCAAGCAAGATAAATGATGATCCGTTTTTTCCTTGATTTGATTTCTTTCATCAAACCATAATCTAGATGTTCCCAGATATGTTCAGGATGTTTTTGTATAATTTTTCTGAGTCTGATTTGAGATTAGTCTAGAAAACGATCTAATTTCTTAAAATTTTGCTTAAAAAAGCTTTGAAACTCTTCCTTTAATCAAATCCTTTGGAATATTATGAAAACACTTTTTTTGTAATTTTATAGAATTCAATTGAAATTTATTCTTAATTTAAATCTAACATATTTGTGCTGTTGAAAATTAAATTTACAAGAGAAACTAATTTGAAAACAATATTTCAATCACATATTGAATTAATTTCGAAGTCATATTTGAAGCAACCTGAAGCATTGTTTGAACGGATTATTTTGCAGATGTTATATAGATTGAATTTCAGCATGAGAAGCAAATATTTAATCTTCCTTCCCCCCAACTCTGCATAGAGGAATAAATCCCCCAGAAACAAATATTAAAAGCGACAGAATTGATGAGAAAACTGACTCCACGAAGGAAAATATTTGATTTTCAGCACTGATCAGCGTCAGTCTGTGCAATCGAGAGTTGACGTACTGCACAATATTCCCCTTTCCCTTTGGAATTTCTATTTTTGTGTCAGAATTCTTTAACAGCTAAATAAATGAAAATGTTGTTATATGATAGCAAAAACCAGCTGTTAGAATTCAAATTAATGCCAATTACAGCAATGAGCGCTAATTATTAGGCAATAAATAAGTTAATTAAAATTCAATACAACATACAGATAAAGTTTTACCTTTGAACTTTTACTCCTAAAATTGTATATAGTATATGTAGATACCAATTATGAACCTATATATGTACGTTTTATTTATTCACTAAATTAACCACATTTCATCGCAAATAAATTAGGTCATTGGAAATCAAAATATGGCTTAAAAGCGGTCCAAAAGTCACACATATCTATATAATTTTTCGCCCCATAAAAGGGTTAGAGTTAGAAGTTTACACAGGGGTTAGTGATTAAAAAATATTTCTTTAAAATACCATAAAATGGTCTAAAGCAAAGATTAAGAATGAAAAATTCATATAAAATGTGATTGAAAAAATAAACATGCTTTTCAATGAGAATTAATTTTAATAGTATTTGATTTAAAAAAAATAATAATTTGATTAAATTGAGCCTTAACTAATCTCATTTAATAATATATTTTAATTCCCATTACACAATTCAATGAAAAATTTATTATTATACATATAAATTTTTCTCTAAATAATAATTTGAAATTACATTAAAAAAAACTCTTTGAAATTAATTAAAACATTTTTCCATTGATTTTTTTTCCAATTAATCACACTATAATGCAAAACAGATTTTAATATTGTGAAAATATTTTGTTTTTACAATGGAAAAATCAATCGAAGGGAACCGCTTGTGGGGTCCGATGCATTTTCCACTCGAAAAATTAAGCCAATTTGCTGTGGTTGACCAAAGACGTGCAACATCCGGTGTTGTGTGTCCACCAAAAATGACCCCAATGTGATTTTGGGAGTTCATCATGGTGCTGCGTCTGGACAATACATCCCCCTGGCGCCCTCAACGACCGCATCATTAAATTTTGTGCAAAGACTGATCATTTTCCCATGGGGAGAATGATTGGCAAAATATTATGGCGTTCTGGGCATTCTCATTCGTTAATTTTCATTAAAAATTTCAGAGTTGTTTGCGTGATGTATTTTTTTTGACTTCTGCCTCTAGTTCTAACAAGTTCAACAAAATAGAATTATTTTCACGTTATTAAATGGAAAATTGGGGTATGTTTTAAGGGGAATTTTACTTAAAAATTGTTTAAGAAAATCCATTCGTATAAAAATGCACAAAAAAACAGAAAATTGTTTAAATTGCAATTAAATCACAAAAATGCGATAAAGAGCATGAAAAAGTTCGGAAATTGCAGTGAAAACGACGACGTAGCCAGAAATCAATTCAATGGTTTCTTAAAAATTAATTATCTCTTGGAGGATCGAGATTTCTAACTTGAAAACTTTGACCCTAATTTTCTCTTGAAAAGAAGATGAAATTCATAGATGTAGAATCTATCACGAAAAGTTAAATAGATATTAATTCTATCACGATTTAAAAAAAGTTGATTTGACCAGCGATTTGACGTTTATTTTTTAGCGTAAGACATTTTTTTTCTAACTTTTAACGTTGCTTTTTCAACCAATTAAAACGTTTCTTCTCTAACGTGTGACGTCCCGTTTGAAACTTTAAACATTTTACGATTTTTCTTCCCTTTGACATTTTCTTTGTAATCTTTTGACGTTTCTTTTTTGCGTTTGACATTTTTATCGTTTGACATTTTTTTTCTCACGTTTGCTGTTGTTTTAGAACGTTTGAAAATCGCCCTTTAAATTTTTTCTCATAGCTCTCAACCTAGAAATAATTTCTTCTGACCTTTAACCCCTTTCTTTACAACTTTTTTTGCAAAATCGTAAAGATCGTTAAACTGAGATTGGCACAGCCATCAGCCTCTTGTAGGGCAGCCACTCTGTACACTGTCACGATCGTATTGAAATAGCGATTCACGAGCTGCATATCGTTGTTTCACACTTGAATAAATTTGCACAAAAACAAGCACCAATGTGTGGGGGTATGTGGCATTTGATTTTCCAGCAGTATTCTTCCCGCTGAATGCTCCATCAATCCCACAGAAACCCAGCAGAATTGCACGTTGGTGAAATCTCTACCAATTGCCATGGGTTGCCCTGTATGGTTCCGCATATGGCTAAATGCTCCACTGATTTCATTTGATTGCACTGAAAGCGATTCCTAGTACCTACCCCCAAAAAGGTTATCTTTGCACATTGATTTTGACTTTATTTTAAGCATAACTTTAAAGTTACCATATAAGAGGAATTTAATTAAAGTTGTTTGTTGAAGTGATTAAAATTTTCAATCAAGGATAACGCCAACGGTCGTAAAAATATATTTTTTATGTCCTGATGTATTAAAGAGATTAAACATAAAAATTCGTGGATGTAGAGAAGAAAATTAGTGAGCAGCATTAAAGGAACTTAATGTATTTTTCGGGAAAATTAAACAATCAAGATGTTCGCTTTTTTCCCAATAAAAAAAGTCTTTATCTCGTACCTTTACACTGTTAATATTTAAGTACATAACATCAAGTCCATTCCAGGAAATGAGTATTTGCCATGTGAAAACTCACCTGGGGAGTGTTTTTAGTATAAAATGCAATTTCTATTTTCCACCAACAAAAGCACCATGGATGGAAAAAAAAGGGAAAGTTTGTGCTTTGGCACACCCGACAATCGATTCTTGCTTGAGTCTGGCTTTTGGGAGTTTTGTGTACCAAATGAAATATTAAAAAGTTGAATATCTCTGGGAGTTTGCGGAACATTTCCCGGCCGTGGTAAACTCATTTCCGTCTCCACCAGCTCAGTTACATATTTTCACAAGGGAATTATCCAATTATGCAAATTTAAATACGCGCTGAAATGTACAGAAGTTTGTTTCCTTCCTCCACATTTCTTTTTCATGCCATCTCTCAGGGTCTTCCTTATTTCTACCCAAGAAGTATTTGAGGGAGTGAAGGAAAAAAATTGCGAGACGAACGATGTGAGGCAGAAATCGCTGAATTTTTATTATCTCCTCTCCCAAACACAAGGGTGGTGTAGTAAAAAGTTTTTGAATGTTTTTTAAAGGATGGAAGAGGGGGCGATTTCATTTGAAGTTGTAATGTAATCCTTAAGAAATTTTTATTCAAATTAGATTACATTAGAATTGATTTAAAAACATATTAAATTATTAGTTGGTATACCACATTATATATTATAATAATATATAGTAATTAATATTATATATATTATATTATTGGATTTAAATTATTACGAAAATTCAACGTTTATTTCTCAAATATATAAATAATAATTTCAATATCGCCGAAATTAGGAATATTCGAAATAATTATTTATTAAGGATTCTTATCTTAATTAAAAGGATTCTCTCATTTAAATGATTTATTTCACAATATTCTCGGATTATGTATTCAAATAATCGATTTAATCATTAGAAATTTAAAAAAATTGTCTAATTATAAAGAATCGGTTCTTTTATGCGACCAAGAAATCTTTAGAAATTTTAAGATTTTTTTACTGAAATTTCAACGATTTCAAGGATTTTTTGGTCGCAGAATACGACCCAATGTTATGAATATTTTTCAAATATCATGAATATTTTTAATTTCTTGATTTTATATTTTATTCTATATTTTTACCCTTAAATGGATTATTACTTAAAAGCATAAAAACAGTGTTTACCCACTTATTTTATTTAAAGGAATTTTTATATTTTTATTCAACAAAATTTAGCACAAACCCTCTATCCTGTTAAATTGTTTTAAAGAATTTCCAGAAAACTTTCATTCACACCGTGATATAATTCTTACACTTCTTCTGCGTACAATGGTGCGATGAACACGTGGAGCGATGGCCTAGAAGGCGCGAAAAGGGGGTGTAGAAAAGTTTGCATGCGGAGCGTGGAAGAAGATTCCGAATACGAAATTCTTTTATGTAAATTTTTTTCTCTAAACTATTTCTTTTTGCACGAGAAAACTTCCATTTCCACTTTGTGAATCCTCCATCCATTCTTGAGGGAGTTGTTGCCGGGTAGCACGCAGAGTGGGATGGGTGGCTTTTCTTCGATGGATCTGATGGGGCTTTTGGAGTTACTTTGGGTGTGCGCTTCACCCTTCTTGGAGAGAGACTTTCTCAATGGGTGCGAAATTCAATTTCAAAGTGCTACCGGCTATTTGGGGATCAAACACGTCGAAATTGAAATCAGGTTCGAAGTTTCATGGGTAGGTCAATACCTCACGGCAATTGCATGTCATTCAGCCACTTGAGGATCATTCAAGTTTTGCTTGTTTCCCTATTTTATGTACATATATGCGGGGGTGGGATATACATAAAAATTGACAAATGATGGCATCACCCTTCAACCCATCGAAAACTTTTCCACGCGCACCTAATTTTCCATCCAAAAAAAAGTAACTTCAACGAGAAGAATGTCTCAAGTGAATGGATTCTTCATCGTTATTCTTGGAAGAGATTTTCCTTGGATTTTTTGTTTATTATATACCATATTCCCTCGGTCAACATTAATTTCAAGAGAATCCTCTTTAAAAGTTTAATAATTGGGTTTTCACGCTCAAATAAACTTGACTTTTAGCAATGCGGATGAAATTAAATGGAGAGGGAACTTCTACTGCAACCAATTCATTAATATTATGTCAGAAAATTGAAACATTAAGAAACTCTATTTAATAGTTTAAATACTCTTCGTCGATTAATTTTGTAATCATATCATGAAAAGGCTCCTTTTAACTTTTTATCTTCATAACAAAAACTTCTTTAGGGCATTGAGTTAAATAGAATTAATTGAATCAATCAATAATTCAATTTGTGAAAATTTATTTGGTGGAAATTCTTCGAAGAAGCGATTTGAGAGGGAAATAAAAATGCAGCATTTTCTTTATTAATCAGCGAAGTTTTTTATAAATATAAACTTCATTTTAAAAATATTATATTTTAGCTTTAAAAGAAATCCTTGATATGGTAAAAGGAGTTTATTCATTTTGTGTGCTCCCAATATTTTAAATGATTATGCCAAAATTATAAAAGTAATTCAACAAAAGGTCTTTATGAGTCGAATATTTTAATTTTTTTGCCGCATGATCATAAAATCAATAATATTGCCGAATAATTCAAATATTTTCCAAGATCAAAGAGCCGAAAAATTTGTTTTCGGCTTGAATTTAGTCCATTATGAAATTGAGTACTACTATAGGTCTTAATTTAGTACCTTTCATTTTACTTTTATACTTTAATCTAAGTCTTTTATGCCTAAAAACCGAGATAAAATCTCGGCTTTAATTTAGAACAAATTCAATAGAATTTAGTACTCTTTTAGGCTCGAATTTAGTACTTTTAAATTTTTAACTTTAACTATCTGAATTTCCTTATGCGTAAAAATATATTAAAAAAAAACTTGTTTTCAGCTTGAATTTAGAACAATTTGAGCACAATTTAGTGTTCTTTAGGCTTGAATTTAGAACTTTTCAGGATTCTTGTTATTAATTTGAGCCTTTTTTGAACCTAGGAATGTTTATTTGCGGAATATTTTAATATTTTTGGCGAATTATCCGAATATTTTGAAAGATCAGAAAATTTTCATTAAGATATTCCCATTCAGATAAATCCCTTATGATGCCGGGAAAACTTATTAAAATGAATAATCTCCTTTTTCATCAAATGCTCAATTGGAAATTTGCAGCCATCTCTCATAATTCAGAAAATTAATTTAACTTAAAATTCATCGAGTAGCTCCTGGGCTCTCTAAACATTGATTGACCTACCCCAACACACCCTATACCTACCTATGTATGTATGTACACATAATGTTTGTACATTTCTACATTACAAAATCTCCATAAAATTGATTAAAATCGTTCAAATTAGTTGGTATACCACAATCGTGGCATACCAAGTATTGTAATCGTCGGAAAAACCGACCACCTCAGATCGGGCTCAAACTTGGTATGAGCACGTTTTAGACATCCCATATTACGAAAATGGTGGTGGAAAATTTTTGATCCGGCCGGCCTGCCGTCCGGCCTGCCGTCCGGCCTGCCGTCCGGGACTCTAAACTTTGCCTTATAGCTTGAGAACGGTAACAGATAGAGACTTCCGGTTTGAAGTTTTCTATAGAAATGTGGGTGTAAAATTTCATTTTTTCGCATTTTCGAAATCCAAGATGGCCGCCGTCCGCCATTTTGAAATAGCGTCAACCACTTCCTTTATAGCTAGAGATCTGAAATTTTAGTATGTTGTAGAGCTCAGTGAGACGTTTTCATCAACAATTCATACTTCAAAATCGGTCAAGCGGTTTAGCAAATATGGCGGCCTAAAGCAAAAAGTGTTTTTTCGATATATCTCGAGAACGGCTTGACCGATTTTGACCATCTTAGTATCAAATGAAAGGTATTGAGAAGCCCTACAACTATTTAGAACATTTCAAGTTTCTAAAACAACCGCAAGAGGCGCTAAAAACAAAAACAAAAATTGCCTAACTTTAAGGGGCAATATCTCCGAATCCCCATTAGGCAAATCTTTTAAATTTTGATATGTTGTAGCCTGACTTAATATCTTTCATCAGTCCAAAAATGAAGAAAATCTATGTCGCCGTTTAGAAGATATAGCCATTTGAAAAATTCTTAAATTTGAAAAGTTCTAAGAGCCATATCTCTTGAACGGATTGTCCGATTTTGCTCAATTTACTATCAAATTAAAGGTTTTGCAAAACTCTACAACTTTCTAGAGCATCAGAAACCTCTAGAACCATTCCTTCAGGACGAAAAGTGCAAAAAACTGTTTTTGTTGAACAAAAATCCGCCATTTTGTGTTCTGGAGGTGACCTTGAAATGTTTTGAAATATATGTCAGATTATAGCTTATTTCAATACCTTTCCAGAACTAGTTAAGAAATTTCTGTAGGTCTAATAGAACATAAGATATAAGCATTTTAATGTGTCAAATTGCTAAATTTTACAAAAAATTGACTTTGCCTACTCTAATACTACTCACAAATTAAATTACAACGCATAGACTGACCCATCCGCGTTGTGGTATACCAACTCTTATAACTGGACGCGTTATGATTGACTTTCTGATAGTCTGTTTTGATTCACTCCCAAAAAGGGAGCACCAAACGTTTACACGCGAATGATACACAAAAAAAAATCCTTTACATGGATGCTTTGTAGCATGCCTCATGGGGAAAGAGGAT
This sequence comes from Lutzomyia longipalpis, assembly GCF_024334085.1. NCBI lineage: Eukaryota > Metazoa > Arthropoda > Insecta > Diptera > Psychodidae > Lutzomyia > Lutzomyia longipalpis. Next base: position 5,984,223 of record NC_074710.1, read on the forward strand.
GGTTTCAATTTTAACTTCTGTTGATGTACAACAAACCTTCCTCCGCGTGCATTTTGATCGATATCCCCAATATTTGTTCAGGAACATCGGGGGAGGAAAAAAATTTAATATCACTGCAAGATTTCGTACATAGAGTGGGATTTGTGTTCAATTTTTGTTCATGCTCAATGGAGTACTGAAATTCAATAAAAAAAATCTGAGGGGTAGAAAATACTTCTATGTAGGTACCCTTTATGGGGGGAAGGAAATAAATGGGGTGCAGTATAGGAGAAAAAGCACAACAGGAAAATATTGAGGATGAATCTACAATCTAGTGGAGGGTTTAATACTTGCAGAATTGAATTTTCTTCGTGAAAATTTAATTAAAGTTCCCCTCAAAAACATGAGACGGGGAGTTTTCTGTGAGAAAAAAAAGCGACATTGAACTTTCGTTTTTGGGGTGAAAAGATGCGAAGCAAAGTTGAAGATTGTAGCATCAAAATGGATGAGTTATTCTGCAAGGAGAATTGATCCAAAAGGTTTCTTACAAAACTCCCCCACTTCATGCAGAAGAGGGTGGTGGGGTGCCCATTTGAAAATATGGCCTGAATTTATTCGTCAAAACTTGAATATGGGCTTTTCCACTCGAGGGATTTCGTATAGAAGAGTTGAGCTTTCGTTCTCTCCATGGGGTGCGTTCTTCCTGCTACAAGAGTCGCCTCAAAAAGGGTGATGTTTCGGGCACAAAAGGGGATTTATCTTCAGCTTGGCTGAACACATCCTCTCCTCTCTTTCTCCCATTTCACCAGCAAAAAAAGAACGAACCTCCTCCCTCTACCCCAGTACCCCAGTACTTCCGGGGTGTACCACCCGGGCATGCCATTGAATGTCGCCCCGTAGTTGCCGAAAAAAAGGGGCATCAAGCCAAGAAAACGAAACGATTTGGTCACGATAAAAGCCATGTAATTCCTGGGTTTGGGTGTGAGCTCGTCTCGCCCATAAATTCCCGTCGACTTCAACCCTCCCGACACATACAGAGCTTTGCTTGTAGCTCGGAAATTTTTACATCCGATTTCCCAGCATGTCCCTCCGTGCCGACATCCCTGCAATGCCGCCCACAATTTCCCACCCCGTATGTTGGGGAAGTCATACGTGGTGGTAACGCAAAGAGATTGAGATAGAAAGGAATTCGTAGTGATATGAAGAGGAAAAAAAACCTGGGAGAGAAATCAACAATTCACATGATAAGGGAATGATGGTTTGAATTTCTGCGTGATCAGGGTGGATGAGATGAATTTAACACATATCATTGAAAGAAGTTGAAAGGAAGATAGATTGAGGATAATAAAGAAGAAAGGAGTCTATTTATTTTTTTTTATTTGTGTTATCGCAACATTCAAAGATACAAATCTAAATGAAATATTGCTAAGTCAGGGGGGAGGGACAGTTTGGGTATTTGAACACCCTCTAAAAGTTCAGAAAGTATATTTATCTTTATAAGCCACAAGAAATTATTTATTTTCAAGCTTTCCAGCTTCTTAAAATTACTAAATGACACACGTTAGAAAAGAGATATCGAACATTAAAGAGAAAACCGTTAGAGAGGGAACATCGAAAGTTTAAAAAAACGATTTCAAGCATAAGAAATGAATTGAAAAACATTTAAATGTATCGTTGTTAGAATAAACTTTGAATGATAGAAAAAAGGAAAGTTAAACGTTTACAGCGAGGAACTATTAAACCATGTCAAAGTTTTGAAAATAAATGTAATACGTGAGAAAAGAAACGTCAATCATCAATAACGAAATGTCAAATTAAAATATGTCAAAAGCTACTAATTCAAATTCAACAATAATCGGTTAAAATGGTTCAATAATCTCAATGTCTATAAAAGTCGAATCCTAAAATGCTTTTTTTTAAATTTAATTTAAGGCTCTTTAGATTAAAGAATAAGAATGGTTTTCCTTAAACGTTAAAGAAAATCCTTCCAGACTTTTTTTCACGAATAAAAATTTAGGAGAGATGATTCAAATTAGAGTTTTTTTATTCAATTTATTTTTCATAAAATAATCTTCGTAATTTTATCTAGAAAATCAGAAAATCATCTTAATCAACTCTATTTCATTATAACACACACAACATACAGATGATTTACTATATAGCAAAGAAGTTGCACGTTTAAATGAGAACGTTAGGAATGGCGAATTTGTGCTTCAAGTTCCGGATTGGAGAGGAGAATGATGTAAGCTGGTGGCGCCATGGGGGAGGGGTGGGAGGATGACATCCCCAAGAGTAGTGAATGATTGAATTACCTTCGGAACAATGAGCCAGTTAACACGGAATAATTGTGTTTCACATTCATCGTGCAGAAATTACACCGTCGAACAGGAGTATTAAATTAAAATGCCGAAACGAGGGGGTGAAACGAGTTAGGGATAATGCTTTTCTACCCATATATATAGTTTTCCAACATTCAACATGCCACGGAGCATTGTAGATGGGACTGGGGGTTGTGGGTGGGACTGAAGTGACGATGGTGAACTTGATCTCATATTAAATCGAATTAATTGCTTAATTAAATTTCACCCTCAAAATTGTGGGTGTCTGCCTGCCGAGAGTAGGATGAGTTCAAAACTTGGTGCTACTTCTATTGGGGAACTTTCCAAACAAAACTCATTGGATCAGCATGAATTGAGACATGAGCAAGAACACGGGGGAACTTTAAGAAAATAATTTAAAATATTTAATATTCAAAAATGAATAAAGTCCTTTACAAAAAGTATATTTCTCTTTTTTGAAAGAAGAAAAGAACTACATAATTAACGGAAAAAATTATTTAATAGGTATAATACTTCTTTTTTCTCTAATTTTTAAGATCTAAATGGCTGTTAAAATGTATCGGACGTAATATAAGCTTCTCTCTGCATTCTATCCATACTTAATACATTTTTCTCACAGTGCATTGTATACGTACACCTTTCATGGTGGATATATTAAATTGTATCTCCTACACCCCCATTCAGCATAAAGAAGTATAAGCAAATACAACAACACAAAGCATTTAATTTTTATTTCAAATGAGACTTTTCCGCTTCTTTTAGCACAAGGAACGTCATAATAGTGTGTATGAAATGTCATATAATATGAAAAGAAAGCATGCACTAAGGGGTGACTGGGGTGCAAAAATAAACTTTTTGAGACAGCATTTTTGAAGGGGTGGCTCACAGAGTTCTTTTGTTACAAAGAACTCAATTTCGTGCACTTACAGCTGGATTTTTCCTTTGATTTTTCCACCCAAAGGATCGTTGATTTCGCGCCGCAAAAACAAAAACAAAGCTCAACGATTTCCAAACAGAAGAAAAGCTTAAAGTGTGAGTGAGATAGAATTTTTACTTTTGCATTGAAGTTTGAGCTTGGGATTGGGGGGGAGGGGGGGGGGGGTTGGAATAAGAAATGAACGAGCTATGGTGGATTTAGATGGAGTTTTAACGACACAGCAATTTAAATTCAAATGGATGTTATTTGAAAATTTAAATATCCAACGACTCCATGGTCGTTAGCACTTATAGAAATTCTAAAGGGAGTGTGGTGAAAGTTCTCGAATTAAACCAACTGCCTCCCACGCATATTGTATTTAAATAATAAACTTCACTCGCAATCCAATTTGTTCGCTTTGGTGCTTCACTCAAAGAATTTCCTTTTGCTCCACACTGTGTCGCATCATCCCCTCGCGAAGACGTGGGCTGATGGGACAAGGAGAAATTCTACAACTTATTATTACTCAGGGGGGGTAATATAAAAGTTTCTCCCCGCATTCCCTTCCGTTCTCTCTTAATATCCATAATGTCATTTGGATGAGATGCAAAAGATCCAAAGAGGGGTCTTGGGCTGGAATGGGGATCGGAGTGGGGACTGGGGGTGATGGCAAACACTTGAGGCATCCGGGAAATGGGAGGGAAAGCGTGTGCTTGTGAAAAGTTACACTGAAAATGTTCTTTAAAATATTCTTCAATTTTTTTTTCTGCTACTCTCTCCCGGTGTGCCCTCTATGCTACCACAAGAAGGAGACAAGAGGAAAAAAAAGCTCCTCTGCGACGGATAAAAACGCGTGCTATGTGGGGGTGGGAATATCGCGTATTCCACCCTGTGTGCTGAAAATGAGGGACAATTTCTCAGTCTTGTGCGTCTCATGGAACTGTCTCGTACTGCCTTTTTTATTATCATGATTCTAAATTAACTACAGCGCGACAGTAAATTACCCAGAAACCCCATTTACACACTGGCGTCGTTGGGTATGGTGTGAGGGTTGCTCCCTATATATTTTTCCACCCATCCCCCCCACACACACACAAATAGCGGACGGGCTGATGTTGAAACCTCCCCGGGAATACCATCATAAATCATAATTTTTGTACGACACTAACCCAGTTATTTTCGCCCCACGAAAACACAACCAAAGACTTTGTACGCGCCGGATCTTGTGCCGGGGCTGGGGAGGGGGCGGTATTGAAGAAAGGAGGGAAAACTAATTCTTTAACTTTCCTGTACACAACCACCCTGCATGCCTTATAGTTTTCTATCTTGGCCCTATTTAGCTGGGGCTTCTCATTGAGCCAAAGAAAGGGTAGCTCAATGAGGCAATTTTAGCAAATTTATTTTATATATAGCATTTTCATTTGTATGACAAATTGAACATCTTGGTGTTATTCTTGGATTAGTATCTTCACGCCAGGAATTTGTGCTTCTGAGGGGGAGGGATAGCGTTGCTCAAATACAGAAAATAAACTAATATGAATATTTGGAATTATTTTTTTTTTGGATTCTTTTCGCATTTATTGTTATCAAAGTGCAAAAGAAGGTTCATAAAAGAAATATAATTAGATAAAGGCGATTAAATAGTGAGATAAATATACATACTACGAATCCGGGATGGAAGAATTTTTTTAAATTTGTTTTTAATTTGGATATCTTGTTAAAAACATTGAAAACGGAATGAAAAAATGACTTGACATTTCTAACGTTTGATGATACGTTTTTAACGATTGACGGTTCTTTCTCTTAACATTTTACATTTGTTTTAACGTCTAATACTTCTTTTATAATCCTTGAATTCGTTGTAATATCTGACACCTCTTTTCCAACTTTTGGCATATTTTTTAAAGTTTAACGTATCTTTCTTTGACGTTTGACGGATCTTTTCTAACTTTTAATGTATTTTTAAACATTTATTTTAACCCAGTTTTAACGACTGATGTTTCTTTTCAAACACTTCCGTTCGACGAAACATCTAACGTTATATTCTTAAACTAAACTTAGACGTTCGTTTTAAAGATAAAAAAAAATGTCTTTTAAATTATTGTCGTTTTTTTCAAAGATTTAATGTTTTTAAAAAATTATAAAAATTATTTTCTAAATTAGCTGTGTTTCTTTCAGACATAGTTTTTTTTTCAATGCAATTTTTAGCACGAAAATAAGATTTTTTGATCTCTAAAAAGAAAAGCCAGAACATCTTAAAGGTTTATAAGACGTTTAAACTCTCACATCTTCTCTGGCTACGTCCCTGGGACCTTCTCAAAATATTCCGAATATTTTTATAACTATTTATTCCGAATATAACTTATAAGTTTTGGGCGGTTTTACATAGTTCAGTAGACCTAAAGACCTTAGAGTGAAGGGGTGGGATTAATAAAAAAAATAAATAAAATAAAATCTGTTTGTCATTAAGGAATTTCTTCTCTTACTTTTCCAGGAATTCTGGCTGTACAAATACACGAAGTGAAGGTCCCATCAACGTATATTCTCGATGAAGACAACGATGAACCCCTCATTCTCGATTGCATTTACGACATAGATCCCACTGAGACGGGGTTTGTCCTGAAATGGCTTCTAAATGAACGTCCTGTCTATCAGTGGATACCCAGCGTGGGGTCTTTTGCCCTGCCACTGCTCAAGAATCGCATTGATGCCTCGTACGAAGTGTCCCAGGAGACAAAACAGAAGCATCGTGCTCTTGCCATTGTGAAGCCTTCGTGGAACATCACGGGGAACTACACGTGCTCCGTCCAGACGTTCGAGTCGTCGGACAAAAAGTCAGCCCACCTACAAATTGTTGGTAAATATACAGCAAAAAGGGATATTCGATTGTTTGTTAGAGGGAGAGAATTAATTAGAGCGCTCTCATGTTATTTGCAGTGCCTGAGAAGAATTTTCATTTGAAGCATCACTGCTGTGACGAAGATGACACCGTTGACATCATCTGCAGCACATCGGGTATTTATCCAGAGCCAAAGCTCATCGTTCTGTAAGTATTTCAAGAGAATATGTGAAGAATGGGAGATGTGGGGGTGAATGTATGTACTTCAGATGTCTCAAATTGCTTGGAAAGGATGCACTTTCGCACTTAATTGAATACGGAAGGGACTATATATATACACACACCCCCACAGAGTATTCAATGAGTGAAGAGAAAGTCTCGCTTAAGGGAGAATTTAGAAGGGATGAGATTGTTTGACGACGTTCAAGAACTTTCTCAATGAGTTTGCTCTAAATTACTTTTGATGCTATTGCAGCAACTTAATATTCTGTAGCGAAGAAAGGTTAATTATTTTTAGTGTTGTGATATTGTGTACTTAAGATTGAGTTTATTACGTTAAATTTTCCAGCGCCATTTTAGGGAAATTAAGAAAATAATTTGCAATTAAATAATTAAATGAATCTTGTAAACCTTTTACGAAGATTGCGTTATAATTAAAGATACAATTATAAGGGAAATTTTTTAATTTTTTTTTATTTCAAAATATATGTATATATTTTTAATTATTAAGAAAAGTTAACTTATAAAAAAATAACTTATAAGAAGAAAGCAGTTTAATGATTTTTAGCATCTTCAGAGTCTTTCAATTCAACACTCGTGTCATTTTCATTAAGTTTATAACCCCACAAGAACTTCCAAGAGAACTTAAAAGCTTTAAAGATAAGCTTTTAATGTCATAAGTAGTACGATTAAATCTTTCTCTCTTTGAAGATTAAATGACGACGCCGTTGGCAATCAAGTGGCAAATCGCTCAAGGGCCGATGATGATGGTCACTATGAGGTTATCGTGAATGCCCGCGTACCACGACAGAAGATGGAATCACCAACAACAATCAAATGCATCCTCACAATCCCCGGAACTTCCTATTCACGCAAAAAGGAATCAATCTTCTATGGTAAGTAAAACCCTTCCTTTCCCGCCATTGGTGGGATTATTTCATTGCGTGTGAGAATATAGTGTTGTGAGGAGAGACCAACTAATCCCATCTTATATGCTTATGGGTTTCCGCTGTGCTCACACTACGCCCAAATCAATTCAAATTTAGCATCAGAAATTGCTAGGGATTTGTAGTTTGAAAGCTCTTTATCCCATCCCCCCTCTGAATTCGCAATGGGGGAGGTGGTTGTTGTGCCTGAATCCGATGGAAGTTCTGTATCATTTTCGGGAGTGTGTGATGTGAAAATGAGACAACAATGTGGTTGTGAAATCAAACTACAGGGGGCGGTTAACTAATGGAATTTTTGTATTATTTCAGACTTTTAAGTAGAAAGAATTATTTGTTTTAGAAAAGATTTGTTTAAAAATCATTTGTTTAACAATAATTTGTGGTAAGGAATATTAAGTCGTGTTACGGAATAAAAGAATTTTATTGAAATTATATGGAATAATTGTAAATTACTTAGAAATAAAATTACAATATTTTGATTACATATTCAGATATTATTCGTTGTAATCAAATGGTGTGATAAAATGCAATATTTTGTGTATTCATTGCGTTTTTATAACCTCCTCTAAATTGTAAAGATTCTACAGATATTCCGAATATTTAAGAATATTCTTTTATATACTTACAGGAAAACACCAGAAAATAAGCTTTAAAGAAATTATTTTCCTCACTAATAAATATTTTTAAAAAAAATCCCAATGAATTCCCTTCCCATTTTTTTTTATTCTGGAACTTATTTGCCTCCTAGAAAGATTCTAGTGTTAACTAACAAACAAACAATCCGGCCCACAACAAGGGGACTTTGAGATTGAAATATAAATTGACAGTGAACACAATATATGAGGGAGTATATATTTAAAGTTTATCCATGTGCTTTCACAGAGATTCCGTGGCTGTGAATTTGCCGATTGCGCGTATAGTGGGGATTGTGAAGTACTTCAATATATAATAATAGTTTATCATTTGCCACCCACGGCGGAGTGATTTGCAAGGCGTTGAGCATATTGAGTGTGGAAAAACAAACTCTAATCCCAGCCATTTGCCTGTTGTCACTTTTTGGGGAAATATATCAGTTGTTGCTTCACCCAGCAAACAATAATCCTATTTTGAATTATATGTAACACATTTTGTGTGCGAAAGAAAAACCTATGCGGAAATCCCTGGCAGATTCATCACGTCAATCCTTGCTTTTTAGCATACTTTTTTGAAGTTTTGCTGATAAAGGAACTTTAAACGTTAAATTTTTTTTCTTAGAATTATATTGTCATCCCAGATATTTTCTTTGCTCATATAAAATCAATCCTTTATGGGGGATAACCCAGATAGGTCCAAAATTCTTTTTTTAAATCAATTCTTAACCTATATATTAAAAATTTGATGTAAGAAGTTTTAAAACTCTTCCTTTAACCGAATCTATTTGATTTAGGTTAAACTTAAAACTTTTTTGTCTTTTTTATACACTCAAAGCCAACAAAGTAAAAGTTTTTAAGCGTAGTAAATGAGAAATTTGGATTAAATTAAGAAAATGTTTCTTCTAGAATAATTTGCGAACGTACCTACCAAAGAATCCTAGCAGAATGCATCAGAATTTTTTTTCTTTATTTAATATTTCGTTTTGCAAGAGGTGTTAAAATAAACATTAAAATTCAATCTAAATGATTTAAAATTAGATAAATGAGAAATATTGTATTTTAAAGACACATTTTCTCCATTCTGCAGAGTATTGAAAATTGAATTTTGCAATGAATGTGAGGAATGGTTGGAGAATCAAAGTCGAAAAAAAGACGAAATTCAATTTAATTCTCCTGACAGTGTTAGAGCATTGTGCAAAAAAAGCGAGAGAATAAAACGAAGAGAAACAAAATTGCATTTGCATTTGGTGGATTTTTGCAATTAAAATATCCCACTATAGGGGATAAAAAAATTTGTTAGGTATGCTTATTAGAAGAACGGAGAGAAAGTGTGAAAGAGAATTAATTTGAATTTAATGAGAAAATAGCTCTAGTTTAGCTCAGAGAAAATAATTTTTCAGCTCTTATTTGAATATTAGAGCATTGTATTGTATTGAATGGTGAGAAAACTTTTAATTTTATTTTTTGAATAATTAATTTAAATTTTTTCAAGAAATTAATAGACTTTCAGTGTTGCCAAGTCTAGATAAAATGTTATACATGCTCGTGGTAGAATGGTTAAAGTTTTTGATTCGTAATCATACTAACTTCGGTTCGAATACAGGCACTTTCCTCTTCAAAACTTTTTTTTTTTCTAAAACAAACAAAAACTTATTTATGTGATTTGATGATGTGAGTAAGTGGAAATCATTAGATTGTCTAATTTGAAGCTTGATTTATTAGCAACTTTAACAACCTCATACTCGCACTAACCCCATTCACATTTCAGACAGACTAACTTTTGTGCCAACAGCAATGCCTCTAGATGAAGAGACAAGTGCCACATTGAACCACGCAGGAACTTACGGTAAGGAAAGCTTCTTTAATCACACTAACTATTTTTTGGTTTTTCACAATTTACGTAAAATTTCTCATTAAAGTATCTTATTTTTTCAAGATTTTTTTCTTCAATGTTTTTTTTCTCTTTGTATTCCGAAGGAGGTGGTTCAGCAAATCGTGCGAGTATCATTGCAGGGATTATCCTTCCATTGCTGACACTTTTACTGCACTTGACGTAATATTGAAGGGTTTACACAGAGTGAGTGACTCAGTGATCAAAGAAAAGAGATTTAGAGGACATTTTATAAATGATTAAAAAACTAGTTAAATGCCTTAATTTATACTAACTTCGCTGCTCCTTGAGTGAGTTATGGGAGATAATTGACACCAAAAATGTGCTAGAAAATTTCAGACCTGAGAAAGACGGTGAAAACCTCCGAAATGTCGTTGAATTTTAAATCATCACTTGTTTCGAAATTTCTTAATAAATCAGTGCGATATATGTTCCATTCTTTGGTTATAAAAAAAAAAGATTTATTTTTATGTAGCTAAAATCAAAAAATTTCAAAGGGTTTATGGAAAAGATGGAAAATTTGAATTGTTTCAAAAACAAACAGATTTCCCTAAAAAGAGGAAATTTTTAATAAATTTCTGGAGAAGAGTTCTTGTCCTAATTCTATCCGATGCAATTCCTTATAGATTCTATTTTTTTTTTGAGTGAAATAATTTTGTCAATCATTAAAAAAAATTGAAATTGACGAAAAATAGAAAAACTAAAAGATTTTTAGAGAAGAACTTATTTTATATCTTCCGAAAGTCGAATTCTTGAGAATTATAAAATCTTTTTAAAATTTCTTTAACAAAATATTACTCAACGTCAGCTCAATCATTCTAATTTGCTAAATATCTGAAAGAATCCTGAACAGGATATCCACAAATGGCAAAAGAATTTTCCGGAATAGATATATTTAAAAAATAACGAATTTGTTGTTTAAAAATATTATTAAACACATTCTTGCTTAATATAAAATAATTTGCAAAATAACGAACTGGAAATTTTTTCTGTATGAAAAACTAAAGATTTTTTTAAATTTCGTCTTAGAAGGGTTAACTACATGGTGTCAATATCTCACGGGAGATTTGTAATATATAAAACAGAAGATTAAAAATTATAATCTCAAGTTTGTAAATCATTAGCTCTAATGAAGCAAAAAAGGATTGTAAAGGAATAATGTGTAAATATGCTGGTGTTTGTAGAAGATGGCAATGGACGATGGGGTACGAGGAGTTAATTTAATGACCAAGAAGTCACTGCAGCGTGTGCAAAAGCTGGACATAAAGTGTAATTAAATATTTCTTGTGCAAATGTTGGGGAAACATTCACCAAAGGCAATTTAATTAGGTGACTTTTTATTTCTCCCGTTTGGGGGGGCAAAACTTGCGCAATATTGCAAAGAGATAGCTGCAGAGTACACCCAGAACTTAATGACCAAATGGAAATTATTATATTGAATGCAATTTTGCATCGCCACCCACCCCGCCGAACCTCCCCAAATTTTTGCACGGTGCTGCAGTGCATTGCCAAAGAAGTGAAATGTGTGTTCTAATTTTGAATTTTGCAAAAACATGTGTTTTACGCACTGTGAAAGAAACTATATATATTTGCACATGTTGTCAAAATAATAAATAATTTTGTGAAATTTTCATGTACAAAGTCATTAACGATATAATTATAATTTTCTCTTTATAGATTCAATAAATAAATCACAGCACAAATATTATGCTTGAATTCATTTGGAAATTAATTTTCAGCGCCCCCATATACCCTCAGGAAACCCTTTTTGCAATATATACTGTCGCAATTTGCATGTTCTCCCCTTAATTAGGGTTGGGAGAAATTAAAGGAACAAACAAAAAGGTAAAGCTGGGAAGGAAGGGTAACTTTAAGTTTTGGAGGAAGAGAAAATTAGGCAATTTCCTCAATATATGGTTTTTCCTTTAACATTAGAAACTTCTAAACCTCTTGAGACCTTTTTTCGGGTCATTGAGATATTTTTGCTTATTTTCTAAATAACAAATAACCAAGGGAAAGATTATATTTATTTCTGACTTTCAATAAATTACATTTAAAAAATCCAATCTTTGCTAAAAGTCTCCATGAAATAAATGTGAATTTCTTGGAAAATCCTTTGAGATAAATGAGAAAGCTTCAGTGCACGCTATGCACTTTTGAAGGAATGAAAAATGCTTTTAGAGCCGTATACAATTTATATAAAATCCTACAAAAAAGGGCAAAGGGACATTAATCAGTGGGGACTTTTCTATTAAGCCGCAGTATCTCCAGCAGACGCCCCCAACTTTCACAACCACAACCCTTTTTTTCTCTTGTGACTTTCAAAGAAACACCGCAACTATATATATAATGTTAAGGAAAGAAATCCCCGAAGATGCAGTAAATGAGTTTTTGCAGCGTTGTTGATTCTTTGCCAATATCCATTCACTTTTCATGATACTAAAAAGAAGCAGCAGTGGTACGCAGGAGATTGAAAAGTTCACCACCCTTCTGGAGAAAGTCTCAAAGTGCAACTCTTAAGAGCTTTTCTCTTCATTTTCTCCACTCTTAATAAACTTGTTTGGCACCAAAAGAGATTTTCATTAACTTCCTCCATAGCTACAATATTACCTTTCGTGCTCTCCATTTAGCTTGGTTTCCAAGGGCTTTAGGGGATGATACAAAACAAAATTAATCGCCCCTGTATAGGAAAGAGAGAGAGAGAGGGAGAGAAAAGCTCATTGATTAAAGGAAAAGGTATTGTAAAAATATAGGCAATTATTTTTCAAAGAATTCTTTTTATCCTGATGATTCGAAGAAACAAAGATGGAATAAACAATTTTTTATCAAAATAAATTCTTATTTACCCCTTCCATGATTTTTTTTTCTATTTTAGATCTTTTTTCTTATTTTTTTTTTAATAATAATAATGATAATGTATTTTAGGAAAACGTTATAGGAATTATTAAGGAACAATAATAAATATGCTAAAAATATGTCGAAATAGCCATTGAGCCAAAAGAAAGATATTTTTGAGAGAAAAGAAGACACTCATGCGGATTAAGTAAAGACTATTACGGAGGAATCAAATCAAATTTCAAGTAAATTGGCATAAAACTATGGTAGACATTTTGGTGATGAGAAAAAAGGTCTGGTACGAAGGTAAAAAAAAACAGTGAGGGATGAAATGAAATTGGGAATGTTAAGTAACTTTGTATGGGAATGGGTGGGTGGCATTGGTTGAAGGATAAAGCGGCCAAGTAAGGGAATTGCAGAGCACAGGCCAATTATATCGCAGAGGGTTTTTTCATGAGGGGTGGAGGGTGTGTGTGTGCCATATGTGAGTTGGAAAATTCAAGAGATGTGTGCCTTCGGGGGTGCAGATTGGAATAAAATTGAATTTTATCCTGAAAAGATTTTTCCTCTATCCTCTTTTCTCTTTGATATTTTTCAATTTTCTCTCAAGCCACCCTTCCACCCACACCCCCCATTTATTTCACATCACCAAATATGCACCTAATGGAAACTCTCTAATGTATTCTAGGTTGAGTTGTCAAGATTTTAACTTGGATTTGCCTACTATTGGTCCAGGAGTTTAATCAGTAAATCAGTAAATCCACATCAAACAGCACACCCGGGTCCTTCTATTTCCATACATGCATGCCAATTCATTTGGAAATTTTCTTTTTTGAGCAGAGAACCCTCCACTATGGTTTGATTGAAGCAAAAGAACTTACGCAAAAGAGATACGAAGTGCAGTGAATTTATTCTGCGCACCAACCATGACCACCATGAACTTCATTTTCAATTCACATCACACAAAAATATGACTGAAGGTTGGTTGACAATTTCCGTCATGTCCACCCATATCCCCTCCGCCCACGTCCATACGGGCCTCTCTATAAGGTCAGAAAATATGACATAGTCCTCCCAACAAAACCACTCTTGGCTTAGTCTTCCGCATGTTACATAGAGTGCTGGCGACCGGAAGAAAGACGGCACAAACAGATGGACCATAGCTTTCAGCAAAACCCCCCCAAATGATAACTCAAAATATGTTCTCCTTCATTGAATCCCCATTCCACACACACCATAAATTGCCCAGACAATTTTGTCCCTCATGACTCGCCGTTTTTTTTTCTCTCCATCCACTTCCCCCACATTTCTGTGTCCTTGTTATCTTTAATGTCCCTCTAAATTTGGCAAAATTGTACGTAAAAGTTTGTTGTGTTTTCGTTGTAAGTTTAAGGATATAATCTATCGTCAGTAACACACCAAATTATATGGAAAAGTTTCGAGAAATTTTGTGGAAAATCAAATAATAACATCAAATGGATAATTAAACGTCAAACGTTGGAAAAGAAATGTCAAACGGATGAAAAGAATCGTCAAAAGGAAGGGAATCAATGTCTACTGCTGAAAAGAAAACATTAAATGTTTGAAAATAAAAGAAACGTCAAAGATGAAAAGAAACGTCAAACAAATGGAACAAATGAGAAAAATGTCACAGGGATGAAAATCAATTACAAACGTTAGAAAATAAACGTTAAACGGATGAAAAGAAAGGTCGAATGAATGAGAAAAAATGTCAAAGGGATAAAAAAATTCAAACATTAGAAAAAAAAAACGTTAAAGCGATGAAAAAAGTTAAAGGAAAAAAAACAACGATAGAAAAGAAACGTCAAACGTTAGAAAGGACACGTTATAAACATTATAAAATAATTGTCAAATTGAAGATAAAAATGTCAAACGTTAAAATATGAACAAAGGTAAGACAAGAAATGTCAAACATTAGAAAAGGAACGTCAAACGTTATAAAATAATTATCAAAGATAAGAAATGTCGAACGCTTAAAAAAACATAACTTTTAAAGTTCGAATTTTAACGTTAAAAAAGAAACGTCCCAAACAAAATATCAAAAGCTGTCGATACGAATGCAACAAAATAATCTTAATTCACACAAAAGCCTTTTAAAGACCTAGTCTTAATCATTCAATTTTAGGCGTTCTTCAAACTATCTAAGCCACTGCAATTTTGAAAATTTAATAATAATTTTGCTTGTCAATTTATTAGTTTCTCAGAAGTTTTCTATTTGGGGATGATGTGAAAAACACAAGTTTTCTGCTAAATAAATAATCAATTCCTGTGTATGTGACAAAATATGGGAATTATGCAACACATAAAGACCCTTCAACACTTCAGCAAAACTCCTTAAATTCAATTTACATTGAGGTGTGTCATTCTCATTGTATATTCCACCTATGCGCATAAATTAATAATGCATGTAAGTTGAAACTTGGAAAGGTAGTTAGTTTGCATCTCTAAATCCATAATTTTGGTTTGAATTAACTATAGATTTTATCAAGAAAACATTTAAGCTATCAAAAGATATATTTTTTTTTACTTTTGAAGTATTCTAAATTTTTAAAAAGTTCTCTGACTCCCTGAAAGGTTTCATTCTGGATAGTTTTTCTCGAGAAATGATGGAATATTTATCTATTTCCAAATAAACATTTTATATTTTAATGTTGCAGAATGTTGCAGATAAGGAAAGTTTTGTAATTTCCTCTATTTGTTTGTAGTTTTCGTTTATTAGAAATTCTCAGCGATACTTTAATGAACGAAAAAGTTAGCTTTTCCTCTCTGGCATGATGATCTTTAATGCAAAGGCACAAAATGACAGCAAAAGGTACGAAATAATTAAGTATGTATTTTCCTTCACTGAGAAAGAGGAGAATAAACTTTTTGGTGTGAATGGGAGGAATTTCAATTCCTTTTTTTGCATACAAAGAGTTTTGTGAAAGTTTTTGGATAAAATGTTGCAAAAGTTCCTAAAAGCGCCAAAAGCTCACCAAGCTAGAATGAAGAGAATGGCAGCATTTCTGGGGTAAAATGTAACGTGCGATTTCTCGTTTCAGCTGGAATAATTCAGGTGGAATTGCCCTTTTTGCAGAACACGGAAATCCGTTTCACAGTTTATTTTCTTGGCATGTAAGAAAATGACAAAATATTTTCTTATATTTTACACAGTCACGTCACATATTTTGTACAAATTCTTTATTTTTATTCTTTTATTTTCTCTCTTTCAAAAGGTTTTCTTTACCCCTATCAATGGACTTTGAACATTGTATTTTATTGTATAGGTAATAAAATTCTTATTATATAGAGTTTTTGAAATACTTTGTGTGTAAAAAATGAAAGTTAATGGTTTGATCTTTCTAAGTTCTTTAGAGATTTTTCCCTAAATTCTTTTCTCGAAGAAATTTTATTAAAAATTTATTTAAAAAACCTTCTACGATTCAAGGGATAGCCTATTCATTGATATTTGGGGATTTTTTCCATTCGAATCATCATTTTTGGCATTGAATGAAATTTGTAATCCTCGTGAATGCAACCCCGTATGTAAATTCCCAGAAGCCACATTGCGACCCCTTTTGTAATAAGCCCATTTTATTGTGCCCTCACCACCCGCAATATTACGACGACACAATCCATGACGCGTCGCTCAAAAGCTACTCTCGCGAAAGCTCATCCCGACATGTGTCATTTTTTCCCAATTTCCCCAACATCACCCGGGAACCTCGGAGTTATTGGGCACGGGTGTGCGAATAAACCCTAGGCTAAGAATTTTTTTCATCATATATGCCAAAAATCCGTCCACTTCATAAAAATGGAATTTGTGTTTTGATATTAATCTCTCGTCCCACATGTATGGGAATCTCCCACGTGTTGGATGCCACATACGCCCCCACATATGCTTTCGAAAATGACCTTTTTTTGCTAGTGGACTGAGCTCTAATGGGGATGGTGGGGGAGACAAATATTAATACAAATATATAGGTTCATTTTAGGGGATTTTGAACGGCCAAAAAAATGTTTTTCCTATCCATGTGAAGCTTAGAAGTTTTCTTTACTTGAATCTTGAAGAAGATTTAAGAGATTTAAGTTTTATTTATGTTGTTTAAATAAATATTATTCATCCTTCTTCAAAGAATAGTCCAAATATTATGAAAACTTGAGAGCTCTTTCGAGCAATATTTCAGTTAATGTTGAATTGAACTCAGATATAAGGTGAAATTTACTAGTCAGACAGTCTTTAGTTTTCTTAAGAAATACTTCAATTTTCCTAAGATTTCTTAAGTCAGGTTAAATCAGGGTTTTAGCCCGATTTTACCCTTTTAGCTCAATTTAGCCTAACTTGAGAAATCTTTAGAAAACAGAAAATTTCTTAAGATGTCTTATAAGTTTTCTTAAACGAAACTTAGAATTTCTTAAGTTGTCTAAGCAAAAGTTAAGAATTCTATAGATTTTTTTTTAATTTTAAAAGTTTTTTTTTATTTTCTTAAGATTTATTAGGTTTTCTTCAGAAAAACCACAGTTTCTTAAAAGTAACTTGCAATTTCTCAAGTCAGGCTGAATCAGACTAAATGCATATTTTCCGAAAGGCTTTTACAAATTTTGAAGCCCGAGGACATTAAGGAAAAATCTTCAAAAATATCCATTTAGCCCGATTCATCCTGAATTAAAACATCTAAATTTCGCTTAAGAAAACTTAAATCTTTAAAAAAAAATTAAAAATCTTAAATTTTGCTTAAGAGATTTAGAAAATCTTAAGAAAAGTTAAGAAATCTTAAGACTGTCTGACTAATGAATTTCACCCAAAGTTATTATTTCAAAATTGAGGAATCTTATTTTAAAATTGACTAAAAAAGTTAATTCTGAACCGAAATTCCTAAAATTTCACGTAAGAAGTTTTTGAACTTTTCCCTTTAACCGATTTTATTCGATTTTAGTAAAAAATGAACTTTTCATGTAATTTTTTAATTAATTCTAATTTAATAATTCTTTCTATACCTCCTACTTGAAGCTTTTTTTGAAGAAAGCTTATAAATTAGTAAATCCAGGAAAGGATTTTCAGTTTTTTCACCACAAAATTAAATATAATCAAAATGCATAAAATGTCATTAACTCCTTTTAATTTATCTCCTTCTGCCTCCTTTGCTAGCTTTTGCATGGCTTTTGCTGTTTTGTGGAGCGAGGGATGGGATAATAAATCATGTAAGAAATATGAAAGAGGGGTGTTTCATATGGAGGGATGAACAGCATCCTAATGAGTCAGTGCACTCACAGCTACTGCAGCAAATCCCTATGCAATTAACACTTAATCTCCCCCAAATGCTTTTGGCAATTTAATTTCATCCACTATACGCTTCAGCCCGGACATAGCAAACACCCAAGCACAGGGACCTCTCCTCTATACGGATGTCCTCCGCCCATTTGTACTTTATAGTGCTTAATATGAGACCCTGTGGTGATGGAAAAACACATATAGCAAATACACATTAAAGTGGCAAACTGCATCAGCCCCAAAACACTGCACTGTACTACAGTAATACCTTTTCGACCCGAAAAGCGGGATTACCCATCATGGAGTCTGCATGGGAATTTACTTTTCAGCATGCACATGCCATATGCAATGGGATTACAAATGATGACTAACCCTCTTCCAGAACTTGCAAATGGGACAGCAAATATGGTTGAGATTGACTTTTCTGCTTATACACTCTCGTAAACCATTTTTACTTCCCCATTTTACGCAGGAATGCAGAAAGTAAAATCCTATTATGTCCATTAAAGACTTTATGTTTAAAGGATTAAAATTACATGAAAAAATCTTTTTCATAGCTATGCAACCAAGAAATCAAAATGATTAAATTTATACAAATATTCCGAATATTTTCAACCAAAAAAAAATAATTTATAGAATAATTTTTAATTAAATTAATATATGTTGATTTAGAAAATCAAAAACACATTGTTTCGGTAAATGAGGAAAATATGTAGCATGAATTTATGCTAGATTAAAGTTTGGGTAATTTGTTGTGTTGTAGTGCAATAAGGTAATGTTTATGGTAAAGTTAGACAAATTCAGATGAAATTTGCAAACACGGAAGTTTATCCTTGATACAGTTAATTTTAGAAAAGAGGAAATTAATGCTCAACATTATTGCTGCAACATACTCACAATTACATTGCATAACTCGCAACAATATCGAGAAAATCTTACAACTGTATTTTCATCCTTTTCACAAGCTAGTTAGCTTTCAACTCCAAACACGATATTTGTGGTTTTGAACACTCAATGGAATTTGAGAGAGATTTCAAATGGCCATTGGAATATTCACATTTAAAGGATAGGGGAGAGCGGGGCTAAAAAAGTCACTTAGGGGTTTAGAAACAGCTCAAAATATCATATTTCCCGAAAAGATAAAGCGAAATGTATAGCTCATTTCTTTAGGAAATTTACTGCCCTACAACTCTTTCTCAGATCATTTTGTTCTATCTAGCAAGGGAATATAATATTTTGAGCTTTTTCCAAACCCTTAAGTGACTTTATTAGCCCCGCCCTCCCCTATTTATAAGTATAGGGCTTAGTATAAATGCTGGTGAAGTGGCTTAACGTATTAACATTTTCCAGCATTTATGCTTACAATTGATATATATTAAATAAGTATAGGTATCCAGGAAAATTCGCCTAATTTGACCCTTTTTGTACCATTTAAGTACAACACATATAATGAAATTTAGGAAAGTGAACACAACAAAGTAGTTGAAAGAAAAACAATATTTAAAAAAAAATATTTTGGCGCTACGTCCCATATAGGAACAGGGCCGGCCGCCCTATATGATGTTGTTGTTCTCCTTGCGGAGAAGTAGTGGGAGGCCTTGCTAGATACTACCACGTGTGGGCCATTTTACAGATAGGAGTGTATCAATCTCCTGATCCAACCGGTCAACGTGATCTAATTGCACGTTGGCGGATGGGGCGCGTTGCCGGGTTCTGTATTCGAACCGGCGACCTTTGGATGCGCATTCAAGCGCTCTATCCACTGCACCCCAGGCCCACAGTTGAAAGAAAAGAAGGGTGAAAATTGACAAATAGCTGCGAATTTTCATGTAATTTAGTTTCCCTGTATGAGAAACTCTCCCAGCTATGTAGCCAACCGCCAACATAGCATTTCAATTGAAACATAACTAAAACTTTCAATTCTATTTGCTCGTCTGTCGCAGGAAGTTTGTGTCACGGCCGCAAGTTCCCACTCGATTTTGAAGCCATTTCCCTACCCAGCTCCTTTTTCCATTGCACCACCCCACCCTATGTGGAATTAGAAGCTTAAATTTGTTTTCCGAACCCAATTCCTCTCCTGTTCCCCAACATACACCTTCAATGGAGCTTTTCTAGATGAGAGAAATGAAAATTTTGTTGGTACCACATTCCCTGTACACACCTCAATTTTGCGCACACTGTGTGACTTTGTGTAGAAAAGTACACAATGCAAGAGAATTTGGGGAATGTTTTGCCCAAGTTACGAGAAAGAGTTGTAAATTATATAGATTTCCTTTTTTTGTGATCTAGATAAAAAAAAAATATCGAGAAAATATATTTTTCTACATTTTTGGAACTTTTTGAGCTTTGGCAGAGAAGTAGAGGAGACTGTGGAAGAGTTGGTGATATACTTTTTTAATTTGTACAAAAAATCGTGCTTTTATCTTTACAAAAATCGAATGGATCGATTTGAAATAACGGTTTTAGAACCTCTTGAACAAAATTTCAAGAATTTCAGTTGTGTCAACTTCTAGATAGGATTGTTATGAAACAAATGTAATTTTATTTTAAATCATTAAATTCGGGCGTACACCCCTCTTACAAGAATGATTATAAAAGAAAATTTTAAAAGAAAAATTATAAACAAAAAGAAATCAGAAAAAATGCATTTTTATGTTATGGTTTCACAAAATGTCTCTTTTGAAAAGACAGAAAAGAGTTAATCAGGTTTTGTACGGGAAAACTTACCTTCGAGGAAGCAATCGCTACACGGAAATCTTGTAAAGAATCGGAAAATAAATGAATAATAGTTAAATAGACATCCCATTTTCTTATTTTTCACTAAGGAATTAGACGTGAAAACTCCTCAAACATTTCTCCAGAAATACATACAATGACGTCACCGCTGAGTTGTTTTAGGTTTTTTTAAATGCATGAAGCATATGCGTCCGATGTTTCCTATGGGAGACAACGAATCTTTATGTTTTGTGTATTGAAATGGAAAAAACACAATAGTGACGTCATCGTATGTATTTTTATTCAATTTTTGTAGAATTTTCCCAGCTGATCTTTCAAAAGAAAATTTAATAGTCCCTTTGGCTATATATTATTTTTTGGTGCCAATAGGCACCTTAAGGAGTTTCTCAAACCACATTTCGAAAGCTATTTCTACCTCATCAGGCCTCCAAAGTGTGTAAGAATTTATATTAGTTAATAAAATAATTATAATATTTGATTTATATAAATTTTCTAATTGAATTTATTAAGTGATCTGAGAAATATTTTAGCTGTGTTTCTTTCAGACACAGCTTTTGTGTACCGAGCAAAATCGAAAGTCGTCAGATCGGGCTCAAACTTGGGATGAGCACGAATTAGGGTCCCCACATTCCAAAAAACGTATGCGCCAAAAAATTTTTTTGTCCGGCCGGCCGTCCGTCCGGCCGTCCGGATTATAAACTTAAATTGCAAGAGAACGGTAATAGATAGAGACTTGCGGTAAACGGGAAAGTTTAAAAGTCGATTGGAAGACGTCCGATTATGACGTCAAATTTTACCCCCCACCCCCCCGTCCGCCATTTTGAATAACCTCAAAATTTTGTTTTCGCTATATCTCAGCCGCTATTATAGCTAGAGGGCTGAAATTTTGATATGTTGTAGGGGCCACCAAGAGCTTTCCAACGATACCTCATTTTCGAAAATCGGTCAAGCCGTTTAGCCAATATGGCCGCCACAATTTTTCATCGAAAATCGACCATAACTCGAAAACGGCTTGACCGATTTTGATCAACCCGGGGTCAAATGAAAGATCTCAACAAACCCTACAACTCTCTAGAACATCCGAAGTTTCAAAAGTGACCGCTAGGGGGCCAAAAATCAAAAACAAAATTTTCGATTAGTTTTCGATGAATATCTCGAAAACGGCGACATAAATTTTCTTCATTTTTTGATATGTTATAGCTGACCATATTATCTAGCTCCATGCCAAAAATGAAGAAAATCTATGGATCCGTTCTCGAGATATAGCCTTCCAAAGTTGACATGTCATATCTCGGGTTCCAAAGTCCGATCTTGATCAACTCAAGCGCAAATGAAAGGTTTCGAGAAACCCTACAAATGTCTAGAACATTGCAACTTCGAGAAATGAACGCAAGAGGCGCTAAAGTCAAAAACAAAGTTTTCGAAAATTTCGAACTCGAATTTTTCGAAAATGGCGACATAAATTTTTTTCATTTTTCGATATGTTATAGCTGACTTCAAGACCTTTCAAACAAAAAAAAATTTATGAAAATCTATGGATCCGTTCTCGAGATATGGCCTTCTAAAGATTTCTTAGGGTATGACTTTTCTACTTTTTTCCTGACTTTGCGCGTTTTTAAACTAATTCGCGTTCTAGTTTGCTCTCACAAAATTGGTAACACTGAAAGAAACACAGCTCTCGTAAGCTTGGTCAGCTTACCAGTACATTTATGACTTTGTCCTCAATTATTCCTCGAATGAGCAGTTTTCTTTTTTGGAAAATGTTTTATGAAATTCTCTACGAATTTTATACACTTTCACTGCAAAATTCAGAGAAAAAAAAATTTCTTCATCCTCTATCTAGATAAATTTCCCTAAAAATCAATCAGTTTTGTTGTGTTAGTTGGAAAAGTTTTATGGGCATGATTCGCTTGTGTTATAGTGAAAATACACAATACGTCGCTCAAAATAGGAATCCCCTGTGTTGGGTTGGAGAAATAAGGGTGGTGTGTATGTTTCTGTGTGAAAAAAGCTTTGTAAAAGTGCATGAGAATGGGATCAGGGGACGATTTATGAGATGACATCGAGGAACATTCGGGGAAGCTTCTACGCCACCCAGTGTGTGTGTTTGTTTTCGACAGACGCGAACAACATGTTGTATCTCTTGTTCAAGCGCCCGGGTCAGGGGGATGCAATTTTGCGCGACATGGTTGAGAAAGGGTGGAAAAAAAGTGAGTTTACGAATGTGAAAAGCATTCCATTTGATGTTATATACAAACACAACTGGCGTAGAGCGTGTGGCTTTTATGGGGCAATTTCCAAGTTAATTACCCTTCCCACATACGGTGACCCAACCCATGCCTAATTAAATACTATTTTAATTTGATTTACCTGGAGGCCGTATAAATGGGTGGGGGGGGAGGACCTTCCATGTGGAATGAGCCTAAACCGAAAGTCTCTTTCCGAATGTACACTAACACCATTTATATGATATATGTTGGAACATAACTGGAATTGAACGGGGGAGGAGTTCTATTTATGTATTTTATTCCATATAATCCTCCGGTAGTGATTTGTGAGTTTGAAAGGGAAAAAGCTACCTCGTCCTCACCTCTTTCTCTCTTTGGGTGGAGTGAGTTCTAATTACTTCATGCGCGAAAGCTTTTACTACTTAATGCATACGGCTGGGACATAATTTAAAGTTTTATTGCACCAACTCCCGTTCTGTGGAAACTAATTTTCCAACATACCAGCTGGGAGAGATGGCAGACCCCAGATGAGATAATCATCTCCTCTTTAGATTGAGTTTGAAAAGTGCAATGAATTTTTTTCACTCTCTTTTCACAACGTAAAATGAGAAAATGTGCAGGAAGTTGTAGAAAGTGAAAATATAAGGAAAAGCTCTAAAGATTCCTACAGTTTCCATCAATTTCATCTGACAGTGTATACATATACATTGAAAATAAATTGGATATTGCGAAGTTTTTTTTTTTTTTCAACATTTCCCCATCGTTGAAGGTTTGTTCATGAGTCCATGTGATGAGAATGGAAAAGATAGGTAATTTCCTTAAGGAATAAGGTAAGGTAATATGCACTCACAAATGCAATTGACAGCGATTGGAAAAACGCAGTGAATAAATTTAGAGTGTAGGGGAGACCGGGGTTAAAAAAAGTCACTTAAGGGTTTAGAAAAAGCTCAAAATATCATATTTCCCAAACAGATAAAGCGAAATGTATATAGCTCATTTCTTTACTAAATTTACTGCTCTATAACTCTTTCTCAGATCATTTTGTTCTATCTAGCTAGGAAATATGATATTTTAGGCTTTTTCCAAACCCTTAAGTGACTTTCTTAGCCCCAGTCTCCCCTACACAGAAGTTGTGTTTCTTTGGGGAATCACAGCTAAAAAAAAAGTGGGAGACAGTCCATGAGACAGGTATAAACTGAAATTCATTTTCCAACGCTGACTGGAGAAAATTAGATTTTTCTACATAAGTACATATTGCGCCAGAAAAAAAAACGATCTGTGTTTGAATTCTAATTATATCCGTACTATTCTAGAAGGAAATTGATTTTTTATCCTGTACCTCGCTATGTAAACAAATATTGGAATCCGCTCAAAGGATTACAAGGATTAAATTCAGGACTCTGGAAATATTTTATTATAGAGATATTTGATAAAAAGATATTTTTCTCTAATCATAAATTATTTTGAATTAAGAAGTTTAAATTAAGATGAAAAGAATTTTATAAAACAATTAAGAAAAAAAGTAGGGGGAAAACAGGATGAAGGAACAGTGGTAGTTATCTAGATAGTAAAACCATGAAAAAAATCAGCAAAAAATATATAAGTAAATGTTTGAATTGGTAGGACTCAAGAGGAGTTAAAATGTATGTACTATGCACCAACATTTCTAATTGTAAATTTAAATCTTTTGCTGAAACAACGCTCTTTTAATCGCGATATTAATTTTGTGGATTTTTTCAAATGGCTTTTCTCATTTAGAACGTCTTATTTTGCCTCTTTTGTGTGAATTTTATGCATTTTTATCTTGGAAAAACAATTAAATTCATAAAAATTTGGAAAAATACGATGTTTCACGTTTAGGTATACGTATGGCCCTAAAAAACGCGAAAGGGTTAAACTCATACAATATAGCTACATTTACTAGAAAAAGTGGTAAAGGATTTTATTCATTTTCTTCTAGAAATTTCCCCATAAGTCTGCAGCAAAACAAAATAATATAAATTCAGAACAATGGGAAATGTGTGAAAATGTGCTGTGAAAATTATTTAGGGCATGGGAAAATACTTTTTTTTTCATTCCAGTATTTTTAAGAATCGAAATTTTATCCAAAACTGTTTTTTAAGCTCACTTCTACCCTATGCGAATTATTTTCCAACTCTCTCGAAAAAAATGAAAAAAATAATTTTTTTCCAAGATTTTCCACTTTTCTTATATTGTTATCGTTAAGCTATATAGCTTAACAATATACTGTGAATCACCCTTAACGATGTACCATGACTGATGTACAATGTGCATTAAAAACTTTCAATGTATTTTTATGGAATGTTTTGTTTTTCCGGGAATTTTTTAATTGTTACTAGAAAGAGCTTTTTTTTTTAAATATCAACTACTAACTTTTTTGAACAACTTTTCTACGTTATTTTCTATAGCAACAAATCTGACGAATATTGTCGTAGGTACATAATTATTCTAGGAAATTGGAGCAAAGAAGATCAATTTTACTTCTGTTCACTAAAAGCTTCATATGAATCAACTCTTAACAAAATACCAGTAAGCAATACTAAGAAAGATTTCTGTATGAGTGAAAGTAGGAGTTAGGAGGATATGTTGTGGAGTATGAATTGAAGTATGTAGGTTTGAGGGAAAAACTTTGAACATTGTTTCAAGTGTTTTGGAGTGTTTGAAATATTTCTCTCATTCTAAAGTAGAACATTTCATCTCACCACATGAAACCTTCACCAGCAAATTCACCCTCATATTTTCTTACAGGACACAGTTATTTTAAGACACAGCGAAGGTAGGACCTTTTATTGTAAGTATGTATGTCTGTAGGTAGCGGACGTTATGGAAAAGTTGAATGGGGATGTTTCTCCATCAGCGCAACATATCTCTTTTTTCCCATCAAAAGAGCTTGTCCAGCAATATCAAATGCACCAAGTAGATGGGAGGTGGGCGGGGTATGATGCGACAGTACAGAGGGAGACAACAACAGAAAAAAAAGAGTGTTGAATGAAGGGTCAGTGCTCCACATATGGAGAGAGGGAGAGTGTTGGGGATCTCGTGTAACAAGCATAAAACTACGGGTGGTCACGCCATTGTTCCATTCAACCTCTCAGTGGTGTCGTCCTCGTGTTGACAATATCGTTGCCATTATTTACGCTTCAGTTGGCTACCATCCACCCCGAAGGGCCTCATTTCAACCCTCTCTCGCCCAGCCCCCAGGAGAGGTACTTAATGTGCCCCCAAAAGCCCCCAAATTGACTGTCCAAATCGTGAGGATTGGGTGTGTCACTCCATAAATTCTTCTATCTACTAATAGTTTTATACGCACACTGCTCCTCACCTATGTGTATAGAATTGAGAATACCATAGATTTATGATTCTTGAGTGATTTTTTCGTGAATATTCTGAATTTCTTTTCTTATTTCTGATAAACATTTTTTTCATAGAGTTGTTAAATTATTACATTTGCCTCTTAGAACTTTTTTTTTTTAGAAACAATAACAAAACCTTTAAATTGCCCTAAAACCATACTTATGTTACTTTTATTGATGAAGATCTAGGAAACCTTTAAAAATACATTAATGATAATTAAGTATCACACCCATCGATAGATTTTTATAGCAGAAAATGAAGAAAATTCAAATAAATAAAAAGAATTTTTTAAATCATAATTATAGTAAAAGTTCTAAGTTGTTTTCAACTCTAATCTCCAACCTGTTCATTCAGTAAATTTGTCCACACCTTCTGCCCTTCCGGAAAGTCGAGTCAAAAGGCAAAGCTACCAAACATTGAGAATCTCTAGCACGTATTTTCTTTTCCTTTTTTTTTCTCCCTCCAACCATTCTACAAATATCCTTTGCAAACAATCCACCAAAATACCCTCCAAAGTCCTCACCCTTTGGCTGTTGACTAAATTTCCGGTTTTTTTTTTGCAATATTTACACATTAAGGAAGTTTTGAAGAAAAAAATGTCCTAGAAATAGCATTTATTTTGGTATTTTTGAGAAAATGTTGATTTTCCAGGGAAAATTTTCTGAGATTCCATAGAACGTTAGTTCTTGGCATAATTAGGAATTATTTTGCATTCATTTAGCAGTTTAGACAAGAAGGGTTTTAAGTTTAGATGTTTTCATTTCATTTCAGTGAAATCTCATCCACACCGCAATTATCCCCAAAATGGGGGAATATTATATTTTGAGAACAAGAACAAATACATTATGTGAAATTTCCTAAAGCAAATTTAAGTTTCCGGCATATAATTTGGTGATAAAAGAAAGAATATTTCTTTTAATTTAAATTCTTTGTTGAGAAATTCACAATTTCCGTATATTTGTTGAGGACAAAGAAAAAAAAGAGACAAAGATAAAAGCATGAAAGTTGATTAAAAAGAATTGCAATATTTCTGTGTGGCTTAGGGGCAATAAAAAGAAATTATCCTAATTGCATTGTAGTGCGGAGTAATTAAATTTCTCAATCATTTCTACGCTATGGGCTGTAAAGCTTTTAATACTATACATGTTAATTGTGAAAAGAAAGGTTTCAAATTTTGCAAAGCTTTTTTTTTTAAACATAAATTCGCAAGTACTTGAAAAGAAAAGCAAAACTTTGTACAATTGACGTTGACGAGGTGAGAATGAGCAATGGGCCCATCCTTCAGACAGTTGAATGAGAAAATTTATTTATCCATCCAAAAAGACATTTTCCACCTCACAAGATCTGCTCTATGTACACATATTTACCTTCGAAGAGCGAATGAAGACAATCCAATTTACAAACTAAACACATAAAAGGAGTTTCTAATTTAATTAATTACCTCACCCAAGAAGCGAATTAACTACAAGTAACTAACACAACGTTGAGATTGACGAGAGAAATTGTCGTTTTCACAGAAAATTTCCCCATCATGTAGTAATTTTATGTACATTTCCGATGGAATGAACATTGGTGCTATATATTTGCCAAAACACATCATGAATTGAAAAGTAAACATAATGCTGTGTTTTATAATAAATAAATATTTGAGTAAAATATTGATAGTTTTGAAATGTGTGTATTTAACCATATTTTGCATACAGTTTCAAAATGAATTGGGGCGCTTGCGGAGGGAAAATTCACGATGAAAAACATAAAGAGAACGCTAGAAAAGTCACTTTATTATAGAAAAGAACCAAAAGTTTGTTTCATTTCTCATTAATTAATAAATCTTTAACTTTTACACACTCCTTATTACATCCTTAAAGCTCTTATAAGCCTCCATTATGTGTAATGAACAAAATTAAAGACTCCTTACATTTTGAGAAGTGTTGAATTACAAAGTGTGTGTGTGGGTGTGTGTTTAGTTCAATAGATGGTGAGATGTGATTCGGAAGTGGTGATTAGCTAATTAAGACAAAGTATTATGTTTCACCGATGCATTAGCTACATTTAGTTAATTTCTCACCCAATACCACGGTAACCAACAATAACAACTCCAATGATCCAAATGAGCATTATAAATGAGCCTTTGTATGTAATCACATAATTAACACCCCAAACTCACCACAATCAATATTACATAGATAGCATTTAAATATAGATGCGGTGGAGAACAGATTTGCGAATGAGATATTCGGAGTTTATGTAGTTGTATAGATCCCTTACAAAGTTGCCCAACATATACCTAATTTGAATATTGCAAGCGGGAAGTGCTCTTTTGGTTTGAACATAAATCATCTCCAAATGAGGCATTTAAGTTTCCATAAACACGCAAATTTTCAAAATGTGGCACTTTCTGGTAATTTAGATTATGTAATTGTCTGGAATTTGGTGTTGTTGATAATTTTGAGATTAAACTATATATAAAACTGCTATGTAGCATAGTAGATAGAAACATATTTATCACCCTTATGCTTCACAGAGCTTTCCTCCGCTTTCCTTTAATCATACAAAGGGATTTTTCCTTTTTTAATATTCTCCGGAAAATTTAATTTAAATCTCATTTTGATTTTAAAGAGAGGACCCCCCTTCTTGTAGAAAGAGCCAATCAACCATGATAGATGATTGCTGAAGAGCGATATCTCAGTGTGGGGAGGGGGAGCGGGGCAATCGAAATGAATGTCCGTGAAATTATACAGCGCCATGGTGAAAAAAACACAATTATTTTCCATTCTAATAAATTTCCCATTGATCCAAATCCCAATGAAATAAATAGGTTTTTCCACTGTGATGGAGGAAAGGGACTACGTGGAAGATAATTCTTCACTTCTTTGCTTCTTATTGGGTGTGGGTGGAATGGAAAAAAAACGCCATGTAATAAAAGTAATGCGTTGGATTTCACCCTAATCTCACAAGTTAGTGTCAATCACTGCGATAAATTAACTCATAAACAATTCCTCGGGATATCATCTCCATTCCATTTCCCAACTCATGAGGTGGAAGTGAGTGATTGAGCCCCTCGGAGAGAGACTTTTACCCACATCACGCAGTA
The DNA here is from genome assembly GCF_024334085.1 of Lutzomyia longipalpis. NCBI lineage: Eukaryota > Metazoa > Arthropoda > Insecta > Diptera > Psychodidae > Lutzomyia > Lutzomyia longipalpis. Next base: position 6,013,525 of record NC_074710.1, read on the forward strand.
CTATATATACATACATATAATAATATGGCACAAAAATAGAAATTAATGGATATGACGAAATTCTTGCAAAAGTTCTTTGTTTGTCCTCTCGCTTGAAATTCTCTATTTATTAAAAAAAATGCACAAAACAATAAAATTAAAAAATCCAGAGGTATTTTACCTAGTTCAAATTATTATGTTAACCCCATATGTGTTTTTAGATAAAAACTTTTTTGTGAAAATTGAAAGCAATTAATTTTTTTATTAATAGGGTAAAAGAGCATTTCTCAAGCTATTTCCATCTACTCACCCGTGCGGATACTGTACCGTAAAATGGGGTAAATTTGCGCAGATAGTTAAAAATTATTCAAGATACACAGTGCTGAGAAAAATTATAGAATTCCTAACGCTTGGAGGACTTTGTTGGACCCCACGGACAATTTTATTTTCTTTTTTAAAAATCATCATATACCTAATGAAATCTATTTAACCTATTTGCAGAAAACTTCAATTACCTCGAAGAATGCCTTAAAAAAATTTGCAAAGATCGCAAAAACAACAATTCCTTTATGAGAAAAAAGGTTTCTAAATCTGAGGTTAGAATTATTGAATTCTCGAAGTATAGAAAGTTCCACTAACTTCAATCTTATATATCAGAATCTGTGTATGTTTAATTTTTATAATTTCAAGATATTGAAAGCCACACCCTTTGTCTTTTCAAAACTTCCAGGATAATCGAAATTGGCCAAAAGATTGATTTTTTTACGGTTTATCACGTACTCCCCATGCAAAAGTAACATTTTCACTTCAACCTTTAATCGAAATTGTAACGGATGCATTGATTTTCAGAAATCTTCCGACATAAATGAATGGCATTTGGAATCTATGTAATTTTTATTTAATTGGTTACCCACAACCAGAGATATTCACGATTGAAATTAAACGTTCTATTATTTTTGTCGGCACTGTAGCTATGTAATGAAATTCAATGAAATTTATTATGGCATTAAACACCTTAAACAAATCTTAAAGTTAATCAGGTAGTTAAATGATTTTAAAAATATTTTTTTTGTAAATATAATTATACACTGCAGGTCCACATCTAAGAATAATTGGGATGTGGACCTCTACTGTAATATACATGAATTGTTTGGAATCCCACTGTTTTTATTTACATCTTGCCCCTCTGTACGGTATAGAAAATTTGAGCACCTTCTGTCTCCCCTAAAAATGTGATTGTTCAACAGTCTCAATCTATTTCTAGGGCCATGCGAAAAGCACAAAGGGTAAGGGGTTAAGAGGGAATTTCACGTGGCATGTGACGAACTTTTCGTTAGGGCACACGAGTCCGAGGGGAGTAATAAAAATAAATTAGAAAAAAAGTAGAGATCACCGTTGGGGAATGGACGCGTACAAATAATCACCATGTGCAAACTTTTGTCTCTCACATATTTTTCATGTTAGGGGTGGACCCTCCAATGCTGAAGGGGTGAGTCCCAAAAAGTCGCCAACGGCATTTTATATGGCGAGATATTATTCAAATTATTATAAAATTGCCACCATCCTATTTACAAAGTTTATCCACACACACACGGGGAGGTTTTCCCCGCACAGCTACCACCCCCATACATATGTACATGATTATGTGCATATAATTCCCCGCAAAATAGCCAACATGAAGACAAACTGCATGGAGAATATTATCGTCATATTTGCGTGTAATAATTTATGAGGAGCATTGTGTATTATTTACGCCTCTACCTCGCTTAATTCCATCGGGAGGCAACCCCCATTGCTCTTCTGCGCCCATATAGTCATTCTCATTTACATTGACAAGAGCAAACCACCCACCTCGCGCACTCAAACGACATAAAATTTACATTCCACCATTATTATGCTTTCATGCATTTTATGTTAGCAACCCGCTGAGTTGAACAAACTTAAGATTTCAGATTTTATTCTATTCTACGTTGTACCTGCGGATGTATTTATGTAGGTATGTGAATACCTGTAATCAAGGGGTAGTTATCTGGATAAATATTATTTGTGTATCATTCCATCCGATTTTATTGCATTTTGCACTATTTTCTGTGATTTTCTTCACAAATAAGTCGAATAATATGTTTCAAAAGACGAATATTTGAATGATTTTCTTCCAGATAAGCACCCCTTGTTTAAATCAGTTCTACCTAAGATTAGGAGAGTTTATCAAATAAGAGGAGAAAAGATTTATTTTTACCTCAAATCAGGCCTAAATTATTGATTAATTTATATTTGAAAATACAACAGAACCTTGTTGAAATTGTATTTTTCCTGGAAAAGCTTGACACGTGTAGGTGAATGATGTAAACAATTGTTATTGTTATGAATTCATGATTTTCCAATATTATCTGAAGAATTTTTTATCGACATAATATTAAAGTTAGATTGCCTAATCAATACTTTGTTGAAAAGCTAATTGCATAGTTAGAGATCAAAATTGCACTACGTAATAACAAATGAGAATATTCATTTAAGGAACAATTGTGCAGTAAATGTTATGCAATTAGTGTTAGAAATTAATTAATTTCTCTCCTGGGGTATGTCTGCAATGTGAGAAATTCACCCTCACACACTGCACCCCCAGTAGAATGTTAAATTTGCATTAGGTGAGAAACCAAGGGTGAAACTATCAATAAATTATCGACACCTCCGTTAAGTCCCACCAGACAGAGAAGAATTCATCAATTAGTTTTATCACAAATAACTTCTTGCATTTAATCTTCCTTCGCCTTTTGGGAAACTTCACCTGCCTGGGATGTTCTTCGGTGGTGGTTGCTCGGAAAGAGGGTAGGGAAGGGGGGCTTAGATCACTTTCAACAGTACGGTAGGTATTGTATGTTTTATTCAGAAGGTGAATTTTATTTAAAACGAAAAGGTATGGGGGGTATTCCGTTGTTGAGGAAAAAACGAGCAATGATCTTTTATTTCAAGGAATAAATTTTAAACTAAATTCAAAACTCTATAAATTTAAAAGAAAAAAATCCTTTCACTTTAGTTGGGAACTTTCCTCGCAAAAAGAATAAGAAAACTAATTACTCTACTTTCCCTAAAATAAACCCTATTTTCCTTTCTAAGTTTCTGCACAGAAAAAAGAACGAAAGAGTTTTCTAGTTGAATAACTAATGAGAAAAATGATGTGTATACATAAAAAAAGTAAATTACAGGTGAGACCAGCTCAAATAATAGACAATAAACCATCCTATATAAGGGCTGAATTTCCCCATGAAAATTCCATAGCAAGTGAAAGGGTTTTAAAAAATTTAAATCCCTCATGTTTCCTACGTACGCTCCCCTTGGGATTTTCCCATGATTATTGATTTCCTGACACTTTCTCATTCCCCTCGCTGTAAAAGTACACCGTGGTAATTTAAATATAAGTTTCCAAGAACGGATTAGATGTGGATAAACAAATCAAAGCTCTGTGTCAATTCACACTAAGACAGTTTAACCCTTTAACGTTTTTTGGGTCATACCCTGACCCAAAACGAAAATGATTTTTTTTAGAGATACTTCTAGTTAATATTTTTGGTTGTTTTCTTTGTCAGCTAAAGGATCAATCTTTCAAGACATATTTTTTGATTTTTTTGATTTGTCCAATTAATTCCTTTATAGTCGATTTTTTTTGCATCAAATTTGGGAAAAAATGCTAGATTTTCAGTACTTTGAAAATCAGCATATTTTTTTCTATTTTTTATAATTTCCGATAGTCATAATCTTAAGATTTCGCCGGATATGTCACGTGACATATCAAAAATCATTGGAGAGCAAATGCTAACCTACTCACCTTCTAGAAATTTGAAGCGGGACTTGTGAAATCCTTTTGGGAACATGGCGAAGAAGGCGCGGCAATGATCCTGGATGGAGGACGTTGCTACCAGCCGATGGTCCGTATCACGGAAAGTTCAAAAGCTCAACAACATTGAAGAGCAAAAACTTAAGGAGAAGACAGTCCGTTGCTCTGAAATTGGGATTGCTGTCGACGAATCTACTGACTGTACAGATCGCAGTCAGATAATGATTTTTCTAAGAGGTTTTGAAAATGAAACAGATTTCTTTGAAGAGCTGCTAGATGTGGTGGAACTGAAAACCCGAGCAACGGGCAAACTGATATTTGAGGCAGTTTTCACCTCACTTAAAAAAAATTGGGGCAGAGGAAAAGGTTTCGAGCGTCGCGACGGATGGGGCAAACACCATGACGGGAATCAACCAGGGATTTCTTGGATATATGTTGAGAGAATATCCCGACATTTATGCAGTTTATTGCATAATCCACGAGGAGGTTTTGGCTGCAAGTGCTGTAGGATGGGACCATACCCAGGACATTGTGACACGGTTCATCAACTTCATCAGAGGAGGGAAAAACAGTTGGAATCAAAGGATTCTGGCCCCATCACAGCCCACATCGTTGGACACAAATTTTTCGACAACCACCGAAGAGGACTAACAAGATATTAAATCTAGTAAAGTACCCACCCATCCGCTCACTATATTCCTTTTATTTAATTGAATTAAAATTTGATTGAATTCTTACGATAAAAACTTGCATTTTACTCACTCCGCAGCCGTCATAATAAGATTAGAATATTCGGTCTACAATGAAAATTTAAGTATTTTCTGCATTTACCCAGATAAGCAAAGCGAGGGCTGCATTGTAAAACCGGCTAAGTCAGTTCGGAGCTCATACCGACTTAGCCGGTTTTACAATGCAGCCCTCGAAAGGAGTATGTTAAAATTTTCACAAATAATGACTTATAAATTGATATCCAATGGGCCTTATTCAGCGACCAAGAAACCCTTGAAATTCACTTGAAATCCTTAAATTTCAGTACAAAATTCAAAGATTTCAAGGTTTTCTTGGTCATTGAATAAGGCCCATTCGCTCCGGAATTTTTATTAAGTTTGTGTGGCTCTTAGACAAATTCGCGACTATTTTCCACCTACCTCACTGTAGATCCGTTTTTGTATCCTATTTACCCTATTTTCCTACCTTCCTGTGAACTGTAAACGATATCACTTAAATAAAAAATCTCATTATAATTACTTATACCTACAAATGTATGATGCGCTGAATGATGTCCTTCCTTCTCGGTCCTGTGGTGCTACGATGCATTGTCCTGGTATTCTTCGTCTATCTGAAAAGAGAAGAAAAAAATACCTAGTAAAAAATCATAAATATAATACATAACCTACCAATAAAAGTACGTTTATACAGTGGACGAAATTTAGATAGGTCCGGCCTATTATTGCTTGATTTTGGTCAGATGCTTGGGAAATCTAATCCAAAATCAACCAAAAAGTATAGCCTACATCCTTTTACAATAGAATATGTTCAAATTATCCACAGGATTTTGATCCTGGGGAAGTTTTGGGCAAAAATCTGAAAAATGGCCCAAAATGAAGCGAAGTTCAAATAGGTCCATTTGAGTTTTTAAAGCCATATGAGTTTAAAAAAAAAGCACTGTGTAATTCTAATGTCCTTCACATAGACAAGTGTGGAAGTACATTTTTTGTATAACAAATGCAATTAATCAAGGATGCAGAAAGAGAGTGATATCATAATTAAGAGTGAGAGCATAATTAGGCCCAATGAGTTGGAAAATAGCAGGTTAAATTAAATGAAAGCGAGTTAAAATGTTAGGTTATTTTTACGCGTCATGTAACAAATATAATTGATTTTATCGTAAAAGTTTACCCGATAGGTCTATTGTCAAATTAACATTATTTTAATGAGTAAAATGACAATTTATTACCTACCTATAGAATTAAGAGTTTTCTAAAATATCTTATCAAAGAACAATTCTATAGTTTCTTGTATACTACGGAATTATAGAATCTTTTTTTTATTTTCTGAGATAGTTTCTGCTTTCTCATGTTCTAATTGGAAATTTCCATGTACATACTATAGAACATATTTCAAAATTCCACTGAAATTTCATTAATGTAGGTATCACAAAAAAAAACTTTGGATTGTTTTATTTCATTTTGCACAATATATTTTCAACCCTTTTCCATTAAAAGCTCTTTACAATCACTCTGTTGACGTTTTTTTTATTTGAAGAATTTTCATCAAAGCAAAAGTTGACAATGTTCATTTGGCAAAAATGCACACCTTTGACGCAGCAGAGCTTTTTTTCCTGTATACCCCTTTAAAAAAAACTCTTCAAAGAACCACGCAAATTTTGAACACTTTTACTAAGAGCGTGAAAATGGGATCAACACTTTTCTTTTCATTTTGTATGAGCTTCACAGGGAAACTATTAAAAGCATATCGGTAGATTGCTCGTGCATTTAAGCGCATATGATAAAAGTAATATGGAAGCTTTTAACAGTCTACCTTTTGCTTTGCTTTCTCTAAGGTAATTCCTTTATTTTTTTTTCCCTTGGGAGCAGGGAGGGATTGGGAAATTCTGTTAGTCAAGATGGGTGAGTAAATAAGAAAAGTGCGATTACAAAAGAAGTCTTGAGGAGTGGCACGTGGTGAGAATTGCAAAAGGGACCATTGAGGGGGGGGTGCCTAATGAAATTTTCCATCGCCCCAGAGGATTCTCGGGAAGTTTTCCTTGGTCTTTTGTGGTGAAAATTCTTCCTTGTGGATGTCAAAACAAACTAAATAGCAGAAGAGAATTTTCCAAACTAAAGCATCCGAAAATAGTAATTTAATTTGAAGGACTATTAGCTCTACCTCTCACTCTTTGAGAGCTCGCTGCCAACATCTTGAGCGAGTATCTAACCCTTTAAGGCGTAAGTGCCGTTAAATTGTAATTAAATGTTTGGAGTGTGTATTTATCCCCTTAACTCCCCCTCCCCACCCGCAAAACTCCACGCCGATATTGGCTTTAATTGGAAAATTCTATTATCAGTACCACAAATTTGATCATTCTAAATTATTGCCATTACCTCCCATTGTCTTGTGCTCACGGAGCAAAACACCTAATTGAGCAATTACAGAGATTTCTACATGCGATTTTCGCAATCGAGAAAGTTGTTCCTAAAACCAAAATCGATAAGAGCCACCTTACACCCCTTCCTGAAATGAGCTATCGCCGTGGAAAATTGCTGTGGCGCACCAAAACGGAAACAACACACGGGGAATTCACGCCTCGAAGGTGTTTGGCCAGGAATCGTTCCACCGAAAAATGCCATCGAAGGGAAAAACATGTGTGATTTATGTGAGGAGAGAAATCTGCATGGAAATTGAATATGAATTTTCCACCAAAATTGTCCCATAAACCAAAAATGGACTCAAGTTTTTTTGCACTAACTTAGCTTTTTTCACACAACATCTGCTTCACATATTTCTTCTCTAAGAGAGTGTATGTGGAGTATTTTATAAGAAAATTTTAGAGAAAGTAAAGAAAATCTCCAAAAATATCTCACTGTGATGAATTTTCATAGAAAAAATTTTAATATTTTATCCAAAAAGCAATTAAAGGGTTTGATAGGGTAGAGTGTGGATAATTTCTCTTAAATTTAAAATTATTGTAGGAAGGAAGAATTCGTTGGCCGCCAGTCAAGATAATTCACTCCTTTAAATTATTCACCGTTAAAAATATTTCAATGAAAAAGAGCAGGAGTTAATTATTCATTCAAAAAAATCGTTGAATACTTTAGGATTTTTTTAAATCCCTTCCTTTTACCCTAATGTAGTGGACGTGTTAATTATTCCTTCTTTTACGGCGAGGTATTACGAATAAAAATTATTCGTCTGACCCTCTGTACAGTCAGAAGTCACATGAACAATTATTGATGGCTGTGCCAGAAGAACCTCACCTTAAGACATTTTCTAACAGCATATTCTTGAATTCAATTTTTTATTCATCATGTGACGATTAGGGTTGAACTGCTACGAATTTCTAGTAAAAAAAAATAGAAATTAATCAGTTACTATAGAGAAAGTTTAGCAAAATAAATCAATTCAAAGAAGAAAAATGAACCAATTATTTAGAAAATTATGAAGAATTAATAAATAAAAGAAAAAAACTTAGAAGAATAAATTGAATCGCTAGTCATTTACTTTAAAAATTTTAGCGGAATTTTTCAGTCAAAAGTGCAAAGGTAATTTAATCAAAATCAAATTAATGAAAACAATGAAATACAACAAAAGGAGTTCATTCATCGATCTATGAAAAACTTCCTCATTAACTAGGGCACGGACTTTCGATCTGAACATCGAAGCTTCAGTGATTCGAAGCATCGAAGCGTATTCGAAGCACTGCAAAAGAACTGCTTCGTTTTTAAAATGCTTCGATTATTCGAATAATCGAATAAGATTCGAAGCTTCGAATAATTTTTAGATATTCGAAGCTTCTAAGCTTTTTGAAATATTCGAAGCTTCGAAGCATTTTAGGTATTCGAAGCGGATGGACAACAGGTTTTATAAAATGCACAATTCGAATACCTAAAATGCTTCGAAGCTTCGAATATCTAAAAATTATTCGAAGCTTCGAATCTTATTCGATTATTCGAATAATCGAAGCATTTTAAAAACGAAGCAGTTCTTTTGCAGTGCTTCGATTTTTTCTCAACACTTCGAAGCATCGAAAAGTTCGATTTTTCGGAGCCCTATCATTAACATGTAAGAGAATCATCCTCCGTACACACCGTCATAGTGAGGAAAATAAATATTATTATTGTAGAGAAATAAAAAAAGAAAGCTTAAGAAATCTCTAAAGAAACTTCGTTTTTTTCTACTGCAATCATACCTATAGAAAGAAAATCCAACAAAGGCTAATAAAAAATGCAAAAATATTCGTCGCTATTGTATATTGCTGCCCCTTTTTAGCTGTGATTCTTTGCGGTTTCAGTGGTAACTGGGGAGTATCTTCAGCAATTTTTTATTCTTTTTTAATTCCTTTAACGATAATGCGGGTCAAAATTGTCTACTGAATGAAGAAATTTTTCATAGACCGATGAATAAACTCCTTCGGTAGAAGCAAAATAAATTGATCAAAAGAACTAAAATTGATCAGACATTGAGAAAATTTAGCAGAATGAATCAATCAAAAGAGCAAAAGTTACTCTATTGAGAATTATAGTAGAAAAAAATCGTTGAAAACATTTTGATCAATATTTAATTAATCTGTCAATTAAACCAAATAGACACATAAGGGTTAATAAAAAAAACAACATTTGAAATCGTTGCCAAAGCACGTCGTAGAAGTTTCGTTAAAATTTCACTTTCAAAACTTTTTTGCTTCTATTATAATTTAATTTTACAAAAATTAATTTTTTCAACCCCATTAAGGCGTCATCACCATACAGAACATATTTTAAGGTGCAATTTCTATGGAACGTGCTGTGAAATTGGGGTTCCCATACATATAACTTTTCTTTATTACGAAACTTGTCCTTTTTGCTGTGCATATTTAAATTTTCCAAATAGTTTAAGTGAAAACTTTTCAGCTGAAATGGCTTTTTCTGGTATCTTATAAAATGCTAACTTCTTGTACAAAGCGTACAAAGCAAATCTGCAATTTTTTCTCTCTCTGTGACTGGAAGGAAAATCTGCTTGCAGGACATCCGTTTCAAAAAAAAATTCAAATTAACCCTCTTGTGTGACAACACACAAAAAATCTATGCTGTCTGCAGAAAATATTTTATTGTTTTCTTCATGTTTTATTTGTTACTTTCCCATTTTGGATTTCGTATATTTCAGCATTTTATGTTCTTTTGTGGAATTTCAATATGATTTATGCATGTGAAATGTGTTTGAGGGGGGAGCTGTCTAAAATTGATTTTTGGTACAAAATGAAAATTTTCAATTTGTCCCCAAAACACGGGTGCACTTGTGTTGGGCTTCTCTAAATAATTTATTCTATTGCGCGGGAAAATGGATTTGAATACTAAAATTGTGTTAGGGGGCAGGGGGATCAATTTGGCTGTATATCTGCCCTGTCAGGGATTTTCCACCATTCACAATTCTATACTAACAGAATGACACAAACATGTGAACTTCTCTTGTTTCAAATGCATGTTCACATTTTTCAAAAATCCCCCATTTGTCGCTCATTTCAACATATTGACGGCATGTGGAAGGGAATTTATTGGGCACTGTCTAATATGTTTGATGGAATTCCCTTGAGGAATGTCGTATCATACGTGAATTTGTGATTAACTCTGTGTATCGTACAGTTGAATGGTGAACTGTTGAACTTACCCAACTCCTGATAAAGGCATGAAGATTATTGAAAAGCCCGAGGAAATGAGAATTAATAAGAGAACATGTTTTTGTTCATAATTTTGCATAATTTTTTCTATATTCCTTAAACTCACAATATAACATTAAAGTTTCTCATGAGGATAAAAAATAATTTAAAAAAAAAACATAAATAGAATAACTTTTTCTTTAAGCTTTCGATTTAAAAAGAATTCTCCCAAGAAGACTTTAGGACGAAGTGTTTTGCATCAGCAAGAGTCGTTTGTGAATTTTCTATTCTCTTGCGATAATGATGTTATTCCCTCGTCGTTGGAAAGAAAAAAATTACCATTTCTTCCGAAAGAAAATTTGTCGGTACAACTGAGTGATGGGAATAAGAATGAGGGAAAAACTTCCTATATATTGGGCCATTCGGTAAGGGTAGGAAGGCGAGTCTGTATATGCGGGGGTGTCCCGTGAGAAACCCCGAATAAACTTTCCTTTTGGATAAAGTTTAAAAGTTTCTTGATGAAAAACTTTCTTATTTACTATCAAAATTCTCTCAGTCTCTGTGTATTTTCATGTTCATCGACACGATGAATTTGGGGGTTGAAGGCATTTCTGCAGAAGCATAAATTCATCCCCTCTAGAAAATTCTTCTCCATTACAGGAGGAATTTGTAGCACAATTTTACATTTTAAGGGATGGTCACGTTATTTTGGAAACTCTACAGGAACAAAATGGCCAAAATGTGAGAATTTCAAATAATTTTTTTGAGCACAAAAATTTATTTTAAAAATTGAAAATACTAAATTCTTATCAGTATTTGGCCATTTAACAAGAGTGCAAGCAGATTTCAAAATTTTGGTTTAAAAATTGGCTTGAAAATCGCTCTTGAAAGCCCCCGAGTTTCCAAAATAACGTGACCATCCCTTATATAAGAAAATGTTGTTTTTTTGACTCATCAAGAGAGTTAATATTTTTATTATTATTTGGAATTTCAAATAAGTATTTCACTCATAAAATACGTCTAATTAACCTGCAGGCCGCCAAGACCTTGGAACTTCCTTAGAGCGCCAAGGTGGGTCGTTGAATGACCCCAAGAAGGAAGTCGATTTTCTCATAAACTATAAAACCGGGAACTGTCGGATCACTATACCTTTTGACACTGAGACGGTAGGGTGAGAAATAAAAACAACCCCACTAGAACACGGTTCATGACGTGACTAACTTCATTCTAAGAAATTTCCCGCAGCACGGTCGTTACACCAATTTTTGAATTCCCTTGTTCTACATTTTTCTTAATAACTTGTGGTGGTCGGATTGAGCTGAAATTTTTACACAAGCTCCTCAGATAACCAAGGAACTTATTTCCAAAAGATGGGAACGTTAACTTTTATATTTATTAAGTTATAGCACGAAATATAGCGGTGGGGTCGTTCAATGACCCCGCTTGGCGGCCTAGAGGTTAAATGAAAAAAAAACAAAGCTTTTAGCAAAAATGATAAAATATAATTCTTCCACTCTGTGTTGTTTTGGAGAAAAAAATTCCATTGAGAGCTATCAAAATGCAAGTGAACACAAGTCCACACTTTTTTCAGAGGACATCATAATGCGGGGATTTTAGGGGAGGCTTACAAAAGTATAGCAAAGCGGATTGTAGGTTGGTGTGTTAATTAAAATTGCAATTAAATGGCGCGAGTGCCAATTGCTGTAGTAAGGTTGCAAAATTAAAGTCATTAATCATAAGGGATGGACACAAATTTCGTTGTCACGGCATTTCGAAACATTCCACCCTCGCACATGTTGCTGTCGTGTCACCTTTCACTTCGTCCAGTGACCCCTTTACCCCTGTGTTATCACATCCAATGGCTTTTGCATTGTAACACCCCTTGGCACATTCAGCGCCTCACACAATGTTTGCCACCCCCATTCAAATCATGTCATTTTGGAGCATCAGGGTGCGTCACAGCCACATGTTTGATGGTAATTTGAGTGATTTATAAAATGGGTAAGATATGTCCTAACATCAATAAATATTTGATTTATTGGAGGACGATGGAGCTGCGTTGAGTTGGAGCACACAGCTTGTCCATCACTAATTTTGGCTAACCTCCGCTATAGATTCTAATCATTTTGCACCAATTTATGATTTTGAATTGGGGCAATACCTAGTTCTGAACCAAGATGACATAATTAATGTTGAGGAAAATGGCTCATGGAAGAGCATTGAAGGGTGATAAATGCATTATTTGCCTCTGAAATGCCATAATATTACAATATTAAAATCCTTTCATTTCTCTATTGCTTTTTTCCGATTTTCTTGCGCTATTTTTTCAATGCAAAAAATATTACATTTAAAAGTTTTGATTGCCCAAAGTATGTTGGGAAAAATGTGAAACAATAAATCGAATTTATTTGAGTTTTCTCAAATAGACAGTTCAAGTGTTGTTATTGTCAGTAGCGAGGAAGAAACTTTGATGACTATTTTGTGAAAGTTTTTCAATTTTTATGAGTATATTTTATACCTTTATCTTCAGATACATAGATACATTTTCTTGTGATTTCATCGACAAGCATATTATAGTTTTATCTTTCGCAATTCAATGGATTTTCCCTTGTGCAACGAGAGCAGAGGCAGGTAAGGAGAGTGGTTTGAAAGAGATGAGAATTCCATGAAAATTCCATGGTGAGCTTTCAAAGCTCTCCGTTTGGTGGGTACAATTAATTTGCGTGGAGTAGAGTATACATAACATACATCCAGGGGCTGCCATGGAAAGAAGATTGCTGGAGATGAATTAGTTACACCACAAGAGTCTCTGACAGACCCCATTATGGAGTGTCTTTGGTGATCAATTATGCGACGAAGTAGTTGGGCTTTGAAGCACACTGTCTTCCATGCAAGCCACTAATTTTCTCGTTAATCTCCGCAACCGCACAATGAACATAGTGGAAAATTTCGCTGTGAGAATGAGGAGCTTTCCAGTGGATATATAACGCAAAACTTGCGCTCATTTTCATATCGCATTTTCTCCGCAAAGATGATCCATTACCCGTAATTCATTTGCTCTCTCAAACAAATTTTAAATTAAATTCCATACGATGCGACATTTCCCTGCTATGTGTATGCGTGGGTAAAAGAAGGCGTCATTTGAAACTCTCTTTCCCACTGAGGAAATGTTTTATTATACTGCCACGAAAGGATTTCTCTTTGCTAAGCTTATGTGGAAAATAGTAGGTATATTATGTATATACCATTTGCCACATATAGGGACCCTTTGCGAAGGGAACTTCCTTTAGTATCAAGGTAAACTTTCAAATTAAAATGAAATTTTTGTGGAAATTCGAGCATATGCGAAGAGCTTTCTACTTGACGTGCTGTAAAAAAAAGACATCTATCTTGCTGCACAGAGAGGTGAGAATATAAAATTTAACCCTTTGCAAGTCAAGACTTTCTTATTTTTTAAGGTCTATTAGGTTATACTCAAACGCTCATTTGTGAAAATGGAAGGACGAAACACCGAAAATTTTCAAGTTGGGTTTTTGTACCAAAAATGTCCTATTTGATGTAAAAGAAATCCGCAAAATTAGTTTTTAGTTCAATCAGCATGCTTAATTGCTCGCGATCCATAAAGGATTAACTTATGTAAACCACAACCTTCTTTCGCTAGGGTGGTTAGATTCTAATATGAGAATCTAACTTTTCAATACAATTTTCCTACCAGTTTTTTCCTCCATCACAGCACAAAAATATAATTCAGAACACATCTGGGTTAATCTCTTTAATTTAGACCTCATTTAGTTATTCAAAAGTTTACAATTCTCCAAGAGTTTCTAAAGACGCGAGAGAGAAATGTAGTTTTAAAGGATTCTTAAGTGAGAATGACAAACCTCTCGAGATGAATCACAAAGTGGTGAAAAAGATGTGGATGGAGGTTAGAGGGTTCTTGAGCGAACCCTCCTGCCAGGCGTCGACATTGGGATAAGAATATGCAAATTGAGTTGAATTTTAATTGGTGCAAAAGACTCTTGGGTGAGAATATTAAAAGATGTGACTATTTTTTGTCTCATTTGCACAAGATTCTTTCCCCGCTGACGTCATAATGGGAGGAGGCTCGTTATGGGGTTTGGTAAGAATGAATATGAGGAGCTTTAGGGCACATTTCCAGTGAAATTTTTCCCCAATTATATATTATTTTTATCATACCTTTTCTGCGGAGGAAATGGAGATGATGCCAAAAGATGTTATTTACGAGAAAAGAGCTTTTGAGACATACAATATTGTTTCAGTGAACCCACCCCCAGGATAGAAATTATGTGGAATTTTTGGGTGAGAAAACATCCTTGTGTGCAGACAATGAAATGAACCAAATGGAGGGTGAGATGGTGTGTAATGAGTTAAGTTTCATATTTAGCAAAGGTTGTCGACGAAATGAAAACTTTCACGATATTCCAAGTCTTTTTGGGTCCTTTACATTGAAATCTTAACATTACAGAGACCCATAAATAATCGGACAGAGAGTAAGAAAATTATAAAATGTTGACTTTATTAATTTTATTAACCCTTTCGCCCACATTAGATCATGCGCTGATACAAACGTAAAACACTATGTTTATTTTAAATTAAATTAATTAATTAACTTTTCTAAGTTGGAAATACGTTAAATTAGCATAAAAGACGACAGAGAAAACGTTTCACCTTAAAATTTTTAAAATTCAAGTATATTTCAATGTTTCATATTAACGTAATAAGATAAAAAAAAATTTCAAAAATTTTATTATTTCTCTGTCATCAGTAATTTATCTTTGAACATATTGAATTCTCGGCAATTTTACAAAGGATACTAAAACTTCATCCTTTAGACCTACTTTTTAACTCTTTCACATCCTCTTGAAACATTGAAGGTAGAAGTATGCGATTTTTTTTATCTCGGATGTTCTCCAAGGAAATTCCTCAGTCAGAAGGCCTTTTTTGGCCTCATTTAGTACAGAAATGCCATAAATTCGACATTCAACGTATTTCTAACTTGAAAAAAAAAAAACAATTAAATGCATTAGAATTTCGGTAAATGAAATGTTTCTCGTTTGGGCTAACGTATGATTCAAAGACCGCGAAAAGGTTAATTTAAAATGCAAAAAATGCATCTTTGCTTCTATCAATGATCTTTTATCTTAAAAAAATCAATCAAAGAATCCATAATTTAACCCCTTCTCGTCCACGTGAAACATAAAAACATTGAAATAATTGCGTTTTTTATCAAGATATTTACTCAATCTCTGTCTATTTTTTTTTTTTTTGAATTTCACCTTCTCTTGTCGTTCTCTCAGTAATCAAAGGATTAACACTCATTAAAAGCTCTAGTCTGATTTCTTTTTGAGACACCACAATAGTGCGAAATTTACAAAGTTGCAAATTTTCATGACACTGTGGCAGCTCCTTTTAGCTGTGTTTCTTTCAGTTTGGCATGGACTATCCAAAATGAAGAACATCCCTTGCCGTGTAATGAGAAAAGTTTTAATGATGATACATCTTGTGATACATTCGCAAGTGCGTGAATAAATTTTTGGCAAAGAGATGGAACATCAAAAGGAGTGCTGTCTCTGTGATAAATTAAATAACATTACTTCGGTTTATGTTACAATAGTAGGAGATATATCACACAATTATGTACATATAACTCATTTTCATAATAAATTTTATGTACATATATCCAACTTTTCCTGCCAAATATCCTGTGTGCATAGTTTCAGGAACTAACTACCTATAAAATAAAATTTTCAATTGATGTAAGAACAATTTCTCGAAGATCTTCCATGCAATAAGTCAAGAAAAAAACTGGTAGTGAATAAATTGTGCAAAGTGCAATTAATTTAGCATATCGAAGAGTTCTCACAGAGTCTCACAGTATCTCAGCTGGGAAAAACTTTTCCGCACGATGTGTATTTGAAGAAGGTGGAAATTAAACTAAAGTTTTCCCACACTAAAAGCCTCAATTCGCGACGCGAGAAACTTTCCAATCGACGAGATCTACATAAATTTTCACGAGAATAAGGTATAACTTTTGGTGGGGATATCATAAATCCTTTGGGATACAAAGAGATTCAAATGGAGATTTCCTGGCAGTAAAGCTACTGTACAAGCGACGAGGAATTTTAGGTTTAAGTGAGGGAGAGTTTATTAGAATAAAAAGCAAGTAAACTGAAACATTGAAGTGTATATAAAGGAGTTTGTTCGTTTCTATATCGGAAAACTTATCTTAAAACGAAACAATCTGTGTACGTACAGACAGTTCAAAAACTTTCCAAACAGATATAAAATTCTTCGCGGAAATCAGTTAAGAAAAGTCTCAAAAAATGCAAACAATGACGTCATCATTGTGCTTTATGTCTTTTTTAATGCTCGAAGTATTTTATTCTAATGCACTGTTGATGATTTTCCATGTGGAATAATTATGTTTAATTCAAAAGAGACAAAAAAAAACAAAAATGACGTCATTGTTTGCATTTTTGTGCAAATTTTTGCCAGATTCTCCCAGCTGATCCCAGAGCAAAATATGAAATGCTCTTAAACGATTTCTTATAAAATATTTTCTTTTGTCTATGAGTATCCGAATTGTTAACACGATTGTGAATTTTTTAGCTCAGATGGGAACGTATAAACTCCTTTAGTCAAATATTCACACAATATTAAAGGCAAAGGTTTCCATTTCTTTAATATTTACGTAAAATATCGTTTATTTTTGTGATTTTAAATTTAATATTAAAGGAAAACCCAATCTTTTCAACAAAATATTACATTATGTTGTCGAATGTGGGAAAGAATGAAATATACACACAATACACAATGCAGAAAACATTTTATAGTGAGTAGAACAATAAAAATGTAGATTTTTTTGTGAATTGTGTCATCGGTTGTCACATCAATTTCACTATCAGTCGAAATATTTTCGCAATGAAATTGTTTGTAGGGGGATGGGGGGAGAAATGTGTATAAAGTTTGTATAGAATGGAATGGCAAAAAGGGTTTCTTTCCCTCGGAGCCATATTGTAGTTGAGATCGCATCAATAATGTATTGATAGCATTTATTGGATCGCACCCACCACCCCCACGCCTTTCTAAAGTTTCACATTTCCCTCCGTGCATAAGGGTAGAAAGTTTCACATGATAGGAACAACAATATCAAAAGACTATTTTCATGCTACTTCACCAAAAACATTTTTCATTCTTTCTGACATTCACCATGCTCTTTTTGCGCCGCCCACATTGGCTCCCTCCCAACACCCCCACTGTGTCTTGGGGACATTTAGGGAAAAATGTTGCATGGAGAAAGTCAATCGTGTGGGTGAGTTTTACATGCGAAGAGCCATATGAAATGAAAATTCTTCGTCTATCGCCCCAATATAGGATACAGGAAAGCGATACATGTAACTATACAAAACCCATCCCAATATATCTTCCCATGGGGACTCTTCATTTTCTGCAGTAGGACGGAGCTACCAAAAAAAGTCATGGAATTTGTGCTATGCTTAAAAACTTTCGTGCATCAACTTTTCCAATATTTTATCCAATAACATCGATTGACAAAATATAGCAGCTATCGCAAGTAAACTAGCCACAATTTATGTTACTTACACCCGCAACACGACATACCGTATATGAAAAAAAATTAGTGGGAGCCGAAGAGGCAGCAAAAGGTCAATGGAGGGTTTAAGAGCTTAAAACGTGAAAAAGTCTCCAAATGATTTTCCTTAAATTTAAAGGTTTATTCACAAAATTCCCTCCTTAGGGTTTTAAATACGTGAAAATTTGATAAAATTCGGTGAAAACTATTATTTGTGTTCTGGGGTCAAAAGATTCATTTGCTTTTTTAGCTTTTTCCGTAACATAAAATTCATTTTAAGACTAAATTCATCTAAATTAGCAAGCCTTCATTGCAAATGTTCCATTAGTTTTCCATAATTCATAAAAGTTTTTGCTCTACAGGAGTTTTTGTTTAAAATCGTGTGTGGGGTAAAAATGATCAGAATAGATTGAAAGCATCATATTATATTACGTTATAAAATTGACTGATCTTGAACACAATTAACTTTTAAACTGGTCTTAAAATTAAATAAAGTATTAAAGCTCTTAGAATTTTTCATATAAACAACGTCCCTTTAGTTTTATAGCACCTCACACCTCCAGACTTTAAGGCTTCCTCCATAGAAAGACAGTCATATATTTCTTTAGTATGCAAAAAATTGAAATTCTTCTCCACTTTCCGCAATTTTATTCACTTCTAAGCAATTTATCATGCTTCTTTTGCCTCCACGCCATAACTTTCTGACAAAATTCTCCACTATAAGAATGGAGAGCACACGTGGCACCTTTTGGCAAAAATCACGTGAAAATTGTGGAGTTGATAGTGGCACACCAAGTTGTGAAAAGCTCTTTTGGGGGAAAAACATATAAATTTCACGTTATATAAAGTAAAATTATCTCTTCCCATAATCGGCTTTTCTTCACCCCCGCGAAAAGCTCGTGCATGATACTAATTAGCAAATCCTGCAAATGATTCCTGCGCTCACTCTTGCTCTGTTGCGAGAAGAATTAATTATTCTCTACCCTCTGTGTCAGGGTTGGAATTTTTCCGCATAAAACTTGCAAAAGGAATTTCAGCAAAAGCTCCAAAAGCTTCTGTCTACGTGTATGGAAGTCTTGTCTGTCTTTTCTAGTCCATAAACGGATGCGCATCACTGAGAATTGATGGTGGAAATTTTATTAGCCAATTTCATTCTAAAAGTCACATAAGGGAATCCTCAATGAAAATTCCTTTTAAAAGAAATTACCTTGAAAAATGGAAAATTTATTTCCTATAAGAGGTTTTGTAAGAATTAAAACTATTTTATTTTTAAATCCAAAATGAAATGCTTTTTGACCCTTACAGGAAAACAGATATTTCCCTGTAATGCTTCTTTTGTGTACCTACACCGTTTCCATTTACCTGGGATTTCAATTCAAAGCGGTTGGATGCAGAATTATTATTCACGGAAGTAATGCATGATTTTAGCACCAACCGAGTTGTTTTATCGATTAATTTTCCTAAAGTGCTGCATTATATTTTAGTTAAATGCTTATACAGTAGTTGTCGTAATCACAGTGTTTTTGAATAGATTCTTAATCTCAACTTCAATTCAACAGCACGCGTACCTTAACCCTTTCACACAAACCCACCCCCAACATCAGATGCAATTCATTTGGAGTATGTACCGTGTGACCTCTTATTTCTAATTTCATCAAAAGCTCCTGGCTTGTGTGTGAAAAGGGGGTTTGTTTAATGGGTTGTTTTTCTTTAGTCACCAAATCCGCCCTCGTTGAGTCATGACGTTCCCTTTACTACATATGTGTGTGTACCAGAAACTGTGGGGTATTGTACGGTGTTTAATGAGAATTTTCGAGGGTTGCCCCATTGACTTCCCAGCACAGCACACATGGGGGTGACTGGGGAGTTCCCCAAAAGTGCTGGATGTGTGTTTGCCAAAAGGGTGGAGCCGGCGGTAGCATCCGGTGAAATGCCAGAATCAATGAGTCGAAGCATAGGAAGTCCTTTTGCCACAATACAGTGATGCTCCGCTGTATAGCATCATTTAGGTGTTCACTTTCTATGGCATATTGGGACTTTTCTTAGACGCTGAAAGTAGAGAAAATTATATTTTCTGCAATAGTCTAAATTTCAATTTAATTCAATTGCAATAAAATGAAATCTTCGTTGAATCGAAAAGAAATTTAAAAGGCACAAAAAACACAAAAGTGACGTCATTTTTTGCATTTTCAAGCAAATCTGCGGTCTTTTTCACAGTGAAAAATGGAAAATCTTTTTGGTAAATAGTTCCTCGGCAAAATTTTGCAAATTTCTGAAATTTTCAACGAATAAGGATTTTATCAATGAATAAAATTCATTAGGATGATTTAAACCGAAAACGATCGTATAGCGAGGCACTACTGTACTGTACTTTCGGCCTTTTGTGTATGTTCTGGGAAATTGTGTTGAAACATGAGAATGTGTATTGAATGAAAATCCTCGTGGTCATTGAACAACACCAATTTATTCCACATACATCTTCTATGGTGCGTCCATTGTTGACGCAAATATAGGCGACGCGGAAGGAACTTATTTGGTAAATCAGAGTCGGAAGCTTAGTTAAGCGAAAAACGTCTACTAAAAGCAACATTTTGGGGTAAAATTCCGGATGAAATGGGAGCTTCTTTTGCATAAGCATGGTCCATTTAATTGATGTCTAAACCCACACACGGGACGAGGTATTGTATGTATGTAACTCTCTATCTAGCATTAGCAGTTTCATTTTCCTTGGCCACACACTCTCATCACACGCCATGGCGGGAATTTATTGAGGCACGTCAGATAGTTCCAAGCGAGGGTTTTTCCATTCCAACATATACATAATATCTACCTATATAGTATTGTACAACGCCTGGAACTTTCTTCCTGCCCCGTCAGACCACTTGGGAGGCATAAATTCATCCGGTTATACCGAGAAAGGGTTTCAAGCCACAATTGAGGATATCACACAGTGAAACCGATAAATTGTGTAGACCCAGAAATCTGCACATTTTCCCATGGCATTCATTTGCAAAAAACGGGGAAACTTCTGTTCCTCATGGGAGAAACTATTACGTCTAACTGCCAGAGTATTTAACCCGAAGAGAAAAAAAGTCCAATTCCTCCCATTGATTTTCCCGCCACAGTGCTCGATTAATTTATTTATTTTGAAATTCTCCGTAAATTTAGGAAAATGATGGACGCGTTGACGAATTTTCATGATATAGCCTGCGAACAATACATTATAGGGCTAAATAAATAATGCCCACATACATGCCGTATATAGCTCCTCCTGTAACATTTAATGTGGTGATGCATTAAAAATGAGCTGGAGTACATTTTGGGGTAATACACCATTAATTCTTCTCACCATCATCGAGTATCTTCATTACGCAGCATAAATTAATAAAATTTTAATAAACTTATGGATCGATTTATTTAAAAAATATATAAATCTAATGTAATGATATTAAGTAACTGGACTAGTTAAACTTTTTAAAGTAGAAACGTAAGAAATCACAGCTAAAATATAAAGAGAAATCAAATCATTTAAGGTTTTTCTGGGTGAATCGTGTAGCTTTTAACAAATAAATTTATTCATGAAGATTTAAAAAAAAACTTTATCAACTTTTTTTTGAAATATTTGTATTTTATTTAATAATAAATCAATAAATAATATTGAATTGAAGAACTAACTTGAGTGACTGAAGCAAGGCGAGCAGGGCCTAAATCCCAAATAGATTCCTATTACATTCATTATCAATGCTTTATTGAGATGTCTATTAATATGTAACGAATTTTGAGAAAATTTGTTGGAAAATAATATTATGCTGCAGCTTTCCCCGTCTATTTATGTTTTTCTTAACTGAATTCTATACGAATTCCAAGTAAAAGCTTCATATTTTTTGTGCTTTCATAGAATAATTCTGCACGCTATTTTCGTACTATCCCTATTGTTCCGGGAAAATAGAAATTGTGATTGAAATAGGACACCAGCAATGCAAAAAAGGGGGAAATATGCGGAAAGAAGGATTTAATTACATAGCTAAGATAGCTGCGCTAGATTATGTCTTGGGGGCTCTCTACCTTCGCTTGTAAAAATTTTTCTCTCTCACCCATTTCAAATCAGAATGATGGAAAAGCGAAGCTTTAAATCTGTGTCATTTCACCATCAATATCCGCAATGTGAATCCATTGCTATTGTCGAATGTGATGGATTGGGGAGGCGCGCGTATTTCCTCAACTTTGGCAATTGGTGTGAATTGAAATGAATATTTCTGGGTATTATGTACCGTACACATACATATGTATGTATGTGGATTCGATGGCAGCTAATAGAGAAAATGACAGTGAAGAATTGCAAAAGTTGTTTATTCACCTCACCTCTCGCGAGCTTTTTCCAACCTCCTCCCATCCCGCCGTTTGGTTCCACCCTCAACCCACCTTTCAAAGTCAAATCCAACACCATACTATTATTTTACAGTAAGTCAGTCAATCATTCTTTCGACGTTTTTTGAGGGTGGTGGTGAAATGTTCCCGAGGTTTGTATGAGGAGGGGGTTTGGCTTGTTTGGAAAAGTGAAATCTGAAATTACAATCTGGAAATGGTGGAATCCTTCCGCCCTTGACTTTGTCTCTCCATCTTTATTGAATTCATGCAGTATAAGAGGTGGAGAATAGCAAAAAAATCTTACAAAAAAGCTCACACTCTGTTCAATGGAGGTTTTTTCGGTTTTTTTTTAAATCATGATTTTTTTCTTTAAAGAGTTTTGCTATATATCGCAGAAGTCGAGATATTGTCAAAGAATTGAATTAGAAATTCAAAACGGCAGTTGAGATATCCGCCATCTTTTTTTTACAGAAAGAAACGTCGTAATTAATTTTTCTTCTTTGCAATTCCAAAATAATTGCAAATTTTTGAGTTTTACTCCGCAATCTATCGCAGATATTGCAGAAGACGATATTGAACATTAAAAGCGATCTAGAATTATCAAAATGGCGACTAAAGCGGCAGCCATTTTGTTTTTGACTTGAATCAGCGTTATCTTTCTACTCAATGCTGGCATCTGACTCTCAATTTGCAAATATTCAACCAAACATACATCACAGACAATTATGAAATTCAAATGATTTTTCAGTGTTGGTTCTTGTGAAATAGACTGCAATAAACATATCTGAATGTAGAGATATAAATAAGTGATGATGCTGCGAGAGACGGAAAGCTCATACATGTGGCAATATCCAAAGGCAAATATTGGTGAATCTCATTTGAAATTATGATCCTTCAGTGGTGCACTTCAACATTTCTCCCACAGCATCCGTACCCTTCCGCCTCTAGCCCTCAGGGGAGTTTCCCACATAGAAAGCACTTTGACCTGGCAGAGAGATGGTTTGCAGGGGTTTTGTGTGCTTGGCATTTTCAAATTAACGAATAAATCTCCTAAATGGAATATTTTAACACTTTAAATTTAAAATCAGAGAACCAAGAGCTAACTAAAGTCAGTTATGATTAACCCACTGAAATGCCCTCTGCTGTGAAATACACCCCCAACCCCCTGTCTCACTCCAATGAATCCTAATTGACCCCCTTAAATTAGCATGTATTTCACCAGTTTGACGTCATTGTGGAGAATTTTCAATAAACATAATTCAGAGCTTTAACTGGAATATCCAACTAGAGGATCAACTGAAAATATTTAAAATAACAAAATACCTTCCTTAAAAAGTTACCCCATACGACAGTAGAATTTTCTTGTTTTATTAATCAAAAGAGAAATTTTTACTTTGAACTTCACCTCCTAATTGGTCCTTCACTTTCATCATGCTTTTCATATAAAAAGTATCATCATTTTCGCACGCGCTCCTCTGGCACGTTCTTCATTCAATTTCATTTGCTCCATTCATATCTCTTGGAAATGTTTTTTTTACGACCACATCAATAAATCGTCAGATAAAAGCGCGAGCATAAAAGGTTTTTTTTACCCTCCAGTTTCCGTAAAAGAGAAAACTATATCCTTTGCCCGCGTGGCTTCGGTTCATTGAGAGACACACGATAGCGTGGATGCATTTTATGCAACTGTAAAGGATGTGTGAAATGCAGATTGTGCGAGATGGTAAACAGTGTTGTGGAGGGTGGAAAAATTGTGAAAGTATGTATATGAGAAAAGAGCTTTGGAGTATAAAGCTTCCAAGAGTGACAATTTAATCCTTCATATATGAATGTTCCTAGTATAGAGAGACATAATATTGAGCTTTTTTTTACAGGTTTGCAAGTGATAGAATTCCGAGAAGTTCCTTTTAACATAAAGTTTCTAAATTTTCGTGAATAATAAAGTTTGTTTGTTTCCTAAGTTAAGCATTTCATGCTGTTTCTATCTAATCCAATTACAAAGTATTTTGCGGAATTTCAGGTGAAACAAGATGTGAAAGCTCTAGTAGATAAAATTATTATACCTTGTTTAGCTTAAAACTTAACTTTCATCGTGTTAATTGCTTTCAAATTAGAACAATGTTCGGTTATATTATATTATTTATTTTATGTTTTACTTTTTGGTTAATTTTAGCAATTATATTGTACGTATAAGCATAAAATTATATGCAAATTCATAGCACCAAGTAACATAAATCCCATACCAAAAATTCCACATAATGAAAGTTTTAAATTCTCATCGCAAATTTAATGTCCAGTAATTCAAAAAGAGTTTAATTTTGATCAGAAGAAGGATGAGGAAATTGCGGAGAAGCCCATTTGGAAAATTGTGCAAAAGTAAAACAGAAGTCCATTAAATCTCATGTGGTTTTAACTTAAACCAAACATTCTATCGAAAGCTCTCTCTTACTCTGCATATTCTGCATACTTTTGCCAATAAGGGAAACTTTGACCCTCTTTTGCCAATTAATTGCCACTTATCTTAGGACTAGGGATGAGTGAGAAAGCTGCTTTTTGTGGGTAAAGGAGGAAACCACCTGGGTATATTATTCTCTTCCTGTATTGAGCTTTTACCTATGTATGTAAAACCCCCTAAACTTTGGCATTCCAAAAAGAGCTTTGAAAATTATTCGAAAAACTTCTCCATTGAAAAACTTTGAAAATTCTTTGTATTTTTTTTTAAAAAGAAATTAAAATATTGAGTTGTTGAAAATAAAACTTAATTATGAATATGAAACGATAAATGATACATTGATATTCGTTGTTGTCTGTCTTACATTTATCCATTTATTTTCTTTTATTCGTCCCAGGCATAATTTTAATATCCACACAGCATAAATTATTCAGTTTTTTTTTCTTAAAACTTTAGATATTTTCTTTTAAAAAAAATTTAGCTGTACCAGCATAACATACTACAGCTCTTGTACACAAACGCTGCACACATGCGATGTTTTTTTTTAATCTGCAAAGTTTGCCATACAAATTCTTGGAAAAACAGAACATTTCTATGTTGTTATCTAATGCAGGTTTTTCATATGTTGCCACACCACAAGATTCTGCGAAAAAAAATATCAAATACGAGATGAGAAAGAATTACTCCGTTGACTTTTCATAGTGATAAATCAGAGAGGAAACATGCGGAACATAGTCACGTTTACATTTTATCTCTTTGTACACAAGTTCGAATGTAAAGGTACATACATATATGAAAGCTTTTTACAAACTATCTATACAATGCACTATGTAACGTACATATTTGTAATTTCTTTGATATATTATTCCATTCTGTGAGTTATTTAAATTACAAAATTGAAACGAAATTTAATTAAATTGGTGTTTTATTTGCTCCCAGGAAATAAATTCAATCTCTTAGTTTTACTGATTTGAGATATTTTTGTAGTTTTCATTATTATTGTTTTTGTTTTTGTGAAAACACTATGAGTGCTACAAATATCTAGGAAGGAAATGCGAATAATCAAAAACCAAAAATTTCAAATATTCGTTATGCTTGGAAACTATCGAGAATAAAATCTGTTTTTAAATAAATTAATGAAAACAATGATAACAAAAATACCTAACAAAGATAAACCCCAAAAATTCTCTTTTAAATTTTTTAATGCAAAAATATCTCTTGATTGCTAGTGCTAATTAAGAAAGTGTCTCATGGAAGTCCATCAATTCACCATGAAAGATTTAGAGCCGAGCATAGCAATGAATTTCACAGTTCTACCTATTTTTTGTTTATCTTCATGAGTGCTTAAAAGCTCTGAAAAACACAACAATAAACTTTAAATCGTTCCCTCTTTTTTCCCCCATGGAGAAAAAGGGGCGGGATAATGGTTTTGAATATGGAAGTAGCCCCCCAAAAACTCTCTCACCTGTACTTTGGAGGAGCTCTTTTTGCTCCACTTCTTCATATTGCAATTTAATGACGAGATGCTCCTTTCTCTCTGTCGTAAATTTAATTCACCCAGACACACAATTCCCTAGATTAAGGGACACGGTGGTTTGGGTGCAGCTCAGTGGGGCGATGGGGGTGGAGTAGGGGATTCTGTGTATATGTAACGTGCGCTGTGAATTTCCATGAATGGCTATTTTGCATAAAAGCTGCAGTTTTGGGGGCGAAGGGGGTGGGTTTTTCACTGACTCAAGTGACGATGCCATGGCAGAAAACGTGTAGCACGGAATTGTGTCCATATTTGCACAAGGTGAACGATTGTTGTTGATACCCACCTTTCGACTTTACTGAGGGTGGGGTGGGTGTGGGAAATGTGAAAAGGGGGCGTATGTTGTATTTAGTGAGTGCACAGAGAATGAATGAAGTTTGTGCTGTATAAGATGTGCAATTTATGTGGAAAACTAAATTTATTCAAATGAAAATTTCATTACTCATCCAACCGGTGGATATGACGAAAATTTATTATAAATATAAATAATGTTTTTTTTTATGATGCTATATACTGGATAAGGGATGAAAATCACAAATAATTTCTCATGAGAAATTTTTTATTCATCTTGGTAATTATTCAGAATCATCCTTTCTTTGATAAAAAAAATAATTTTTAACGGAAAACTCTTGATATTTCCTCAATAAATCTTAAATTTTAAATAATCAGTTATATTTTGAATGATCCTGTGATTAATTTACTTCATTTTTTTTAAATTAATCATTGGTCAGTAAAATCTTTTTATTTATTTATAAAAAAAAATCTCTGCACATGATTATAATTTATAAGAATATTATGAAAGAATATGGAGAAATTTTCAGGGAAACTTTGCTCTCAACTTGTATATAATATAATTGTGTATAAAATATTTGTGTGGTGAAGAGTCCGAGCGTGGGTTGATATTCAGTTTGAAAGCTCTATCACGATACCGGACAGAGTGGTGCGGGGCATCCTCATTGCTTTACGTGAATGGAATATTAATTGTTTCAAGTGCAAAGGGAAGTCAGGCGAGGGATGGTTTAGTGGGTTCTTGTTCTGTTGACTCCCCACAATCACTCTCCTCCCCCGCCCGGACTCCATCTCAATGGTGAATCACACCAATAAATTACCAATTCTCTCCGGCGCATGTAAATGTGGCAAATGGAAATTAATACTCTCAAAATTAATCTCGTATTTTGTATGTGGTTTACCCCCGGAGGCACAGCACCCGCCCCCACATTTAATTTTGCTCTCCATTGCACAAGACAGCGCGGGGCAATTGGGAAATCATTCTGTACGCTAAATAAACATCCTGCCGACTTATTCGGCAGCAATATACATAAAATTTTATTAGTAATCATTACTGCGTACGAGGGAGCTTTTTCTATGCAAATTCAAAAGCATTTTGTGATTTTTTTTCCATCCCATCGAAAATCATCCCTCCGTGGTGTTGAAGACCTTTTTTTTTTATTTTCCCTTTAAAGTTCCCTCCAGCACCACAGTGATGATTTTTTGGTGGAAAATTTGTGCAGTGTTTCTTTTTTTTTGGGTGCGAAGAGAAGAGGAGAGTGGCGTATAAAAATGTGAGGATTATCCACAACATAGATTGTTCCCCTCACCATGCCTCCAATGCTCCAAATGAGCTTCTAATTTGATCCTAACGATTATCGCCTGCATAAATTTGCATTTCTCATGCTTATACTCAGGGTATGTGTTTTACCCCGCTCTCCTACCCACTTTCAGCTCTAAAATTTGGGGTTGATGTTCTCCTTGAAATTCAAACCATCGCCAAAGGAGTGGGAATCATTAATTTATACACATAAATTTCGTCATGCTTCACATTTGAAAGATGTGTAATTTGAAGGAATTTTGCATGCATAAATAATATTTTGATTTTGACTCTAGAATTTTCGACTCTCTCAGTCCCATCAATATTGGGAAGTGAAAATTTATGTAATTTGTCATTATGTGGTTGTAGATAGATTCAAAGGAAAATTATGCTTTCACTGTAAACGTTATGAAGAGGTTTCGTTGATTTTCAATTAGGTGAGAAATATTTTAACCCTTTAATGGCAAAGGGGATAATTTTATTAAATTCCAAACGGATCAGAATATTGCTGAAAAATTAGAATAATTTGAATGTTGTGGAATAATCAGAGAATATTTGAGAACATTGAAGAATATTCCAAATGCTTTAGAATATTCCGAATAAATGATTTGAATGCTACAAAATAATTTATTCCAAATAATTCCAATGAATCTGAATATTTTGGAATATTCCGAATATTTCTAAACAATTTGAATGCTTCATATAATTAGTTGGTATACCACAATCGTGGCATATCAAGTATTCTGAATTGAATTGCTCCCAAGAACGTTTCTATACTATTGCCGAATAATTTAAAATCAGAACATTTCAAATTTCTCCGATTAATGCAGAATATTCCGAAGATTCCGAATAATAAAATAATTATAATTTCTCAAATTTAGTTTCTTTAGGCGAATTCATTTAATTTTTTTTATTTTTATGCATTCAAAGTTAAAGAATATATTTTCCAAGGATACTAAATATATTTCATTGAGCAAATTATAAGATTAAAATAATTAATTTAAAACAAAACATTCTAAAGAATAATTATGTATCATCTTATTCTATTGAATTGAAATTCCAATCTGATTAAGTTAACACAACTAGTGATAATTAATAATATGAATTCAATGGTAAACTAATTAATTCCTGAGAAGACATATTGATGTCAAATTGAAATTGTCTTTGGATCATAACAATGGGATGTCTTAATAGCTTTATCAAATTAAATCCAAAATGAATTTGTTCATGGAAATTGTGCAATTTTCTCAATAAAATAGACTTCAAAAGTTCATTTAAAGTATTCTCAATTGAAAAAAAAAAAATGGAAAGCATTCAAAAATTTTGCATATGTGTGGGGATGCAATAAAATTGAAGTGCATTTGAATTTGATTGGATATTTTTTGAATTACTTTGATGGTGAAAATGTTGAAAGATCTTTTATTTACAAACACCAACTCCCATATACGTTTAGTCTAAAATTGAATTTCAAATTGAATTGAAATTCCTCGAGTGCAAAATAATGCATTTTTCCTTTTCTCTTCCTGACACATTCATATGTGGAAATTTGATGAATTCATTTGATATTAAATGCCTAACATTTACCTTTTTCTTTTTCGGAAATTTTCACATTTTATGGAATCGTCGTTGTGAGAGTTCTTTCGATCAATGATTAACGCGAATCCCTTCTTCGTGTATTTAATCATTTGATTTTGAAAAAGTATAACCTCGGTTTTCCCCTACTATATATAGCGCTTTAACCCCCCGTTAAGGTTGTGGGAAAATTTGCAAAATGCAATGAATCAATGTTATGTGCAAAGGAGCTAAAATGTTGGAATTTTTCTTAACGACGCTCCAATTCCCTCCATATTATGAATTATGTGACTTTTTTCCATCGACGAAAAGGGATTTTTCGGGGGGGTAAAACTAAAGTGAAAAATGCATCACGATATGCACAACTTTGGGGTGGGTCTTTGGAAATATATTGCATTGGAATTTGCACGCGATTCTCCGTGGAAGTTTTTTTTGCCACCCACCGTGCCAAAATTTCCCACTTATTCCCGCGATAAAAGCTAAAGAAAACCATAAGAAGGGAAAAGCTGAGGAAAAGTGGGGAAAAAAAGTCAGGTATGAGTGTGGAATTTCTATAATTTAATATTCCAACTAATATTTCATGTCTGTCGAAAGAATATATGATCATTTTGGAATTGAATTATTGCGAGACCACCGAGCAAATTGCTTAGAAATGGAAAAATACAAAAGCGGAAAATGTCTCTCACTTTTTGGACAGGAAGATATTAGAATTTTTTTTAATAATAAATTCCCCTCTGTGCACTATTTTAAATGCATGCTGAAGGAGCAAAATACCTCTAGCTAGACCATTTGAAGCATTGGCCATACGAGAGAAATGAATATTTGAGAGAATATTTTTTAATTATCATGCCAAAGAGACAAATATGTAAAAGGAAACTTGATATGTTTATATATACTATGAAAAAGTCTGGTAGATTGCATTTTTGTTCCACTTAAGCCCTTCCACAACTCTTGCAATAGCCAGCATTCATCTACATGCCCCCCATATGATGTGAATAAGCAAATGTTTCGTAAATGCAAAAATTCCATCATGAACAGAGTTGGAAAAATTTATGAATTACAATTTGAACTTTCAAAGAAAAATATTTTCATTTTCAAAACGTTTAAGAATTACTTTTCCGCCTAAAAGAAAAAAAATGTTTAGAAGAGTTGTTTTGTTTCCTGTTCTTTCCCCTAATTTATTTAATCTTGCAGAGAACAAAATTTAGAGAAATTCTACAAAATTTCTATTTCCCCAAGTCAACGCTAAGTGTAACTAGGGAGGATGCTTGGGTGTTTTAACACCCCAAAAATTAAGGTTTATCCTTACACCAAAGAAATGAAAGAAACCTAATTCCTGGTTAAAAATTATTTACAAAACATTTAAAAGAACATTTTTGAAAAGTAAAAAAAAAGAAATATTCAACATTAAAATAAACTTAAAATGCAGGAAATTAGAATGTCATGTAGGTACGTAAAATTCTTTCTTACATTGTGAAAATAAAAGCTGTTATGGCATTTTTATGCGCTAAAATGGCTAAAGGTCAAGAAACACAAATTCCTAAGGAAGAACCCGGAAAAATTAATAGTATTAAAATAATATTTTTAGATTCTAGGAAAAATGGAAAGAAAGAGTTTAAAACATTTCAGTTTTCGAAATAATTTAATTACGTTGGAACTTCAACTGGATGGTGGATTTAAATTTATTCCTTATTTACTTTACCTTTTATGCATTTATTTGAATAAAATAAAATGTGTGTTTTCTGTGTAAATAATTTGATCGTTTCTTTCTAAATATTTTATGATCTCCTAAAGTCTCCACAACATTTTCCTTTACTTATCTCCTAATGATGTCAAAAAAAACTCTTTAAAAGAATCAGCCCCACTCCCTGAAATGGCTCTAAATGTTCTCTACTTTTCACAGTAAAACTTTTTGTCCAAATACTTGAAATATTTCTCTACTGAGCTCGATACATTTCAAACAATTTTCTTCAGCTCCAGGAAAAAAGTAAAACATTGAAAACAGAATATCAAGCTATTGAAGAAAAAATAATTGTAATGAACCAAGCTGCTAATTGGAATGTAACCGCCTTCAATAAATTCTTTGTTATTTTCATAAATCTCAACTTCTAAAGTAATTCTTTTAAAATATATAAGAAAACGAGGTAAATTTTCGCTTTGCTCCAATTTACCTCGCCCCGCTTCGCGGGGATTTGTTGCGCTTCACGCAAATTTTAATGAGAAAATAAATTTTGATGGTTTAAAGGTATATTATGACCACTTATCAATCCCGGAAAAAAATTTGCAAAGAGAAGAAATCATTTTCATTGAACATTTCAAGCGCCAAATTCACAAATTCGCAAAAAATGCATGACTTTTATATGGGGGTTACTTGAAGGGGGGCTTTGGGGGGGAAATGAATACGGCCACTCGAAACCGCTTGATATAAGGAGCCTCTGTACCAAATTTCATCACGATCTGACAAACGGTGTAGATTTGTATAGCCGAACACGACTGATTACCAACAAACAGACCTTTCTTTATTATATAGAATATGAAAAATTATATATAACTTTGTCGTTATTTCTGCAGAATTTATTTGAAAACGTCACAACATTTCTCGATAACTAGCACATCCTTCAATTGGCTTTCAACTCTGGTGCCTGGGTGTGAGCGTGGTGTGAGCCAAGGTGTAGGGTGAAGTATGAGGGACATGCAATCTGCGGTGGTGGCTGCAAGTAAAGTGGGGGTGCGCAATAAATTCCCGGGGAATTCGAATGTGTTTGGTAGATGGATGGCATGGGGGTGGTGGTGGTAGTGGAATAATTCATGGGGTGGGTGGCTTATATCAGTGCTCTTCGCATTTGTGTGCTTCCACTATCCTGTTCAGAGGGCGGTGGGGGGTGAGGTATGGTGTATAATGTCTTGTAGACACGAATGTGTGATGCCAAAGCGGAATACCTTTGTCGTCACTACGATACATGAAAAATTTACATGGAAATCGCTCTATTCGCTAAAATAAGACACTCCTTCGCATCACTATGTCGCGTTCTCGTGAGAACAAAGAAAGCCCGCCAACACGGGAAGTGGGAGGGGGAGGGGGAGTTCAATTCACTCATCCCCGTTGAAGCTTGTTGATGTTGGGTGACTTTGAGGGGGTGAATGACAAAATGGAGAATCAATTTTACGATGAATGAAATGGGGGGCTCAATTGTGTCTACTACACCCGCACCTCAAACCTGGCCAAATGGAAAATACTGCCAGAAGCTTGAAAGGGTGGTAAAATAACAAAAGAGTTGAATGGATATGGGGTAGCGAAGAGATTAATCACTGGTGGATTGAGAACGTCTACCCATGAGCAACATTAACCAAACGGCATCATCATCGTTGACCTCCCCACAGGGGATGGAGTCACCGAAATGATGAGAAGTTATACGATTATTTACTGCTTGATATTATTCATATAATATACCCCAACTGACTGGCATTTCATTCTACAAAAAGAACATTTTTAATGATTTTAAATTACACGTAAGGAAAATGTAGAAAAATATTTGAAAAAAAAACTAATTCGAATTCATTAAAATCAAAGATGATTATTCAATTGAGTGCTCCAATGATTAGAAAATACAAATCTTGTGGAGATTAAAAATACATATTTACATTTTTTACATTTGTACGGGGGCTCTGAAAAATTAAATTTATTAAGCACGTTAAGTGAAATAATTGTATTTTCTTTTATTAATAAATTCTTTACAAAAATGCTGAAAACCCGCTCATTTTTATTTACCCACCACTAAATGACATTATGACACATAAACAGCAACATGAAGCCACACCATAAACTCATTTTTTATCGAGAGCAACAGCATAAACAGCCCCATACACAGAGAACATTTAAATTTTTTGGGAAAAGTCAATTTTCCATGCCAACACACTCCAATTAATTGCATTTCTCGACACCGTGTGGCTGTAATTTAGTAGAGTTGTCGCGTAATGAATCATCACTGAGCGGGGGGCTGCGTGCTATGTATGGAGGAGGGTTAGTGTTCCACTATATATAGCGGACTCTTGCAAATGATGGAGTGTGGTAACAAATTTTCCAAGCATTTGTCAATGTTCTCTACGAAATTATTCGTTAATTTTGGGGCCTCGCAAATGGATGGCAATTAATTTCAACTAAATGCCCCCCGTGCATGGGTGTTCCATTATATTGTGGAGTCCTAAATGAATGAGGATGGGCCATTTAGATACACTCAGATATAACCCTATATAATGTTCCAAAATTAAATGCTAATGTGTGACTGCTCAAAGAGGGATGAAACACTGCAGCACTTCCATTTATATAGGAGGTGTTGGGAATTTTTTTCTCAGCTAAAAGAGGGGGGCTCGCAGAAAATAATCCCGCAGTGGCCAACCTGAAAAATTTGTCATATTTCCATGTTTTTCATCTCTCATCCCAAATGTGGTGGTATTTCCAATTAATTTTTCAATTGAGATCCAACACTGCGTGAAAAACCTCTAGCCCTTTTTTTCACGTGAATCATTTTGCCTATCAAAGGGGTTTATAGGTGTTAAATTAATGTTGTCCTATTGCAGAATTTAGTAATTGAAAAGAGAAAATTTTCAAATAAAAGTTTTTAACGGCTAAACGAAAAGATATAGAAACTTCGTATTTAAAATTAAATTTTTATAGTTTTTGCGTAAATTTTCATATAGTTTTGTTTGTTTTCTTTTTAATTCAAGATGGCCGCTTCTCTTTACATAAACTTTATATATCTAGATGATTGAAATAATTTAAATTTACCTTTTAAACCTCATTGAAGCTAATCTAAAATTATGTTATAAAACCAAATCCGTTTTAGTGCTGTAACTCGAAAGCTGCTTGTCCGATTTTGATCAAATTGCTTTCAAATAAGAGCTTTTGACAAAGTCTTTAAATCTATATAATAAAGAAAGGCCTGTTTGTTGGTAATCGTCGTTCCGACTTTTCTATACAAATCCACACCGTTTGTCCGATCGCGATGAAATTTGGTACAGAGGCCCCTTATAACAGGCGGTTTCAGATGGCCGTATTCATTTTCCCCCCAAAGCCCCCCTTCAGGTAGCCCCCATAGAGATTTCATGCAGTTTTTGCAAATTTTTGAATTTGGCGCCTAAAGTGTTGTATGAAATTGATTTTTTCTCTTTGCAAATTTTTTCTTTTGGGTTTGATAAGTGGCCCAAATCTGCCTTTAAACCATCACAATTTATTTTCTCTCTAAAATTTGCGCGAAGCGCAACAAATCCCCGCGAAGCGGGGCGAGGTAAATTGGAGCGAAGCGACAATTTACCTCGTGTCTAAAATAAATCAACTTTGGAACATCACC
The DNA here is from genome assembly GCF_024334085.1 of Lutzomyia longipalpis. Lineage (NCBI taxonomy): Eukaryota > Metazoa > Arthropoda > Insecta > Diptera > Psychodidae > Lutzomyia > Lutzomyia longipalpis. Next base: position 6,048,165 of record NC_074710.1, read on the forward strand.
ACAAGAGGCGTATTCACACAAAAATTTTGCAAAATTTTCGAAAGAAAAATTTTATCTCTGCGCCCTGATAAAGCCTGCAATCTTTAATATGGAATATTTTGTTTTAAAAATAAAGAAATTAGTAAATTATCCATATTTTATGTTTTTGAAATTTAAAAGAATTAATTTGAAAAAAAATCTTTGAACTTCAACAGATTTTTTGCAGTTTCCAAGACTTTTCCTTAGTTCTCAAACTCGTGAATAAGTCATTTATTTTCGTAGAATTATAAACCCCTTGATCAGCGAATATATTGGATGAAATGTTAAGGCCAAAATAGTGAGTTGTGTATCGACTGCTGTATGCGGGAGGGGAGAAAGGGGAGAGGTATTCACCTCGGTATAGAGAAAAATAAATTACATATTCTCCTCGCATAGGGGCATCAAAATGGAAATATGCAAATTGAAAATGGACGAACGATGAATAAATCTGAACCATGTGCCGAAGCTTATAAATTCCATAAAAGAGCATTAAAGGGTCGTGTATCTGTGTATTATATATGTATGTATGTAGCGTAAAAATATATAAAAATTTCGAATGAACAGTTGGGTGGAAAAGTTTCCCAAACACTTTTTTTCTCCGTCAATTCCTGTCTTTTTCCCCTTTTTTCTGCCGGAAGAACTAAAAGTGTTGAGTAACTTTCTTTTTTTTTTCATGCTCCTTTTCGTATGGAAGTCTCCCCGACGAAGCCCCCTTAAACCAGAGAAAGTTAATTCGAGTTCCTGGAAAGTTTTTGCATGAATACGGAATAAATATTCGTTTGGGATTGCAAAGGCATGCCAGAGCGTTTTGAATGCTTGGCACAAGTTTTCCCGGAAAATTTTCCATGTGGTCTCCTGCTTGTCTTCTTCCTTGTTTTCTTTCCTCTCATCACATAAAAAGATATGCCAATGCGCCAAAGATAGAGTGAAGAAGCCATCTCTCATTGCCAAAGTTCCCACACCACCCTCCCTCTGCCTTAGCCAGCAAGTTAATAATTAATTTCTCTCTTGCACGAAATCACTCTTCTTTCATCATCAAAAGAGCTTCCATTCTGTCCAGGCGGTCTGCCATCTCAACACAAATGAGTCTGTGGGTATGATAAGAAAAACCCCTTTATACGCTTTTCCTTTGTTGCAATGCAAATTTCCTAATTTCATATTCAAACACGATACTTCTGAGCAAACAATTTGGGGGAAATTTCAACGCTTTTTTCCTTCACTGTCCTCCTACAACCATGTTGGGAATGTCAGTTGATTTAATTATTGCTACTTTGCTGGAGAAAAAAAATCACCATAAACCTGCCGGAAATATTTTTTTATTCGCAAACTTTGTTGATGAAATTTTCCAACAATTCCGGCAAAGTCATTAATTTTATGAGCTTAATTAAAAATATTAATTTTTGGAACATGATTTTTTAAAGCAATTTAAAGCCGCAAAAAATTGCTAAATAACCACCAGAGGGGTGGTTATCTGAATAAAAGAATAACTCGCGCTAGGCATTAACAACAATTTTCCTTATTTGTGATGAAAAGTAATGTTGAAGTGGAACTCCGTGTGTATTATAGATGCTTTTTCATGCCCAAAGATTGGGAATACTTTCTCCACACTTGACTACTGAAGAAGGCTCCGTGGGCAGCCGAAAACTCTGGGTAAACATGAATTTTTCTACACAAGGATTTACCTTTCTATTGAAAAGAAAAATCCAGAAGGAAATTACTAACAGGAAGACATTGCAAGTTTTGATTCGACGGCTGTTTCATTTTTTTTTTCATTTTAGCTTCTCATCAATCGTTATAAAATCATGAAAAATCTTTAAATATTATTCTTACCTGAAAAAATTATTTGCTCATTAAGAGATCATTAAAATATTTTTAAGGATCAATTAATTACCTACTTTATTAATCCTTAATACCTGAGAAATGCTTCAAGAAGTTTCTACTAATTGCACTTAGCCCTAATCATACCTGAACTTAGGGATCAATCCTACCTGAGGCTGCCTTATAAAAGGGCGCTCTATCATTCAGAAAGTCATTCTTATTTCGATCTTTGCCTTTGCAAGAAGTCTTACTTTGGAAATTAAAGAAAAAAAATCAAAATATTCAAAAATGAATAGTTTCGACAGTGACAGTAGTTTTGATTTTTATGATTCAACGATCATCTACGATACCACGTGTATGGTAAAGAAAGTTCTAGAGAGTGTTATTGGTGGTGAATGTGATGTTCTGGGCAGTTTTGAAGATAAAATGCCAGAGGAACCACCATTAGAAGTACCTCTATCTGTCTGGACAATGACAGATGCCGAGAGGAAAATACTGGAAGCTAGATCTATTGCCAAGAAGCCAACGCTGGTGAAGAAAATAGTGCAGCCGCCCATCGAGAGAAAACATCAACCCGTCGCAAACTTCCGCCAAGAAGCTGCATTTAATACCGGAGTTCTGCAAAAGGTTCAGTCTACGATGACAACAAGAACATATGCAGAAGTTTGCACCCAGGGAATGCATCATTCCTACAACGAAAGCTCCAGGAAAATTGTTGCGCCGCCGGTTCAGCTCAGACTAGTTCAACCAGCACCCCCAGCAATCATGCCTCTTCAGTATGAAGCTGAACTCGAGGCAAAGATAATGTCTGTTGCATGGCAGATCGCCCAAGCTGTGAATTTGAGTGAAAATTCAACGAAGATAGTTCCACCCGCTCCCTCCAATCCGATAAAACCAGCGAATACGTACAACATGATAGCAAGACAGAGACCAGTACCGCCGACGCATTTGAAACAAAAGACAAAAATGTTTTCGGGAAGACCAGGCCATGGGCGGTCCATATTTTCACGGTTCGCAAAGAACAAGATTCCTCCTCCTCCTGGTTTTGGTCCTCATTACAACGTATCCGTCCAACCACGACTTTCCTTCAGATCATACAACATCTAAAAAGTTTCAAATTTTTGCCATTCAAAATTATAAATTTCTGTTAATTCTCGTGTAATTCTTTAAAAAAAAAAGAATCTGTATATACAGTTTAAGATTCAATCTATGTACTTCTAAACGTACTTCAACAAAAATAAAAAAATACTTTTCCTAAATTCTGAGTCTTTAAAAAAACAAACTTTTCCTCTTTCGTAAACTTTCGGTTGATTTGGCATCCAGGATTTCCTCTCTTTCAGCATTGAAAAGGTAAGTTGATTTAAATATTATTTAGAAAAATAGTAGTTTCATAAAATTAAATAATAAAATAAAAAATATACGGGCTCCATTGTTCAACTAAAAGTGAAAAGATCTTTTGCTACGAATATTCAGGAATATTAAATACTAGTCAACCCGAGCCCCCAATCACGTGTTAGCAAACTCCATTTTAAGCTATAAAAGGGGGCGTATATTAGTAGAGGGGATGAATAATACGGTACCCCGAAAAATTCTAAAAATAAAAAAATCCCGTTATCTGACCCTTCAGCAGGTAGAAAATGGGAAAAAATCATTTTTTCTGTGGGGGCGCTATAAAGGGGGGTTGGGGCGGAATCCCATATAGCGCTTGCAACTCGTATTGACCCCCTCTACCCCCATACCAAATTTCATCAAGATCGGCCCAGCGGTTTAGGAGGAGTTCATGTGCCACAGACAAACAAACTTTTCAGCTTTATATATTAAGATTATTTTAAAAAATCTTTTAAGTTCTGGCAGCTTTTTTTGAAATGATACCGAAAGAAATGTTTTAAGTAGGGGCTTAGTCTGAATTAAGAAAAAGCAATTTACAAACAAAATTCCTCGATTGGACAACTTTTTACATGCAATGGTGTGCAAATTTCACTTTTTCTTTACTTCGGAAAAAGATATCTAAAATTTATCAATGCCCAAGATCTGTGTAAATGTTTCATGTTTTGTTAAAAGAAACAGAAAAAATACAGCAGTGACGTCATTGTTTAACTTTTTAAACAAAATTTTTTCCGATATTTTAAATTAATTCTACTGTAGAAAGGTGTTTAGCAATTTTCCCTTCTTTTAAAGTTTATTTTTGGAACAGATTTTCGCTTAAATTAGGAAAATTTTCTCGGCTATTTTTTTTTCTAATAAAATTGTCTTCTGTCGCCCCTGAAGAAGCCTCGAAGTGAAACGAAACGTTGGGTGAAAATCTTGTTTTTTTTTCCATGGCGCCGCATTATCTGACGCTCACAGGAACCTCATTCTTTTTTGCTCTAGAGGCTACAATTTTTAAGATAACAACTTAAAATAAAAAGCATAAAATAAAATCATAAAATAAAGCATAAAATCATGCGCTAATTTCCTGGCGACCCTGTAGTTTAGTGTTTTGAAGAAAAATTGACGCGACATTGCCAACTCGTAGATACGATTGAATTATTCTCAAGTATTCGGAATAAAAAGTCAAAATATTCCACAGATTATTACCCCCTGCAATTATTTTATTGTTATATCTAATCTAAATATAATCACTTTTTGGTTTGAATATTTATATGAATTATTGTAGTATTGATTGTAAAATTATTATCGCAGTATATCTTATGCTGGCAAATTTTCATTTGTCACAAAACGTGTAAAATTTATTGAATTATAAATCATAAGAGACACTATAAAAAAAACCACTTAAATTCCCATAAATTGCACATATTTATCATCACAAAAAATCTTGCAGCGATAAGATTGAAAATTTAAATATTTTCCCACGTATGCAGGTAGCTGGGGTGGGGTTTCACGTGAAAAATTATGAGCATTGCCTGGGCTTGAAAATGAAATGTTAATCATATAGTGATTAGTGGGCACGCAAAGTGTTGGCAATTTTTTTGTGGACCGACGGTAATTCATTCAAATTAGTCTATTTAGCGGATTTTCCCTTTAAGGGTTGCAAAGGGTTGTTTCCCGGTAGTTTTCTAATACTTCTTGGTCTTTTTAAACTTATATTGTGTGCCATTGGAGAACGTGTGGGGCTGTTGAATGTTGATTTAATGGCACGAAAGCGAACGTGGAGTGTTGATGTATATAAAAGTGCTTTCGCGACTTTCGCATTAAAAGCTCGCGCGCACGAGAGAATCCCTCCGCATGAGGGACGGGAAATCCCAGAACATGGATTCATTCTCTCAAGTGCAACAGAATGGATTCTGCAAAGTGCTTCTTCTTTCTCTCAATTTACCCCATTTTATCGTTATTTAATTTCACATTTATTGGTTCTTGAGAAATCACATCCATTCCCTTGGTGTATCTTCGTGTTCTTCTTATTTTTTTTTCTTCTTTTGCTCTTCCCTCATTCAAGATGGAATGGAGAAATTTTTATTATTAAGTACATTTCCCAGGGACATTGTATTTTGAAATTGCGCATCGTGCACATGAAATTTTCCCATATATAGCAGCACTTTATTCACGGGCTTTGTCCTCGCAGTCATCCACCTCGATTGAATGGTGGGTTGGAGGGGTGTAAGGGGAGCCAGAAAAGATGGCATATTGCCGAAGTTTCCGCGGAATGGCATACATACATACATGTATATAGCGCTCTCGTGTGCTTGGGAATAAAATGACAAAACAGACATCATCGTGAACGTATTATGGGCCACTAACGGGGGTGAAAGTGTGGCTATATGTGTATCTGTGAGTGGGTGGATGAAGCTCAATAGCGTGTGCCACTTTTTCATGTGGATGAGCCTCCCACATACCCCCTCATAAAATGTTTGGTGATAAAAATGTGAAATTGCATTACACAAAATATTACAACGAAATGCCAGAGCGAACAACAATAGAAAAGACACATCATTTTCTCGGGGAAAAAAAGGAGAGGTCGCGCATTCTGCAGAGAAGACACCGATATGGCCTATAAATCCCCAATGCCGAACAACAGATGTGGTTTCCATTGGAAGCGCAATGTCATCACAATGAATCATCCCAGCATCTCATCCATGGTGTGACCTCGTATGTCTTCTAAAGAAAATTTCCATTTCCACCCCCGTGTAGAAAATAGATTTTCTCCTTCAATCACTTTTCAATTTCCACTTGGTGGGTACTGAAGAAAAGTCGATTTCCCGCACCGACCTGATTTCCCAGCAGGAATGCCCTTCCTTCGCAGCCACAACGCGGACACCCCATGGATTGAGAGGATATGAGGTTGCAGAGTGAAGAGTTTCTCATTTGGTGCTAAAATGCATTGGCACCTTTTCCTGGTACACTGATGAGAATCGATTGGAAATAAAATTCCCTGAATTACATCAAGAATGGAAGGGAGTAAGTTAAATCAAACCCTCAGGGGAGGTATGTACTGCTGAATTCCATTTCAAGAAATTTTAACGATTTCTGATATTAATTTTTTAATTATTTTATTCTGAGAAATTGAATAATATTTTGTCCATTTAGCTTCAATTAATTGTGCCTTTAATCATTTATTTTAAATGCTTTGAAGTTAAATTTTTATTTAAAGCTTTGTTAAAACGCTTTGGAAATTCTTTGGATTTTGAGTGAAAACTTCTGCTAGCCTTAGAATGCTTTTATCATATTTTATTATTATGTCTATTCTATTTTGAAGGGTGCTTAGAGCCACTGTAGTCGCCGCTAGATCTGCTTGATGAGCAAGAATGGAATAATTATTAATTAATAAACTAATCCATTTCTGCTTTTCTTTTTTGTCTAAACCTTTTTTATTTTTTTTAAATATTCCATTACAATGAAAATTTAAATGTAACAAAAAACGTCATATTGACACCATTCTTTCTTCATTATCTTTAAATTTTCCAACCATCTTTCCCACGCGCTATCTTTGGCGAAAAAGAGCTTTTTTATGAAGCTTTTTTTCTCAGGGAATTTTCTAGAAATCATTTTAAATATTAATAAGATTGCGACCTTGTGGAAAAATATAGACGCAGCGGGCAGTAAGAAGGAAAAAGCTTTTAGATCATTTAAAAAATTCAAAATTAATTTTTTGGCTCCAAATTGAATTCACCACATTCGCAAGGAATAATTTTAATTGTTAATTATTTACCTTGAAGACTTAAGAAGAATATCTTTCTTTTTCTTTCGGGAATTTACTTTGATTTTTTTAATATAACAATTCATTTTAATTTTTTGTGGAAATAAAATAATTAAGTAATTGAAATTTGTAAGAAATGAAAATTTCTCAATGGTAAAAAAAAGTCATTCACCTGTGACTGATTACTTGTGACAAAAATGGGTTAATTACATACGCTTTTCCTTGGAGAAATGACTTCTTAATTGAGTGAACGGATGGGGGGTTTATGGATGATTGCAGTCAAATGAATTTCCTGCAGTTATATGACCTGCGGCTATGGTGGGATCACAAAGTTTCCATGATGTTGAGAGGCTCTCTCACAGTATGGGGGCATCACCATTAACCCCTTAATCACCCCGTAAATTGGAAAATGTCGCACCGATGAAATTTAAATGATTCCCCACAGAGCTTTCCACACTGTGGCTTTCTATATGGTCTCATTGCACATTTCCTTACCTTTATAATTATGTATATACATGGGTATACACTCAACAAAATATATATAACTCGTTGGGTATATATTTGACTTTGTAATTTTCAGGTGAGTGTGTCGACAATTAAAATAGGATTGTGAAGTTTAAATTCGCCAAAATGAATTTTAATTTTTCACCCATTCATCTCACTCTCGAGTCTCTACCCCCCGCCGGGGTGGAGGCTTTTCTCTCCGGGAAATTCCTACTGCTCTCTTGCATATTTATGTTAAGGGAGCTTCTATGGGGATTTCAGGTGAATAAATCACCCATATATTTTATTTCACACAGAGAGATCTCCACATTTTGCACCGAAAATTTGATGATGAGAATGGAAGGTGAACGAAGGGGGTATAAACTGAGAGGCAATATTCAAATATTCGTTGAATTTTATTATGGACCCATCCGCATGAGCCCCCTTCATTCATTCATGATGTATTAATTTAATTACTCCTCCGCATTTTTCGCGCTGTCTGCCTCGCGATCTCATGGGAAAATGCCAGAACAGCAAAAAGTTATATATCTACCCCCATTTAATTCACTACCCTTCCTTTTGGATCCATCCCTTTTGCCACCCCCTCCTAAATTCTGCCAATTTTGTGCGAGAAAATCCTCGGACTTAGGAAATAAATTGACTCCTTTGCCTCTTTGATTTTTATTCATTCGATGACCAATGCCATGGAAAGTCCCCCCTCCAAATGCCATCCACTTTGCGAGAATATTATACCAAAAGCCACCCTCCGACCCCCGATGACTTAGTCCCAATCTTGCATTCATTTGTGCCAGCACATGGAACTCTTCAATTGGCATCAACACACAATGAATAATTCATGGAGCAAATGCAATCCTCTGAGCGACATTTTCGACTTGGGGAGCAAATTGGGGACACCATTTCACCCACATGTGTCGCACCAACCCCTATTGGATTTGCCAATTTTGCCCCATTTGTCGTTTATTCTCTATACACTCTTCGTGCAAATTGACCCCACATCACGGAGAAGTACAAAATATTAGAATGTTTACCCCGTATTGCTAATTGAATTTCTCTTCGAAAGCTCCCTAAAATAGAATTTAATTTAATTATTGTATTTCCGATTATCTATGCGATACAAAAAGGAAACGAGCATTAACGTACACATCAAACATTCAAATTTTGAGGCAATTTAATTAATTTTTTAGTTGATTTAAATTTATATTATTATTCATTTCATGGAATGAAAATCATTTGAATTGAGTTATAAAAAGTGAAACGTTAGAAAAAGGTCGTCAGTTATATTCAAAAGTAATTCTTGAACGTTAAAACAGGGACGTTAAACGTCATAACAAACGATAAATGATTGGAAAGATAATGTCAAACGTCAAGGAAAAATTGTCAGACGTTCTAAAAAGAAACGTCAAATGCTAGGGAAAAGGATTGCCAATCGCTAAATGTTAGAGAAAGAACGTCACATAAAGGAATATTAAAATAATAAAAAATAAATTTCAAACGGCACAAAAAGTTTCAAACGTTAAAAAAAAACTCTAAAAGTCTATAAAAATTAATTTTGAATTTGAGTACAATAGCGTAATTCCAAAAACTCTCCATCAAACTCTAAATTCACTTTTCACACTTTCCCACTTCTTGTTTTATTCTCTCTTTATTTTTTTCACGGAAAATTCCCTCATTTGCCAGCTTTTTTCTATCAATTTCACAGCAAGAGAATTGAAAATAATTTTCCGCATAACAAAAAAAAGTGCTTCGGCCATAAATTACCGCGTGACAAACAAAATTTCCTCGTGCGGCTGAATTGTGAATTAAAATGGAAATTAATGAATTTTCCACCCCAAATGAATTTTTGCCGAAAAAGGAGGTATACAGATGAATCCTTTCACATTCACTATTTTGTACGCACACAACACCAAAAATATTGGGAAAAAAGGGAAAAAAGGAGCAATGGCGTAAGGCGAATTTTCCGTTCATCTCTCTTGCGTGGCATCCACCCCACACGTAGCTTTTTGGGAGCCTTAATTAAAGTGAATCCCTCCTCGGCGTCGAACAATAAATTATCAAAGCTTTTAATTTGATTCGTCATTTCGTGCGCCTCCTGATTCCCTTGGTGTGTGTTTCATGTGGAATTTGTGGGTGGGAACGAGGAGTCACCTTACACACTGCGTATTATCTTCCCTTTTGGGGTGGTTGTGGGATAAAAATGCCTCGTCCAACGCCAAAGAGATTGCGGCAATAAATTCTCATACTCGTGATGCTGGTTGGGATTTCCCTTCGCGTGTGCCAATGGGGTAAACCAGGCCATATGGATCACTGCACTGAGAGATTGTCGGGATGGGTATGAAGACAAAAAAAATGTGCTGATAGAGCCCCTCGAGATAGATGGAAACAGAGCTATGTGTATGTGGGAAAATTCCGAATGGTGTGACCCTCATCTAGATATTACTTCAGGCTCAAGGAGAACCCTCTAAATGTGGGGAGGGTGAAAGAAAGAAAAAAAATGATATTCATCGTTTGGATTCCCTCCGGAAGGTACCGGCAAAGTACCATCCGAAAGGCGGAGACATTTAATAATTATTATTTGCCCTGATTAATGTGACATTTATTATTGAAAAAAAAGTCCAATGGAGTGGACAGAGTGAAGCTCCGCAGGGTACAAAGGGACGAGGGAAATTAATGAAGGAGGACACTGTGAGTCCTTCGATCTTCATCTCCCACAACCCCTAACCCACGGGGATTGCTCATCCCACCCCCACCCCTCATGTCATGGGGAAGAATTGACAAGAGAGATGGGGCGGAAAGGAGAGATTCCGAAGAGATGACTCAATTCCGCTGTGCCTAATAAATCAGGGACGAGAAATCAAATCGGTGATTTCGGTTTGGGAAAATCCACCCTCATTCCATTGTCCTAAATCAATATTTTTCTCTCCCATTTCCTTTTGTCCCTCCCACATTTTATTTTCTTATCACCAAACATTTTGTGGTGACACAGTGTTTTGATTGACGATAGCACGTTTAGCACTTTCAAGTGCCCTCCTCAAATGCTACAAAGGGGCATTCATTGAGGGAAGTTCTGTACAAAGAACAATTTTTCCTTTTTGAAAAAAAATTTTTAGATATATTATTTATTTGTTTTATTAATGGTTGAAAGAGGTATAAATATCGACGTCTAACTTGATTAATTTTTTAAGATATAACGTACATTATACTCTCTTTATATCCTTAACTTAAATATTAGTTGATTACCTCAAGGCCCAAGGATAAATTATTTAAAATACACGCATTTAGACTACTAATTAAATTCTTTTTGTTTTAAATAGAAATCTACATTGAAATTTAAAAAAAAAAGATTTTTTTTCTTTATCTCATAAACTTTTTTGGTGACCTTTAACCCTTTAACGTTTTTTGGGTCATACGCTGACCTAAACGTGAAACATTTTATTTTTTCACTTATTTATGAATGTAATTGTTTTTCCATGTTACAAATGCATCAAATTCACGCATAAGGGGCCACAGAAGACGTTCTGAGTAAGAAAAATCATCTAAAAAGATTCATAGAATAAAAATCGCGATAAAAGAGCTCATGTTTCAATGTTTTTATGTTTCACGTTGGACGTTAAAGGGTTAAAATTTAAATTTAATGTTTCAAAATCTTTATCAAGAATTTCAGAGGATTGACCTATTTATTTTTAAAAACAGTCATGAAAGTCACAAAATGGATATTCTCTTTTCAAAACATGCAAAAAATTTAATGAATAAAATGTTTATTCATGACAATTTGATCAGAAATAAGTAAATAAAAATACAAAAATCAGTTTAAATTGCATTCTAGAGTAAAAATGATTGATTCCAATAAATCTCCCATTGTAGATACTTATACAATACCTATCAATATAAATTATAATTCATCAAATGCATTGATTTAACCTATAATTGTTTTCTGTGAACTCTGAATAGGGATGCTGACATCACAGCTGGTACACCCCCTTCTGAAAATCAATGTACAGTGGAGTTTCAATATATGAACACTGTAAATTGAAGGAGAAAATTACCTAAATAGGATATTTTGAAGAGTTTTTTTTTACTTAAAACGAAGAAGAGGAAATAATTTGAGAATTGTACTGAATGGAGAAATATTTTTCCATAACTTAGAAGAAATTGAATATTGAACATTCTTCTGTGTGAACAAAAAATTAAAAACCCCTTTTTTAGGCCATCCCTAAATTGCCTCCTTTCTCAATTTTTTTTTCTTAAATTTATTCAACAACCAAAAAAATATTCACAGAGTGTTGTCGATTAAAGTTCAACTGTATTGAGCTGTATAATGGAAAAGTGATTAGAGAGGCATTAGTGATCAATTTGGCATCTTCCCGGTCATTTCCCGTGGTGGCACCATTGAATTTCCATTGGCAATTTGATGTGGAGTCCCTGTGGGAGCTGTCGGCATTTCACAATAAACCCCCCATTCGTAATTATTCCTCCACCATTTTCCAAATCTTCAACGTCAAAATAAGAGCCAAAGCGATGAGGGTGGGAGAACTTTGGGAACTGAATTAACATCACAACACGCCAATCACGTAATTAATTGTACACCCATTGGCATCCTCGTCAATCCATGGCAGTTTGAGGGGACCCAAAGAATTTTAAAGGGGATTCCAAATGTCAATAATCATAAACTAAAATTTGGAATTGCGCAATTCTGGGATTTTTCTACTTTTTTTTCATTATTTCTACTTATTTTTTATTCTTTCTCTATCTCTGCTTTTCGTCTTTGCAAATAATAAATAAAAAAAGAAAAATATGCTGTCTTTGCCTTATGGTGGATCCATTATGTCGACGATACATCATATTTCAGCCAATAGACGGGCTTCATTAATTAAATTTTGCCACTGCATCCAGGGCTGCATCGTCGAAGTTCAGAGAAAATTGTTACCACAACCATCCACCAAATCCATAACGACCGTCACGGATAATGGTACATTGCCCTGCGCTGCAAAGGGAATTGCCTAAACCACCAGATGCATTCATCGTATTCTGAACACGTCCAGTACACTTGAAATGCATCCTGGATGAATTGAACTGATTCCCTGCAATAGATGATAAAATCAACGATAAAGTGATGTTCTCTATTTCAAAACACTCACAAATCTGCTACGGATAGAGCTACTTATCTAATGCACTCAACGCTAGCAGAAATATGTACATGTACACATAGGAGGTTCATCTGGACGAAATTATTCGGTTCTTCGGAAATATTCGAATTATTCACCAAGGAAATTCGAATATAAGTCTAAACCTAAAAATTATAAATTCGAACATAGGAACACGTAAATCAAATGGAAAAGTAATACATTTAAGCCGATTTAGTTCTCAGTCCCAAAACAGCACAGATTGAGAGACAAATTGTTTAAAAAATCATTAAAGCCTAAAAAAGGACTAAATTGAAACCGAAAAGTAGTAAATTAATGCTAAAAGGAAGTAAATTGATCTAAAGAAAAAAGACTAAATTCAAACCAAAAATTCCCAAATACGTTTTTGGGACTTTTTTCGGTTTTGAGTTGTACGGTTTATAACAAAAGATGTTCATGTGAGGTCAAATATTAAGATCTTTGGAAATATTCGGATGATTCTCTTTAAAAAAATCCAAATATTCGCTAGATAAACACCCCTTGTATGTATAGAGATAGAATTAAAATTGATTTTGACTTTCTAGCACCTCTAGAACTTTATGTAAATGAACTCTGTAAAAATATTTATTATGAAAAGGCAATGATGAATAGCATCCTTCTTAATATTAAAAAAAAATAATCTATTCAAAAAAGAAAATGAAGTATTTTCTTGAAGATCTTTTTTTTTAGTCTTTGAATCAATTTTTTAATGTTTAAAAATTGAGTAAATGGAGTGAATAGTCTTTTTTCATTAAATCAATAATCATCAATAAAACATCAGCGTTAATGTTTCAAGCATTTATAGAGGCAGAAACATATTGGGGACGTCATTGTGTGCACCTTAGAACAAATATCTTCTGATTTTTCCCAGTTGATCTCACAGAAGAATATGGAAATCATATAGAAAGTTTCCTTGGAGATTTTTTGAATTGTTTTTGATCCTGCAAAAAATTACGCGTGTTCCAATTGTTTTCTCGCAGGATATTTTATTCCTGAATGGATTTATTTTATTCTAAACATTGCACAGTTTTTTCTTGTATGTAAATTATAACCTATATATATAGAATAAAATTGTGGTACACCAACTAATTTACTCCCAATAACATCACATGTAATTGAACGTAATGGGTTATGGGGTCACACAATTCAGTGGGATAGGTGGAGAATAGTTTCAATTTAATTATATAGGTAAATAGGCAGGTATGCTATTTTATACCTATGTATCTATGTACACATACATATGTTATGTATATTGTAAAATTAATAAAAGACCCACTGTTGGTGCAAAAATCATTTTGTCCCCTTTGGCGATCAATTGCAATCACCTTATTCCGCACCCCGTAGTAGGAATAGCCTGTGGGGTTTGTTTGGTGTGTATGTTATGTGGATAAATATCACCCTGGGGGTGCCGTGGGCATTGTGCACGCAAACGCAGTATTTCCGGTTGGGGTTGCGGGGGGTAAAATACTTAAAGTGGGACGCGTAATTGGAGTTGGTATTTATCGCAAATAATAATTAAATGGTGGGGTTGAAAATGGGTTTATTCTGTTCAACATGCAAATCGCTTTTCCATCTCCAAACCGCCGTGTGCCACAAATCCCCGCACCGTGGTCTCCCATCCACGAGAGGTGTGAGCACATGATTTTCCACAAGGCGTGTCACGTATTCCACTGGTAAGTCCATGATGTGAACATTGGGAGTCTCCAAGTGCGAGGAACTTCGCATAACCCCGCAGTGAGTGTCTCTCCGTTTTTCGAGGGGTGGGTGGTTGGTGTGGTGGTGATAGTGCGAAGAGCACACTCCCTTGTTCTCTTCTAGGTGGTGGAGAATTCCGCAGGAAAATGCCGTAAATCACATGGGAAAATTGCAAAAGCCAAAGTGGTGCTCAAAGTGTACTCAAAACTAATAACTTCCCTTTTAAACTCTCGCACCACCACTTTGTGCGCTGCCACGTGAAGAATGGAGAGAAAAAAAACCGTTGGCATATAAATTAAAAGTATATATGCGAAGAAGAATGGAGCTTGTATGGGTTTTTGTGTTGAGGAAGAAATTTTTCAGCATTTCTTCACTGTGGAATTTCTTCCGTCCCGTAGATGCACACCGGAGGATGCATCCGTGAAAGTTGGAAAATGATTTATTTGAAGATATTCAAATGTGTTTTTAGCACATGCTTGCAAATTAAATTTTCTCTCGCGCGCATGAGGAAGTTTTCCTTTTGCTAAAGTTGCAACCCTGCATATGAAAAGTGATGAAAGTTTTCGTTAGTTTTGAAGGGAAAATTGCTCTGGAGGGGCGGCAGGGGGAAAAAGGGTTTGAAGATGGTGAGGCGAACTATCACACAACTTGTACTGCTTCTTCAACTGCTTTATGTTATTTGCTTCCTTTCGCACCACTAGGAAGTCCCGGCGACAGGAGGTAAAATTTATATACAACCCACCCTCAATTCAACTCCTAACGTAAATGGGAGGCGTGTACATATAGCATTCCACGTGGAGAAAAAAGGTCCTCACCCCCCAGTCCACGCAGAGACGATGGAAAGAAGAACCATAATGGAGAGGTGTTGAAGAAATTTCGGGAAATAATTCGCGGTGCAATGGAGGCGCCTGGTTCGATGCTGGTATGAATGAAACTTTCTTGTTAACACACCAAACTTTTCAACAACTTTCAACCACCCACACTCATGTGGCAACATCCTCATACACTTCACCCCCCGTGTACCACCCAATGTATCGTTCTTCACTTGAGCATCCATAACACATCGTATTGTAAGTTTTCCACGAAGAATACAAAGGTAAGGTTGAAAAATTCAAATTCCTCCCCTTCCTTTCCTTTATATATGTCTCTTAATCCGTATAAATATCAGACTTTTCATGTTGGAGACTTTTTTATATGTAAAAGGGATGTTTATTTGAATGTAATTCAGATATTTCTTTACTATGCTGCACTTAACCCAGATTTGCTCAGAAATTTTTGAAATCTTCGTGAAAAGCATTTAAATTGTTCGTCCAGAAAAGTCAATTCTAAAGCAAAATTCTTGAATATTTTCCACAAGAAATTCTAAAACTCTTCCTTTAATCGAAAGCATAGAATTTTTATGGGAATAAAAGCCTTATACGCTATTTTTATGCACGCAAAATAAACAAAGAGAATTTTCCGAGTGTACTAAATACGGCCAAATCTGGGTTAAATATGCTTGAATTGTTCAATTAGTTTTACCTTTCAATCGAGTTCATTGTTCATTGTGATTTTTATGGAAATATCACTTTTTATGTGATTTTTATGCTTTTGAAGCAAATACTGATTAATTGTCAAAATATATATTTTATGAAAAATTAAGCTTCTTTCGACATAATCAAATTAGCTCTGTAGGGAAAACTATATGTAATTTATCTTTTGATCTTTTTGAATTTTAGAATTTTCCACGATTTTACTGTGTTTCCGGAAAATGCTTTTCAAATTGCAGACATAAAATAAATTTCTATGAAAGGAGAATACAAATAAACCATAAGTCTGAGTTTCTCTTTATGTTTATTTTCCATAGGGGAACGTGGCCCAATTGCGACCCCCTAAATTCTGTTCCAGAAGGATTGAAAAAAGTCATATTAAAATGAATTAAATCTTTCCAAGTTTGGTACCATTGGAAAGGTCATTTAATAGGCTAACTTTGTTCTATAGATGCTAACATTCTAACTCTTACCAGTTTTGAGTAATAGTCAAATTAAAAAAAAGTTGCTAAAATTGCAGTTTCTCACCACGGTGTTCTAATTGCGATCCCCCCCCCCTATTTTTGCCGTAATTTTTGGGTTTTTCACTAGTAGATCACATTTATCACTACTATAAATAGGAAAACTGCCATGAATTACACGGAAAAGCCGGAAAACAAAGAATTTATTTTCAATTTTCCCCACATTTGTTTTGAGATTTCGCCCTTGAGGTGACTACACGAAATTTCACACACACCGACAATTGCGCACTCACTGACGTAATTCGCAGAAAATCCACGAAAATTCTTCTGAGGAATGCGTAAATTACACTTTCTGCTTTCCCTTTTGGTTGTAGGAACATTTTCACTGCGAAAAAACTTTCAATAAACGTGAAAAAATATTGATTTTCCCGAAATCAAAACACAGCGCGGTCTGTGTGACCACTACACGCATGCGCGACAGCTTTACCGTGGTGAACGGTGGAAATAGACGGTCCGAATTGGAACATTTTGGGGGTCGCAATTAGACCATTCTGCATGTATTACATTTTCACTTAATTACTTAAAATACCTAAAATCTTTCAAAAAATTGTCAATCAAGTAATAAACTAGACCCTCTAAGCTACAGAAACGCGGCATAATATGAGACATAATAGTGGGAAAAAAACTCATATCAACTTAGTTTCTAAAATCAGAAAATGTCGGCCAAGTGCTGAAAATGAATTTTGATTTTTAATTCGTCCTGTTGTGTACCAAATTGATTTATTTTAGGTGCTAACATTACCTTACTATAATATCTTCATAATGTAGTGAAACTAATTTTATAATATTTCGTCATTTACGAGAAAAAGGGAAGGTCGCAATTGGGCGGCGGTCGCAATTGGGCCACGTTCCCCTACTCTTGACCGTTGAATGTAAATTCTAACGAAACTATGAGCTTTTTATGTGAGAAAAAACGAACCTTTACCACAGAGATCTAAGTAATTAACAGAAGAGGATATACTTTGTTGCAACATTTTCAATAAAAACGACCCCAAACGATCCTTCAATTGACGTTTGACTGCTGGAAAATATACCCTCATTTAGTCATTTACAACAAATAATTTAATTAGCATAGCAAATAGCGAGAAACTCAAACATTTCTTGAAAATGGAGGAATAAAATTAACTTATAATGTAGTAGACTATATACACACAGGATACACACTACAAAGGCTCTTTTCTTCGAAGACTTTGCGTTCCTCCATGCACAAAAGTGAGTGAATATTTTACCTACAGAACCTGTATTATAGTCAGAAAGACTCCCTTTGTGGTACTTAAGGGAAAATATTTCATTGAGTTTTAATGCAATTCAAATGACATGCGCCATTCATTTGCATGACATACCCACCCACCCGATTCACGCACTTCAGTTTGTCGCTAATTTTATTCCTTTGGGGTGCAATTTCTCGGAAAATTCCAATGACACTTACACCCTTTGCAACTCCTCAAGCCATTAATTGATATAATTCCCAGTGGAAATTACATTTATTATACATATTACCAAGAAGTCCTTCAAACAATGTGCTATACAGGTCAACAAATTCCAAGAAATATTATGATAGTTATGTAAATTAAATCTACACCACACTAAAGTTACTTTTACAGACACTTTTCTAATTTCCTTTAATGAGATTTATTTAAGTTCTTTCAAAGAAGTCTCGCGTTTGAATGCCAATTGAGCTTTCTTTTGTGCTTTGACGATGACACAGTGCGATTGTACAACGCAGGAGAAAGTCAAAGAGGATGTAAAAAAATATATAGACTTGATGAGGCAAGTCCTTCAATACGGAGATTGCCTGCGTGAAAAAAGGATAGACAGAGTGGTTTGGAATAATTGGATTTCATCCGATTCCAATCGCCCTGGCCACGTTCAACAATAAGCCGTGGCGATGGTGGAATAAAAGAGAAAATTCCAATATGAGAAATTTAATCAAAACACCACAATGGTTATTGTCTCCATGGACAAGACTTGAATAATCCCCACTGAGTAGAAAAGCACGTGTAGTGTCCTGTGGGAAAAATTCATGCGGTGGTTTGCAATTAAAGCGAATGGAGAATGGAAATATTCTGTCTCTCTACACAATTGGAGTCACTCGCTCTCTTTTTGTATTCATGTGTGTCATACATATATGGTGGAATCATGGGTGGTGGACGATTGCATTCATTCAATGGTCAATATATTCATGAGAGCGAAATTGAGATATTATACAAGGAAACACTAGGAGATGTGTAGGCCAGGCAAGAATTAAGGATCACATATTAGGGTGCGGGTGTAGAATAAAGAGCACGTTTGGTAGAGAAAATTGTCAGCAAAGATAGGCAGGAATAATGGGGCTTTAGGTAAATCCACCAAATAATGCCAAAACGACCTCAGCATTTATCGAAGAGGTCAAGAAGGTGACAATGTCTTCCTTAACTATTCACTATGTATCACATTTGACAAAAAAAAATATTCGTTATACATAGCAAACTGTTTCTTAAGCTAGGCTTAAATTTTTTCAAGTCAAGTTCAGTTTTTCTAGTCTAGATTTAAATTGTTCAAATCTCGGAATTTTTAGATCTTAAGACTTAGGACTTTATGATTTAGGACTTTATGCACTTTTGGATGATTTTTACAAGTTTCTTTGTGCGGAAGATAAACAAAATATAAGCTTTCCCGCATCTACATGCATCAAAATTCGAAAAAATCGTCCCTGACCTAATACAGGACTTAATATTAACATTTTTAAATACTGACCATTTTAGAAATTTAAGTCAAGACTAATAAACTTAAATTTAACTTAAAACCTATTTTAGGAAGACTTAAGCCTAGCTGAAGAAACTTAAGCCTAGCCTTTAAAACCCAAATCTAGCTTAAAAAGCGTAAGTCTAGCTTATAAAACCGAAATCTAGCTTAAAAAACTTCAATAAGCCTAATTCAATAAAAGCTAAACCTAGCCTAGAAACTTGATCCTATAGCTAGAAAGCTTGTGCCTAGCTTGAAAAAACTATATTCTAGTTTAAGAAAAATTGAGCCTAGCTTAAGTAAGAAACTTAAACTGGACTTACTAATAAATTTCACTCAAATTGAGCAATTTTATACTTTAAAAAAAATACTTCAGCCCCTAAATGGAAACAAATTTTACCTCTTCTTAATTTTTTTGACTTTTAACAACAATACCATTTAGAATACCAATACCATTTTTTTAGAAAGAATAAAAAAAAGATCATGTCATTAATAAATGTCAATAGGCTCCTTTCAGTTTAACCGTCTGTACGCTGTGACCCCATAGACTTTTCGGTAAAAAAAACTATTTTTTTGGTCAAATAAGCTTTTGTTAACTTCTTGGTACACCCTAAGAAGCTTTTTAGCCATTTTGGAACAGAAAAAAATTTTAAATGGATTGTTTGATGATTTTTTCAATTTCAATGAGTTTTGTGTGATTAGAATATTATTCAAGAAATGAAATGAATGACATTCAATTCTAATAAGAACTAAAAACGAATAAATTCGACCGTTCGTTGCAACAATTTTTCAATTTCCACTGTTTACATTTTTATTAATATCTTTTTCTAGTAGTCGGATCGATCTGAAATTTTTACACAATCTTCTCAAATAACCAAGGAACTTATTCCCAAAAGATTGGTTCTACATCTCTAAGAATTTAGGGAATAGTAGCTCGAAATATATGTAGCTCTGATGTCGATAACCCCTCATAACAATGCGAAAGTTAATAAATCAGACTAAAACATATTTTAAATTAATTTTAGTGCAATACATTGAATTCCTATCAACTCAGATTAAATCCATTTAGATTGTTGCAATGCTTTCCCGGGGTTTTCCCAATAGTACTTCCTAAATCCATTTAGAGAGGTATTACAAATTGTGGTGAAGGCGCATTTTCTCTTGGCTGAAAAAGCGGCTGGAAATGAAATGCTGCATTTTCCAAAACAAATCTGTGGTGTATTAAATGCTCAACGTGGCCAGAATTTGTCGATAATCTCCCATGTGGAGTATTTGTGCAAAGGGAGGGAATGATTCATGTGCTATGTGTGTGTGGTTTCGTTGGAGGAATGCTGTTTTTAGGGGTAAAAACCATACTCGGGGAAAATCACTTCAAAAGAGCCCCAAATCCGATTATCGATATTTGTCCATATTGCCGCTTTAGTTTTGGACGTGGGAAATCATGGAACAGAGAGAATAATTCTCTCCCATAGGACGACAATTTACCCCCCAACAAAAGCACGAGCTTTACGTTTTCTCACGAAGCTTTTTCATCTCACTGCCCACAAAAGGTGAAGTGAGGTGAGCTTTTAGTCACCCCATCCCTATCACATTTGGTATTATTAAGCCATCATACTTTGGTACTCCATTCCACCACAGAGACGCCCCATATCCTGCGAGAGGAAAAAAAGCACGGCTCACCTGGCATGGCAAAAAGTGAGACAGGGGTTAAACCTATTTTGGAATTCATGAATGATAAACATGAGTTACATATTAAATATTTCTGCCATCCTCCAAGGATGGTAATCCCCTTATAAATCCCCCTCTGGAGCTTTTCTCATATGTATACATGCATGTATACAACATACATACATAGCTGAATGGATGTATAGCCCTGGGGAGGAAAGAGAAGAGAAAAAGCATTTTCACATCACGCGATTTGGGGTTAAAATATTTTCAATCTAATTGTCAACTGTTTCATTTCAGCCATCGTGCGCGAGCACAGCACGGAAGGCGTGTGTGCTGGTGTAATCTTGTCGAACCCATCCACCGCGGCAATTCACCTGAAATTGCACGTAAAATGTAAAAAAGGGTGAGAGGGGTGAATTTTGTGATTCTCTACGCCGAAAGGGATATGTATGGGGGGCAGGAGTAACATCACGCGGTGAACACGGGGGTGTTTATTTGCCCCGAAGGCATCCGTCGACCCAGAATATACACCAACAAATTGTTCCTCCATGCGAATATTTTCGTGTGCGCTATATTGCTGCATATATGTGGAATTACCCATGGGAGAGGCCATATCACGAATCATCTAAACTCCCACATCAATTACCATCGCCCTCCGAGCGGGGATTTGATGGATTTTTTTTCTTGGCTGAAACTTTCATAAATATTCCGCAGACTCGAGGTTGCGATTTGCTGGGGAGATTAACCGGCAGCACAGCAACCCCATGTCGTTGAAATTGTTGACATCATATCCTCATAAACGATTTTTTTTATCAAGAAAAATACAAAAATTTTCTTTGCTCATTTTCCTCGAAATTTTCTAATGAACAATATTCTTATGATGGTGGTACGCAGTGGAATAAACCTTCTATTGAAGCTTAGAAAGTAGTAAAATGTGGAAAATATATTTTTCGCCGGTGTAGCAAGAGATCCAAGGGAAGCTTTCCTGAATTAGAACCAAAATGGAAAAATGAGGAATTTAAGAGAAAATGGTTAAGTTTATAAACCCAGGAAAACAGCAAAAGGAGTTTATCGGCATACCATGGAAAAACTTCCTCATTCACAAAACAATTTTGACCAATTCCATTATGTAGAGAATTAAAAAGAAAGCACTGAAAAATCAAAAGAGAAACTCCCCAATTTCCACTAGGATTACATAGAAGAAAAGTGCAAAGAATATTGCCAAAAATTTCAAATATTGCGACGCCATTTGCAGTTTTTTTTTTTCCTCTAAAAAATGTTTTAAAACTATTTTGTAGACTTGCTGCGCATTTTCCAGCTTTAATTCTGTGGATAATTTAATGAGCGGAAGTTTTAGAAACTTATGCACACATAATTCTCATTTCCGTTTAAATGAAAATTGACAAAACACTAATTAGTTCTTCTTATGTTTGTTGAGAATAACTTTGTAAATAAGCAATTAAATTAGGGTTAGGAAACAATTCATAGACGTACATATATAGAGCAAAGTATGGAGATTAAAATCCTTTAACCCGGATAAACTAGGGAAATTTTTGAAATTTTCGCAAAGTTTGATTTCAAAAATATTTTTTTAAAAATATCAATTCTCAAGCAAAACTCTTGAAATTTTACACAAGACCTAAATTTTTCTTTCAACTCAATGCGTTGAATGAAAACTTTTTATGCTTTTTTTTAAATAATTTTTTTATTTATTTGGAATCCATTTAAACAATGAAGGAATGGTCAAAAAAATTTTGAAACTCAAAAGGAACAAAACGGCCAAAATATGAGAACTTTACATAACGAGGGCTGCATTGTAAAACCGGCTAAGTCGGTGTGAACTCCGAACCGACTTAGTCGGTTTTACAATGCAGCCCTCGATAAGTTTTTTAGAACAAAAATTTATTTTCTTACTGAAAATACTAAGATTTTAATGGCTTGACGTTAATGTAGAACTATATTTGGTGGAAGCTGTAATGCTCCTTCCAGAGGCATCAAGGATGAAACATTTAGCTCCCATCAAAAACTGAAAATACTAAATTCTAGTCTATATTATTTGGCCTGAAAGAAGGCCAAAAAAATATTTTTTTTAAAAATTGACTTGAAAATCGTTCTCGAAATTCCCTGAATTTTCAAATTTTTACCATCGTACCCTAATGAGAAAATCCTGGTAAAGAAGGCATCTAAAAATATCTATTAAAGCATTGATACATAACATATATTATGTATGTCGGTAATTTACCTAGGTATGAGAAAATATGAAAAACTTAGCGCGGAAATGTGAATTTTTCATCAACGATCAGGTCAACGAGTGCAAAGTGAACTAAAAGGGGTTAATAGTTCTGGGTAACCCCTATAGTATATATTCAATCAATATTTTCCCGTAAAACAAGTAGGTATCAATTCAATGTAAAAGAGATTAGTATGAATTTCTCTTTTCATTGAAATTTCGGGGGTTTTGCATACAAAATGAATTCGCTCAGTTTCAATTGCAGAGCAAATAAAATTGCACGAACCGAATGGCCTCTAAACACCGTATTTGCATGAATACTTCATTCCCGGTGAGTATCCACAGGGACCCTGAGAGAGATAGTGGAGTGGAGTGTTTAGGTGAAGGACCCCACCCCAAATGCAATGCTCCACTCACACACGAATAACATATGAAAATTTACATTATTTTCGTGTGTGTGAGGGGAAAATGGAAATGGAAGATCCTTGTTCCATGGCTCCTTAGCAAATGTGCATAATTTGTTATTTTAGGAGGCTAAAGGACTATATGTACATAAGAGGAAAGCCGTGGAGGCATGAACCCCAATCTTTTCATTTTTTCCTTCCTCATACAACCCCCAAAACTCACCCCATTTTCTACCACCCTGTAAAGAAATTTTGGACAAAGGCCATCCATGGGGCATTATTAACATTAAAATCAATTTATTTCTTCCCTTCCTCCCGAAAAGGGTGGATGAAAATGACATAAAATCAGTGCCAATATTCTCACTATATACATACCTACTGCTTGCTGGATGCTTAATACGCTGGGATAGTCAATAAAGTAGTCCTTTTCTCCCCCATCCACACCCCTTGTGTGTCCCAATTTAATAATGTGAATGGACCCAGGGGCGGGGGTGGTGGAATAAAATTCTACCGCACACGTTAATAACTGAAAGCTTTCTCGGGTGACATTATTTTATGGATGTTTACGTGGCTTTCGGTGCTCCCACAGACTCCACCCTCTCTCTCTCCTCCATGCCTTTTTCGTGAGGAGGGATATTCTTCCATTCTGCGCGACATTCCTTCGCACAAATTGAATTTTTGATGGATGGTCTGGCACATGATGCTCTCTCCGGGGTTACTAATGGCTAAACTGAATATTCACAGGGTGGATCAGAGATTCACAATATATGGGAATAATCTTCATTATTGTAAGACCGGGTTTTTCCTAGAAGAACCCGGAAGTGAATTTTTTTTTACATAAAATGAGTGTCTCGGTGGAATATTCAATTATTTCATTTGAATTCTCATTAAAAATTAATATTTTCTTACAATTCAAATATTTCAAATATTTCGTTAAAATGTGCTATTTATCGCTGCTTGCAACAGTAAATAGCATATACAAAGATTTGTACAGCTTACAATATTTGATGTTGCATGGCAACGATATGTGGCCATATTTGCCAACTTCGTCTTCGATGAATAAATTAAAATATAACTTCAATATTCTTGCAAAATTAATTGTTTTTCAGATCTACCTTTAACCTGAAAAGTTTCAACTTATATAGTTATTTCGTATTCCTTAAATTATAATTAAATAAAAGGAGTTTATTCACTTTTATTTGTGTCATGAGCTCATTTGAAGATTATGTGACATAGGAAAACTTATAGATACACAATAAACATCAAATTAAAGTCAAAAGAATCATTTTCCAGCAGAATTTACTGAGAAAAAATCAGAATAAAACACTGAAAAAAAATTTTATCTCAATTTAAATACCCAACATAAGATACAAGGGGGCGTGGCTTGTTCAGTTTTAGACATTCCGACTACACTTTTTCCCGGTTCAATCAGTAATTAAATTAAAGGGTATTTTGATTTTCTAGAAATATTTTTGACCATCTGCGATATTTTTTTTGTTATCTTATGTGTAACTTTGAATGAGTTCTAATATACAAAAGTGAATAAACTCCTATATTTTAATGTAACAAAAATATTTTGGATAGTTTTGCATCTAAAGCATCTTCACGCTGATTCACATTTTACTGTACCAAACCAATAGCGCTGAGAATATTATTCAAATGTAAATTTTATTGGAAGCTTTATTAACTGAAACATTGAGCAAAAATGCAGTTCTTGAGCTCCCCAAAGAAATTTCTCAGAAATATTTTCACTTGTAGATGAAGAAGTCCATGGAAGCAAGCATTGGATGCTTTAGAAATAAGAAAATATGTATCGAATAATATTTTTCGTTTCCATCTAATGTACATAGTTATGTACAAACACTGTATACATAGTTCATAAGGGTAGAGGGTTAGAGGTAGAAGTCATACCACACTCTGTATACATATCTACTACAAGTTGCTATGTAACTACACATAAATATAATGTGTAAATGAAGTTTTTCAGCATCCAATGCAGCTCCTTCTTTTCCCACACTGACTATGTATAATATTTTCCTATAAGGAATAAAGAAAGAAAGAAAAAAACAAGTGAATTTTGCATAAGGAATAGTTTGTGGTATTTTCTGATAAAATAGTAAAAGTAGAAAGGTTATAATATATTGCTGACTTTATTATTTGAATATATATTTTTACACAACAAAAATTTTCCTCGGAATTATTTAGTATTTTAGTAAAAGTTTTTTTTTTTGCATTTCCGTTGTACATATTTAAATAATATGTTTTGCATTTATGTGAATGCTGAAAAAAAATTAATTTCCATTTAACAATCCCCAAAGGGCAAAGTTTGTAGTTCGCGGTAAATGTTGATTAAATTAAATGCGATTATAGCTATAAATTTTCTCCCAAATAACAAATAATTCTCTATAGAGCACCACACTATCTCGTCCTTTTTGAAGGGATAACATCGTATTGTGTGTCCATGGAGGACCCTGAAAATGGCATTCAGGGCAAAATGGTGCGGGACCATAAAAAAGAGCAAGCACACCAGCGATTGTGGAATGATTGAAGATTGTGGGGAAGCTTTTATCGCGTCGGTGTGTGGTCATAAAAAAAGAAATTTACTGCACTATTATTTCAGTCATAGAGAAATTGTAATGGACCATTTAATTCTGTGGTAATTGAAAACAATAACAAGTATGTTTCATTGAGGGTTTTTTAGTGCTTCTCTCTTTGACTGGCTTATGATCATTGGCATTCACAGATGCAGACGTTTATTGCAAAAGCATTATGCAATGTAATCGCGGCGTTGTTACCGTAAAATGGGGTAAATGGAATTACATTTCACAGATTTTAATGGCATGAAAATAAAAGAAATCATTATTTGCTTTAAATGATTAAAAAAAAATATTGTTTTCTCTATGTTAACGTTAACCCTTTCACGTTCAATGGGTTATACGATGAACAAAAAGTGAAAGACTGTACTTTTCTGACTTAAAATTAAATTACTTATTTTTCTGCAAATTTAATTTGTTTGAAATTTAATTTCATCAAAACTGATGGATATTCGTTCCAATAAAGAGATAGACATTCAGCTTAAAAGTAATTTTTTTGGCTTGAATTTAGTATCTACTTTTTAAAAATTTTGCTCCACAATTTGAGCTTTTAGGCCTAAAAATTGAATATCATATTTTCAGTTTGAATTTAGTATTTTAAAAATTAAATTAAGTATTTTTCAAACTTGATTTTAAAACTATTTTCAAGCCTTTTCCTCCTCAATGTGAGATTCTTTAGAACTAAGATCCGAATAACTTTTTTCGGCTCTGTTTTAGTACTTTTTAAGCTTTTTCTCTTAAATCTAAGCTATTTAAGACTAAACACTTAGTACTTATTATTCTTCAGCATAGTACTTTTGAGTTTTTTTTGTGACAAAGAAACTGAGATATGTTACAAGTATTCCCCTTTATTCTTGATAATATTTTATCAGATAAGTTTTACTCCAATGTAAAAAAACAACAATTTTAAAAACAATATCGATTAAGAAAACAACAAATAGCTTAACGCATAATCTCTGTTTTAATCAAACATAATTTAAAGTAAGAAATCCTTTGGAAAACTTCCAAAGCAGCCAAATGAGGCGACGTTTCAGCAAAAAAAAGCCACCCCCATCCCCTAAAAAAATTAAGCTGGTATGTTTGTCGATCGTCTCTAATTCTTGAAAGCATTTCTGGCACTGAGTCTTGCCTTATCTGTGCCAACACTGAGCCATGTTGCTTCATTTTTTTTTGCTCACTGAGCAACATTTTCTCAGATTTCATTACACATCCCCTTAAATGCCGGATGAAAGGGATGCGCACGGGGTGGGAGGACTACCAAACACGATGATTCAGTTTGTTGGACACATTTTTCCTGTTTCCTAACTTAACATGACACATTTTCCTTTTCTCACACGGAAAATTTCAGCTGACCACATTTTTTCGTCTGTCCATTTGAGCAAAAAAGAGAAAACTTTTCCAACGGACATTTGAACTCACTTTGAATGTTAATTGTCCCAATATGCGGTTGTCTCTCTTGCGAAAATCTCACTTAATTGTTTTCCAGGATATTCGTGGAAAATATTTTCCCATTCAGTTTATGTTAAATGAATTTTCCAGGAATCTGTTTGCATGTAAAAATCCACAGATTATTGCATTATTTGTTGCATTAGAATAGATTCGGAATAATAATTTATTTATTTTTCGTTTAAAATTCTTTTATGACTAATGTAGTTAAAACTAACAACTCTTGATAGTTTTTAACTTTACTTTTAAATACTTATGGTTTATTCTTGAATATTAACCAATTTTGCTTGCACGTGAATTAATCAGAAGGTATAATTTATTCAAGACAGTGGGGCAATAACTATTGCGTTCATGGTGCAGTTGCTTACGATCTTGCGTTTAACTTAGGCCATAGTTATTGCCCCCTTGAGCAAATCTGAATAGATTTTTGGGTCATCCCGTACCCGCAGGTTCGTCGATGAGCCTGATCGATATGTACCAAAGGGAAGTTTCAAATACAAAAAATAAGAATTTTCAATTTTTACTTTGAATTTTAGACATATTTTTGGCTAAAAGCAGTTTTTCGCATTTTCTGGCTCTCCTGTTGATTTTAGAGCAAATCTGAATGGATTTTTGGGTCATCCCGTACCCGCAGGTTGGTCGATGAGCCTGATCGATATGTACCAAAGGGAAGTTTCAAATACAAAAAATAAGAATTTTCAATTTTTACTTTGAATTTTAGACATATTTTTGGCTAAAAGCAGTTTTTCGCATTTTCTGGCTCTCCTGTTGATTTTAGAACAAATCCAGGGGGGCAATAACTATTGCGTTCATGGTGTTGTTTGCGTTCACTTGCGTTTAGCCATACATTTCCTGCGTTCACACTTGCGCTCACTTGCGATCTTGCGTTCACTTGTGATCACTCCATATAAAGATCGCAAATCTTGCGTTCATGGTTCACCTTAGGCCATAGTTATTGCCCCCCTGATTCAAGGTAACTTTGCATTGAAGTTCCAGCAGGTGGAGAAGTTGATTGGAGGGAGAATGAGCCAATAAGCACACTCCCTGAGGCTCTCCACCAATCAGATAAAACATCAAATTCTTCTTCTTATTCATTTAACTTTCAAAAAGAAATTTAACACTTGGAGGACACGAATTTCTAGCCTCAAACTTTGACCTTAATTTTCTATCATAAGGAAAACATTTTTATAAACTTTCTTTCGAAGAGCTTGAAGTCTTTGAAGTCACCTACACATCAATGTAGAATTTATCACAATAAATTAAAATAGTTTTTATTCTGTGATGATATAAAAAAGTCAAATTGGCAGCAAGTACCAGCTTTGTCCTGCAAGTGTTAAATTGAGATTTAACTTTTAGGTGATTCAAAAAAATCCACGCATTGAAAAGGTGGAGCCTTTGGGCGAAATTCCATTGAATAGAATATTGCAAATTAAATTTTTATAACAAACAATGATTTTCCTTTGAAATGATAAATCAGTTAAATGTCTATCACTTTTCCATATGATACATACGTTGACACAAAAGCAGTCTGGAGATGTAATTTGCAAATTGATGGTGGACACAGAGTGAGGCATGTTGAATTGTCATTTGGCCTTATTGTGTCTCATCCCAATGTAACTCCATAAATGCAGAGAGTATTGAGATTGAATTAAAGATAAATTAATTTGAAGATAAAGTGATCCAAAGCCTTGGGAATGACCGCACATCCTTCACAAGCTAATCCGACTTTGGTATATGTACACCACATGGATGTCTCAACATGGGATGCAAGCTATTTAGAGCTCTTGGGAGGATATGGTTTCAAAATGTACGTACACATAGCATTGCATAACCACTAAGGACACCATTTTGCACATTGGCATTGCAAATGGGACGATAATTCAATTGTCAACAATTTATATTCAAGCACACAGAGATATTTCACCTGCAGAAATGCTCATTTGGATGCCGCACCAGAGGAGCGCTGAGAAGGGTTAGCCGTAAGACATCTATTCCGAAGCCAATGTACTTCCCTTTGAGCATCATCGGAATGTAAATATACATCCCTAAGGGGGTGGGAAAATTATTGAACTTTAACAATAAAGGTTTAATTAAAACGAACGCAGAATTAATGATTATTCCACGCAATCCTGATCGTCCAATTCTGCTATTAAAAGTTCTTGTCGAGGAACTGGTAAGAAAATATTATTTAGGTTGAAACGTTTATGGAAATAAAAAAGAAAAAAAAAATAGAAAATCAATTTTTCACATCACAAATTTAAGCTCATTTTAAAATCCAAAATATTGCAGAAAATTATTTTAGGGCACTTTCAAGACGGCTGCCAGGTTCTCCTGCCATTTTAAAATAGAGAAATACTTACAAAAAGCTTTCTAAGGAAATTTAATCATTTTTTTTAGAGAAAAAACACATTTGAGACAGCATATGACGCAGTGGTCATAAAAGAGTTAATAAGTTTAAAAAGTTTCACTATCCTCTGCCCAAAAACCAACCCTATTCACCCCACTTTATCTCGAGAATCTCATAATTAGCAGGAAAACCAAGGGGTGTTTATCTGTGATATTATTCAGATCTCCGGGAATATTCAGTTTATTATCCAAAAAATTAAAATATTGGTTTTTAGTCCTCAAATGACTCATTTTGAGAAGCATAAGCTTAAAAATAATTCAATTTATATCCAAAAAAAAGTGTTAATTTAAGCCAAAAAGTTGTAAATTTAAGCCTAAAAATGAATAAATTTAAATCGCTAAATGACTAAATTTAAGCCGGAAAACTAATTATTTGGCTTTCAGTTTCAAAGAGACACAGATTTACGAGCAAAAGCCTAAAAAATATTTAATTTAAACCCAAAAGGGATTGAATTCGAGCCCAAGAAGAACTAAATTCAACCCTAAAAAAGTGGTAAATTCAAACCGAAAAGGTATTAAATTAATTTTTCGTTTTCAAATAATTCGATTTTTAGTAAAAGATGATAATTTAAATGAAAATATTCATGTATTCGGATTATTCGCCAAAAATTCCAAAATATTCAACAGATAAACACCCCTTGTGGAAAACTAAGACACATGGAAACCATTAAAGATTTCAATATGAAATATTTTCCAATTTAATGAAAGAAAGTAATTAAAAAGTAAAATATAGTTTAAAGAAATACGAAAACTTTTTCCCATGTGTGCCAGGAAGATATTCTCACAAGGAAAGGTGTATTTGCAACTGTTTGCTGTAGCGCACATCCTTTTTGCGACATGGAGAAGACGAAGAATTACTTAATAGAGAAATTTAATGCTACCATGATGGAAAATGTTTTTCCATGACACTAAACTATCGTGGCGGACAAGTTTTTTTTTTACTTTACTTTTTGGAAAGGGAAAATGAGAAAACTTCTTCCTCTAATGATGACAAATTTCAACTCAAATTGCTTACTCCCCCGTTCACCACACCCCCTTCCCAACATAGCTAGCATAACTATTATTTATAGTGTGAGAAAATTTATTTTATTTGCGTGGTTTGCACCACTTTGCTGCCTTTCCTGCGGCTTGTTCTTTAATAACTTTTCTCTCCCGCCCATTTTTAACATTACATACATACCTTCTTTTTGCGTCCATTTGGCGCCAAATCCAACAATTCCTTCGAGATTTTTTTTTCGTATTAGCAACACTATATTCTATTCTCGTAAGAATTCCTTTTGTGCATTTCTTGTGCATGCTTTGTGCATTCTCTGACAATCGCTTACTTTACTTTAAGCTTTGAACTTTTTTCTCTCTCGCCCCCTTCAAAACTCTCACACTAAGCTTTATGCATGAAAAGCTCTTTGATGATATCGAAAAGTTCAACAAGCTCTTCCCCGAGAAAGTCACAATTTACCGCTTTATGATAAAATCCTTTCCAATAATGGAAGATTCTCAAAGCTGAAGAACTTTCACTTTATAGTGATAGAGTCTTGAAAACTTTCTCAACCTCCTTCTAAGGTTTAAAAGGTACCTATGTAAAAAATCCAGGATTAAAACATAATAAAAAAAAATAACAAAGTTAGATTTAGGAGCATTTGTGCATTGAGGGCATTGAAAGAGAATATCCCAGGGGCGGGTCAAAAGCTAAATAAACAGGTGGAGCGAATCACCCCTCAGACTGTTCTCGTTGAAAATGTTTGGCAAAGTGATGAAATCCCCCTAAAAGCTTCTTGGATGCCAAAGCTTTTAGGGGCGCAATGCAATGAAGCAAAACACAATCTATTTAAGATTAAATCCCTTTTGGTTCGGTCCCTTTGAGATTTCACAACTGTATACTAGCACAATAGGAAGGATAAAAAATACTTTAGCAGAAATTGGGGTAAAAAGTGGCACTCATATTTTTCTCTGAAAACCCCCTATAAAGGATTTTCAAGGAAAAATTCCTTTTAAAGATTTTTTTACTCTGTCGAATTATACGTTTAATTTAACAAAAATAAAGAAAAAATATTTTTGCCGTAATAAATAAAATATTTACACATAAATTTTTTTAATTGCAAAAGGAGTTTATTCGTATATGTATGAGCTAAATAAATGCGAGGAAGTAATTGAGGTACGCGTGCATAAACTTATAGAGAATTTAAAAAAAAAAGAATACGAGAAAACTTCTCGATTTTCACTGGAATCTCCTGAAATAAAACTGTAAAGATTTTCGCAAAAATGTAAATAATGACGTCAGTGCTTTGTTTTTCATTGACTCTTTCAATAAAAAGAGCATTCATACAAATTCATCATTGATGATTTTTGTTAGGTTTTTTATATTACAATTGTGACGTCATTGTTTATATTTTTGAGCAAATTTTTGACATATTTACCAAGTGGGAAATCTGAAAATTTTTTCGGTATTTCTTCTTTTTCTTCTTTCACTAACAAGATTACTGCTATTCCTATTCCCTTTTGGAATGAGAGTTTTAGTCATACAGAAACAGGTAAGCTCCTTTAAAATAAAAGAAACATAATATAAGAATGATCTATCATAAGAATCACCAAAAAATATATCAAATGAAAAAGTTGTGAGAGTCAAACGCGGGATCTGACCTTTAGAAAATACTCTTTTATTACTTCTGCGACGTTTCGGAGATTTATTTCTCCTTCCTCAGGCCTGCAAATACATTGTGGATAATTTCTTTATATAATTTTCTAATTTTTTAACATTTTAAAAAATTTCTTTTTAACTCCAATCTTTAGTTAAAATTTAATGCAAAAATAGCAGATAATTGAGTGATTCTTTTTTTTATATATTTTTTTTCCTTCACAATGAATCCACAATTATAGAACGAATGTAAAATAATCCTCGAAGAATGAAGAGATCGAAGAGACTTTACGGGTGCACTGAAAAAAAAAGCTCACAAATGAATTTATAGAGTTGTAAAAGAAAAGCACAATGGGTTTCCATTGAAAATTTATGTTTCATTTTACATCATCTCATTTAAATATATTTTATTTACAAATAATTCTCTTCCACTATAGCGACATAAACAATTTTTTTCTCCTCCTCTCCTTGCCAATCAGTTCTGCATGCGGGAGACCATTCAACCTTTTTTTTTTGTTTAATTCAGTAATAATTCGATGGGGGATGATTTTATGAAAATATCTGCAAATGATTCTACTGTGTGCGATTCACCATCAGTTTTTTTTTTTTTTTCAAATATAATGCATCAATGCAAAATCCCCATCATTGTTATCACACTGCATATTTTTGCAATGCTCCGATAAATTCCAATTGTGGTTCAATGATGCAGAAACACAAAATATCACATCTCCATAATTTTATCATAAATATTTTTTTCACTATATTTATATTACTATATTATTCCTATGTTTTCGCATCACCATCGCGCATCGCATAATCCTCTCGACAAAATTTTCATTCAGTTTTTTTTTTCATCTACACAGAACAGTGTGTTTTATGCAAATTAGCCATCAAATTTAATATGGTATGTAGCTTTTTTTCTTTCTCTGTATTTTAATGGAGGATCCACGTCAATTTTCCATCCTCTCACAATTTATTAGCTCTTCATTAGAAATTTATGAGCTATTTACTATATTTATCATTGATTATTTGGAATTGTTTAAAATCCATCCAAGGCCAACTAAAAGGAATTTTTTTAAATGATTTTTGACCGTTTAAAATAACTCTAAGTTTTATATATCTGAAGAATAATGAAGAAGCAGCCAGAGTGTTAGAAATGTTAACGGTAGAAGTTTGAATTTGAATTTAGAACAAACTAGGCCTGGGCGAAAATAGCCATTTTTGTGATGAAATAGCCAGAGGAAAAACTTGTTGAAATTATCGCGAGGAAAAAAAGGAATTATCAGAGTAAAAATAGCCGTAAGTTGTTAAATTTATATGAAATCAAAAGAAGAATTCTTATAGATTGTATTTTGTAGGTAGGATATAGCGGAAGACGACAAATACCCGCTGAAAAGGAGTAGGAAAATCGCCCAGGTAAAAGTGAGGTTAAGTAGAAACAGGAAGGGAAATTCATTTATATATTTTGTTGAACAGGAATTAAAGAGAAAATAGAATACGTCCGGAAAGGTGGAAATAAGGGAGTTCGAAGAAGCTCAGTCGAGAAAAATGTAAGAAGACATTTGTTAGGATAGTTTAGAGATAATTTTAAACCCTTTGTAAAATTCTTTATAGATCTTCAACCACCGCCCACCCTCCTGCATAGATCCCACCTACATTGACTGAAATATATAGAACAATAGCCCATACAGTCCACATAGTTATTGCCGTCAGCAATACAGTGGTTAAATTCTGATATAAAATGAAATTTTTCTATTCATTATTTCCTTAAAACTTTTCTACATTTTTGTGTATATGTGTTTGACAATAATTCCCGAAAAACTCCTGAATTAAACAATGTTTTTACACACAAAAGCAGAGAGAAACTTGTAGAAAAATTATATAGAACGGTTTTTCATTTCATATCAGAGTCTAATCACAAGTGATACCTACAATGGATGTTCTAGTATAGGAATTGATAGATTTTTGAGTCCTTCTCCCTTAATGAGAATTTGATACAGACATTTTTAAATTTTTTAAAATGCCCTCACATTGCAGTGTATCCCGATAGCCCCCAAATACTTCAGCATAAAGAGAAAAATTTAAATTAAAAAAAAAATTATTAAAATTGATTTAAAACTATTCGATTTTATATGAAAAATATCTTTTTTATCACTTGATCTTGGATGGATTTCTTAACAATCAAAACCACACAATGCAAAATAAAATTACCCACATTACTAATCTCTGGCACGAGCATATCTCGCAATCGCTTTTCAATACTTTTCAACTCGTTTTTATTTTCGATGGTATTGACACTGGGGCGAAATATATTGTACACAAACAAATTATTAAACAAAAAAAAGTTGTAGCATAAATTTCAATAACATTCACTGGATGAATTTAAAATAAAATTTACATTAACACCATTGAGAGTAAACAGAGAGAAATTGTTAAATGGGTGATTTTTAAAGCATGATACACCAACGGTGTTTCCCCAAAAGCAATTTAAATTTTATTTATAAATTCATTTTTTAAGTATCGATGAATTGTGTTTAATTAGTTATTGTAATTATTTGTTTTATTTTTTTGTTAATTATAATGAAATCGTTTACATTTATCGAATAAATAATTAAAATCAGATATATTTTAATTATTTATTTGCGATTTTTTCTAACAGAAGAATTAGGAACGATAGAATTCTTTAAAAAAAAATTAAAAAGAAAATTAAAAAAAATGCAAATAGCATTTTTCGCGAATTTTCTTAACTTTTTTTTCGTTAGTCCTTCGTTTACTTTATTTTCACGTTTTTCTCACTTATTAGATAAAATTCAACAATATATAGAAATATGCCAATGTACAATTTTCAATTTTTTTTTTTCCAATTTAATACATAACCTATTATTTTACAAATTTTTGGTTTTAATTTTGGAGAGAAAATTATTTCTTTCGACAAAATCTTCTTCAGGTAAAAAGGCCATAATTGTAGATTTTTTTCTCTTTTAGTTTTCACTCGTAGACGTGTGAAAGCTAAATACTTTTCATATTCTTTCAATTTATCACTAAAACTATAGCTAATTTTTTTCATTAGTTCCTTTTTTCGTTCACTTTCGGACGTGTTGATGCTTTGCTTTTCCCATTACTGTCTGTTATTTAGAACCAAAATCATTTTTTAAGGATTCTTTAGCCCGAGAAAAATAAGATTTAAAAAAATTGTTTGAAGAATATGATTTTTGAAAAAAATATTTTGTTTTAATTTATAAGATCGCTATAATGTTTCAGTTCAATGTGAATATCTTATTTTTAAATGTTTACTCAACATCTATTTCCATTTAGTACATTTAATGACTCTTTTATTTATTCTCAAATATTTTTTCTCTTGCTATGTATATGGGTGATGCAAATTTTAAATCTTCAAGACGGTAGAAAAATCGATCTAAAAATGATAAGATTACGCATGTTTACGCGACGTTGTGACGTAAATAAGTTCCTATTTTGTATTATGAAATGAAGAAAATTTTTCTGGACCTAAAAAAGAATTTATCAAATGATTTTGTGAAAAATGAACCCTTCCAAGAAATAAAAATGAATTTGTAAAATGCGCAAAAAATTCTCATTTTCTGTGCATAAAATACTTTATATTGGTCACATTGCAAGTTTAATAATGAAAAATATTAAGCTACCATCTCCAAAAATAAAAAAAAAACAATTTCCATATGAATGAAAATAAATACAATATTAAAATATTATTTCTTTCGTGGAAAAACAAAAACAAAGCTTTCTTTTTTGCAGAAAAAAATAAAGCTCAACCACCAAAAACAGAGATTTCCATTGATGATTTTTTTCATTTTTCCCTCCAATATTTTTTTGGTCAGTTAATTTTTTTTTAAATATTATTTACATTTAGTTAACATCCTTAATTTTTTATCCTTTAATAACATTCACTATAACTTATCTGTCACATAGAGTTTCACTCGTCGTCCTTCGGGTGGGTAACATGTCAACTCCACTCTTGAGCTTTGGCGGTGGAAAAGTGCGATGGATGAACTTTTCCACATTAAGGGCATCCCTCATATATATATTGTTGCACTGTCCGCCCCAAAAAAGTGGCTGCCAAGTGGAGCATTCTTGCTGTCACTTACACAAGTTGACGCTCCCGGAGGAGATGATTAATTAAGATGCCAAGAAGGAGGCACCACAGCAACGGCAGGAGAGCATCAACAGATGATGTTGGTGATCCAGCTACAAGGGAGACACAAATTTATTTTCACAGCTTTTATAGGGGCAGAAAAAAAGCTTTGGGGATCTCTTTCACACAAAAAGGCTGCCTCGTGGTTTACACCCCCATCCCCCATCCTCCACTCCTCCTCTGCGACCCATCCAAAGCGTCAATTAATTTAAATCTGTGTGGAAAGCATGACTTTCAGTCTCTCAAGAGCGCGCCATGGATAGAATTTCGAAGGGTGCTCCTGTGAAAGGAGATTTTTGACACATCTTCACCCCCCCACACACACTAAGAGATAAATGATTTCGCCTTGGTGTGTGCCCCAAAAAGACGCACCAAAACCACCAATTTGTTGCCTCTCTAATCACTTTGGCATAGAGAAGTTCGTTTGCTGTGAGCTCATTGTTGCGTGGAGACTTAATTAAATGATTTTGGTACGAAACATTCGCACCCAATCACATTAAAGCCAACACAAGAAGCTTCTACTGAGGCAGCTCCCTCTAATTGATTTACAATTTTGCACGGTTATTAAATTAATTTTATATCAGTGGAGGTAATTTGAAACGAAATTTGGGGTAATGCCTATTTTTAGGCGTTCTTTGGAAGTATCTGAAAGAAATGTAGCTATCAAGGGTGATGGATGCTTGAAAAAGGGGTCTTAGGAAACTATCGTACAAGAACCTTTATTCTAAGAGTATAGTACCTAGCCTAGACTACCTAGGTACCTAGGTAATTTATTTCAGACGGTAGCAATTGCGGTTAGTGATTGACTATCCTGATGATCTCATACTTTGTTTTGTTTTTGACAGTTTTGACAAATTAATTTTGATTATTCTACTGTACCAATGTATGTATTTCGAATTAATTAAAATAATTCCATTATTTTAAGTGATTGATTTGCTTTTAATTTTGACGGATTAACTTGTATTATTTTGATTGATTAACTTGTTTTAATTTAATTTTAAATTAAATGAATTGAGTTCTGTTTTCCTGACTAGAGTAAATTTTATCCTTTCACTTCTTTAACTTTATTTGTTTCGACTGATAAAATTCGGTTATTATGACTGATTTACTTTAATTATTTTGATTGATGCCCTTCTGTTCTTTTGACTAATTTAATTTTGTTTTTTTTTAACTGAATCACTTCTATATTTTTAACTGGTAAGATTATATTATTTTTACTAATTAATTTTTAAAGTTTTCTCTTGTTCCAACTGACTGACCTTTTTAACTAAATTTTTTAATGATTGTTTACTTTAACTATTTTTTTTATTTTTACTGAAAGATTCAGTTCTTTTTTCTTTTGATTGGATGAATGAAAGCTCTTTTGAATGATTAACATTTATTCTCTTAACTAAGAGAATTTCTGTCGCTTTAAGTGATTGGAACAATGTTCTTATCTTCTATCTTTTTCATTGATAACTTCTATTATTTTGAATAATTCACTTTAATTATTTCAAAAAAAAGTAACTGATTACTTTTACTATTTTGTCAGATAAATTTTCGTTACAATTGTTCTTCTTTCTACTAAAATTCCCAATTCCAAAAATTGTCTAATTTCTTTGGAAAATATTGTTCATTTGAAAGGTCACATTCAAAAGACCAAAATATTTATTTGAAAGATTTATTTTGTGACATTTCTCACAAATTTGATACTTTTGAATAAATCATTCAGGTATATTTTGTTGTATTAACATCATTTTGTTTTCACTCCATTCTTTACCATCTTCCTCTTTAACATAACTCAAAATTTAAAAAAAAATCCGGAAAATGTAATTTCTTCTAATGAAATTCTCAACATGTTTGAATCAATAACACCCCAAAAAATAAATAAGTCAAAGATAGAGATAAATGATATTTAAAGACTACAAATTGGGAGTATGTGATCCAGAGGAAAGCTTGTGCGCCAAAAACATCCTTGGCATGAAATAATAGGAATAAATTGTTGCAAAATTTCTCCCATTTCCCCGCTTGTGTGTAGCAGATCCGGATGTAAGTGGAGCTTCGCAGATATTTATTTACACAACCGAGAAAACTCATAAAACCCACCTCACTGAGCATTCGAAGAAAACCCACAAAATCCTCTCTCTACTTGCTATGAAAAAAAAAAATGTGGATTCTCAAAAAGAAATCCTCCATATTGGGTGTTCTTTTACTTGCAAACAACTTTTCTTCTTTTTTTCTTCTCTTCATCTAAACACATCCCTCAATTTCACTGTTTCTGTCCCCATGGCTGTATGTTGGGGATGAAAAAAAAGTCCCAATGGATTTTTACGTAAATCCCTCCCCAGAGGCAATCGATATCACCTCCACCCCCGCCGCCGCAGGTTTTTATATTGCTTATTCCTTTCACGCTTAAAATGCCGCTGAATTTATTCCCAAAACATCAAGCATTTTGCCATGGAAAGGAGAAAGAAAAAAAACGAGCAATACCACCATTTGTTGAAAATTGATTCATGGGGTGGATTCAATGATCTCGCTTAGGTGAGGTGAATAAAAGAAAATTCGAGTTGGATGAGAAGGTTTCTCATACACCCAAAACACATATAACGTACTCCCGCCCCCCTCCCCAACACCCATCAATCTGCATATACGCGAAACATTTCACCTTATAAGCGCAATGTTCTTGCAAAATGTGATTTGCGTGACTTGCCAATTAGTAGTGTTTGTTCTTTAAATTGTCGCTGCAAGGAATTCAATTTAGTTCCCATCAAGACAATGCAATTTGAATAAATTGGAACATGTCGAGGCCACGAATTTCACCATATATGTATGTACTCAAATTCCTCCACCTAAATCCATCCCCGGCAATTTTTCGCATTTCCCAAAAACATCAGATAGAAAAATTCAACGTCAATATCAATACAACAGTCAAACCAATAAAATTTTTATTGTATTTTTTATGCTCAATGACAATATTATAGTATTTATAAAAAAAAATTGAATTGCCCCATGATATGGATAAATATTGAGCATTTTTTTTTTGTTATTTGCGTACAGAAAAAAATTAATTGAATTATTTAATTAGGATTGCGATTCAAATGTTTTTTTTTGCCGTTGTGAATAACAAATTTATGTATTTTATAGGGGAGTATGATGAAAATTAGACCTTTATTGGCACTTGATTTATTTTATTCTCACTAGTGACATAGAAAAAGAGGGTGCATGAGTGTCTATTAACACTCCGAAAGTTAAGGTAGGTTAGTTTTTTCCTTTTTCTTTATTTTAGAGGTCAAAAGATATTATTTTAGTCTAAAAATTAAGCATGTTTCTACACAGATTGAAAATTTCAAAAGGATATTGTCAAACATTAAAAATCGGTGAAACGTAAAAATAAACATCGAAAAGTTAGAATTAATGTCAAGAGTTAGAAAATAAATGTCAAACGTCAAAAAATAAATGCCAAATGGTTGGAAAGAAACGTTCAGCATCTAAAGAAAAAATCAAGAGTTAGAAAATAAGTGTCAAAAGTTGGAAAAGACCCAACACATTAGAATTAATCTCCAAGGTTTGAAAAGAAATGTCAAAAGCTAAAACAAACATACAAAATTAGAATAAGTGTCAGGAGTTTTAAAAGAAACATCAAACTTTAGAATAAACGTCAAAAGTTAGAATCGATTTTAATAATTTAAAAAAAATGTTAAGAGTTTGAACAAATGTTAAAAGTTTGAAAAAATCAAACTTTAGAAAAATAAAACCAACAAAAATCAAATCAACAAAGTTTTGAAAAAAACGGTAAACACTTCCAAAGTTTCGATCATTGACAGAAAGAAAACATCAAACGTTAGAAAAGGTACGTCAACCATTAAAAAAAAATTAACATAAATGCTACAATTATTAATTTTTGTTCAATAAATCCTAATCTTCACAAACCTCGAATTCTATGTCATTACTTTTTTAACCCTCTTTTGTTTTCTAAAAGCACTCCCTTGAAAAAAATTCTGACTACGTCCATCATTCTAGTTAATCTATAAGTATACTATTGTATCTTTAAAATTCTTTTTTTTTTTACAAACAAAGGCTTTGAAATGTTTTTTTTTAGTTAAAAGCTAGAGAAGTATTCATAAGAGGAGAAGATAAATCTTTCTTATTTATTGAAAAAAAATCAAACAGTGTCAGACTTAGGCCACGCCCCCCTAACAATTTAACGTGAACTTAAGCGAGGAAACATACAATCAATTTTAGGGCTTAAGATGAAGCAGAATTTCCCTGTGAATGCATAAATTCACTTCGATTTTCTAATCCTTTCACCCCTATTGTACATATAATGAGATCCCCAAAAATCCCCATTTGAAATTCGCTGCATAAATTGTAACTCACCGTAGTAAATGGTCTCTCGTCGTGCAGTGTAATTTGTCCCAGGAATTGTTAGGGCACAGTTGAAGGTGACCGGTGGATCCAAATGGGACTTTGGTACTCTCCAAGTGAGAATTGATTCGTACATTCCATCCTCCTTGCGTCTCTTCTTCTCCGTACCCGTATCAACGAGCATGTCGTTCACCCTGTAAAATACATTAGACACGGTGCAGGGTTAATCTACTGTACGTACAAAATTGTCAATAAATTTTAATGAAAAACCATTTATTGAAATGAAAAAAAAATTACAACCTGTGCGGGATTTTCAATTAAATTTTCTCATTCATTTTAGGGTTCATAGATAAAAATGTTGCAAAATGTTAAAGAAGAGCATTATTTTAAGTTTCAATAAATGCGAATTTAAATGGCTGTTAAAGGTACTAAAATTTATTAAGTTAAATCCAAGATTTTAGAGACATTTAAACTTTTAAAAATAACTTTAAACGGAAATGTTGCCTCACGAAGAAATTCAGCAAACTAAGCTCGGTATAATAAAAACGTTTTTTGCAAACCCTCTATTAGATCATTTCAACGTAAACGATTTGCCAAATTGTGTTACAAACTGAAGAGAAGGTGGGTTATACTTACGTGAGCGTTAACGATGGCTCCGGGAAGACCTTCAGCGTTGAGCACTCCACCACGATA
Organism: Lutzomyia longipalpis; assembly: GCF_024334085.1. Lineage (NCBI taxonomy): Eukaryota > Metazoa > Arthropoda > Insecta > Diptera > Psychodidae > Lutzomyia > Lutzomyia longipalpis. Next base: position 6,089,852 of record NC_074710.1, read on the forward strand.
AAATTCTCATCATCACAGCAATTGTAGCTCAATTGAAAGTCCTTATCGGGTACTACGAGAGTGAGGGAGAAAAATAAAATTGAATTTGCAATTATTTTGGTGAAGAAAAAACCAGGCTCATGGTGAACGTACCAACTATAAGAAGATGAGCGGATTTTCTATCTTGAGACTGAAACGTCTGAACGGAGCAAGCATACTCGCCCGACATATTCCATTGAGGCCTTATGATGGCAACAGCACGATGCTTTGAATCAGATTGCACAGAAGCCTCGTACTTTGTGTCCACACGCCCACGCAGGAAGGACAAAGGGAAGGGCTTTGAGCCGGGTATCCATTGATAAACAGGCTGCTCATTTCGCAACCATTTGAGCACAAAACCCGATTCTCCTGGATCCACTTCGTACTCACAGTCAAGGATTAGTGGCTGCCGGACGGCATTGGGTTCCTCGTCAAGCACATACGTTGGTGGGACACTTAATTCCTTAATTTTTACACCTGTACCCCCACCTGAAATGACAGCAACAAACCACATAAAAGGAATATTAGTGTGATTGAATTTCACGCAGACAAAAGACTCATTACATATATGTATAGGTTGGTACAGGCTACATGATATTTTGAGCATATTGTCCCCATTTTCCGCTCAACATCATGCGAAAACTCTTATCAAAGGGAAAATGAACTGACCGAAAATTAAACCATTTTGAGGATAAAGGAATATATGAGAAGGGAAAATCAAACAAACCCCCAAATGCAAAATTTTGAACTGTTTAAAGGCCAAATTATGGATCCAAATAATCGTTTCTTTATCATAATAAATTGTAGAATATTCCTGGTTATTTTCAAGTATATTTATTATATTTTTTTAATAATTGTGAAAATTGAATAAAATGTATTGACAAAAGCAAAATTCTCGCAAAAGTTCGATATCTATCGATCTAATGGATAAACATTTCTCTGGAAAATTATTTAATTTTTATCAAATTCCACGTGAAATATTTCTTTGGAAATATAATTTGCTTAATTGCTTCATATCCATTAAATTCAATTAAATCGCATAAATTGAGTTTTAAGTGGTTTTAAGTACATAATATATGTAATTATAATCAACCACCATAAAGTATACTAATAATATAATCTATAAATAATTTTTGAAAAATTTATTTTAAAATTTTTTAATTAACTATCATTTACAAACACTGAGAATAAGAGAGGGTGGTTCAAATATGAACTCTTTTACTTTATTTTAATACTTTTTTAATAAATACAATTATTGTTAATTTTTTTAACCTTCCCCTTTTCTTATTTGAGCCGGACGTCAATCCGACATCAGCACAGTCTTTTTTAACCCTTTCACGTAGAATTTAAATAAATTTATTTATTATTCTAAGTTTCAAATGGTACCTACGTTAAATTTGTCTAAAATAGGCCAAAAAACTTTTTCTTTGTCTGAAAAATGTCCTCTAGAAACATCTTCGGTATAAATATCGCGATACAAAGACCGAATGTTTCAATGTTTCGTGTTTCAAGCAGTCGCAAATGAATTAAATTTCTCATATTGAAAACGAAAAAACGATGAAATATTTTTCATAAATTTGAACTTTAAATTCCAACCTTGAAGTTTTTTTTAATTGAATACATAAACTCATACAAAAATTCCTTTTAAAACATTATTCAAAATAAACCTCTATGGCTAGGAATTAATCCTTCATCTCCTAATGATTTTTCCTGAAATTCTCTCTCAAATTAAGTTGAGCGAAATTTTTGGTGACATCAAAATAGATAAAGTGATTTTTCCAACAAGCGCCAAAGCTTTTTTTTCTGCATAGCTTCCCGCATAGCAATCAGATGTGAAAAAAGCTTGGCAGGGAGCATTTTGCACAGAAAGAGAATAAATTGGTTGTGGGAGGTATTTCCGGGAGAAATTTTTCCAATGAATCTACCCCACGCGATATGTATGTGTATATTTTCCCCTATGTAGATCTTTTGTTCCTCTATCACTCACCCACCCACACAGCTACCTCCCTCCCTCGTAGAGCGTTTGTTTTTCCCGCGACTACCTCTCGAGTCAGATACTTGTGGCTATGTTATGTGGAGGGTGGATGGAAAAAAAAGCACTTCTAGGGGGCAAACGGCAAAAATTTATTTGTGTACTTCAACACCCCATGCCATCAAAGTCATAAATTCACGAACGCAAAACACGAATTTATTGGCTCTATCTGGTGACATTATATTTTCCTTGTGACAACATGATTTATGCTATTAGATGATTTATTTGCAATTCAGCCAAACCTCCCTCCGAAACGTATACAATGTGGAGAGTGCCAGAATTTTCAAGTGGCCCCCTCAACATCGTCCACATTCCACTCCACACCCCCTCGTTCACATAGAATCATTCAACAGGATGAATAGAAAAGGCACACCCCCTCCTTTTCCAACTTCGAGGTAGGTATGGTGGCAATGAGTGAAGGAAAAGGAGATGTTTGGCAAATAGAAAATTCATGGGGAAATTGTTTAATTAAATTTATCAAAGCAAACAATATATTGCAAACTCCGAGAAGTACAAACGTACACCAACATTGAATATGATACGAGACTTAGGCTGAACGAAAGCCATATCAATTTAGATGGACTATAAGTTTTACCAAAGAGCCTTAAGCAGTCAGAGTTAAGTACATATAATGTATAGAGTTCTCATCCATATATATTTCAACCCAAGGAGAGAAATCGCTTGAAAATAGGGAAAATTTTCGAAAATCCGTCGGCAGGGATACGGCGAGAATTGGTCAAAATTTCGACGCCTTGACGAAAAATGGGGAATAAAAATCCCAATTTTTCTGTCGAAAGTTCGTCGAAAGCATCTTCCCTATTTCTGCCCAATTGGGAAGCTTTGTCGAAACGTGGCCGACCATATTTCGACGGACCGTCGAAATAGGGCAGAAATAGGGAAAATTTTCGAAAGTATGTCGACATGTATTGCCTTGATTTCCTCATTATTCTTCTCTTTCTCTCCAATGATATTCAATTCAAACAACATATTTTTATATTCTTCTGCTCTTTTCACACATCACATGATTATATTGGGGCCTCCATGGCGTTATTTTACATGACAACAATAAAATGCCAAGACAAAATGGAACACGATATTAATAAATATTAATATTTTTATATTGCGACTTATCCTGACGCTTGGTCTTTGGAAAACCATGCCACACCCTTTTCCCGTCATGAATATTTGCCATAGGCGATAAAATGCCATTGCATTTCACAAATTCAAATTTTTAATTATATTTTAATTGCACATAAAAAATGAAATTTCCCAAAACCTTGTTGAAAGTATTTTTAAAATTTCTTTACACATCCTGAAACATGTTGGTCAACTTATTTTGGATGCAAAAGTCTCAGATAATTAATAAATCGAATTTAATTTTAGCAAGTAAATTTTTGATTTGCCGCGCACGAATAAGTACGCCATTGAGCTCATTAACCTCTAAACCTTAAAGTCCATCTGTTGACAAAATATGAAATCAAAAATCTGGAGAAGGGCAGAAATTGGGAAGAAATAGGGCAAAAATTGGGAAGATTGTCGAAAGCATGTCGAATATTAGTCGACAAGTTGCCTTATTTTTTCCCAATATTTAAGGAAATGGAGGAAGGAAAAATTTCGACAGACTGTCGACACCCAATTTCCTATTGGAAAGAGGGTCGAAACTTTTTCGAAATATTTTCCACTTGGTCTGCCCAATTTTTTTCCTTAAAAATAGGGCAGAAATTGGGCTGCTTGATAAGGAAATATGCCGAATATATTTCGAAAGATGATTTCCTTCCAAAATAGGGCAGCTACTTTCGACATATTTTGGAAATTATTTCGACATAGGGCAGCATTTGGGAAAGTAGGTCTCGTTGGGAAGGCATATGTATTGACTAAAGATGCATGAGAGGGAATGTAGAAATGTTATATAGATTAATCATAAATACACAATGAAATGTAACAGCTTTGGTATATGTACCAATTGTAACTGAATATCCATAAGGAAATTCTACGTGATTTGTAACATATTTGTGTTATTTAGTAAATACAAAGGAGGATGCGCTAAAATTGGAACAATTCAGATTTGGCATTCAAATCTGTTACAAAGATTAGTTTAGTTAAACATCACAAAATTATTCTAAAATTTAATTCTAAAAACCAAATAAACATTTTATCCTCGTTTTATAAAAAAAGTATTAAAAAAATAATTGGGTGTGTCGCTTTGCTTCTTAATCTAACAAAAATAATTGTTTTTTGGTTAACATAAAACCCCAGTCTCACCTATAACTAATACAAGGGATACAAATTACGTAAAATTTGACGAAAGAATTGATGATTAACAGCAGGAACAGAGAATTTTTTTTAATTAAAAATGTTTTAATGAGAAAAAAATAATTTTGAGAATTTAAATGGAATGGAAATTACTGAATGATTTAAAACTTTTCCCCACTAATTTTTCTTAGAAAAAGATGACTATGGAATTTTTTAATACTTTAAATAAAGTATTTTCCAAGTAATTTACTCTCAGGGTTACTTTTACTCACTCAAGGTTCCAAGAACAAACACATAACTTCCTTATTTCAACCCTTTAACACTCTTAAAGAACTTTTCGGGATTGAAAATTAAACTTTCCACCCCCCATCTCTGAACTTTGGAATTTTTTCCGGGGAATTTTGCAGTTATCTACATATTGGAAAATCCCAGGTAAGACAGTTCGAGTTTCATGGGAAAAAATTTAAAATGTCTGACAAGTTTTTTTTGCATAAAGTTTCTTGCAAAATTAAATTCTTCAATGGGAAAGAATTTTCTTATACCATAGTGTAAGAATGCATTTTGCTGCGTTTGACAAATTAAATCGTTGTGTAATACGTTCTTTTATTCAACTTTACGTGATGGAGGGGATTTGTCAATTGCACTGACAAGTTGTATGTTATAGAGACAAGAAAGTTCAATTCGTTTAGCACGCGGTGGTGATATTGCAGATTTGTCTGTTTCAAGAAGTTTCTAAACTCTCTAAATCTTCCGAATCGAACGTGAAAGTTTAAAAGTGTCGCTTTAGAACAATTATAAAGTTCAAAAAGGAATGTCAAACAACACGTCAAATTGTAACAAGTTTCAAAAATCAAACGTCAAAGAATGAGTGTCAAAAAATCTCAAAGTTTTATTCAACAACAGAATAGCTCATCAGACATTATTAATCACTGAAACCCTTTTAAATTGACAGTCTGAAGTTTTAATAAATGTCAGATATCAATAAACGTGAATGAATGATTAGCTAATTTCAAACGTCAAAGAAGAAATGTCAAAAAAATAGTTTCCCATTTCACATAAAGAACATTATGATGGACATAATTGTTTCCTCAACACAAAATTGAACTAATATGTCTGAATCAATAAATGTCAAAAAGTCAACCGTTAAATAATAAACGTCAACTAGAAAAGTGAAATAAAAATCATCAAGAGAATTATTTAAAATGAATGAAAAAAATCCCTTTTATTAACAGTTTGAGATATTATAACATCAAATGGAATAGAAATTACCTATGTACATCAGTTATCCATATTTTCATAAAGATAATAATATAACGCAATATAACGTAAAGAAAGTAATCCCATCTCATAAGAAATGTCAAAAAAAAATCAATTCACTCCTCAATTATACCTTAATTGACAGTTAAAGAAAAATCAAATGACACATGTCAAGTACATTATCGTAATAAAAGAGCGCATGTTTCAATGTTTTTATGTTTCACGTTAGACGCAAAAGGGTTAACAGCATCGATAATCTAAAAAAAATTAAATGTCAAATAAATTGTGTCAACAAGCAAATGTCAAATAAGATTAGGAGAGGGCGGGGCTAATAAAGTCACTTAAGGGTTTGGAAAAGCCGAAAATATCATATTTCCTAGCTAGGTAGATCAAAATGATCTGAGAAAGAGTTGTAGGGCAGTAAATTCCCTAAAGAAATGAGCTATTCATTTCGCTTTATCTGTTTGGGAAATATTATATTTTGAGCTTTTTCTAAACCCTTAAGTGATTTTTTTAACCCCGCTCTCCCCTACGTCAAAGAATAAAATCATAATGTCAATTATTATATATTTCATTTTATAACTGTCAATAAACTCAAATTTGTTATTGTTTAAAGTCTAAATTTAAGTTCAAGCTCAATAAATTGCTAATGCAACAATCTCAACAATATTTGCTGTAACAATGTCAGAAATATATAGGTTACGTATTGATCAATGCTTTACAAACTTTGGAACAATATTATTGTCCATTCTCATTGACAGCGATCAATTAAATGAGGCTACTGGGGGAATATTATTAATGAAAACTGATATTGATATCAATAAAAACATTTTAATAATAAAAATTAGTAAATACATTTAAATTGAAATCCCTGGAGCTGCTGCAGTTTTTTTATTATTATGTACGTTCGAAATGGTTATTGGGGGCAATAAGCAATTAAAAATTATTATATACAAACAACCGCTATGATATTTATGTTGAAATGTGTGAATAAAAAAAAGTCAAACTGAAAGCAATTCAGTTGAAGGGGGTTGTTTGTTGTATTATTGTGGTCTATTGCGGGGTGGTGAAATTGATATAAATTTATTACTCATTCTCTATCCCATTGTGTCCAATTCAACGATATATCCACGGGGGGTGACTCTTTTCTTTTCTTTTTTTGTCACACAAAGAATGGGGGGGGGGTGAGTATAGGGGGTGGTAGTAAAAGGCAGTAGAATGATAAAGAAAAGGTGAATTGTTCTCCCTTTGAACAAATCACCCTGTCGGAAGAAAATCCCTAATGACACTCTAATGGTGTTTGTTGTTTCAGTCAGACCATTCCACCCACTCACCCCCCCCCCTCTCCACCGGGGCGACCATATCGTGAAGAAGAGAAAGTACCCAATTCCTCTATTAGAATAATTGTCAAGTAAAACCAAAAGAGCCCAGAGACGAAATTTGAGTGTTTGAGAGTGGAATTTGTGTTGGATCTTCCCTCGTTACCCCCTCAACATTTTTGGGGAGTTTTGCTGTTTCCTCCCCCCACCCCCCAGGAAAACCCCATTGTTTTCTAACATCTCCATTTGCGTTACTTGTGGCATAGAAAATAGCAGTGTTTTGTATTTCTACGGGAAATGATTGCAGGAAAGTACAGTGAAAGTGGCCATTGAGGTTGAAAGTTTCTCTTGCACGTCTACCGGGTAACTGGAGGCGATGTCTCGTACATTCTCATAATATTCAACCCCTTGAAATATATACCTATCTGTATGTATTGTATACACTACGAGGTGGAAAGAATTCATTTGAGGTGCTAATGTAGGTATGGGGTAGATAATTTATATTCATAATTTAAGCCACGAAACTCAGTGAGAAATGTGAACCACAAACTAACCATTTAGTTCCTGTAAGAAAATTTATTAGCCACACATGGAGAATAATTCGACCAAAAACTCCTGGTATGTTCCACATAAGAACTTACACCTCTACTGTCTTCCCTTTTAGCATATACAATCCGGAAACTTTCATTCATTCCCTTTCTAACAGGAAGAAGATTTTCAAACCCCAATGGGTGGGAAGAAGTACATACAACAAAAGCATCCGAGGTTCAGGTGAAAATGCAATGGGTGGAAAAATACATAAGAAGAGTTGATACATTTAGTCTTAAGATTAGAGATACAGCATGACGGAATATTGGCTTCTAAAGGCATAAACACTGTGATAACTTAAATAAAGGCATAAGAAGTAGAAAATATGTGAAAAGAAATTTCACTACTTTTCCGTCGTAGTCAGGGGTAGAAAATTTCGTCCAAAAGAAAGAAATTTTCTATCCCTGGCGATGACAGAAAAAGCACTAAAATTCTCTCACACCAGGTTCAACATTATAAATGTGAAAAAAGTGAGATTACCCAATAAATTTGTTTAGAAAAAAATGTCTCCGCGTTTTAGCACCCCGACAGCCCACTAATATTTTTGTCTAAATCTGACAGAACTAATTACAATAAAAGGTTATCATTATAATTTAATTTGAGACTTTAATTTTAGAACTTTTTGTAATCTAATTTCTGCACTTTTTATTGCAATTTTCGCATTTTTATTGCATTTTTGCACTTTATATTACATTTTACTTTCTCTTCAAGAATATTAATATTAATTTTTTTAGGTTCTTGTTAAAATTACACCTACAGTCATACCCCGCTTAATCAAGTCTGGGTTAAACTCTTCTCACCCATTAATTTCAATGCGTAAGAAGAGTTTAACCCAGACTTGATTATGCGGGGTATGACTGTATTTCCTTTATTTTCTCTGCTCACAACTCTGTCAAAATGTGGGGGTGGTGGAAATGAAAGAGAGCACACAACGTGAGATACCCCCTGGAGAAAATTCTCAAGAAGATTGGCGGTGTATAAATAAAGAGATAGGAAGGCTCTATAAATTTCTCACAAGTCTTCCCTCATACTTTACATTTCGTATGGAATTCTTTTTTCATACCACGTCTTATAGCAAAAATTCTTGGAACTCATTCAAAATTTTATGAAGAAAAACTATGATGAGTGGGTTAGATTTTATTGACCGCGAAAAATTTCATTTTCTCCCTTTTTCTTGTTGTAGAAAAAAAATGTTCCCTGTCATTGCATATCTTCTCAAATTGAAATGAAAAAAATGTCAACAGCACTGATCATTTGGGAAAACGTACTGGAAAATTCTTGGGAAGTATTTTGGTCTTCCGTTGAAGCAGTGTCGCGAAAAAATAAATAAATTGAAACTTGGTTTGATATACAACTGTGACGAAAGGAAATTGCAAACTCTGTGGGAAATCTCTCGATGCTATCGATGTCAAAAGTTTGTTAAAAGTTACCACGATAAATAAATGTCATACTTTTTCTGCCACTGCCTGCTGAAATAATTGGAAAACCCCGATTTAAGGCCTATTTCCCCCCCCCCCCAATTGTAGGCTATAAATTGACGATTGGAGATTTTTATAACGCACTAAATTTGTCAAATAAACTAAAAAGATTTAATACATTGCGACTAGTGCGAAAACAAACTAAAAGATATTTAAAAAAAAGAATTTTTTTTAAAAGAATTGTTGAAAGGATAGCATATCAAGCAAAAATTGCCCCAAATATTCTCACAATAAATATACATCCCCCTTTCAAATGATTAAGTTTTTTAGGCAATTTTCCCACGATACCATTATGCAATGTGAGGTGGATGGGGGACATTTTTCAATAATATTTTCATGGGAAATGTGAAAAACGTGACATGGTTTCCTAGTTTGTGCCTCTAAACAGCCATAAAAATTCCCTAAAGGGCGCCAGAGAGCAAAAGAATGGGTCCATAATGGCTCTTTTTCGCAGCAAAGGCGGGAAATTGAGAGCAATCACAGCGCAATAAATTTAAAAGCGATCAATTTTTCAACCAAAAAAAAAGAGTCAGCAAAATTGAGACTTCCGCCATCGATAAATTGTGTGAGTTTTTTTTTTCTTAGTTTTGCAAAAAAAAACCTCGACCCATTGGATGTATTTGCTTTCGCCTTGGGGACCCCCCGAGCACTCCCTAATGATAGCAATTCCACCCTCGAGGAAATCATCTGTCGATTTGGACAGTGTGGGGGTGGGTGTGATTGCTGGTTTTTTCTTCTTCTAACTCTTCTCAAGCACTCAATACACAGGGGTGGGTTAAATGTGAAAAAGGGTCTCCTATATTGCTACCCCTTTTCCACTATCCACTCCTCATTTTTCTCCACACACCCCCTCCCCCAATAGCCTCAAGAATATAGTGCTAAAGATTTCACAAAACGCTCAACCCCCCGTTGGGGTGCACTCGAAAATTGTACCATAAATTCTCCCTCGGAATCTGATAGATGCTTTCATTTCTTGGAAAGATGGGCAAGTGCTTTTGTCCACGAAGTGTTTGGAAAAGGAGGAAGTCATTAATTTTTTTTTCAACTCAATAGAGGCTTTCGATTTAAAGGAGGTTTTCCTCGCGATTGAATCTCTGAGTGATGGAAAGAGCATCACGAAGAGGCGGCAATTTTTTTTTTCTTAAAGTAGTTCAGGCCATTTCCATCACGATAATTTTTAAATTTGTACACTCTGGTGCAAAAATATAGGAACACCTTTTTTATTATTAATTGAGGAGGGGTAGAATTGAGGGATTTTTATAACTGAATTAAAAAAAAGTAATCAAATGTTTGAATTTTATACGAACTAAGCCTAAAAACGACTAAATTCTAGCCTAAAAACAACTAAATTCTAGCCTAAAAACTACTAAATTCCAGCCAAAAACGACTTAATTCTAACCTAAACCCGATTAAGTTCAAGCTGAAAATTTATTCGTTTTTCTTTATCCTTAAAATACTTAAATTGAGAAGCAAAAACTAAAAAGTACTTGAATCAAGCCTAAAAAGTACAAAATTCATTCCTAAAACGTACTAAATTTAAGCACAAAAGTGTTAAACTCAAGCTGAAAAAAATTAATCGGTCGATCTTTGGAAATATTCTGGTTATTTCACCCCTTAAGGTTATAGATACATAGCTACAGAAAAATGTCCCTATACTTTTGCACGCAAGTCTAAATGAGATGGAAATGTGAAAATGGAATTGTTAAGTGCACGTGGAAAGTTTCTATGTGATTTGCAATCGGACAAAAATGGGTGGGATTCCAACTCCTTAGCAACTTCCACGGGGAATACTCACACTTGATCCATTCTATGATTAATGAAGTGGTTTCGCGGAGCTGGTGGTAGTGGGAGTGGGTAGGAAAAAAGTTCCGGAGCTTCATAAAATGCCAAGTTGAGTCTCTTTTGCATTTTTCAGCGCATATTGCTCCTATATATAGGAGTGGTGGGGTTATATGCTCTCCGCGTGCACTCTGGCATAGTTCCCAAGAGGGAGCGCATACCCACTGTGTGGGGGTGAGTATTGCAGCGTCCGTTTTACTGTGAGGCAGTTGGTGGGTGAAAAATGAGAGCCTCCCACCTCCACAGACACACCGAAGGGTGCGATAAACTCATGCTTTTGGAGCCGAGAGCGGGGGTGGATAATCTCATTTTAATTTATTTTATTGTTCTTCACCCACACAGGGTGAAGAACTGAACAAGGGGGTCACGGGTGGGGAAAAACAAGCGTGTAGAGGGAAAAAAAAGGCGCACCAAAGAAGCATAAAAATGATGATTTATGATTTCTCTCTCATTTTCTCCACCATCCCCCTCACAGGTTTTACCGCCGCCACCATGCCTAACACGTTGAATTTCAGTAGAACAACTTTCACATCTCTTTTCTCCATACCATACATAGCAAAGGATATACATACATATTTTCCAGGAGCTTTCCACCCACCCCGTTACCCACTTAAGCACACAAAAGCACTTTCACATAGCTAACGGACGGCTCTTTTTGCGCGCATTCAGATGATGTGAGTTCATGGAAATAAATTTTTACACATCCACGACGGAGGTGGTTTACTGAAGAGCCAAAACCCGTCTCTTTTGAAGCACCAACGTAGCTCTAACTATATACAACAATTAGTATATACTATGTATAATGAGCAGTGAGAGATTACAAAATAGAGGAAGAATGTTTATATTAAACAAAAAAGATTCGTAAATAAAAATTACGACAAATTACAAAGAGAAGAGTGCAAACTACAGTGGGGTTTCGCAGTGATACATCTTGTATTATTTCTTTTGTATTTCATTTAACATTGAGATGAATGAAATTTTAATTTAATGGGAATGAAAACTAATCAATTCGTTTTAGGTAGATTTATTAAAGATTCAGATTTAACCTGAAAACTCAAAATAAAAGAAAAAACGTTTTGTAGTCGTGCTCTGTTCAAAAATTTTTCATTTTCTACTTTAAATTAATTTAAATGAATTTCCTAGAAAGTCAGATACACAGAAAGTGTCAAAAATAAGGTGAAATTTACTACTAAGTTTAGCTTAATCCGTTTTTTAAAGCTCGACTTAAGTTTCTTAGAATCAATTGATTCCTAAAAACCGTTATAACTCGAGTTATGAAGGTTTTTAGGTTAGGATAGGCTGAATCGCGGCTGAATGTATTTTTGAATTTATCCTTAATTCAGTATGGCCTAACCCTAAAAAAAATTTACCATAGTCTAAAGAGAACTAAAGTTTAGCTTAGGCAAAGTTTAGCACAGTCTAAAGAGAACTAAAGTTAAACTTAGGCCTAGTTTTAAAAAAAAAACTTTAGATCTAGTTTGAAAAACCTGAAAACTAGCTTTAGAAACTTTAATCCTGACTTAATAAACTTAAGCCAGACTTTGCAATTAATTTATTACGACTCAAAATAAAAATTGAAAAATACGCAAAGTGAAGCACAACTCTACACCGAGATATCACTGTAATGAAAATTATGGTACAAGAGGGGTTTTCAATTAACAAAAACAAGACCATTTGTCTCGTAGAGAGGACAAAAGAAACCGAAACAATAACAGAGGGGGATTGTGAGTGGGATCAATGGCAACAGAGAATAATATAATTTCTCCTACAAGAAAAAGGATAAACAATTCAATTCACATTTTGGGGTTGTTCCGTAAAATTTTCCGGCCAATGTGAGGGGGTGTAATGTAAATATTTTACAGCATAAGATGGTAATTGGTTTACAGACAAAAAGCTCACAGTTGAAAAAAGCTCTTTTGGGGCTTTTTTATATGAGACGACAAAAAAATCCTGGAATTGAGAAGAAAAATGTTTGTCACAGGAATGCCCCAGGACACCCATTAAACCACCCCCTGTGTGAGTGGGTGGGATTTTTAATTTTTGTTGTTGGATTTTAATTTTTATCCCTCCCGGGATTTCATCCACTTAATTTTTTCTCATTCGTCCCATTTGTCGTTTTAGCTGAGATTCTTTTGAAGGAATTAAAAAATAATAAAGCGAAGAGACCAAATAAAACTTCATCCACCATAAAACGATGAATTAAAAAAAATAGTAAGACAAAACAAAATTTGATAGAAAAAAAGCTGAAAAAGCTACAAAAGCTATTTGATTATTCCATTTTCGTTTAAGTTTTTCAGATTCAGACACTCCACCGACCCACCTATAAATTTGTTCGTTTTATCTACAAAAGAAAAGTAAAGAAAAAACTCTTTGGATCAGTAAAATAGTTTTCAACGCTTATCTTTCCAATTTGGAAGAAGAAAAAAAACTTATCGAAAGTGCTGGGATATTCTATGAATTGAATGGTTTTTCCGAGATGAAATCTTCTGGAATTGCTTCGAAACAATAACGGAAGAAAAATCTTTTCTTTTTTTTTAAATTCTCAGTAGACAACACTCAAAATGGGTGAGAGAGTCGGAAATAATTTCTTGTATTATCAAAACCCAATGACAACGTCTCTTGTCGATTCAATCTTGACCACTTTTGCTTCAGCTCTTTACTCATCCTTGTCGGACCGTTTTTTTTTTACAATGCCGGGGTGGGTGGAAAATCGGAAAACGTATTGAATGGCTGTGAAATCAGTGAAGTGGTGAAAAAAAATGATCTCTTGGGACAAACCCATTCGATGATGATGGGTATAAGGACATCGATGGGGAAAGGCAGAAGAAAATTGTCCCTTTTTTATCTTTCAACCGCCCTCACTTCCAACCACAATCGAGTTTCCACAAAATGTTGATGTGCTCTGCCATCTTCTGCCTCTGCCATACTTCCTGCCACTAAACCACAAATATTTTCATCTCAAGGAAAATCACTGCATCTACCCGAGCTCAGGAATGTTCGGTCATGTGGAAAAATTAATTATTGCATTTATGGAAAATTTCTGAGAATTTATACTTGAAAATCTCCTTAATTACAACTATTACAGGCTTGTGGAAAGCTTATATTTTCACAGGTAAAATCATAAACAGCAAAATTGAAGAGGTATTCCAGGAATCTCTCATGAGTTGTTTAATTTCTCCAGCAAAATTCTTAAATCTCCTATTGAATTTTCATCTCATTTCAAAGTAATTTTTCTACTAAATCCTCTCTAATAGTGCATGTTATTTATCATTCTTCATTCCCTCCAAAAAATGGGATTCAAACTGCAAGGAATTGCATGACAAAATCAGGAAATTCAATTTTAATATATCCATCAAAGGAAAAATATTTTGTGTTTGTTTGTTGCGTTGGTTATGCAAAAGAATTTTCCATATAAATGTACAATACTTGAAGATTTGAGTTCAGGAAAAATAGGACCGATGTGTCTGCACTAAACTAACTTAAGTTAGAAATGAAACTTTTATAAGAATAAAACTCATTGAAGACGATATTATGGGCGGAATTCACTACTCAGTGGAGCTTAAAATTTTAAGTCGGTCATAATATTTTCAATCAGTTCTTAAGTCTGACTTAAAATATTTAAGTCAGACAAGAAGAGAGAAGAGAAGAGCAAGAAATTTATATAAGTTAGATAAGTCATAGGACTTCATATTTTTATTTATTTTATATTTATTTTACTTTATCTTTTTTGATTCTTTTTCTTTTATTTTATTTTAAATCAGAATTTAAAAAAAAAACTGACTTAAAACCTTAAGACCGTCTTAAAAACCGACTTAAAATTTTAAGCCCGACTGAGTAGTGAATTCTGCCCACACTTTATTTAATCACTAAAACAAAATTTAAAAACAAAAGTAATTGATTTCCGGAATGTTCCTAATTGTTTGTTTTTTTTTCTGGTGTGAATCTCTAAAGTTTGAGGAAGTTAGCGTGTACTTTATTGGACGAAATATCCCTCCCATGCAACGATTGGAAAATCAGGAATATTTAAATTAATCGAGTTAGGCTAATATTGCATGGAACAGTGATTTCTTCTTTGATCTATGTTTCAAGTGCATTCACGAAACATTGCAGATGAAACGTTTTCCTTTCTAAATGTGCAACTTTGCCATAAAAATTGCGATAGAATTGTCCAAAACCTTGACTCCTGGAGGGTTGCACCATGTACACCACAATATTTATATTTCGACGTGCCCGAAGATTATGAATCATATTCTTATCTTTTAACCCTTTAACGTCCAACGTGAAACATAAAAACATTGAAACATGCGCTCTTTTATTGCGATTTTTATTCTATGAATTTTTTTAGAGGACTTTTCTCACTCAGAACGTCTTCTTTGAACCCTTATGCGTGAATTTGATGCATTTGTAACATGGAAAAACAATTACATTCATAAATAATTGAAAAAATAAAATGTTTCACGTTTGGGTCAGCGTATGACCCAAAAAACCTTAAAGGGTTAACACAGAAATATGGTTCATAATCTTCGGGAGCGTCGATTTGCATCCCCTTGCGAAATTCCATGAGAAACATTTTCCGGAATATTCCCATATCAGAGAGTTGCATTGAAATTTTTATTTCATTTAACAATGACGAAGAATTGGAAGAAATTGTCCGGCAATTCTGTACCTTAGTACTGTGTGTGTAAGAAAAATCGGTCCATTGAGAAAAATGAAAGGCTTCCCACCCCCTCCTTGACCGATATAGAGAGAAAATAGGGCATGAAGAAATCTCCACGAGGGTTGTTATTTGAGAGCAATGTAGAATGGGACGAGGAAGTAGAGTGCCTTTAGAAAGCTCAACGGTGTGGGGGTGGTATTGGAAAGCTCATGTGCAGGAACCAATAGCTCCCTTCTGCTTCAATTTTCTTCACTTATGATAAGCATGACAGAGACAGAGCATACACAAGGGAGGGTGAATGGGAAAAACAAATTATGGTGGACGTGTTAAATAAATCTTTGGGTGGTTCTGCTGTGGGGGTGGCTCAAGGGAAGGGGTGGTGTTGGTTTTTGGGATCAATGAGCTCCGAGACGGGTAATTGACTTCAAAGAGTCCATCAATCACGCACACTTGGGAGTAATTAATATGATGTCTAATTAAGTGCGTTAATAATTGATTACCCACACAGCATCTTCGAAGGTGATTTCCATGCTAGCAGTTAATGTGACTTTCATGTTACGTAACTAAAAGCCAACACCTCTTCTATATACATATATTGTGCATCAATTCTCCCTCTTTCACCCACATACACTCTGTATTCATCCACCTACATATAAATTTGACTTAATGCAATTCAACTGAGTTCATCCCTCATCCCTCAACCCATTGGTTTCTGACATCTAAAGTTGTATTTATTCAACCCCCATTGTCTTTAGTCTCGGCAAACAGTCATGAATGTAACTTTGAGTGCTTGTGCTGAGAAATTGGCGCCACTTTTGATGAGTATTTTATGAGTTTTCAAGTAAACTCCATCGTATAAGGGTCCCCTCTCTTGAGAAATTCACGCTTTCGTGATAAACAATCTTTGCCATTTACCCCATCTCTCCTCCTTCTCACTCATCCCTCCATACCCCCTGTGAAGCCCCATGAATTGCTCTCCATGCACATGGAAATAACACATTGTTACGGAAAATGCCAAAAACTCCCAAAAACTTCTATACGACGAGGCGAATTGCAGACATAAAAGCTCATGAAGACTTTTCTCTTTTTTATAATAAAATTTTACGTGAATCATTCTTTTTTATACATTTTAAAATATCAGATTTAAAAGAAATAATTGGCAATAATGGGAAATTCAATGCAGAATTGTGATTCTTCTCACGAATTTCCCGGAATTTCATGCCAAATATCTATGAAATAAATTTTTTAATCATTTCAATCTTTCAGTGGAATACTATAAAACATCAATGCTGAATTTTATTGCTCTGATTCTATTGAAAGACGACAAAATTTTAAACGTTTAATGAAATCAAAAATAAACTCAACTGACTAATTTAGAGTGATTGAGAATAATTACCGTCATTGGGGGTGAATTGGGTCGATATTCATAGATAGAATAACTATATGTTATTAGTCGATTAAAGCGATACAATCAAAAACCAATTAAATGTTTTTTTCTTTACTTTAAAAATTCCAACCAGGCTTTAAAAGGGAATTTACCCGTTTATGTACGAGAAAATCCATCATTCGAGAAAAACGATCGGACTACGCGTAATAAGAATAAGAAATCATCATGGGATACCTTCTATTATCTACTGGAAAGATTAGCACAAAAATGCGAATAATGACGTCATCATTGTCATTTTTAATCTCTTTAAAAGCATAAAATGTCAAAGAAGCGTTATCATAAATATTTAACGCCTTGAAAGGGACAAAAACAACGGTGACGTCATTGTTTGTGTTTTCAAACAAATCTTTACCATATCATTCATTTTTTTTATAGGTTCAGCTCTTTAGTTTATCTTGCAAGTTATTGGTTTATTTTTATATTTAATGTTATTGTAAAAACATTTTAATCCATATTTTCCCATTGATACTATATTTAAAACTCGGAAAATTTTCCTTGTTGACTTTAAGTACACAAAAATCATTTTATTTTTTTTTAAGCTAAATGGATTAATTTTTGAAAGAGTCTGAAAACTTCTTGTGTGAAATTTAAAGAGTTTTGGTTCAAAATGAAGTAATTATTCTATAAATTTTTGAAATCATACTTTGTGAATATATTTTTAAAAAAAAATCCTGGTCGTATCTGGGTTAAATGCTTATAGTGTAGGGGCGAGCAGGGAAAAAAAGTCACTTGAGGGTTTATAGAAAGAACTCAAACTAAAGAGAATGTAGGGCAAAAAAAGTCCTAATGAAATGAGCTTTTGCTTCATCTGTTTGGGAAATATGATATTTTGAGTGTTTTGCAAACCTTTAAGTGACTTTTGTGTCCCGCTCTCCCCTACGCACAGACAATTCTTCTTTCTCAGTTTAAAAAAAAGTAGTTTAAAAAAATTGTTTAGTTGTTAAGTTTGCATGAAAGTTGTTCCCAAACTATCCAAACATGCAAAGTAATAATTTACTGCGTTCTAAATGTTAGACTAGTGTATAGCCTAACCCTGATTTACAAACAAGAAAACAAACTAAAAATTTTGGATTTTGGATACATGCCAGGCATTGGGATTGCCATAAAACTACATCAAATGTTGTTACTAACAGCTGAATGATTTTCTAGTACAACTTTGTGTTTGCCAAAAATATTTAAATTGTTGAAATTTTCCCAGAAATTTCCCGAATTTCCACTCATCATCAATCATTTGAGTGTTTTTGAGTGATTTTCTCATGCTCTTCTGTATTCCCATTGGGATCATTTGGGCTCCAACGATGACACACCCTCCATTCGTGACACAGATGTTCAGAGCAGCATACGTGCAAAAAAATTAGGGTGAGGAGCGAATGGGGCGCAGAACTGCTCCAAAAAAGGGTGTTGGAGGAAAAATTTTATTAATTGGGTATGAGTTCAATTATTAAAACGCAATTGAGTATACCACCCACGTTATTTCTCGTAGCCAAGTTTTTCTTCCTGGGTGGCATATATAGCAAAAACGAAAGGGGTGTGTGTGTGTGTGGTAACTCTGCTACCACTGTCGTAGCTGCAGGAGGGCCTATAACTCTTTTGTGATGTGCACCATTTGTTGGGTGTCGTATAATATTCTACCGCCCAGTGTACGCTGTCAGTGGCATTGGTGAACACCGAGGGCTGCGCTCGGGGGATGATTGATGCATCGAAACACCCCATAGGGTAGAGCCCCATTGGAAAATATACCGAGAGGTACCCTATATTAGCCCGGAGTTTGGGGCAACAGAGAGAAACCTTCATACAACAAATTTTCTCTTCTCCACCCATATATGGGTGGATGGGGTCTGCTAAATTTATATTTGTACTTTAATGAAAATTTCATATACATCCCTTCGTACCGAAACATCATTTATGTGGTAAATATTCTGATTAATTATGGTAATGGCGGTGTGGTTTCCACTCTCTCTCTCACAGTCTTTTCTCTCCATCCAGCACCCTCGCCCCCAACTCAGTAACCACCCTGCCAGCTTAACTTGACATGAGGGAAAAAGAGTTAAGTGATTGCAAATTTGTGAGCTCCACACCGCGCGCTCATTTGGTTTTGGTACAGAGAAAGAGCAATGCCAAATGCACGATTTGCAAAAGGATTAAGTATTCAACTGTGTATATATAACTCTGACTTAATGGAGAAGAACATGCCACTATATAAAATTCTATTATTACCAGAATGGCTGGAATGAAGGTTCAGTATACATACTTTCAATTTATTTTTACTTTAAATAGACAGTTGAAAAGACAGCAAATTGGGCAAGAATTTAAACTTTTAGACGTTCTGGTGTTATTAATTTAATTTTGATTTTCAAATTTGTTGTTCTGCAGGTCTGTTAGCTCCCAATCTAACTAGCAGAGATAATGGGCCTTATTCAGCGACCAAGAAAACCTTGAAATTCGCTTGAAATCTTGAAATTTCAGTACAAAATTCAAAGATTTCAAGGGTTTCTTGGTCGCTGAATTAGGCCCAATGTGTGAAAAATTCCAGGAGCTTTTCGTTAATTTGCAATTTAATTTATTTCAAAGAATTTCATACCCTGATGAAAATCTTATTAAGATGGAAACTTCAATGATTGAAGTTTTTTTTAAAGTTTCTCATTAGTTCTTTAAAGTAATTAGAATTAGACTAGAAGGTCATGATTAATATTTTATTACTTTAAATCTTGTGACGTTTCCGAGATCTTAACCTTCTTCTTCAGGTTTACATAAGTGCTTACTTTATGTTAGTGCCTTTTGAAAATTCTCTGAATTTTTCTTAAAATAAAAATTCATCATCTAAAAATTAAAAAAAATATATATTAAAGCTTTAAGTAATGATTTAAAAAGAAATCAATTTTGTGTAATTTCGTGAATTCTGCACAAAACAACCCCCTCGCATCGAACATAATTACAAGAATATTTCTCGTTTGAAAAATTCAATCAACTCATTCTTGACAAGATAATAAGACCTTCGCAAATTCTTCCCTCTTATTTTTGAGGAAAATTACAGAGACAGTTTCCCCATTTTTGGAATAAGTCCATTTATATATCTTACTCTGTTAGCTTCAGATTAACCCAAAAATCCACTGATTAAATTAGAAGAAAAGCAATCAAAAAGAATTTATTCTCATTCGAAGCATGTTATTGAGCAAAAATCTATTTTTGGATGAACTTCCATTTCAATTTGCAAACCTTTTTGCGTCAGCGGAGACCTTCAATGAAACCCTCCGTTATATGTACACATTTTCTCAATGAAAATCTCACGAAAGTCATTTTTCTTCGGTGTGAGAGCCTGGAAAATACTCCCCCACCATCACCCATTTTTTGGGTTAAAGAGTGAAAGTTTAGTGACTTCTTCAAAAGTCACGCTTCCCTGGGTGATGTGCTCAAATAAAAAGAGCTATACGGCATTTTGCTGTAAAAGAGTTCACGCACAGCTTTTGAGAGAGAAGAAATTTTCCCCTTTATATTTAATTTTTCGACATAAAGCATTAAATTTAATTTATCGACTTGGGTGTTATTCTTGCGTCAATTTACATTTAAAATTGAAACAATGGACTTGCGGAGTTCTCTTCTTGCTTTTCATCGCTATTCACCATGAATTTTCCTCAACAGAATGCAATAAATCACTCACCCAGTGCCTATGTGGGAGGGTATGTATGGATAAAAGAACTTTCTGTGAAGGTGCAAAGAGAATCAAATGGAATTGGTGTGTAAAATAGGTGGGTGATTCACTAGAATGCGTAAATAGAGTAAAGCCTAGTCAGAGAAAAGGAGTTTATTCACTGTTGTGGTTGGAAAGTTTCGATTCTTTGAGGGAGCAAGAGAAACAAGATTAATTTTGATGAGGATAGAAAATGAAAAAGAAATTGCCTGATTTCCCATTTTCCGACAGGATCAGCTGAGAAACGTCTGCAAAGATTTGCCCAAAATGTAAAGAATGACGTCACTATTGTGTTTTTCTTTTGTCCATTTTAAAACACAAAAATAAATTTTTCAATGGATTTTTTGATGATTTTTTCAATAATTTTTTTGAGGTTAGAATCGTCAAGAAAGAGACAAAGAGTGACAATGGAAGAAAACTTGAATAAATTTGACCGTTATACCAATTTTGAATTCCTTTTTCTTACATTTTTGTTAATAACTTTTTTTTCTAGTGGTCGGATTGACCTGAAATTTTTACATAATCTTCTCAGATAACCAAGGAACTTATTTCCAGAAGCTTGGTTCTATACCTTTAAGAAATAAGTCGCAATTAATTGAAATATAGCTCTGGGCTCGGTCACCTACCCCTCACAGTATACGAAGGGTTAATGTAAGAAACATAATGTATTCCTTTTCAAAAGTAATCAACACGTCATTCTTTACATTTTTGAGTGAATTTTTCCAGGGAGTCCCATAAGATAATAAGAAGTTTCTTTAACGATTTGTACGAAAGAAAACCTCAAATTGATTTACGCTAAATATTAATCTGTAAAAGGAAAACCCAAAAGAAAAAATCATCCTTGTACTATTTACACATTTCTTACGTTTCTAAGTGAGTCCCATAAGTTAATTTATCAATTTTCACATTCTCTTACGTTTTGTGAGTGGGTAGAGTTTTTCTAGGAAAATTCATTGCTTACATTTCCATTGCCTAACTACCTACGCCTTTCCCTTACTTTTTACATGAATCCCTTTTTTTTATATGCCGATTTTATTTCAGATAAAACCCAAAATGTACGTTTCTCTTGAAATTTGATGGCAATAGAGGGGATTTAAATTTATTCAGGATAATAATGGAATAAAGTTTTGTGCATGTAACCTATGTAAAATTGACCGGGCAGTGAATAAATTCTCTATATTAATTCCCATGCGATTTTTCATGGAATGGAATTCTTTTGGGACACATTTTTTGCATAATTCAATAAATAATTCAAAATTTCCCACAGAGGATTACATACACAAACGATCCCCATGTGGTTTCACATTGATACCCTTCAATATGAAGGTATTTTGTTGGCAATATCTCGCTATATTCCATTAAAAAAATTAAAATAGTATATTATTAAAAAAAAAAAATTTCCACCCCATAAATATTTTCAATTTATTCCCTTTGATCAACGGTTTTTTGTGGATTTGCAATAAAATCACTACGAGGCTTCGAGGAAATTTAATTAAATAAAATATGTGCAAAAATATTTCTCTCCTTTATAAAAAAGCTCTCTTACCTGTTGCAAAAATAAATATTGCAAGCAATATCCAATAATTCATGTTGTGTTCAGTTGAGTATTTTATTATTTTTCTGTAAGTATCTCTTGTAGTGTTCTCGTTCAATTTCTTCCAGCGGAAAAAATCATTTTGGCAATGAATTCCTTCCAGTTCAGCAAATCCTTTTTGCAACAAACACCCTTTATCACTTTTGCACACTTGAAATTTTCCACCACCTCTTTCACTTTTCCCCACAATAAAAGCCGAGTTAGCTTTTCCCCAAAAAGAGTTGGAGCCCCACCGTGCTGTCGACCTTATCGCTGTAATTGATAATTTCACGTTGAAAATTAGTTACTTGGTTGTGAATTGACGGAGGAAAAAAAGAAGCGCTTTAGCACATAATTCTTTTCCTCATTTTTTTTTCTTCCCCAGCGCACAGGCCGTAAATCCGATTGATAAACGGCTCAGTGGAGCACAAGGAGACTCCGTGCACAGAGCACAAAAAAGGCATCTTGCCGGAGATTAAAAAGGACAAGAGAAAGGCGAGGAAACAGGGAGAAATGAAGGATGAAATGGAATCACTTTAATTCAACCAATCCCTTTGGTAAACATTGAAAACGGATTATCTCATTCATTGGAGTTTGCGTCTTATTTTTCTTCTTCGAAGTTTTATCATTACAACACGTGCGAAGCTGTGAGTGAAAAAGAATCTCCATAATATTGTACATTATGTATGTTCTATGTAGAATATTTCTAAAGGTATTTGAGTTGGAAATACGGGGATACCTACAACGCATAGAAGCTAAATATTATCAAGAAACTAATAATGAAAAGGAGTTTATTCACCTTGAATCAAATAGGAATTTATTAACAAAATCTTATCTCTCATTTAGTTTAGATTTTCATTAATATTTTCTTTGCTATACTTTGATGACATTCATGTCTCATTTTTCTTTTAAATAATTTTAGAACAACTTCAAAATGAATAAACTTCTTTTAACCCTTGAAGAAACTAAATGTTCAAAACATAATATAATTTTTTTTCTTGAATTTTTATAACTTGAACCGTGCTTACAAAAATCTAATCTTTTTTTGTCTTTATAATTGAAAGAAAAAATGAGTTTTGAAATTTAGAAAAGTATATTAGCTTAACCCTTTGATGACCATAACTTTAGCATTGAACAGCTTTTAATAATAAAATTATGTTTTTAGTGTGTTTTGTTTAGAAGAAAAGTTAAACGAAAATCAACCAATAAAATATTATTTTCGACTCAATCGATCAATCGGAATAAATTCTAATTCTTCTTCTTATTTATTAACATGTCAACAAGCAAATTAAACTGCAATTTAATTCATTTAATTGGCTAATTAACTAAGCACAATTCAGACTCTATCAAACTAACATAGAGAATTTAAAATGACTAAAAATCTTTCTTTAAAATTTTCCTTTAATCAATCCCAATTTCCAATAAATAATTTAAAAGGAGAATGACAACTCAATTGACGCTGTCTTGAAAGGAATATAACTCAGAGAAGAAAAAGAAACTAACGATTTATAAATCGTCACACGCAATTGCTTCTTATTTCAGCTTTAATTTCCAGAACAGTGGCTTCCACTGAAATAATCAACTTTCCGCACTAATTGGTAATCAACAAGCGGTGTTGTTTTCTTCTTAGATCACCCACATTGCTTTGTATGTATTATGTATGTTTCATATGTGTGTTTCTTTATTTTTGTTACATCTTCCTATTGCCTTTAAGGGTTAACATGAAGTGATTTGATGAGTTTTCTTTGATTGCAAGGAAATTTTCCTTAAATTTAAGCATTATGAATATATAAATTGAATAGGGGATGAAATATTTGCAAAAATAAAAATCTTTTCAATGGAATTTCTTCTTCCCATCAAAAAGTAAACTTGAGTATTTTTTTTTCACCTTGAAACAAACTGAAAAATTCCTTGTGGAAATCAAATGCGGAAAATATATATCTCTTCCCCTATTCATGCTTTAAAAATAAAAGGAAAATCTTCAGTTGGAATAGTATGAATCGCAAGTGTGAGGTGAAAAGGAAGGTGGGATTTGCATGGATTTCTGTGAGGAAGAATTGCGAAAACGAAAAGAATGAACAAATACAGCCGGAGGTTTGAGGCGAAAAATTCTTGTGTCTGAATGTTAAATAAAATTCCAATAGGAAAGAATTTTGCATTCGCAATCAACACTAAAAATTTCACTCACGCCAACCACGAGGGATTATATTGCCAAATCCCCCGCACAAAAAATCCACCACTTGCGATCAATCGCAGTAAAATTCCATCCCAGTACCCACACTTTGTGTAAAAATTCACTATTAAGGGGCGCAGACACTCATCAATGGCAATTGGATAATTGGCGGAAATGAAATTGAGTCAATGTTGCTGCGGTGTACCACACAATGAATACAAATTTAATGCCAATTATTTGCTTGGAAAATCCACAAAATTTCCATGAAATCTACAGGGAAATACGGAGAAATTGCACAGCGAAATTTTCCAATGTGTTTCGTACAGTAAGTCCGCGCATGAGGGTCACTAAACGCACAGTGAACTCATCAAACCCGAACTTGCCGCTTCAACGTCTTACAAACAACTAACGTGTGTATTTCGCTTCTTTTGGAACATCACTTTGCGCCTCGTTGAACCTCTTCTCGCGGAGAGACAGAGAGAGCGCGAGAGCTATTCCAATGGAAATTTTCCATTGGAATTTCCAATAAATTGGGGTAGTACCCACTCACCCCGGTATGCCCATTTTACCTCAAACAACCCCTTTTTCCACATTTCTCTCGCGCTCTCTTTGTAATTTTCCCCCAAATACGACACGAGGGAGCTTTTCTTGCGTGATTTCGGCAAATTGAACGGATTTTTTCTCCGTTTCCACATAACAAGTTTTCCACCAAAACCACCACCCACCCACTCCTCCTCCTTTTAACGCCCACCTCGTGTATCACTCAATTTCCATGGAGGTTAATTTTCGCAGGTTTTTAGGCATTCCTGGAATGTCATTTATGTGTAAAAAATTTATCACACAATTTTCCACACAACGCAATCATTTGGCATTTTCCCATCAAAGCTTTTTTGAAATTTTAATTGCTTTCTATAAATTAAAAGCATACATATGTAGATACGTAAAATTGAGACATACATATAGAAAAGCTCTGTGAGATAAATTAAGTGTAAAGAAGAATTCCTTATTCATTTTAATCCTTAATTATTGCTAAATAGAGAGGAAAAAGGAGTTTATTCATTTTGTAGTTTTCTTCATTTTTTTTAAATGCACAAAGTAAATGAAAAAAAATCATGGATATGGTTATAAAACTATCACATAAGCCAAACAAATTTCCTATTCTTTACTGGAGTTATTTTGAAAAAATTAGAGTAAATTGTATCTAAAATATGAAAGCCACGCCCCTATTGCACTTCATTTTCTTTGAGAAAGCATTAAAATATTCGTCAACCTTTATTAAGATTTTTTTGTAGATAATCTCGTCTCGAGGCATAAACTTAAAGGCTCTAATAAAACTACAAAATGAAGTACAATTGAATAAAAAAAATCCTTTTTTATCCTTTCATGATTGCTAAATTCAGTAAAAGAATTTTGTTTATCAATTAAAATAAAATCTATAAATAGAGTAAAAATAATTGGTGAACATGAAATTAACAACTGTCTGTCATTTAAAATTCAAATGTCACGATGTTAGTAGAACAAATTGAGATTGATTGACAGTTTTCAATTTGAGTTTGTTAAAAGTGACTTTACCATGTCACGAAATCAATAAAATAGCAAATTATTTGTATTTTAAATCAATACAAAATCAAGGTATTCAAATTTATCAAAATAAATCATAAAACAATAGGAGAAAATTAAATTTTTAGCTTCAAAGAAATTTTTAGTTTCCAAAAATAATTCATAAAGAGTTAATTCATTGTTTTTGACGTCATGAAATAATTAAGACACTCCGTAAAAGGTTAGCCAAATGCAAGAATTTTCATTAATAACTCTTAAACTACGCCCCTATCATAACTATTTTTTCTTATTTCATTTTTTTTTAATAAATATTTTTATCATGAAACTTCTATGCACGTGATTTTATCAAACGGATACATTGCAGCGCTGACGCAAAATTTAAATACAA
The DNA here is from genome assembly GCF_024334085.1 of Lutzomyia longipalpis. Classification (NCBI taxonomy): domain Eukaryota; kingdom Metazoa; phylum Arthropoda; class Insecta; order Diptera; family Psychodidae; genus Lutzomyia; species Lutzomyia longipalpis. The sequence continues at coordinate 6,116,122 of NC_074710.1, forward strand.
TGGGGGCGTGGTTTTTGAGTTTTTGAACAAATTATATTTTCTCCAAAGAACTTTAACGGAAAGTCAATATTTTTATCAATCTTTGATGTTTTTTCATAATCAATCTTATTTTTTTATCCCGTGAAGCTTTAAGTGATACATGAGCGAAAAAAATGAATAGACTCCTTTTATGGTAAAATATGTTTCACATTTTAAAGCTGCACGCACACCCACCAAAATGGGAGATGAAAATAAACTTTCCCTTGGCAATTTCTTACCGTTCTTACCACAATAAAGGTAGAATTTGACGACAAAAAACCCCATTCTTTACGCTCAAGGATTCCAATTTAAAACAATATTCTGCTAAATAAATAAATTACATTAAGATAACAAGGGAGCCCCTTGGGTACATTTTGGTATATAATATGTAGGTATATTAACTATATATGCGAAATAGATAATATGAAGAGAGATTTTTCTCAATTTTCCTTTTGCAGAGTACTCTTCACGAGCCCTCAATTCTTTTCGTTCTCCAATCTCCAAGTAGATCACCTTGTTGTTTCTTTTTTTTTTCAACTTACATACATATAACATTCGGTTCCAGCTGAGGTACTGCAGAAAGAGGTCTTGATTGTTGTTGGCCAGTAAGTCACTTCGTTTTGGGTAAACAATAAAAACCACTCTTTGCTCTGCTTTTGTTGTATCAAACCTCCCGCACAGCGCGAACTGTGTGGAGTCTAACAAACGAGGCGGAGATGATATGAACATGGAATGAGGCCCACCGGAGCGGAAACGATTCCAGGAAGTTGAATAAATTCATAATTTCAACTCTCGTTTTATCTTGCAAAACCCAAACTACCTCGCAGAAGGGGTTTCTGCGCGCCAAAACAGCAGCAGTGCGACCTACTCGTCCTCGTGCCACCCCCTATTTCCCACCCAAACAAATGAAGGATCACAAAGAAATTATAAGTATATGAACAAACAACGCTGATGACGCTAAGAAAGAACCATCTGCTGCTTGCAAATCAATTGTCCATGATGCATAAATGGGACTTATTGAGAAAGAGAGCAAAAAGAGTTGGTGATTTGTTTGTTTAAGAAAGAGTCCCTCTAAGCATGGAGGATGACGCTATGGAAGTAGAGTGGGTAAAAAAAAGACGATGAACGTCCTACTTCCGCTCCTACATTGTTATAATTTCCTCCTTCGTGTGGCGTAACGGAATTTAATCAAAACAACCCCTCTTATATATTTCTTTTTCGTGTTTGTTATATTTGAGTATTCAAATTGCCCTCTCTACACATGGTCGCCTTTTTTCACGCTGCTGACGAAGAATCTGGAGGAAACACTTAAACTATGGCGACACTTTTGCTATTTATTTCATTATAAGCAACCTCACTCACCAGGGGTTAAGCAGTATAAAATGGAAAATACTTCTTTCTCAACCAGCATACCTATAAACTTAACCCCTTCGGGACAGAAAGAAGCATCAGTGTTCTAAAGATTCTAAACAAGTTTGGATAAATTCAGTTTGTATCAACATTTTTTTTTTTATTAATGTGCTCAGGATTTTTCATAAAAATTTTCATAAAATCTAACTTGAAATAAAAATTTTGTAGAATAAATACCTAAATTCTCAAAAAAAATGTGTTCTGCAACCAAGTTCCTTAAAATTATAAAAAAAAAATAGGAATTTCAATGATTTCAAGAATTTTATGGTCACAGAATACGACCCAATAATCCAATTTCATTTATTTAATAACACTGGGGACTTTGCTGGCCACTGTGGCCAATTAGACTTTTTAAAATTGTCACAAAATAACATTTAGAGACAAATTCTACAATTATGTGTAGGGTAATCTTGAAAAAAAAAATTTCTTTTTAAGAGACAATTAAGGTCAAAGTATTGAAATTAGAAACATCAATCCTCCAAGGGTTGAGTATATTTTATTTTATTTGTCAAGCCATTCTAAGTTAATTTTAAATTTAACAGAACCTTTTTGACAGAACATTTAATTTGACAACTACAACTACTTATGACACCTAAAGTTGAGAAGATTAACGAAATCATTTTAACCATTAGAAGATTTTTCTGGTCACCGTGGCCAATTCGACTTTGTCAATCACCATAGAATTAAAATCTGTTTCTAAATACATACGTGGTGTAGAGAGTTTCATTATACTTCAAGATTGTCAAGAGAAAACTTGGAAAAACATTTTCTTTTTGAGGGAAAATTAAGATCAAAGCTTTGAGGTTTGAAATATCGATTCTCTAAGGGTTAAGCAAAGCATTAAGCTTGAAAATTTAAATTTTAAATGTTACATAACAGAAACAAATTAACAGGTGATAAATTATCACCGAGAATTAGTCTTTTTTTTTGCAGAAAGCTGCTCAAAAATTCTCTATTTATGTACGTGGAGAAAATATTCTCATTTTTCCCAAAGGATTACGCGGATTAACTGCATAAAGAAAAACTAATACAAAGTTTTATCCCGGCACTTAATCCCGAGATGATGTAGTGCAGAAAAACCCCTCACATGATTGAATGGCATTTTTTTATCCATACAGAAAAATGGAGAAGTGGGAAATTGTCATGGTGCAGTGGGTGCACTGTGGAAAATTGTGGAGAACAAACAAGAAGTGCGAGTGTAAAGTTGAGGGGAAAATGGTTATGTGGCAATAACAAAAAAGGTATTTCCATCTGGCGTCGAAATTTCGCGCAAAAGAGAAACAAAGAAGTGGAGTAAATTAAATTTTCCATCTATGGTACTCCAACACAGCGAGCTTTTTTTTCTACCCTCCTAGAGAGCTATACGTGAATGAATGCAGGACATCCGACATCCTTCACTGGATCACGTTCGAGTCCGTGAGTGTGTAGTGTAGCTCCAAAAATGGAAGCTGGTACGAGGAAAGGACGCTTGATTCCATTCACCCATCATTCATCTCACTTTGATGCGAGGGCGGGAGTTGAGGGGGTGGGTGAATACGATGGTTTATATGACGACCACTTTGACATTTTCTGAAGAGGGGCCGGGGGTGCGCAATTAAATTTCACTGCCTTTTACCCCCGTATTCACCCTTCTTCACTTTTTTTTCCTGCCACTTCAGCAGAATTATTTCAAGAGAGAGAGAAAAAACGACAGATTTGGGTTTGCTAAAAGAGGTTTGAGGTATTATTAATTTTATTATAAGCGAAAGTGACTTTCTCGCTTTCTGTCTATTTGTACACCACAAACTGGCAAAAGTCGCACCCCGATAAATCTGATGACATGGCGAGAATGCATGGAAATTCTGTGATAAATTTACACATTTTCATTTTATGCTATGTCAAATATCCATTAGTATAATGAGCTAAAATTGTTCCTCCTTTGTAATAGTTTTAGCAAAATTGACGTTGCTTTAGGATAAATTAAATTTGACAGTTTTTTTTGACATTATCTATTTGACAGTATATTTAATTTGACACAACGTTGTTTTTAGAGAACGTTAATTGAACCGAATTTAACGTTAGAAAAAAAACTTTCAAAATAAAGCTTTTGGCGGAAAATTTATAATTTTTTAGCTGTGATTCTTTCTTCAAAGAAGCACAGCTTCTGTGTACACTCTAAAATGCAAACTCGTCAGATCGGGCTAAAACTTGGGATGAGCACGAATTTTTAATAAAATATTTAGTTTTATAAGTAAAAGAAGTCATTTGAAGGCAACGTTTAAAATAATAGACAGGCCCTGTACACGGTCTACTTTGTTTTGAAGTTGAAGAGCAAAAATGGCTCACTTTTTGTATGGAAATTTTTCGCCTTTGGTAATTAAAATTTATTTTTTTGACATTTAGAATACTGATCGCACGCTGAGAATCTGTCATTTTGTAGGTTATTAGTTGTAGAATTTAATGGTACAAACGGATTTGAGATTGGTGCTGTCAGTAAAAAAGCGCAGTCCAACTTCATTTTTTACCAAAGAATTCCATACAAAAATTGAGTCGCGTACACGGCCTGAGAATAGATAATGTGATAGAATTTTATAACTACAAAATGAATTTTTAGAATCATACAGAATGTTTAATTTGACAGAACATCCAATATGACAATCCCTTTGACAGAAAATGTAACTAAATTTTTTTTTTGACAAAAGGACTGTCAAAACTCAACTTCTGTGAGATTCTGTATTTTTTTTTTAATCATAAAGTTCTTTCTTACTATAATTCTTTTAAACATTGCTTTCAAAGTCTTCAAATGACTTTCAAAAGAATTGTTTTTCAATTAGTTTATTTCTTCTTTTTATTATGTGGGCAGAAGTCATTCTGACATCCACACAACCTCTTGGAGTGTTCAATTTGACAGAACTCTAAGTCTATAAACAAAAAACCTATCAATAATTATTATTTGACAGATTTTTTTTGACAGAACATTCATTTTGACATAATCTATATGACGACCTTAATTTGACTGAATTCCTTCTGACAGAACCTTGTATTTGACAGAACCAATATGGGCTTTTTTTGACAGAATATTGAATTTAAACAAATCCATTTTAAACATTTATTAACGTTTATTCTAATGTGCTCATTTACACCAGCAAATAATCTGGACTTTTTCTCACAGATGTAGCCAGATTTACCCACAATTTCCTCTTCCTTCCTGAAGAGAGATAAAATCACGCAAAGATCCATTTCCGTGAATGATTTTAAGGAAACAAAAAAAGGGAGAAAAAGATAAATCTTTCTGCGTTCAATGACAAGGAGCTTCCAGCTAATGAGTCTAAAAGTGAAGAATGATTTTCTTTTATGCGTGTACCAAACGATCCCCCAGGAAGAAAGATGAATCGCGTGATTTAGAAATTCTCCCTTTGCGTTAGTAATCCTCCATGCGGGGGATGATGGGGAAAAAGTGTGGGGATATAGGGATGTTCGGCATGTTGGTCACAAAAGTCGACAGGTTGCCAGAGAAATATTTGATGATGATTCGTCTGGGGGGTTGATGAGGGTGATGAGGCTGTTTGGGAGGATGGAGTGCGGGAGGTTTGTGTGAAAGTTAGACTAAAGTGGTTGGAAGTTCAAACAAAATCCTCCGTGTCTCAATTTCATACATAATTCATTCCTTCTGTTTCCTATCTCCACCAAGTTAGGGGTCCCTCAATCCCTAACCCCTCCAAAAATATTTTCCTCTCTCCTCCCGCCCGTGGTACCACTTCCGGGAAATAGACATTGACTTCTGTATCCTTCGCACGGTGATACCCTCACGGAGCAATTCGATGGAAGAGTGCTCTTGCCTTCCTTTTTCCATCGTGAAAAATTCATAAAGATTATTTTCACACACCCTTGGAAAAACATCGAGAGTGGGATTGTGTATATAGTCATAGAATTTTCTTAATATATAAATTTTTATGCTCCAACAACTTTTTGAATCCTTCCTTCCTTCCGTCTTTGTGACGCTTGAGCAAAAAATACAATGTATAGGTATGTGAGTATATATTATTGTTTTATTCTTACGGAAATTTTTGTGAGATTCAAAAGATGGAACAATATTTGGGAAGTTGAGGAAGAAAAACAGAGCTTTATGAATATTGTATAGAGAAAAATAAAATGTTATGATGTATTATGTATGGAAAAAGTTAATATATAGATATTCATTTTCAAACTAGTTGCAAGAAATTAATAATAAATGTAAGGATTCTATCAATAGTATCTTTTTCTGCGTGCTTACCTGATTTTTTAGTTGGGAAACGTGGCCCAACTCGGATATAAAAAGTTCTGGAAGTAAAAAGAGCATTAAATGGGGTTTAAAGGGATATCAAATTTAAGAATATTCACTCATTACGGACTTTTAGAGGACCAAATTGGGCCACGTTTCCCTACAAATTAAAAAAAAACTGTAGTATAAAAACAATTTTCTGGATATGGCAAATCTGTACTTGAACCGAATATCTTTCAGATACAAGCAAAGACCTCTAACCGTTACACCACTAACTTTTATCGTTATTTTTGATATGATATACTCTAAAAATAATTATTTTGAAGCTTTAGTGCTGTTTTCACTATAATTCAACATAAAATTATTATTTCAAAATTGTTTTGATAAATTAAAATTTTAAAAATAACATTTTATAAAAACTATGATCTCATGTAAATTGCATTTTATACACACTACCCCCTGCTCCACCATTGTTACTACATAATATGGAAAATATTATGAACAAAATTGAATTGATAAAAGTGACAAAAAAGGAATGAACAAAGGGGTGTAGCATGTTTATGAATTTGTAAATGGGTAACATCTGCTGATTTATTGCAAATACATGGGAATAATTTGCATTTTTCCGGATGCACACATCGTTTCACATGCCATGCAGGGACGAACATATTAATTTTCCATTTAATTTATGCCATCGCAAACAACAATATAATTTTGAACTCATTTAACCACACTGGAGAACTATCACCACTAGGCAAACATTAAATTATCATATTTAAAAAATTACATAGGGGAGAGCGGGGCTATTTGTGTCAATTTGGATAGATCCCTATCTGCAGGACTCCCACGGGGCAAGAAATTTTCCTCGATAGGTCATTCTCATAGGAAATTTCCTGGCCTACAACTTTGTCTCAGACCACTTTTCCCTATCTCCACGGGAAATATGAGTTTTCGAGCTTTTCCTGAACCCTTCCACTTCTGACTTTTTAAGAATCCGTCGACGAATATTGTCACCGACGGGGGTAATTAAGTAGGTGGAATTTTCCGACATTTCCAAAGATTTTCCACCTGAGAGATTAGTTGTAGCTACTAACCGAACTCCTCACTTGTTTATCCACGGCAAGGAATTTCACATTTCTATCCACTAAAACACAAAATTTTGGAATTTTCTCAACCCCCACATTTTGCAACAAAAAGGTTAGAAAACATGTCAATATTTTGACGTTCCATATGATTTACATTGGTGACAATATTAGCCCCATTCGACATGTGTTGATTTGCATAAATGTGCAGAAAAATCATTAAAAGTTAATGAAAAATACACCTTGGCAACGTTTTCTGCATTAACCTAGCTTGTGGAAAAGACGGTAAAATTGGAAAATCGGTAAAAGAAAAGTGTCGGAAAATGAGTTTTTCTCAACACGCAAAACGTATTTTTGGAGGCCTTAAAAATTTTTTTTTTTATTCCTAAACTATTCATCGGATAATCACCAAACTACAGTCAACTATTGAGGGTAGATAGGACTTCGTATCATAATTTTTTTCAGGTGCTTCCGATTAATAACTTGGGAGAAATTGCCATTTGAAAATTCCAGATTGTCACAATTAGCCCCGCTCTCCCCCACATATTATAATTTCCAGCATGGTTTCCGGAAGGGATGTTTAGCAAAGTTTGGAAAGGTAAATTAGCTTAAGCTCTGTGTGCATTTTGTGGGGAACAAAAACTAATTAATTAGCAATTTCTTCAATAAATCCGAGGCTTTTTACCCACAATTGATATTCTCCGGAAGCTTTGGGGGTGTATATAAAGAGGAGGGTGGAAGCGATGTGCAGTAGATACTTTCTGGGAATCATATTATGGGGGATGGAAAGGTGTGTGGGTGGCTAAATTGGCTGTTTTCCGGATTTAAATGATTTCCTCTTCATACTACACGGATGCACTCAGGAGATGAAGATTGCATAGACAGAGAGAAGATTTCTTCCAGTGGGGGAGGGGTACCTTTTCATGCACACACCATCATTAAGGGGAACTCCCATCAATTTCAACTTTATATCCTGCAATCCTTTTCACTCACCTACTGCTACATACATTTTCCCACCCAATATCTTGCGCATCCTGAGCAATTATGGGAAAAATCTCATGTGAAATTGAGGAAATCATTCTGCACTTTTCCATAAACTCGCGCGAAAGAATCACGTCGCTCTTTTAACTTTTCCTCCTTTTCCTACATGCAATTTTTTATTATATTTTCTCTCTCAAAGCATACTTTTCTATGCTTCACGTGCATTGTGGATCATATTGAATATGACGCAGAAAAAATCCATAAAAGGAGGAACATCACTCACAGAGAGACACGTCTCTGTCCGGAATATCAAGGCTGATTTTATCCTCCCCATATTATGTATGTATATAGACAAACGGATATTTATATATAAGAAAGATGCACTCGGACAATAAATCCCTCCTTGTTCTGCACACTTTTCAATTCAATTCCATTTTCCGGAAGAAAAACTCCCACCTTACAGAATTCACAATGTTACCCATACAGTAAAAGTTTTATTATTCTCAATTTGGATGGGTTTTATAGTTTTACCAATTTCATGCTGAAAATCAAAAGATTTCCTCTCTAGAATTTCAAATATTGTTCTTCCCTTCATTTTGATGATTGTTTGTTACTTTATGTTGCAACTCAAAACGGAAATGAGCACAGGAAAAAATCGTAAAAGACTATCCTCCATTTTTTCAATTTTTCCCAAGTATACATAGTTTTTCTCTCTTGGGAAATCTTGGGGGAAACTTTGAAAGTTTTTAATGGATTAATTAAATAAAGGAAAAAGAAATGTTTTCTATTGAAGTATTTAAACGATTTTTTCATGAATTAAGTATGTATGTTTAGAAGGCATTGGTAAGGCACTATATCCTTGCGGAAGCTCTAATGAAAGATTAATCGATCAATCTAAACGAATCCTTGCAATTTTGCTATGTTTTAATAAAATTTCCATCATTTGAGGTGAAAAGAAATTATTTCTAGGCTAAAATAGTACATTGAAAATCGTAGAAAGGGGAATTTTCAAAAGATTAAAAATGTCAAACATTTAAAATAAATGTCAAATGACGTTAGAAGAAATGTCAAACTTTAGTAATGAAAAGTAACGATAACGGTTTGAAAAAAAACTCAAATAATAGAAAAAAATACTTCAAACGTTCGAAACATTAATATCTGAATGATAAACATTAGAAGAGAATAGTTAAATTGCTAAAAGAGAAATAGAACAAGCGTTAGAAAATCTTTTATGAATGTCAAATATTAGGATAAAAGACGACAAACGTTAAAAATATTTGAAGGCAAAATGTAATAAAAAATAAATAAAAAGGAGATAAAGCATTAAAAAATGATTTTTGTAAGTAAATAAAAAAAAAAGATAGAACAGGAATGACATATGTCAAACTGTACCTACTCTCAAACGTCAGAAAAGAAACGCCAAATGATATAAAATTACGTCAAAATCATAACTTTATTTTAGAATCTCTACAATTAGAAGAAAAAAATCAAATAAGCATTGGACATTATTTTCAAAATTCCAAACATTAAAAAATAAACGTCAAAAGTTAAAAATTCAGATATATAACTGCTAATTCAAAAACATCCGTTAATGCGATTTATAGAATTGTTCTTCCATATCCATAAACCTTAATAAAGCTTCATTTAAATTTGGATAAAAGTTTTTTTTAATCCTTTTTTTCCTAAAAATAACGATCCCATTGAATAGTTTTTAGGCTATTCTTCTGATATTCATATTTATTCGATTCAAGCTTTAAATTAGCGATATATTCGAATAATTTACCAGATTATGTAAATATTCACAAATAATTTAAATATTTACGATTATTTCTGAATTTACTTTCGATTGAAAAATAAAAAAAAAGCTTTTACGTTTTGAGCCATCTTCTCTCACCTTTGTTTTCCTTTTGAACTTATTGATTTTCCCCTATTTCCTCCCGGAGAAAATATAGAGAAGTAGCATAAATCCCCAAGCATAAATCTCAATTTTTCATGACAAAGTATTTTTATATCTCGAAGCTGGGCTTTACAAAAATTGACAAAAGAAAAACAATGAAGAATCTCAAAAGTTCCTTGAAAGTCTCAAGAAGTTGTCTTTGTTTAACGTTAGGACAAAAAATTGCTCGAAAAGAAGCTCAAAAGAGAGAAATTGTGTGTGGATTAGTGATGAGATTCTGGGATGTTTAATTACTGGTCGAGATATCTCCTTTGGCTTCTGGCATTTTAAAATATCCATGCCATTCCAAAGTGGGGATTTAGCATTGCTCTCGGGAGGATTCCATTTTGTACAACCGGATTATGCGGCACAAGTCAAGGCGATAGGATGGGGGATTTAAGAATTTTGAAATTGACGATGAGATTTTGTATTTTGGACTGTATTGTTTGTCTCCCGGAGTATAATCCCACCAATCTCATGGTTGTGGAGATTGCTATGGGGGACTATGAGGAAATGAAATTGTCACATAAAACTGTTGCACTCGCCTCTTATGTAGCAGTACAATCAACATAAATGTAGCATTTGTTGCCCATTTATTCGCGTCCTTTAGTTTCATGGATTTATGGAGCATTTCCTAACCAATGGACATCAAAGTTATATCATATATACAATGAAGCTTTTGTATATTGTCCTTTTACAATAATTGCAATGTGGTGACAGTGGGTGGAAAATAGCAATCAGTTGTACGTCTGCTTTTGTATAAGTAAAAGTCTGATTTTCCATTAAAACTGCCATCAAAGAGATAAGTGTTGAAATTATTATTTTTATGACTTTCCACGTTATATTTTATTCTGTGGATTTATCTACTTTGTTTTTGTAATAAAAGAGTTTTTTTTTGTCGCATAAAAATCGTTAAAAATATTCTGTTCAATGAAAACCCCAAATTTGAATTTGAATTTCATACCTGAAGAAGGTACTTTAAACATCTTCGAAACGTCGTGTAAATTGAAACATAATTGAAAAGTTTCACGTCAGATTTAAAAAATTATAACGGAAATAATTAATTTTGGTCATTAGCGAGGAAAAGAAGTTTCAAATAATTTTCTAATCTCACAAATAAATTGTTTACAGCGAGTTTCAATAAATCATTAATTTCCCTTTGGCTAAAATGCTTTAAATGCGATTTTTTTCCATCGTAAACTTCAGCTTTGTCACCGAGTGGTGGTAGGAAAATTAATCAAAGCCCTTAAAAACTCAAAGTCATAAATTAAGTCGTTCATTAAAAGTTGCCAAGAAATATTGTTTGACACAGAGAGTGGCGCAATAAATTTGGCCCAGGGGGTGGGTTGAAGCTAAAATTGAAGGTGTTTGGGGGTACTTTGCTACTAATACCAGTTAATGCGAGCAAAATCACCTCACCAGGACGGCAATAAAAACTTTGCGGCCCCCTCTGGGGAGGTAAAAGGGCATTTTTTAATAATTGAAATATAAAATTTTGATATTTCATAATTTTATTACATACGCACAATTTTCCCAGAGAGGGAGAGAGAGCTTTTAACGACCAACTGGTGCCATTCCGCAGAGAGGATAATTTGAGTTTTTGTGATTTATACGACGAAGAAAAGGGCGAAAGGGGGTGATTCATTTCTTTTTTCTTACTCGCTACTTAACAAAACAGTTTTCGTTTTTTTTTCGTTTCATTGTTTTGTATTTTTCAAATATGAAATATTTAAGATTCAGGAGACTTTTCTTGCCACTGAGGCCAATTCAAATCTTACTGCTTGTTCTAATGAAGACTGAAGAAAAAGCAATTTAAAATTTAAAAATTTTCCGTAAGTCCGATGTATATAACTGATTTCGACGATAAATACAATTTTTGTGTTTAAATTATTTAAATTTTGACAAAATCGTTTTCTACAAATATGTTTGTTTATGCGCTTTAGGAAAATTAAGAGAGAAAATGCTCCATTCCCCCGCTTCAATAATAAGAAATTCTTGCTCAAGAATTATATAATGTAGTCAAAAAGTCTACCAGATTATACATTCTTTATTTATCTTCCCATTGAAATGGAAAAACATTTTCTCAAATTAATCTCTCATAATTCTCCGAATCTTATCAATAATTCATGCAGCATCGATAAATTAATTCAACGTAAGATATTTTTTTTATGATTTCTCAGAAATTTTGCATTAAAATTGATATCATTGCGGTAATCGCAATAAATGCAAATTTATGATTGATTCTTCATCTTTGTGCATCAAAAGAGGAAGTTTTAAACGAATTATTTGTTCTCAAATTACTTCCACTGAATCATCTCATTTATTTGTTTTTCCCAATTATACTTTTCCACTTTTTTCCGGAATTATTTCTCTTTTATATCGTAATTCGAAGTTCATTAAAATTATTTTTTAATTGGAAAATTTTAATATGCAATAAAAAAATATAATTATTTTTTATCACAATAAATACATTTTTTTGTAAGAAAATTATATTTTTAAATTGATTTTTTTGGCCAATTTTACTAATTATTCGGTTCTTTTCGTATTAAATAATCATACATATTTTTTTTGTTCAATATATGAAGAAAAAAAAACAAATTTTACGAGAAAAATAGCAATTGAGGGAAAATGTGGGGAAAAGTTGGGAAAAAGGAAGTATGAAATTTCATTTAGAAATAAAGCTTTGTTAGAAGAGATTTTCATGAAAAGGAAAACCGCAAATAATTGCAACTCGAGCCTCAAAAAATAGCACCCGCCATACACCCGAAAATTAATGACTAAGAATTCTTCTAACGCAATTCATTCAAGTAATTTGAGCTGGTGCCGGGAAAAGGAATCTCTCTCTGAGTTTTCTTTTTCAAGGGGATGGGAGGCAACGAACCACGAAATGTGGGTGAAAATTTCTTTTATTTTTGGTGGAAAAATGGGGGGGTGTGGTTAAGGGAGGAATCTCTCCATTTTTTACGTGTTAACATTGCAGTGTGGCAAGTCATTAATATTAAATATGATTTTTTTCTTTCACTCACCACATCCCTATTCTCTTTTTTTATATTTTATATGTACGTACATTCACCGTCAGTTAGACCATTATTATTCTACTTGACACTCAATATTCCCATTCTCTCGTTGACACCCCCAACCAACGCCCACCTCCCCCCTCCGCCACTCTGGCAAACATTTCAACGGGGTGTGTGTGAAAATTGTTTGAAATCTTGAGATCTTGTCTCATGCTCATTTTATGAATTCTCCCTCCATCCTCATTGTTGCTTTGTATTGTACTTTCTTTCTTCTTCCACAATGTTTTCCATATAAAACGAATTATATATTCCTCATGATATGTTTCACGTTTTTCACATACCTATGCTATAGAAAACAAGGCACTTTTGCTTCAGGAAATTTAGAAAATGGCAATGAATTATTTTCCTTTTAATTTCTTTTTCTCTAAAAGCCAATTTCAAGGTTGATTTGAAACTTTAAAAAAAACATACATAAATAGGAAGCACAAAGAATTATTTTTTATAACCGTAAATTGGGGTGTTTTGGGATTTATTTTCAGAAGGAATTGTAATGCTAATTTGTAAGAAACATTGATTGACTTTTAATTAAAAATTTATAACTAAAATTTTCCGGGGAGTCCCAAAATGTTCACAATTTTAATCCTCATCCACCCCTTACGTTATTTTACCCCGCATATCTCCCAAGATCCTAGTTTACGGTTAATTTTTCGTTGAAATCAGAATAATTAATAAGTTCTCTACATTTTTGGGTTTATTTTTGGTTTTTCTCGTAGAAATCAGAAATACATCAGACATATTTTACCACAGAATTTTATCTGTTTTTGACATTTCGTTAAATATAAAAGCTTCTTCAGGTCACACTCGATAGTTTTTTTTTAAATAAAAAATCGTTACTTTGAAAATAGAAGAAGAGAGAACGTAATTTACTTATGTTTATAAATAATCAAATATAATATAGATTTTATTGTTCTTCACTTAAAGTTCTTTCTTATTTTAGAATGAGAATAGGTCAACTAAACACATACAATTTCCTCTAAATAGTACAATAGCATGCAATGCAATCATTTCAAGAAGTTCTAAGGATTATATATTTATTTTATTCCTTCTTTTGCAAAATAGAGCAAACAAAATTTGCAATTCAAACACTCATCATGAGTTTTTTCTTCATTCAAATTTAGCACAAGTCTGCAAATGGAATTGAATGATAAAAATCAATGAGACTTCAATGAAATGCATTTTCTGGATTTCTCCTGGGGATTCACGATAAGATGTTCATGACACTATCACCTGTATAACTAATCATTTGCAATCCTTTCTGACTCTGCAAGAAAAAAGTTTAAGGGCAGAAGCCTTTCGCCGTGTGCTGCAGTTAATTTTTTTTCAATGTTTTTTGGGAATTGAAAGGTCAGTTTTATGACGAATTTTGAAAGAATTATTCGGAATAATCATACAAGAATAGTTATTAAATAAATGAGTCGTATTCTGCGATCAAGAAATCCTTGAAATCGTTGAAATTTCAAAAGAAATTATTGAATTTTCAAAAAACTTTTATTCGCAAAATATTGGTTTGTCCAATATTTACACGGATTTCTAACCTCACATATTCACATAAATTCAGTACAATTTTGATTTTCTGTCTCATTCACTCCCATTGAATGTACTGGTAGAAAGAAATGTTAGGTTAGAAATCCAGATAAATATTGGACAACCCAATAGGACCAATATTCCGAATATTCAAAACGAATATTCAGATTATTCAGAAAATTTTGGAATTACCATTAATATTCAGATCATTCGGCTATTAAGAGTCATTCGCTTTAAATATTCGTTATTATTGAATTGAAGAAATAATTTTTACTCGAGTATGCGTTAACCCTTGGAGAATTTTACTGACCCAATTGACCAATTCGATTTTTAAATTGTCAAAAAAGAAAATCTATTTTACCTCTCGTGATTAATTCCTTATCTATATGTTTGGGGAAGTTTAATTACTTGAAGTTTGCGGAACAAAATTTGGTAAAACGTTTTTCTTTTTGAGCTAGAAAATAAAGATCAAAGTTTGAGGTTAGAAATACCGGATCTTCCAAGGGTTAAACACGTTCCAAATTTTAGAAAGTTCTAGCCATTCTAGAGCTATTTTATCATCACTTTTTCTTGTAAAATTTTACATTGAAGAACTCTTTGTCCTGAAAGAGTTAATCTAAAAATTAATTAAGAGTTCTCAAGTGTTTATAAAAACGAGGACTTTTGTTCAAAATAATTTATTAAAAAAACACAATGCGATGATTTTACAAAATTCCATCAATACCTTCGAATCAGAGCTTCAGCATGAATTCTCATAAAAATGTTCATAGAATGATTGCAATGGAGGGATAGAAAATAATTTCCATATGTACCTATCTTTTTTTCCATCTCCTGATGAAAATCCATCTCTTCTCTCCATGACACACAAGAGACATTCCTGTGTTGGATCTGTGTGAAAAATGAAGTGTGAGAGGACCTCCCCGAGGATGATGTTTATGTCGACAACTGTCTAATCATAAGATGGAATCAATTTATTATTCTCTTGATGCTGTGAGACAGTAAATTTCACTCAAAAGAAAAATGAAATGAATGAAAAAAATCCCTCTTCAAGATGAGAAAAAATCACCAAACTCACAGATGACATACAAATAAGTTCACGCGATGTGGGGGCGGGAGGAACCTCCATGAAGAACCCGAGGGGAAAAACGGGAGGAACCACGTGGTGAAATGAGAATTCGTCTCAATTTAAATTCACCAAGATTTTGATGCCTATTCTCGTATTCTTATTTTATTTTCTCTTCTCCTTTTCTACGTTGCCTCCGCCCAAAGCTTTTCTAAAGAGGAATAATACGTAGAGTGGAAGACATCCGAAGATGAGGAAGTTGCAGAGTAATAAATCACGATGAAGTCACGAGGAAGAGAGAGAAAAGAGTGTTTCTAAAGAAATGATGAGAAAATATTTTCTCTTGATGGTTTTTTATGCAATACCCACACCCCAATGGTACATTCAATTGGCCAGCAGATAAGGAGAAAAAGGAAATTTCAATTTATTCAAGAAGTGCTCAATTTACTGATTTTTTCACATTTCTTCTGGGCCATCAAGCAATTTTTCTACATCGATGCAAATGCCAAATAAATTGAAATAAAAAGCTATTAAAATGATTAAAACTTTTATTCTTTCTCCTGAAACATAAAGTATGTAGAATTATGTCAGAAATTAAATTGATGAAAACACCGTTTAAATCTGCCAAATACTTTATTCAGCCTTTTGTGTTTAAATGAAACATTGAAACATTCGTTATTTGTAGCAAGATTTATTCTGTGGTTGGTGCTTTCAAATAATATTTCTCAGGCAAAACGTTTTCTCTGACCTCTTCCGCGTAATCTTAACGTATTTTCAATATGAAAAAAACTTAATTAAATTCATTTAACACTTTCGCGTTTTTTTTGGTCACACGTTGACCCAAACATGAAACATTTTATTTTTCAAATTTTTTTATGAATGCAACTGTTTTTCCTGGTAACAAATACGTGAAACTCACGCAAAAAAATCGAAGACAACGTTTTGCTTAAAAAATATCTTCTGAGTGAGATCGTTTATAGAATAAATATCGGGATAAAAGAGCGCATGTTTCAATGTTTTTATGTTTCACGTTGGACGCAAAAGAGTTAAATTCGAGAAAAAAATGTTTCACGTTTGGGTCAGCGTATATAATCCAATGGACACAAAAGGGTTAATTCAAAGAAAAAATGCACCAGAAAGTATTCCTGATTAAGAGAAGAACTATTTCCAATAATGTCTATTTTAAATGTACTTTAGGAGGTGCCCTGTGAGGGGAATTCCGCGATAATCCCTTGAAAATATTGGAAGGGATTTTTAACAATTTCACTTGATTGATTTTTTTTATAAAATTCGAAATTGCAAACCTCCCAAAAGCTTTTGTCAATGTGCTAAAATCCCCCAAAAAAGCCACTCAAAATATATTCAAATCCCACACTAAAATAAAGCCAAAGTGAATAAATTTATTTTCACATGAAAATGCTACCAAAAACAAACTTCGCCTTTTAACCACTGCATTCGGTGGTTTTGGAAAGTGAATTAAATTAATATTCAAAAATTGACGGGATGTATCGATAAAAATGCATGTGTAGCCACCATTTGGGGGATGAATAATTCATTTTAATTTATGGGAATTTTTTATGGTGGATTCCCCTCTAATTCCAGGTAAAATATAATTATAAACAAATTTAATTAAAAATTGTGTAATATTGGGGTGAGATTTGTCCCCATTATCCCTATAAAATCATGTTCTTTGACTTCTTCATATGTTTTATTTAATTAAATTTACAGCATTTTATGTAAGAGAATGAAGAAGAGTAATTAATTTAGTAGAATAATATCGAAAAAAAATGTTATTTTCCATTTTTTAATTTAATTTAAGACTCAATTCGTCATAAAGGGGTTAAGATCATTTCGGTTTTTTACACAAAGCTTTTATTTTTTGAGCATTTGAATCTTACCCATCCATTTTTTATTTTTAATCTTTAATATTAAAATCTAATTACTTCTAACAAAACATACACAGATAGATCAATTAGTAGATTAATTAACGAACAAAACTTCTTTTACAAATCTATTTCGTGGTAGCTAATGGGTTAAAATGCTTTTTTTTTATTAACTCTCGCGTTTTTTTGGGTCATACGCTGATACAAACGTGAAACATTGCATTTTTCTAATTATTTATGAATTTTATTGTTTTCCATGTTATAAATGCATTAAACTTACACAAAAGATGCAAAAGAAAACGTTCTAACTGAAAAACATCCTCATAATGCGTCTAGACAATAAATATCGTAATTAAAAGAGGGGATTAATCCTTTCGAGTCCATGTGAAACAGAAACATTGAAACATGTGCTCTTTTTATCAGGATATTTATTCTGTGGATGCTTTTAGAGGACATTTCTTAGTCAGAGCATCTTCTTTGGCCTCTGTCGCGTAAAGATGCATTTCTAGCTTGGAAAATTCATTAAATTCTTAAAAATTTGGGAAAATAAAATATTTCACATTTGGGTCTACGTATGACCCAAAAAACGCGAAAGGGTTAAATAAAAATATTCACGGTGATGTGAACGAAATTATCAAAGTTGCATTGAATTTAAATTTAATCTTCCCCAGAGGCTACCAAACCACCCATAAAGTTTGCAAATCACCAATAAAATATTCAAATTCATCGAATTTTCAATATGAAACCACAACGCGTAAAAACGACGCCTCAGGCGGCCATATTTTTTTAGCGATGGAGTGGTTAAATGCCTGTAATACCAAAATTAATTTGAATGTGAAATGCAGTTAAGCAAATAATTTTGCCATTCACCCTTCTGGGGAAATTAGTGTGGAAAAACACATGATTTGTGTAATTTAATGCAAAAAAAAAAATCAGTAGCAACCAGTAAAGTAAAACATCTATTTTTTTCTATCGTTCTAATGGCTGAACTTCCCGCGTGAGGAGTTTTTGGGGCAGATTGCAAAATATTCACCGTGATGATACACAAAAGAAGCATCTTCATGGTCTTTTCCATTGTCTTTCTCGTGGCACCATAGATGCGGGGATTTGTGAAAGAGAATCATCTGCAGTGAGTATTGAGTTTCCTTCTTCATTTCCTCCATTGTTTTATTTTAATATAAACTTTAATATTATTTTTCATAATTTTAAGGTCTTATCGTCATTTCCTTGGGCATTTATCGTTCTAACACAATTTCTAATTAATTTTCAGGGATATTAACAAATTTTAAGTTTTGACAACACAAAATGCTGATTTTTCGTTACAATATATTGAAAGTACTGAAAATATATATTCCCGCCAAATCTACAATTCCCACTTCGGCTCGCTCTCGGGCGCACTTCGCGTACTGTCGGCAATCTTCGTGTTTATTCTGAATGTTCTGACAGCAAAACAAAAGAAAAGAAGAAGAAACAAACAATTCACCTGCAGAAAATATCTTTGTTAGTTCATTAATTTCCCGGAAAAATAGAAAATTCATCGAGAAAATGGATTATGTGTACGTGCCCGGAGATGGGGGAGATCCACCGGAAGATATTTTAGCGATGCAAAGTAAGGAAATTCCGTGAAATATTCCATAAATTCCACGAAAAAAAACAAAACATTTCCCTGGAGGGAGATTTTCTTGGATTTCCTTGCTGATTTTCTTTGCTTTTTTGCAGTGTTTGAGGGCACCTCTGCCGCCTCAGATTACCCTCCGGGATTTCAACCATTCACAGTGCCCCAGAATGATGCAGAATACCTCCCGATTAGCTTTGTTCAGGCAGACGGAGGGGATCGCTTTGGGGTGTCAACGGTGTGCTTTGATACCCACGAAGAGCTCCTGTGGATGGGGAATCAGGGGGGCCACGTGACATCCTACTACGGGGGTACAATGCAGAAGTACACGTCCTTCCAGGTGCACGCAACGGACATTGTGCGACAGATACATCCCACAGAATCGGGTATTTTAGTCCTGACCAGCACCTGCTTGAGGCACCAAATCCGCCGGGGGATACCCAAGTATACGCACACATCGAAGAATATGCAGGATATGATGTGTATGGTACAGATGAGTCCCAATCGCTTCCTCCTGGGCGGGAATCAGGATGTTCTCATTGAGTACGACGCTGAGGCGCGTGAGGAGACAAATCTGGCGAGTGCTGGGGAGAATGGGTGCGTCGTGTTGCGCCTCCACAATCGTTTCCTCTGCACTGGTGATGCCTTTGGCCAGATAACACTCAGGGATCCTGCATCGCTCACCGTTGAGCACACAATCCGGCCGCACTACGGAAGCCTGTCGGATTTTGACGTGGAAGGGAACTACCTCGTCTCGTGTGGATTCAGTGAACGCACCCCGGGCACCTTGTCCGTTGATCGCCTTCTCATGGTCTACGACCTCCGAATGCTGCGCCTCGTCTCACCCATTAAGGTGCACATTGATCCACAACTGCTGCGCTTCCTGCCGTCGCAGTGCTCACGCCTCGCTGTGGTTTCACCCCTTGGGCAGCTGCAGCTCGTAGACACGGTGGAGCTGAGTGAGCCACGTGTTTCCGTGTACCAAGTTAACACATCCGGCAGTCAATGCCTCACCTTTGACATCAGCTCCTCCTGCCAGGCAATGGCATTTGGGGATCAGAGTGGACACATTAATCTCTTCAGCTCCGTGAGTGTCTCAGAGCCACAATTCAATGCCTTCTCGCGCAGTACGGAGTTTGCTGATCCCATTGAACCCCTCCCAATGGTCCCGATAACAGATGAGAACTTCCCCCTGTCCTCAATTCCACTTCCGGAACTCACAACGGGCGACAGGTGGCTGAGTGATTGGCCCCCGCAGCTCATGGAGTACCGCTGGAGACGCCCCAAACCAATTGATCCGGAAATTTTGGCCACGATGAAGATGCAGGGCCCCATTGGGTATGCCCTGAACCCACGGCACACGCGCAGAAATCAAATTCCCTACTACATGGATGGCAGTCAGGCCAGTAGTCAAGTGACAACAGCAGTGACAAGCAATAAACCCGATGCAGGACTCAAAATAATCCCCAAGAGGTACAGAAAGGTAAGTTCGCTGTTTACTAATTATTATTTTTTAATCAATTCTGGGGAAGATTGAGGAGGATCAGAAAGTTAGAAACCTTCAAAATATTCCGTAAAGCCTTAACCCTTTCAACCCGAATTTTGAATTTGAATAAAAGTTGCGTATATCCTTTAAAAAAATCAAAATGGCTCCTGAAAATCTTTCTAGTCCTTAAAGTTTATAATACTCATTTTTAAAATTGAACGGACAAACTGATTTTCAAATTTTTTCTTTCTTTTGAAAGGACATAAATGTAGCTTTCAGAATTTGTGACATTTGCTAAAATCGGATAATCAGAACCTGAGATATTTGAGGGTAAAATTGCTCTCTACAACTCTATTTTCATTTCGACGTGTTAAGTTTCATTATTTTTTAACTTTTCAGAAATTCGGAAAATTTTCAGAAATTTCGGTAACTTTTCCGAAACTTTCAAAAGTTTCATTATTTTTCAAAACCTCTCTTCTTTGTGTATAACATGCCCAAATTTCAAATCTGTAGCTATTGTAGAACCGGAGATATAGACCAAAGAATAAAGTGAAAATTACGGTTGGACGCCATTTTGCAGACACCCAGAGCAAGTAGGAGCGTGAAAAGGTTCTAGGGTTTCAACAGAACTATCTCTTGCAAAAAACCGCATGTCTCTATCTATCACAGGAACTGAGATATTGAACTCAGAAACTCAAAACTCAGAAACAATAAAAAAAGATTCAATATGGCGGCCTGAAAATATGGGACGTTTTTGCCGCGTAAATTCGAGTTTTGGTAATCTCCATTCTCCATCTTTTCTTAAAATTTCATATTTCTATTATCATTCTCTCACAAAGTTCTCTGGAACGACATATTCCCACAACTAAGGTTAAAATAAGTTAGAAGTTCGTTAAAATAATTTTTCAAAATGGCGGACAGGAGAGCGTCACTTTTGTCACCTAACCTGTCAAAAAACCCAGAAAACTAATGAAAGAATCTTACTTTTTCATTATTTCTGCGATAGGTTGAAGTGAAATACTCAAAACTCGGTACACAAGACTTTGATTTTGATCAGTACAATCAGACGGAGTTTGCTGGGTTAGAAGCAAACCTACCCAATGCCTACTGCAATGCCATGCTACAGGTGCTGCACTTTATAAAGCCACTACGACAGAATCTCTTTGCACACACGTGCTCCAAAGAATTCTGCCTTGCCTGTGAACTGGGCTTCCTGTTTCACATGCTAGCTACGTCGAATGGTGCTCCCTGTCAGGCTAGTAACTTCCTCAGATCTTTCCGAACTGTACCCGAAGCAGCTGCCTTGGGGTTGATTTTGTCGGACAGAACTAGTGCGAAGCCCAACCTCATTAGCTTAATTCAGGTAAGGAATGTTGAGAAGTTTGGGATCCTTAGATCCTTGACATAGGAGACTGTTAGCAGGAAACTAAGTTAACTGTTTCGTTTTTGATAGAACTGGAATCGATTCATCCTGCATCAAATACACTATGAACTACTGGAGACTTCTAAAAGATCTATACCCCATCCTTTTGGAGGTAAGATTAAGTTTTTGATTTAGTTTAGTTCTTTTTTTTTTGTAAAAAGTTTAAACGAAAAATCTTTCATTGTTGTTGAAGACTGCTCAACGACATCGTCTCCGAAGAAACTAAGTTCCTACGAAGAGAACTTCCCGAAACTCCAGGAAATCGCCCCGCCGGTTAATGAGGAAAAATTCCAATTTATCGAATCAAAAGACGAGACAGAAGACTTATCCGAATCAACACCGAAGCGTGAAGATGAAGAGACGGAGATTAGTAGATTGTTCGGTACAAAGCAAACCTGTACATCGCGTTGCCTCAAGTGCAGCGATGAGCGGTCAAAGACGAACATTCTGCTTGTCTGTAGCCTCCTGTATGGTGCTCAAAATCACGATGAGAACATCACATTTGCTCGAATTCTGAGGAATTCACTGAGCGGTGAGAAGACCATTCCAGTCTGGTGTGAACAGTGTAAGAAGTTTACGCCGACAAATCAGTATGTGCGTGTAACGAAACTCCCTAAAATTTTGGCTATAAACTGTGGGCTTGACAATGAAAAGGAACTGCAGTACCTCAAGCGGATTACAAGTAGAACTCCTCAAACGGGACACACGGAAAATGCTCCTGTTGCGAGTATGAAGCCGTGCCGTTATGGTTTGAACTGTTCCCGCATTGATTGTCATTTCACACATCCAGATAGGAAGTCTCCAACATCACAGGTTTGTTTTCTTTAATATTAAGCTGTTTAAAGGAAGTTTGCACTCAGGCTCCATCTTTTTGTTGAAAAAAGATGGAGACATCTTAGTTCAGTTAGCCAATCAACTAGCAGTAATTCCCTTTGTTGAAGCTTAAATTAATAAGAAGAAGAAGGAGTTGTTCTCTTATTGGTTGATAATTTGAAGAAGAGTGTTGATTGGCTAATAAGGCTAATCAACGCCTGATCTAACTTTTTGACAGGATGAACTAGAAGGTTCTCCTGCGATGTGGCAAATTGAAGTTTCAGTATCTAGCCTTGCGGTCCGAAGTTTATCTGTATAGAATAACTTTCGGACTTCAGATCACTTAGGATCAGACGATTAGATAAGAGAACTTCGCCGCATTATACTTTTGGGGGCTTAAGAGAGGATTTAACTGCAAAGACAATGATTTTTCAGGCAACAACATCAACAAATCCTCCCAAGAGCAATACGTGGTTCCCACTTAAATTCTCCCTGACAATTGATGCAGACTCCAATCTGACCATTGACGGTGATCTGGGAAGACGTTCACCGGAGCAGAAGACTCCGGAAGATGCTGAAAAGCCCATAATGTACGATTTATCGGCTGTTGTGTGTCAAATAGACGATGGGACGTGCAAGAATCTCGTCTCAATTGTCAAAGTCCCGGATTCCTGCCATGCTGTGCCGTCGGAAGATGGTTCAGGGAATTGGTATGTCTTCAATGACTTCAGCATAACACCGGTATCAATGCAGGAAGCCGTCTGGTTTACGCTTGACTGGAAAGTGCCGTGCGTACTGTTCTACACAACACGCGATGCCGCCACTGAGGCTGCTGCACAACACGACAATGGGGGGCTGCCCAAAGGAACGCCGGACTTCAATCCATTCACCACAGATCTCTATGCGCGACAACTAATGCTCGAACCATGTGACTTTCGTCCCCTGGCACCGTCGGAGATGCCCACACGTGGGGATCTCGTGGCGATGGATGCGGAATTCGTCACGCTGAATCTGGAGGAGAATGAAATGCGTCCCGACGGGAAGATGGCAACAATAAAGCCGAGTCATATGAGTGTGGCACGGATTACGTGTATCAGGGGGCAGGGGGAATACGAGGGGGTGCCCTTCATTGATGACTACATCTCGACGCAGGAACAAGTTGTGGATTACCTGACAAAGTTCTCGGGGATCAAACCCGGGGATCTTGATGCGAATTTCAGTAATAAAAATCTCACAACGCTCAAGAGTTCCTACCAAAAACTACGCTATCTCGTTGACATTGGCGTCATCTTCGTTGGACATGGCCTGAGGAATGATTTTAGGTGAGTTTTTGGTGCTCTTTGCAAAGATGATGGCTTTCTTTAGGACCCTAAAGTGTTAGATTCAGACCCAAATATATTTCTTAAAAATAATTATTAAAAGATTCTACAGAAAATATTTTTATAATGATATTTTATGAAACTTAAAAAATTAAAAATCCAAAATGATAAATTGAGACCCTTAAATATTTTTCTTTCAAACCGCAGAAAGATAAATTGAGACCCTTAAATATATTTGAAAATTAATTTATAAAAAATTTTACAATGAATAATATTTTAGATTTTTCCTTTTCAAATTAGAAAATTTAAAAAAAATTCAGAAACGTCTTCAGATTCCAAAATTTAAAATTAGAACCAGGAATATTCGAACGTTAAAATGTCAAACTGAGACCTTAAATACATATTTTCTCATCAAACCCTAAAATAGCAAATTGAGACCTTTATTATTTTTTTCTTTTAGACACCTTAATGATAAATAAAAATCCTAAATATTTTTCCTTTAGACCTCAAAAAAGTAAATTATTGTCGAAAATTTTTAATTTCATTTTCTAAATTATTTTTTTAAATACTTTTTTCGGACCCTAAAGAGGTCCTGAATATTTTTTTTCCTTTAGACACTTTTATGAATTTAGACCTTTAAATATTTACGAAAATTTACAATTGAATTTTTAAATTATTTTTCATTTCTATAAAATTAAAAAAAAGGAAAATTATAAAATACTTTTCAAAATACAAAAAACTTTGAAATTGAGACCCCAAAAATTGTTCTTAGACCTTGAAATATTATTAGACAACAATATTCTTCTTTAGATCTTGATATTGAGATTTGAAGAAAGCATCTTTTAGTAGCAGTTGTAGTAGATAGATATTGATAGTTTTTCAAGTTTTTTCTTTTCTAATTTAGACGAATTCTAGAAAATACTCTAGAAGCCTTAAAATTCTTCTAGATCCTAAAAATTCGTTCAGATCCTTTTTTTAATTTAGAGCCTAAAATTTTTAGTTTAGACCCCTATTTAGGTCCTATCAGACTCAGAAATATTTTCTATATCCAAAGAAGTTTTTTTTATTTATTTTTTTTTTATTAATTCTGTCAAAGCTAATTTTTTAAAGACAAAATAAATAAAGAAAAAAATTCTTTAAACTCTACAATTTTAGGGATTTTTAAGGAATGTTTAAAAGGGTTATTTAGACCTTTAAACGTTCCTTAAAATTGAATATTTTTTTTTCTTAATTAAACTTCTAAATTTTCCGTATTAGGGTA
Source organism: Lutzomyia longipalpis (assembly GCF_024334085.1). Taxonomy (NCBI): domain Eukaryota; kingdom Metazoa; phylum Arthropoda; class Insecta; order Diptera; family Psychodidae; genus Lutzomyia; species Lutzomyia longipalpis. The sequence goes on from NC_074710.1 coordinate 6,141,253, forward strand.
ATCAACATGATCGTCCCACCGGAGCAGGTGATCGACACAGTTCACCTGTTTCACCTGCCGCATCAGCGTATGGTGTCACTGCGCTTCCTCGCGTGGCACTTTTTGGGCATTAAAATCCAATCGGAGACTCACGACAGTGTGGAGGATGCTCGAGCGGCGCTTCAGCTCTACAAGGAGTACGTTAAACTGAAGGAGGAGGACAAGCTGGCGTCCGCAATCAAGCTCCTGTACGAGATGGGCAAACAACTCGCGTGGAAAGTTCCCGAATGAGGCCCCACCAAACACCCCCCAAAACAACCTCCTTTTCAATTATATACATTTGAATAAAGAGAAAAGCTCTCCTTTGAGTTTTTTTTAAGCGAGAAAAAAATAAAACAACTTTTAATTTTATTTTCTTTTTATTAATTTTATTATTCACAGTAAATTAGTTTTTTTTTATGGATTACTTTTGAAGTGGATTTTTTCCTTCAGTTTCACTTTTCTTCAATTTTCTTGTTACTTCTTAGAACCCCAAATGATTTTCCTAACCGCATTTAATTTGTTTTCTTATTTACATTTTAAAAATTTTTTTTTCAACGTTTTTAATGCAAAAAAAATGTCGCGAACAACTCCTTATTAATCGACTTTATATAGTTAATTTTGCAAATTTTTTCTTTTTTTTTCATAAAGCATTTTCTTTTGACAATGCGAAGCACATACAAAAAAAAAGGAATAATTTTGGATTTTACCTACATTACACTGAGAAAAAAAATATTCGAGAATTAAAATTTTTGAAAAATTCAAAACATTTCTGAAGATTTCTTTGAAATTTTTCATTGTAGATTTTAAAAAAATCATTTTCAAGGAAGGGAAGGTCCTAATGAAGAGCTTGAAAGAAAATAAATTAGGACCTAAAGATTCACCTTCAACTTGTGAAATTTAAAAATTCAAAAGATTAATTTTATCCCAATTGAAACCTTTGAGATCTTGGATTGGTTTAATTTAGAGAAAGTTTCTTAAATTTTGAATTAAGGAACTCAAACGTTTCAAAACTTCTATAAATGGTTTGAACTGTAAAATTTTAAATTCTTTTAAAGACTTTAACGGATTGTAAGAATTCATAAATTTTAAATTCAGACTTTAGAATTTTTCAGACTTTTAATGTTTGTAAGATTTTAATTTATTTAATGATCAAACTCTGGAAAATTCTAAACTCAAACCATAGAATTTTTCTTTGGGGCCTAAAAGTTGAAAATTTCATACCTACCCAACAAACTTTGGAGACACTGAAAGATTCAATTGAAAATTCTGAATTCCTTTTTGAGTTTTAAATTTGTCTAATTAGGGACCCTAGAAAATTTCTTAAGTCCCAAAATTATCGACGTTCGACAATTCCCACCAAAGTTAGAAAATTTTGAAAAATTGGAAAAATTGAAATAAATGAAATATTGGGCCTTATTCAGCGACCAAGAAATCCTTGAAATTTGCTTGAAATCTTAAAATTTCAGTACAAAATTTAAAGATTTCAAGGGTTTCTTGGTAGCTGAATTAGGCCCATTGTAATAAGAAAGAAAATTTACAAGAGATGTTAATTAATAAAAATTCCAGCCACTGAGGAAGACGCACAGAAGCGTCGAAAGCTTTGGCCCTAAAATTGAAAGGATGCATTTGGGTTGACCTACCGTCCCTTGGCTGACGCAATCGGAAAGATTTATCCTTAACCAACAACAAAAAATCCCTAAATTATCTTTAAAACCTTAAGACAGAAGCTACAGAATCTTAAATATTTCCAAAGTTTTAAAATTCAAAATTACTCATGAAAATTTCTTTTCTGAAATTGAAACTTTGAAATTTTCTCGTCTGATCCTGAAATTTTTAATTCCAACCTTAAAACATTTCTTAAGATTTCCTATTTTGGTAAATTTATCCCATGCAAAGAATAAAAATTCTTCTTCAAAATTGATTTCTTAAAAAATGCTTTGAATTTTTCTTTAATTTCATTCCTCGAATTTTTATCAAAAAACGTTAAAAATATATTTTGGAAAAACCAAAAAATTAATTAATAAAAAAAAACGTCCAAAAAAAGGGAAGTATTAATTAAAATATCACGAGAAAAGCGACTCTGCGAATGATTTTTTTTACAATTTTCTGTCTTTTTTTGATTTTCTATCGTATTTTTTCAATTTTTTTTAATTTGTTGTTTTCTCTCACAACACTTAATTGAAAATTTCATATTTTTTTAGTTCTTTTTAATTATTTTTTTCTTATAGAAAAAAAGGCAGTTGGAACAAAAGTTTGGCTTTTATCGATTATTTTTAATAGGACTTTTAATTTTTTCTCTGTCTCCATAAAATTAGTTTTTCAAATTATTAGCAATTCCTCCACTTAAAAAATAATTTTTGTTTTCTTTCTTCATCAAATCCAATTTTTTTTGTATTAAATTTTGCGGATGAGAGAAGGGAATTTAAACCATAATGGGGACTATAAATTACAAAAAAAAAATATTTTTAAAAATAATATATTCATTGTCAAGAAGAGTAAAATTAATTACACGTTTTTTTGTTCTTTTCTTTTACTTTGTAAGTAAAAATATAATAGTTTTTTTTTTAATATTTATAAAAAAAATATTAGAAGGGGGTGTTGATTTCTTTTTAATTTTATGTTTTCTCTTTTTATTTAATTTTATTTATTTAAAAAAAAAAAGGCAGAATAATAAAATAATGCAATAATATAAATTATTAGAGAGATTAATTTGAGGGAAAGGACGAAGAAAATAGTACAACAATAAAAATAAAAATTGGAATTAATTGCTAAAAAAAGGTAGAAAAAATGTTTCTCATTTAATTTTTCTTTTTTTTTTCTTGAATAATTTTTAACTCGAGAATTTTTTTTTGTAAAAGTTTTTAACATTATTCTTTCTACGATTTATTTCTTGGCTCATTTTTCTATGTAAGATTTTTTTATTATTTTCTTCTAAATATTGCAAAAAATATCTCTTTCTATGCTCCCCATTTCTCATGATTTTCTTTCTCTTTGAAAAGAAGTTTTCTTTACAAAATAAAATCTTTAGGACGTTACTCTTCTCTCTCTATTTATTTTTTTTTTCTTTCTATTTTTGTCTTTAAAAGAAATTTTAAAAAAGAATTGAGAGAAGAGTTGAAAGAAAAATAAGAAAAAAAATGTTTTTCATTCAATCTCTCGCACATTCAACATTTTAATGTTATAATATTTTTATTTTTATTTTTTTAAATCCAATAAAAACATTAGAATAAGAAGAATTTTAACTTCTTCCTTCTTTGTTTTATTTTGGGTGATCGAGTTAAAAAGAAAAGAAGAAACGACACCGTTTCTCTGAGAAACTTACCACGTTTAAATTTGCAGAAAAAAAGCTTTAAACTTCACTCTCAGTTCTGTTTTTTTTTTCCTTCTTTACTTCTTCTTCTTCATGGTGCGCATTCAATGAGGACACAGTGTAGCTGTGCTTCTAGACAACAAGAACCATGTCCTTCTTGTTCAGCAAATTCACCTTCTTACCCATCCACAGGGCATTGTGGATCGTGAAAGCGTCTATTGTTACAGTTAAATGTTTCGTATGGATTTGTGAGAAACTTTTGCTTCCCGAATTGTATCTGAAATATTTTCAGAATTTTTCAATTTAATAAAAAAAAAATTCTTTAAAAAAAAAAAAGAATAAGAAAGCGACTCACTTGTAAAACTTATCGAACATGACATCATCCACTTGACTAGGTCCCGTACCGCACAATTTAATTATGCTATCACTCTCAGGGTAGAAGCTGTAGAGTGCACGAAATTGGCATCCGGCATCTCTGAAGAGAATAAGAAAGTGCTTCGCCTCGGAACGTGCAATCTTCTCCAGCAACTTTTGCTTTGCATCCCGATTTACCGTCCCCGGAAATACACAATACTCCACGGCATTGAGAATTATGCCACGATTTGATTTGGCTGTTGGCTGCTTGTACAGCTTTGGACCTACAGAAATCATTTTTATGTTAATTATCATGAGAAATGAGAAGAAAATTAACCCTTATGTGACATAAAAGGACAAAAATGTGAGAAAAGAAATAAAGAATAATGAGGGAAGATTCACAAATTAAAAATAATTGCAAATGTTTCAAATACCTTTGCCAAAATTACCAATATTTCAAACATTTTCAATATTTTGCTTTCTCTCTGGTAATTTTCATTTTCTTTTCAAAATTTCATTTTTTTTCAACATTTCATTTCTGCAATATTTCAATTTGTTTTTCCTTTCTTTCTTTCAATATTTGGATATTTTCAAAGATTTCAGCTAATGGGCCTCTTTTAGCAACCAAGAATCCAAAATTTCTTGAAATTTCAGTACAAAATTGAAAGATTTCAAGTGTTTCTTGGTCGCTGAATAAAGCCGAATATTAGACGAGAGAAAACGAAGAAAATCAATAATAGAATTAATCAAATAAAACCAATTAAAAAGACTTTAAAAAAATCAACCTTTTGCAAAGATTCCTAAACTGAAAAAAAAATATAAATGTTTACTTTACATGAATTTTACAAATGTTTCGTCATTTTTTGAAATTTTCAAATTTAGACTTTTCAAATTTTGTTAAAACCCCGAAGAACTAAATTAGGACCCCTTAAATTCTCTTGTGCTTTAAATTAAATTAAAAAAAATAATAATAAACTTTTTTTTGTTTTCTAATTTCCTTTATACTACATTTGAAAATTTCTTAATGATTTTAAGACATTAAATTTCGGGTCGAGCCCTTGAAGATTTTTTTCTGACACTAAAAGTCTCCTTATCTTCTATTATCTATATAATAAAGAAAGGTCTGTTTGTTGGTAATCTTCGTGTCTGTACAGCTATACAAATCTAGACCGTTTGACCGATCGCGATGAAATTTGGCACAGAGGCTCCTTATATTAGGCGGTTTCAGATGGCCGTATTCATTCCCCCCCCCCCAAAGCTCCCCTTCAGGTAGCCCCCATATAGATTTCATGCAGTTTTTGCGAATTTTTGAATTTGGCGCCTAAAGTGTTGTATGAAATTGATTTCTTCTCTTTGCAAATCTTTCTTTTGGGATTGATGAGAGCTCTCCATCTATACAATAAAGAAAGGATTTCGTTCCTCCTGTTCAGCTATATATTTCTAAACGGTTGGTTCGATCGCGATGAAATTTGGTACAGAGACTACTGACACCAAACGGCTGTATTACTGTTCTTATCGGCTGTATTACTTTTTTTTTAGCTGTATTGCTTTTATTTGAGGTTCTATCGCTTTTTCTTTGACTGTATTACTTATAAAACGGCTGTATTACTTCTTTTTTTACCTGTATTACTTTCCAAACGGTTGTATTGCTTTTCTTTAGCTGTATTACTTTTATTGGAGGCTGTATCACTTTTTTTTTTAGACTGTATTACTTTTCAAACGGTTGTAATACTTTTAGCGAATTTTTTGAATTTGGCGCCTTCTCTTTGCAATTTTTTTGGGATTGATAAGTTCCCCTAATCTAAGGGATGGTCACGTTATTTTGGAAACTCTACAGGAACAAAATGGCCAAAATGTGAGAATTTCAAATAATTTTTTTGAGCACAAAAATTTATTTTCTAAATTGAAAATACTGAATTCTTATCAATATTTGGCCATTTAACAAGAATGCAAGCAAATTTCGAATTTTTGGTTTCAAAATTGACTTGAAAATCGCTCTTGAAAGTCCCCGAGTTTCCAAAATAACGTGACCATCCCTTACTTATACTCCATCAATATTTTTTCTATCTAAAATTTGCGCGAAGCGCAACAAATCCCCGCGAAGTGGGGCGAGGTAAATTGGAGCGAAGCTCCAATTTACCTCGTCAGACCATATTTCCTTTTTGATTTCATTCAAAGTCCAAATTGTATACATTTAAAAATTATTCTTTACACCTTGATATTTTTTGAAAATATTTTATTTTAAAATCCTAAATCTCTTTATTTTAAAGTCAAACTATAAAAAAAATCGTAGACCCTAAAATTTTTAATTATAGGACAGTACCTACAATATTCTAAACCTTTGCAAAGAATGTAAATTTTCCACCCCAAAGGTCAATAAAGAACTTTAAGAAAAATGAAAAAAAACATCCCTAATATTTTTTAAAACTAAAATGTTTTTTTTTTCATCCCAAAATTTAATTTTATCAAAATTCAGACATTAAAAGTTTGCTAAAGATCTTAAATTTAATTTTTTCACTTTACCTATAATATTATTCGAAATATTGACGGATTATTCGAAAGAGAAAAGTTCTTAATATTTTAGAATGAAGATTCTCACATGTTTGTCCTTTAACGTTAATTTTTTTCAATAAAAATAAAAATCAACAACAGAAACAAAAACGTTGCAAACTAATGAAAAAACAAAACCAAAAAGAAAAATTCCAAAAACAAAATCCTTACCTGAGTATTCGAGAATGGAGCTTGGCGTTGACGAAATATCACTGGCACCATCGTCAAAGCCACGACGCTTCGTCACAAGTCCCGGTGGCAGTGATCCCGGACCCGAAGGTGACGTAATGTGACGTCCCATCGGCGATTGAGCCCTCCTTGGAGCTACTGGCCGATACAAATTCCCACTGGAATCTAATTTTTTTTTTACAACATTTTGTTGTGCAGGCACAAAGAAAAATGGAAAAAGAAAATCCATTCATTTTTTTTTATCATTGTAATCTACAGCACAGCAAGAACAAAGGCAAACAAGCATGCAATATTCTACTTGAAAACTTTTCTTTCTTTGATACTTTTTGTTGTTTTTTTTTACTTTAAACAATTAAAAAGGAAAAGAAGTAACTCACCGGATAAATTCATGAGAGAATTGGATTTTCTGCCACGGAAACTCGCCACACCCGATGAAACGGATGACGATGTCCGGGAGACAGGACTCTGCTTCCCCAGACTACTCTTTCCTGCTGAAAGAAAGGAGAGAAATAAACATCTATCCGCACTGTTAAAAACACTTCAGCTATTTTAACTGAAATCTCAAAATTTTTCATCAATGTCCTTCTATCAAAACTTTGGTCATTTTGACTAATTCAAGTAATCGAAGAAATTTGACAAATTTATTCAGTTAAAAAGTATTTTGAATAATTTATTTAATCGAAGAAATTTGGCAATTTTTTTCAGTTAAAAAGTATTTTGATTAATTTATTTATTCGATGAAAAACATTTTGTTCAGTTCAAAAGTATTTTGACTAAATTGTTTAATCGAAGATATTTAACAATTTTATTCAGTTAAAAAAAGTATTTTGACTAATTCATTTAATCGAAGAAATTTAACAATTTTATTCAGTTTAAAGGTATTTTGACAAATTCATTTATTCGAAGAAATTTGACAAATTTATTCAGTTAAAAAGTATTTTGACTAATTCATTTTATCGAAGAAATTTGACAATTTTATTCAGTTAAAAAGTATTTTGACTAATTTATTTAATCGAAGATATTTAACAATTTTATTCAGGTTAAAAGTATTTTGACTAATTCATTTAATCGAAGAAATTTGACAAATTTATTCAGTTAAAAAGTATTTTGACTAATTCAAACAGTGGAAGATATTTAACAATTTTATACAGTTAAAAAGTAATCTGACAAATTCATTTAATCGAAGAAATTTAACAATTTTATTCAGTTAAAAAGTAATCTGACAAATTCATTTAATCGAAGAAATTTAACAATTTTATTCAGTTAAAAAGTATTTTGACTAATTTATTTAATCGAAGATATTTAACAATTTTATTCAGGTTAAAAGTATTTTAACTAATTCATTTAATCGAAGAAATTTAACAATTTTATTCAGTTAAAAAGTATTTTGACTAATTCATTTAATCGAAGAAATTTGACAAATTTATTCAGTTAAAAAGTATTTTGACTAATTAATTTGGTGGAAAGACTTCGCGCTGTGTGATTTAACTGAATCATTTTATCCTTTTTAGCTGTGATTCTTTCTTCAAAGAAGCACAGCTTCTGTGTACACTCAAAAATGCAAAGTCGTCAGATCGGGCTCAAACTTGGGATGAGCACGAATTAGGGTCCCCACATTCCAAAAAACGTATGCGCCAAAATTTTTTCCGTCCGGCCGTCCGTCCGGAACCTTTTGCTAAATTACAAGAGAACGGTAATAGATAGAGACTTGCGGTCAACGGCAAAGTTCATATATCGGGTGGAAGACATCCGATTATGACGTCAGATCCGACACCCCACCGTCCGCCATTTTGAATAACCCCCAAATTTTGTTTTCGCTATATCTCAGTCACTATTATAGCTAGAGGTCTGAAATTTTGATATGTTGTAGGGGCCATCAAGACCTTTCCAACGATACCTCATTTTCGAAAATCGGCCAAGCCGTTTAGCCAATATGGCCGCCACAATTTTTCATCGAAAATCGGCCATAACTCGAGAACGGCTTGACCGATTTTGATCAACTCGGGCTCAAATGAAAGATATTAATGAGCCCTACAACTGCTCGGAACATTGCAAGTTCAAAAAATGACCGCAAGTGGCGCTAAAATCGAAAACAAAATTTTCGATGAGTTTTCGATGAATATCTCGAGCATAGCTTTATAGAATTGCTTCAAATTTTGATATGTTATAGTTGGCTATAATATCTTATATCATGCCAAAAATGAAGGAAATCTATGTAGCCGTTCCGGAGATATCGCGTTTTAAAGTTAACATGTCATATCTTGAGTTGCATAAGACCAACGCCCCGCGAAGCGGGGCGTTTTATATATACATATATAAAAGTAAAGTAAAAAATATATAAATATAAATATATATATAACATATAAAAATGCAAGATAAAAATTAAATATAGCATGGATGGAACAGTATAAAGCGAAAGAACGGTAAGTAAAACTTACGGGCTGTGATTCTTTCTTTGTCAGTGAAATGTGAAATTGACTGAAAATTGAGGATGGGCAAATTTTGAGGAAGGATTTCTCGCGTACCGAATCACAGCCAACGCTCACGATTAAGGTTTTTCACATAATTTCTTCGCGATGGCTGTGATTCGGTGCGCGAGAAAGCCTTCCACAAAATTTGCCCATCCTCAATTTTCAGTCAATTTCACATTTCACTGACAAAGAAAGAATCACAGCCCGTAAGTTTTACTTACCGTTCTTTCGCTTTATACTGTTCCATCCATGCTATATTTAATTTTTGCTGAAGTACTTCTGTTTTATTTGACCAATTCAAATTATGGAAGAACTTGACTGAATAATTCTTTCAATATCTTCCATCAACGTACTTCTGTATCTAAATTTTATTAACAATTTAATTCGTCGTTTTTTTATCTAATAGCTGAATAACTTATGTTATTGTGACTAATAACTTTCTGCTAAATTAACTATTTCAATCTGTTTTATTATCAATTCACTGAATAACTTCTTCTTTAATCACTGCTTTATCTATTTCAACTGTTTAACCAAATAACTTCAATCATTTTGACTATTTACATCGTTAAAATAACTATTTTATTCCACAAAAGTCCCATTTCGTTGATTATTTCAATCATTTTAACTAAGGTTTTTCTAAAAAGTGATCTGGGCTTAAAACAACACATTTAAAAAAAAATAAAAACGTTAAATCTTCTCTAGAAAATGTTTGGTAGTGAACTCACCTGAATCCTGATCCCTTGAGAAATCCCTCTTCATACTCGAACTACTCCCCGTGCCCGAATCAATGTCCATACTGTGCTCTTTGCGTGGTCTCCCGTGAATGTGATTCATATCAATACTGCCCGATTCAATGTGGATGGTCTTTGGCCGTGGCCTCGCCATTTGCGTCGTTCTCTTTGCCACGGATTTCTGCTTTGTTGCCAAGAAGAGTTCAGCCTTGTCGAGACTTTTACCCTCACGTTCGGCCTCTTCGAGGGATTTCTTGAGTTTGTACGCCTCAAAAATATGCTGCCTCCTGCTGGCCATCTCTTCCTTCTTTCGCGCCTTTTCCGCCTCCTTCTCTGCTTCCCTTTCACGTCGTCGCATTGCCTCAAGCTCCTTGCGTGCCTTCACCTCTTCCTGCTGTTCACGCCTCTTGAGGGACAGCAACATTATCTTCTCCTTCTTCCGCTCCATCTCATCGAGGACACTCGTATCCGTACGGGGGCTATCATCGAGGGCAAGGAGGAGAGATTCACCCTTCCGGGAAACATTGGGACTCTCACGGTGCAACACAGGAGCTGATGAGGGAGTAATTTGTGGTTCTTCCGCAAATCTTTGCTCCACATGTTGCTTCCTCATCTCCACATCACGTCTCTGGGCAGGCTGAGGTGGTGTCTGGGGCGATTGACGTGGTTGCGGCACACGCTCTGCCCGCCTCAGTTCCGGATGACTCGTCCGGAGCATTGGTTTGGGCTTTATTGGTTGATTTGTGTCGAATCCAATGAAGAATCCCGTCTCTTGTCCACTCTTCTCCACCTGTTGCTGCTGATGTTGTTGATGCTGCTGCTGCTGCTGCTGCCGATGATCTGCAAAAGTCTGTGACGTAATACTTGTACGTCCGGGTGTTGGCAAGCGGTAAGTTTGATTCCCATTGGACACATTGACCTTCGTGAGGTAGAACTCCTCGGGCTTCTCGCGTGCCTGGACAAGGGTAAAGGGTTCCCGGGGTGATCGATGACGCATCACATGATTCTCCTCGTGCTCCTCCTCATCCCCGAGAAAGGAGATATTCTGCGGCGCCATCATATCGTCATTTGGCACATTTGACACTGGCGGAGCTACAACCGGAAGTGGTGGTGGTGGTGGGGAACATGCTGGTCGCACCGGGGCGCTATTCTCTTTGCGAAATTGTGTCTGAATGTACGCCACTTCTCCGAGTTTTTTGTGCTGCTGCGACAACGACATCTCCATTTTGCGCTTCTCCGTCTCAATATGTCGCCTCTTCTCCTCCATTAACGATCGAATTGACGACAACTTCCTATCGTCAATCCCATCATCGGCTGGTCCATCATTCCGGGACTCCTCCATCTGTTGCCATTGCGTCTTCTGCTGCTGCCACGTTGTCGTTGTACCACCATTATTCTCCGCTGCGGCATTATTAATGAAGAAACTATTTATCTTATTCTTCTGCACCGCAAAACGCGTCTCAGGCGAAAATTGGATATCCTTGTACACAATCCTCTCCGTGGGCGTAGCCTTAACACTATTACTCCGTCGTATCTCCTCCCGCACCACCGGGGCTGGTGCCACATCATCCGCATCGTAGCCAAGTTGGAATGTACCACGGGCATCCTGAAGGGAACACCGTACGGGTACAGCGGGTTCCCCAATTGATGAACCCGGACTCGCACGGTGCTGCTGCTGCTCCCGGTCGGCACGAAAAAAGTTATTCAGGTGCTCCTGGGATCCGCCGAAATTCTCAATTGTCAACTGGGAATCATCCGAAAGGGAATTCCTGCGTGATCGACGTCCCGCAAATGATTGCTTCCGATGCTCATCCCAATTACTCGGACGACCAGCTGCTACGGCATGATCCATACTATGCCTCTCCTCACCACCATGCCCATGGCTGGACATCCTGTCCGCCGATGAGGGTGGCGGTGGACTCGCTTCGTGGTGAATCGATGTCAACGTGGGCACGGGGCGACTTCGATGAACAACATAGGCTGAAAAAATTTTTTTTTTTTAATAATAAGGAAAAATGTTTTATCAGAGTTGAGTAAATGTGAGAATTCTAGATTAAGGGGGGTCTCTTTTGAGAGCTGGTGAAATTAAATATTTTAATTTTTCTTGGGGTTTTTCTTAAACTTGGTTTTCCGGTGTAGGTCACATTTAAAGACTTATTATTAAAGAGTAAGAAAATCACTTTCCGCCATCTTAGATGCGACGCCATCTTGAGATTTTCCTCAAAACACAAAGGTAGGTTTTTCTCAGGATCTACTGGATGGATTTTGATGGGGTAAAAAGCAAATGAAAGAGGAAATACCAATGCAGATTTTGATGTACCAGAATTTTGAATTTCCACTCTGGGGCTGAGAAAAGTGGAAAAATGTGACTTTTGTTCAGATATTTTTGACGTTTTTCCACTTTTCTCAGCCCCAGAATGGAAATTCAAAATTCTGGTACATCAAAATCTGCACGGGTATGTCCTCTTTCATTTGCTTTTTACCCCATCAAAATCCATCCAGTAGATCCTGAGAAAAACCTACCTTTGTGTTTTAGGGCAGTTCTGCGGAAAAGTCGGAAAACCACAAGATGGCGTCGCACCTAAAATGGCGAAAAGTGATTTTCTTATACTTCAATAACTAGGCTACAAATGCAACCATAATCGGATATCAAAGTTTAAGGAAGACCCCAAGAAAATGACAACATTAAAAATGTGTAAATTCTAACAGATTTCCCAAGAGACCCCCCTTAAAGAAAAATTTCAATTTTAGCCTCGATTCTGTAGGAAATTTTTCCTTCTTATCGAAATTCAAAATTTACAGAAGGTTCGATAAAAGATAAGATTTAAGTGGGCGTAGCTATGAAGGGAGTTTGGGTATGTAAACACCCTTAAATCGGCTTAGATTTTGTTAGAAATTAAAAGAAAAAATTACCTGATTATCACCTAAATATGACATAAAAAATCAAAAAAGCTTAAAATCAAAAGAGAATTTCAAATGTTAAAAAAAGAAACGTCAAACGTTAGAAAATTAAAGTCAATTTGGAATTTTGAAGACGAAATCGTCAAAAGTTTAAAAAAAAAAAAACGAATGTCAAACGTCAAAAAATCGTCTTAAACGCGAATTAAGAAAAATTAAAACGAAAAAAAATAAAATTTCAAATAATTAAAATAAAATTAATGTGAAAAACAGTTAACTTGGCTGCAATAACCGTTGTATAGTTTGAGGAAACTTTTTTACGACTGTGTAGTGTTTGAGATGCGGAGATTCGGATCGCAGTTAGAAATAATACAAGCTTATTTTATGCTAAATAGCGACGTTTCGCTAATTAATTTAATCAGCATCACCAAGCTCTTGGGGGAGAAAAATTACAAAGTTTTCTTTAAGAAAAATTTTAACAATGAATTCAAATCGAACGGGAAAAACTAAGTCAGAAAATTTTTTGAAGAAAAAGTTATATAGTTTATTAATTTCAATATTCATAAACTTCTGCCCCATACATCGTTGCCTTTAAATAATATTTAAATATTTAATATTTAATATTTATTTAAGAATTTATTAATTCTAATTAAATTTTTTTCTGGCTACGTCCATGAAATTCAAAGAAAATAAATTATGGCTTTTATAGCCAAGACACAATCAGTGCTATAAAAAATTCCTAATATCATTGTAATGTCAATTAATTGATTGAAAACATGCTAAAGATCACCGAAAAATTACAATTTCACTTAAATCAAAGGGATCTATCAAAATTTTATTTTACGTCTGTAAAAATTAGAAAAAAAGCAAAATATTTAACTGATTCAATGACTAGTTAAATTAAAGAATTTTATAAAGCAATTAAACATATTAAATATTTCTTATTGATTTAGTTTCTTTCCGGATATGAATTCAGGACTCTTGATTCATATAAAATTAATAGAAAATTATAAATTTGAACGTTCATGTAAAAATAATTTAATTTTCCTTATTGTATGAAATAAATATTTTCCTGTTTTTTTTTAACGATTTTTTGCTCGCAGATTTCTTTTTTGTATTTTCCAAAAAAGGAAGTTAGTTATTTTGCTTTATTTTAAAGTCAAAAACAGCAAAAGAGTTAAAAAGATATTTTCGCAGACAAACAATAGGGGTACAAAATTCTTTAATTGGATATTTCCAATACTTAAATATTTCAAATATTTCAATAGTAATACCTACTGAATTAAAAAAAAATAGATTCGAATTCAGAAAAATCGTTTTTGTGAGCTAAATATCCGTGAAATCGAATTTAAACTGACTTTGACAAAAAAAAAACTATTATAAAATCTTTTATCTAGAAAATCATAAAACTTTACAACTCTGTTATCACTTGAAAAATTTGCAATTAGAAGATTAAAATCAAGCTGAAAAAAATCGATTTAAAACACAATTTTACTCACCACTGTCAAGAGAATCCGTATCAGTCTTCGATGATTGTCTCGCCAATGGAGGAGACAATGCTATTCGAGAGCCTACAAATGCATCAACGTAAAAAAAAAGAAACAAACATTAAGAAAATTCTTTCTCCAAAATCCACAAACTTTGCAAGAATTCCAGAAAAAACGATACATTCACACGAAGATGAAGAAGAAGGAAAAAAAATGCACACAAAATTTCCACAAAGGTCAAAAAAAAATTAAAGAGAAAAAAAATACTTTGAGACACATCAATGGCAAACACAAAAAAAACAGCTAAATGTGTGTATTAGAAAAAAAGCCTCATTAATGAATTAATAAAAGAAGTGGAAGAAGCATGAGAAATGTGTAATAGTGTGAGAATTAATTTGAGAAAAAAATGTGACCACGAAACACGGCGAAATGAAGCAGTTTTTTCTTTCTTTCTTTCTTTTCAACATTCTTTCATTTTGATAGTAAACTACTTTAATTTTTTTTTCTCCTCTCTAATCTTTCTTCATCTCATTCTTTTCTTTTCTTTTTCTCTCCATCGCCTCAATGCATCTTTTTGGAAGCAAAAAAAAAGGTAGAGGCACATCACTCGATGTCTTAATTAAAAAAGAAAGATTATTAAATGTACGTTAATAATAATAAATATATATATGAAAACAATGTGCAAGTGAGCTAAAAAGATTTCAGATTAAACAGACGCTCTCTCACAAATTGAGAGAATAAATAAGAAAATGTTCAAAGTTTTTTGATCAGAAAATGAGAATTTTTAATTCAGTGAAAATATTAATTTTTTATCACTAAAAAATCTATATTTTGTGATAATTTTCACTAAAAAAAATAAAAATAAATAAATTCAACACAGTTCTCAATATTGAGTCAAGTGGTGCAGTGGTTTAAAATGCAACAATTGCACTACGCTTCCTCTAAGACGTGAGTTCGAGTCTCATAATTGTTTATTTTTTTATTTTACATTCTCTCACCTTTTTCCTTCTTTCTAATGTTTTATCTTTATCTTTTATTTATTTTTAACGCCAAATACAATAAAAATCATCGCAAAGACATAGTTTTAAAAGACAAAACATTTCTAAATATTTCCACTGATGAATTTTAAATGAATTTCTTCATTTTTACTGATCAAATGTAGATTTTAGATGATTCTATACAAACTTTTAAAGAAAGTATTTCAAAGAAAAACTAATTTACAAAACAACAAAAAATAATTTAAGAAAATCTTCTATAAAACGTCACTAAAAACAGCAGATGTTCCGAAATAGTAGCTAAGCTTAAAACATTCTAATTCAATTAATTTCATCAATTTATAAAATTATTTTTTAAAAAAATTGAATCAAAAGCTTTAAATTCGAAACATCTTTTGCAGAAGAGTAATAAAGAGAAAAAAAAAGTTCAAAAACAAAACAAAATGTGAATAAAATTTAATAAGCAAAGAACCTGAAGAAGAATGCGGTTTTGTGGTCGTTGTGATAAAAGCAGACTCTAAGTTGCTTCTCAAATCAGGAATCGTGATTACTGTTGGGTGGTTGGTTAGTCCTCTTCGTAGGGTGACCCCGTGTTCATTAATTGAAGCCAACTTGTCCTTTTCTGTGAAACCGATTCAATACAATTTGTTCTTTTTTAGTTTTTCTTTTCTTTTTCAATTTTTTTTTTAAATTTCTTTTCTTTCTGGACAAGAAATCTGTCTTGAGGATTTTTTTAAAGTGTTTTTTTGTGTATTTGAATAAAGTTTTTAAGAGGATTCATTTAACAAAAAAAACTAAAAAGTGTTTAAAAACATTTTTAAAAAAAAAAGTATTTGTGATTGCAAAAAAATAATCCTTTTCTCGAGATTTATTAATTTTTCAATTTCTTTTAAAGAGACAACCCCCAAAATTTCTTTCAAAATGTTATTTTTTAATTCCTTTTTGCTTCTCGAGGGCGGGAAGAAGTTCAAAAAAAAATTATGCACAAAAGGATAAAAGCTGAGGACAAAAAAAAAAGAAAAAGAAATGGGTCACACAAAACATTTTTTTAACCACCCTTTAAATCCATTTTTACGTGGTTTTCCTTCGCCCCTTTTCCATCAAATTTCTACATAGAATATTACATTTATTTATAGTTGATACTTTATAGGTATATCTACAACTTCTTTACACGAGAGAGTACATCAAAAAGGAGAAAACAAAGAAGGATTTGCACGTACCAACCGTTCTAGAGTCTTCCAAATAAACAATTCGCACAAAGGGATTGAAATTGAACTCTTTTTATTCAATTTATCAAAAAAAAAAAAAGCTAGAAGATGCTCTTTTCAATTTAAAAAAAAAATTCTTAAAATAAAATGCTTTTTAAAAACTTTTTCTTTATTTTTTATCAATCTTCTTTCAAATCATGTTTTAATTTTGCTAATTTTTAATTCATAAAATTTTCACTTCATTAAGTCTTAATTTTTCGAAATCTTCAATGCTTCAAATCTCTATTATAAGACCATTTAGTTAAAAAAAATTAAAATAATTATTCCACCTTATTAAATGAAGTTCAATTACAGCTTGAATTTCTAAAATTTGATTAAACCGTTTTAGCTAAACGTTTGATTATATTTCAAAAATCGATTAAGCTGTTTAGCTAATATGGCGACTTGAACTTCCTAGAATCGGTTAAACTGATTAGTCAATATAACCGCTTGAATTTCCCAAAATCAGTTAAATGGGTTAGCCAATACGGCCGATTGAATTTCTTAATATCGATTAAACTGTTTACCCAACATAACGTCTTGAATTTTCTAAAACCGATTAAACTGTTTAACCAATACGGCCATTAGAATTTCCTAAAACCGATTAAGCCGTTTTAAGCTAAACGCTTGATTTTTTTTTAAATCAGTTAAGTCATTTAACCAATTTGAACGCTTGAACATTCTTTAAAGTCAGTTAATCCGTTTGACTAGTATTTACAGCAACAATTTTTCCACAAAATCTGCCGTATTTACCGTTTTACTTGTCTGATTTTCATCAAATCAAGTCTTAATGAAAGCTCTTAGAAAAATCTACGATTCCTCAGAGCATTGGAAATTTTAAAAATAACCACAAGGGTTACACTGATTGCTAAAATTAAATATTTCAATTACTTTTCGATAAACATTATGAATTTTTCAATTATTCCATCAAATCTTCACGCGAGATTCCTTAAGCAAAAGCCAAAATGAATATTTTGCGAAAAACATTGATAAACTTTAGAATGGTTGGTGCGATTAGCATAAATTAGAGTGTGTCTTACAAGTTAGACCCTCAACCCAAATTAACAAAACATTAATAGTTTTTTATTCCTTTTGTATAACATTAATTTGTTGTTGTTTTTGTTTTCTTTTAAGCTACACAAAACACTGAAAAGCAACATATTAAATTTTTTTATAAAATGTTTGTAACTGGGTGTGTGTGTGTGTTAAATGAGAGAGAAAAAGCAAATAGAAAAAAAATATTATTTTTAATGAGACTCACCAAAATCGGGATGAGTGATGCAATTGACGAGATGAATTTCAAATAAATTGAAAAGATCCGCCACAAAAACTTGCAAATTTTGCTTCATTGTCCCTTTAATGTAGGCAATATCTTCGGGTATCATGTGATAGACCGAGTATGGCAGGTGCTGCTGACAGAAGCTGCTCACGATGTGCATATTGTAGATGCAATCCTCCACTGTGGGTATGTAGTTGACACGAATGGTGTGCCAGGGCACGAGTTTGGGGCAGTAGTAGGAGATGAGGAATGCCAGGCAAACCCCATCTGATAGATCGTTGTAATCCACAAGGAAGGGCACCTTGCCGAACCATTGTTCCAGCTCCGGTACCCTCTGATTCCCACTTTCGGCATCAATACGCACCTTTAGGGCCCCACAAACATGCCCCACCCACGCCAATAGCGGATCCTGATACCCCGGCTGCCCCTCTGACGGTAGCGAACGACCCGTAATTCGCAACACAGCACTCGAAATCCTCTCAAATGTACCCACCTCCTTCACATAGAGCGCCATTAGGGCCTCTATGAGGGCCATGTGTGCTTTCTAATGTTGTCCAAAAGAATACAAACAAATCAAACAAAATTCTCTGTGAATTTACAGTTAAGATGCATTTTGTGCTAGTCTAGAGACGGCATTAGGAGGAAAATTGCATTCAATCCTTAGGGGACACTGGACTAAAGTCGACCCTACAAAGTTTTTCTTCGGCAAAAATTTTAATGTGAATAAAAAAATACCCTTTTCCCCACTTAAAGATTTTTTTTTTAAATTAAATATTCATATCTCTAAATTGTTTGCTTGGGAAAATTCCTTCAAGAAAAAGCTTTCATTTATGTTTCCGAAAAAGGTTCTAACCTATAATCTTTTCCGGACCATCCGAATGTAATTTTTATCAACTTAAGATTAATATTTTTCCATGAAAGTCACCATTTTCGTCAAATAAATCTTATATTCTTTCAATTGAAAATTCGCTCTTTTCATGTCTTTTGAATGATTCTCTTTATCCGGAAGTTCCGTTTCAATCGTCCGGAAGAGTTTCATGAAATTGTGATTTCTTTTTACGTTTCTTCAATAACAACTTGGATAATCTTTATTATTTAACCCTTCAAAAATCACAAAACGAATTCACAGAATTTTTTCAGGGAGATCTGCTTAAATTAATTTAATCTGTTTGTTTTCCGGAAGTTTAATATCTCACGAACAGATCAATTGAAAAACCAAAGATTTTAAAAAAGTGATTTTTTCTTCTAAAATTTGATTTATATTCCATTGATTAGAATTTAAAATGATTTAACTTTGTCATTAAAAGAAACAATAAAAAAGGGTCAGATTTAGGCGGTCTTCCCCTAAGAAATTTGAGATATAAAATTATCAAAATTTTTCCGAGTATGATTAAAATTTTTTCTTAATGCGTAGTAAAAGATTCTCATAGGTACTGCCACCGATGTAATTTTTATTCTTAGTTTTCATAGTAAGGGGGGCTTTCAGGATGTCACAACATGAGGGCATTTTTATGAAAGAGACCTTTTAATCTTCCATCTATAAATTCAAAGGCTTAGATTCTTTCAAATTCCATCTATTTAGCCCCAAAGTAATAAAAATTTGCAAAAAAACTTCCACAAAAAATCATCTCAATCCTTATCTTGAATTTATATATTACTCTCTGACCTTCATTTTCAACTCAAACAAACTCGCAGAGAAAATGGTAAACAAAAGTGACACCAAATATTTCTTCAGAGCAATTTTCTCATTCACTTTATGTGCCCTTTCTTCGTCAGCAACGGGCTACACACACAACACTCCCGCCCGCCGCTGCAAAAGACACACGATGTGATTGAGAAGTCACATTCGGTGGAGGCACAGAAAAAAAGCATTTTAGTCTGAAGAAAACATTATTCGAAGACTGAAGATAAGAAAAAATCAATTTCATTTTTAACATTCATCTTCATCCTCTCCAGCAAACTAAACACCCAAAACTTGCAACAATTTCTCTTTTAGTTTTTCTTTATAACTCTCAACAATTTACAAATTTCATTCATTTTACGCGGAGGTCTAATTCCTCCATTTCCGCGCCCACACAAAAATAACCAAAATATTGAGTCATTGAGAAAGAAAAAAAAAAGTCAGCCCCTGTTTGCATCTTTCATCACTCACATACAATGAAGTTAAGAAAGAAAACTAAATAATTTCCAAATTGGATTTGTCATGTAAATATGCACACAGAAAAAAAAATCTATTTGGATGTTTAAAGGTGGAGAGGCGCACACGGCAATTTTTGCGTTTGCTTATTTTTAGTCTCTTGCATAATACATAATACAGCTTGAAAAGATGAAGAGAAGAAGAGGAATTGTGTGAGGAAAAGGAGAGAGAGAGAAAGATGAAAACTAGAAAAAAAAATTAATATAATGAGAGAATATTTAATTAATAAAAACGCGAAAATTGTGTTTTTGTGTTTCTCCACCTTCCTCACACACAGGTAGATTTTCTTAGCGCGGCGTGTGCTACCACCAAAACTTTAGGGCTCTGTCCACGCAAGAATTTTCCAAATATAATGAATTTCGCCTCTTTGACGAAAATTTCATGACAAAATCATTAAAGAAACAGGAAAAGAAATATCAATGAATGTGAAATAAATAACGCAATAAAACACAAATTAATAAAAGAAAACTTTCACACATGAACGTCTAGCCGCGGGTGATTTTATTCTCTCTCCCTCTCTTTTATTCTTTATTTTTTTTTAATATTTTATTTATGAATTAATCCACGATAGAGAAATTATGTGTGCAATAGACTGTAATTGAGAACAATTATATCAGCCAACATTGGGTCAATTGCTGTATGAATATTAACTAATTTTCTCTCTCTTTCGCTCTCTCTCTCTCGTGTGTGTTTCTCATTGGACTTTACACAGGACATTGCCATTTTCTTGAACATAAAAATCAATCTTGTCGTAGAAAAGAATCAAAAATTTAACACGAGATAGTCTAGATTTAGGCTAAATGCGAAAATTCTTTTTCGGAAAAAAATCAACCAAAACTGTTTTGACGTTGGCTTTTCTTGACGTTTGAAGTTTCGTTTCAAATGTTTGTTATTTCTTTTGGAACATTTGACGTTTATTGTCAAACATTCAATAATTCTTTTCGAACATTTGACATTTCTTTTTGAACGTTTAATAATTCTTTTCGAACGTTTAATAATTCTTTTCGAACGTTTAATAATTCTTTTCGAACGTTTAATAATTCTTTTAGAACATTTGACATTTCTTTTCGAGCTTTAGATATTTCTTTTCAATCGATTGACATTACTTTTTAAACATTTCAATTTACTAACGTTTGACTTTCATTGAACATCTGACACTTCTTTTCGAATATTTAATATTCCTTTTCAATCGTTTAATGTTTCTTTTCGATTGTTTGACCTTTCCTTTCGAACGTTTAATAATTCTTTTCGAACATTTGACATTTCTTTTCGAGCGTTTAATAATTCTTTTCGAACATTTGACATTTCTTTTCGATCGTTTGATATTTTTACCGGAAGGTTCACGTATCTTCTCGAGTGTTTGATGTTTCTTTTCATTACATTTCAAAAATTTCACTTTATAAACGTTTGACTTTTTCTTCGAACGTCTGACACATCTTTTCAAACATTTGACATTTCAATTTGGAAGTTTAACGTTTGTTTTCGAACATTTGATATTCCTGTCTGCCTGCCTCAGGGGGTCTAGAGGAGAGATTTATTGAACATTTGATATTCCTTTTGATGTTTGATGTTTCTTTTCGATCAGTTTCCATTATTTATCAAACGTATGACATTTTATTTAGAATGTTTGAATTTTTAAGCGATTTACTTTTCCGGATGTTCATTTTCGAACATGACATTTTTTTCAATTGTTTGATGTTTCTTCGTGTACGTTTGAGTTTTTTTCGAGAATTTGACGTTTATTTCCGGACTTTGAGATATATTTCTGGACGATTGAAATTTCTTTCCGGATGTTTGACATTTCTTTTCGAACGTTTGAGATTTCTTTCCGCACTTTTGACATTTTTTTTCTTCTAAAGTTTAAGTTTTACTTTCGAAAGTTTTACGTTTCTTCTCAAATGTGAAATTTTTCTTTTCGAACGTTTTGCTCTTCAAACTTTAAATATTTTTATCTTTCGAACGTTAAATATCTTTTCATATTTTATTCCCTTCAATTTATTTATTTTGTGAGTAAAATAAATCCCATAATTTCTTCTGCATTTTGTCACCTTAGTACGATGTAATTTTTTTTATTTGAAAGCAAATTAAATTTGAAAATAATAAAATATTTATTGCTTAAACCGTTATGTAAGAAAACTTTTCCTCCTGTGTGTGTAAATATTTTTTTTTTTCTTTGATAAAATGCACGCAATTTTGCAATTTAAACATCTGTTCGTCCAATTTGTAACATGAAAATGCCTCTCTTTTGCTTCTCTCACACCTTCAACGTGATTTGTTTGCTTAAGCAGAAGACGTATAATCTGCGGAAGATGCTCCACATGGAAAATTCAATCGTTTTTTTTGTGAAATATTCCCACAAAAATTGTGAAAAATATCGCACCTCAAAGAGGTGCGTAGCGGTGTGTGTTTGTGTGTGGGAGAGAAATGGGAGTAAAACACGCACAAAAAAATGTCACGATGTGGTGTAAATTTCACATAAACTTTCGACTCTTTTTAGGGGTAGTTTCTGATGTTTGGGGGTGGGGTGAATTATTATAATTAGGCGGGGAGGACTCACCGTCTTGAGTGGATTTGTCTGAATGAGAATTGTCTCCGTGAGTGGTGTTTCGGAATTTTCAGGCTGCAGGACACACTTCCGGATGAGGATCTGCAGAATTGTGCCATGATTGAGGTTCTGATAGTTTGGATCTGAGTACAAATTCGAGAGGGTCTGACAGTAGAGAGATGCATTGCCCAATCCCGTGATGATTTGCGGCTTAAGTTGCTCAATGCCCGAATTATCGCGGTAGAAGGGTTCCTTCAGGATGACCGGGACTTGATTGTTGTACGCCTTGGAGAGCAACCACTTGACCGATGCCTTCTGCTTTGTCTGCATAATACATTCATGAGGAATTCATGGAAGAAAAGAAGAAAAATTTTCCTCTTACAATGAAAGCCCACAAGCTTTTCGACAACAACATTAACATCAAAATATGTTTTATATTTCAAATTCTAATCTCTTTTGCTGCAAATGTGTGCGAGACAGCAATCATTTTTTTTTCTTTTCTAATTTATTTACTCAACAACTGACCACCTCAGCCTCTTCGCACGTCTTCCATCACCTCCCCGTTCACGCGTCTTGTTGTATTGGAATAAACTTATAATAAGAAATAATTCCACAAGCACAAGAGCACCAAAGCAACTCTGCAGAAGCCGTGAGATCAGACTCTTTGGAGAATTAAGTGGGAATTGGTGACTCTGGGGCACGTGGGTGGCTTCTTCGCCATTTTACCCCACATCTTGTATATTGCCAAGATAGTCTCTCTTTCTCACTCTCCTATTTCATTTATTCTTTCCAATCAACTTCAATCGCAATAAAATGGATTTTGTAATGCTAAAAAGCAATCATTTTTAGCACTAACCCAATAAAAACCAACACTCCCTTTCACATTTATCTGAACACACATTTATGCAGGATCATTTCATTCACATTTTTTCCCCTTAATTTCTTTTATAGCATAATGGAATTTTTGATTGATAAGAAAAGAATCAAAGAGAGAAATTTTTTCGTTCTTCAAACGAAATTTCTTATCAGTCTGATTTTTTTTTGTATGGAATCAAACTACAGTTCACGTTCGCTGGAATTGTGACACAAAGGGGATTTAATTGTGATTAAGAAGAAGCAATTAATCATAAGAAAATCAAACAATTACTTGGAAACTTTTAGGAATAAATAAAATCAATTTTTTCAACCAATTGAGATAGAAATGGAAAGCATTTTAATGAAACTTTTATTGAATTAAAAATTCAATAAAAGGAGATTATTCATTTTTTGCTCTCAAAATAATGGGATCGATTTTGTAAGAGATCTTTTTTCTTTTTTTTTTCTTACAATTTTAGAGTTGTACGATTTTGGTATTCTACGTAAAATTGAGGTAAAACGAGCGTCGCATGCTTTTTCAGCAACGTTTTTGTTAAATAAAACAAACAATCAACAGGCATTCAAATATAAGATTATCTGTTTCTTAAGGCTTGATGATGGTTTTTAATAAACTAAATCGTCGCTGGAAGCGCCAAGACGTTCGTTTTTTGACTGTCTTCTAACAAAAAGTCGTTAAATATCTTCAGTCACTAAGAAAAATACTAAAAGATTCTGTCAGTTTCTTTTCTTTTTTATTCGAAGAGAAACTACTTTTTCTATAAATTAAAAAAAAAACCTGTTTGAAAATTTTCTGAAACATTAAAATGACATAAGAATGATTAAAAGTGACAGCTGTCAAAATCTTATATCTTTCAAGATGTAACTACAGATTTTTAGCAGAATAGACCCTAAGACGATATTTCATGGAAAATTTTACAGACTTTACACAAAATCGTACAATATTTGCCTAAAAGCAGAATGTTTTTTTTTTATTTTAATTTTTTTCTTGTTGAATGCATAAAACATATGCTTCAGTGCTTCGTGAGGTCGTTTTTTGCTTTTTTTTATAAAAATCTGTAATCGAAGTTTTGATGCATAATGCTTTTTGTGACATAAAATGGTATAAGAATGTAAAACAAAATACAATGGGGGCGTGGCTTTTATTTTAAGACACAAATCGGTGTGGACGTGAAACTAAAAATTAATAACATTTTCTCAATATTTTTTAGGAATAATTTTAAAAGAATTTGATTTGAGAATTTCCTGAGGCTGTGTGGATGTCGAAATGACGTCCGGCCCTGAGAAATTTTAAAAAGAAGAAGAAGAAGAGAATTTCCTGAAAAATCTGCAATTGTTTTCCCAAAAGATTGATAAATGAATAAGAAGAAAAATTTTGAATGATGAATCCCTTGATTGGCTGAAACGAGGCTGAAATAGCTCGCTCAAAGCGTTCATTGGCTGAATTATTCCCAAAACAATCCTATTCACCTCATTTTAGCAGAGAAAAGAACAAAAATAAAAATTGATCAGGAAATTTTGATGGGCAGTGTAACTTTAACACAAAATATGTAGGCCGGCGATGAAGGGAGAGTAATTTGGACCTAGAGAAGCGTCTAATGCAATTATTGATAAGCACGAATTGATAAGAAGCTATTCCGCCGGCAAATTGGGTAAACAGAGAAGAGAAAATTAAATGCTTCTCGGTGGACTTGTTGCCGGCAAAGGGCGCGCCTCCTCTCTCTCTCCATGTGAATGACCTCACAAGAGTCGTCTGGGACTTTCTCCGGCACAATTTCTCCCCCTTTCCGCATGTACTTTGTGCCCCGGACGAGGAAATTGGCCAGGAGAGCCCTCAATGGGGAATGAAAATGTAAACAGAGTAGGCAGTGAAGTGTGGTGTGTGTGTGTGTTAGAAGGAAATGACCCCCATTGGTGTCCTGTCCTTCAGACTTCTTCCACCCAATTTCCGCAGGGTATCAATGGGGAAATGGAGGGATGCAAGGGAATGTACCTGAACATTGAGCACGGAGTCTCCATCGAAGTTTTTATCCATTTTTCGCGCACCAACACAGGACCTACGGCACAATATTAGTGGAAAAATTTCATTAGTTCTCCATCTTTTTCATCGCCACTTCGCAACATCCCCATGGGTCGTGAAAACATCATGCCATTTTCACCCATTTCCACCACAATTGGGGCTGCAGTGGCACACGGGGCGGATGAATTGGTTCTTTGGGGGGACGTTGCAATGGAATGTGGAGTGGAAAGTACCAGAAAAATGCTGTTTTTAGCAAAATTTAGCACAGTTGTTGCACTTTTTCTTCTTCACCATGAATGTCATTTCTGGAACTGACGTAAGACTGCCGCGACCCACCAACGCACACACTACAGGACTCTTGCCATGGAAATCCATCGGAGTTTTCCTCTAAGTTTTGACATATTCCAAGGATTTTCTGCGACTTCTTCCAGCTTTCCAATGAAATTGTCATAATTATGATAGTTTGTCAATGTACCGCCAGGACTAGTTCACTTGGCGTTGGCTTCTTTGCTGCAAAAATTGGAGTGTTGTAAAGTTTTTTCTTCTTCTGCGACGCGGTGAAAAATCATTCAAAATTCCACGAAAACACAACGGTGTGGGTCCAGGGATGGCTTCCAACAAGGAGAACTCTGCAGCGGATGACGATGTGATCCCTGAGGACTTTTTCGACGACTTCAGCAACACGGAGTTCATGGCAGGTTAGAATTCTTTCATTTTGGGGGCAACTCAATGAGCAATTTCATGCGAAAACTTTCCCTTTGCAGGACTCGATGTGATTGATGCGTGGGATGAGGGAGAAGATGGGCGCGACAAGAGAGGTCAGCGTGGTTCGAAGAGAGCGGAAGAACGCGAGCCGGATCGCGAAAGGAAACGTCGGAGGTCCTTGGAGTCTCCCGGCAAGGAACGACGTATTTCACGTTCCCCCACCCGACGGAGGAATCGTGATCCGCGTGAGGACCCCAGGCGACCGTATTCACCACCCTATGCTGGGAGGCGCTATGGACGACCAACTTCGCCCCCGCGTGCAAATGACTGGAGACGCCCACCAGCAGGACGTCGTTCCAGGAGTCGCAGTCGTTCACGCAGCCGTTCACCACGCGGACGCAGGAGGAGTCCCCCGAAGAAAACTCCCTTCCTGGAGGAATTGGCACAGAAGCTGGCAGAAAAGGGGCACAGCTTGTCGGGGCTTCAACCCAATCCGTATGCTTTTCAGCATCAAGGCTTTCCGGGGCCCGGATATCCACCCAATGCAGGGGCTCCTGGGTAAGTTTTCCGTTTTCTTTTTAAATTTTCCAGAGTTTTCTTGAAGAAGTTTCATTGGAGATTGTTTATTTTATGAAATTCCATGAATTTTCTGCAAGAATTTTCATTGAATTTTGTAAGATTTAGCAATTTCCCATCAAAGTCTTTGTAAAGGACGAACCAGTCGAGCCCTACAAAAACACATCCCCGCAAAAGCAGGATTGTTCGTTGGAAATTCTCCTTTTTATCCTTGTGAATAATCCACGGAAATGTCTTCTGATTCTCCATGTGTGTTCTTGAAATCTATATTTTTTCTTTATTTTACGAAAAATCTGATTGTCTATTCTTTTTTTCTTATGCTTTTTATTTGTGATTATTCTTTTGTTCTGATAATTACTGGATTAAGCAGACATTTATTCACTTGAATCGACTACGTCTCGATTTAATTGTAGATTCTTCTTCAAGAACTTGAGAAGAATTTCCTTCTTTTATATTTTTAGGTTAAAGTCTGACCTAATAATGATTCTTTCAATTATTTCTTTGAAACTTGAAATTTTGGGGTAATGTTTCATGTTTCAGTCCAAAAGGTTATTTTGAATCTTTTCTGTTGTTCATTCAGTTCAATATTCTGACTTCCACAGAAATGGTTACAAATTGAAAGTTTTTATAAGAACTAGGAAAGTCTTCTGTTGATTTCAATGTCATTGTCGTCTTCTTGGTCTCAAGGTTTTTGTTGAAATCTTTGTTCCTCTGATACTTTTATTGAAAACATTGGTATAATGTTGTCTTCGAGTTCTCTTTCATCAAAACATTTTACTCGAAATTTCCGGACTTTCCTATTTTGAAATAGACAGTTATAGATAGATAGGATAGCTAGATAGACGTTTATTTTCACTAATTTCGTCTGCCGCCAACTTCTACTAGGAAAAATTTTGTTCTAGACGTCTTCCTTCATCGTTAAGTGAGATTTATTTGGTGTATTTGTGCTAGATAGAGTATAATGTAGTGTAGTTAGGTCTCCTAGAATTAAAAGAAAGTATTTTAGGGTAATATTTCATGAAATTAAAAGAAATAATTTCATGAAACTGTACTAGGTATCCGTACCCGGTGAATCCACCGGCACCTACGATGGTGATGCCACCGTATCAGCAGCAGATGCCATTGGTTAGCTACCCGAATTTGCCGCAGTACCAGGGAGTTCCGGCCCCGGATTTCAATGGAGCTCCATGGCCAGGACCACCAGTTAGCTTCCCCAATGCTATTAATATGAACATGATGCCGCAGGGGTTGCAACAGATGAACATGGAACCGCAGCCACGGGAACGAGAACCACCAATTCCGGGTACGAATCCAGAGCCACCGGAGCCGGTGAGACAGATGAGCCCCATTCGACGGGCACCTGAGCGTTTCCAATTGGGCCTGGCGCAAATGCTTGAGGACAACTATGTGGAGGTAAAAGAGAAGATTGCTGAATTGACGTCGAGAGATAGTATTTTGTTGCGATGCAAGAAGGCCATTGATGCAATGCGTGGGGATTCCAAGACCACAAATGCCTTCATCTATGTGCCAATGATGATGCCCAAGGATGTTGTAGATGGATCCCCGGTGGGAAAGTTTCATCATCTTACATTCCCATGGACAGCAGGTAAGTGCGAAGTTGAAAAGCACTTCGTCACCCTCTCCAGTGCCCGTAGTCGTGAGGTTGCCCTGAAGTTGGGTATGAGTGCTGCACGAATTCTCAATAAACTCAAAGTCCAAGATGTCCAGGATAAGATATCCAATACGAGCGCCCAGAAAGATGCAGATGTGGGCCTGGTTGCCCAAAATACAGTGGCCATTCAAACGGAAGGTTTTGAGTGCCCGAAATGCTTGAAGAGGGATCTAACAACATTCTGGGATTCTGCCGCTCAAACTGAACCACTTCCAGCAACGCCGACAATTAAGGATCTACTTCCCGACTATGATGATATGGCTATTAATATGATGAGGCGCTTTGGGCAACAGCAACGGGATATTCTAATCTATTTTATGCGCTTAATTGAGCGTCCGGACTATGTGACGCCCTACCATGTTAGCACTCTAACGTCTCGTCTTCAGGATTTACCCAAAAATATGTTTTCGCAGATACGACAGGCACCGCAGTCATCGTACATTGTAGCACCTTCATCTGATTTCCGTAGATTTTAAACAGATAAATCTCAAAGCTGTTTTTCATGCATATTGGTATCTTCTACTATAATTATGGAACCACAAAGGCTCCAGAATTTCAATGAAAAAATAAATAAAAATGTAATTCTTCTATTGCACCAAATTGTTTTGTTTCTCTTTTCGTTTCTCGTGGACTGTTTTGGGTGTCGTGTTTTAGTGATTTTTAAACCAAAGTTTAATTGTTAGGCGACGGTTAGTAATATTATTTTTGTATTCAGTTCAATTCGTACTGAACTTCTTGCCGGATTAGGTTCGAAAACACGCGAAGACCGAGAACTTTTTTTTTGTATATAGTCAAAACAGTTAAAGATTTTTTTAAATTGATGTTTCATCGATGTTTTGCTTTATTTAAAAGTTTATTTTACCTTATAAAAAAAGCAAAACGTCGCTAGTAAAATCAAAGAAGCTGTATGCGATTTTAACTACCACTCTGCTTCCAAAAAAAAAATTACACGAAATCACAGTCACTAAACATTTCTAATTTTGACTTTTAATGAAACTTTGTTTCAGATGTTTCATAATGTCAGTTCTGTAAAAAAAAATCATTTAAAGTCATTTTCTTTTTGAAAATTAACTCCTTAGTATCAAACTAAAAGGTTTAAAAGGAATAATTCCAAACATCAGAGCTTGAACTGCCTAATATGTGACTAGTGGTCTCAATTTGCCGGATTTAGGAAACTTTGTTTCTTAAATCATTACTCATTCATTGAGTTTTAGAAAATGTACATAAAACATTTTTTTCTTCATTTTATTACACAAAAACTGACAAAATTGCAATGTTTTTGCTTCTTATTGAATTGAGGAAAAACAATTAATCGTAAGGAAGTGTTTTTAGTGTCCGGTTAGTTTGTTTGAAATATTTTAATAATTTCAGAATATAAAGAATAAACTGCATGAGTCGAAAGACACATTTTCCTCAAGAAATAGTATAAAAAGTTTAGTCAAGGATCCCGGAATCTCTCTATAGAAAAAATATCAACAAAACAGTAAGTAAATTAGCATAAAATATTAAGTACTTAATATTGTAGTTATTTTTCAGCTCTTTTAAAATATTTTTCATAGAAAAACTGGTTAGATATTCACGCCAAAGAAGGAAAGGAAGAAAAAAATCATCTTTAAGCTGTTCTTCACACTTTTAACTTCTTCACATCAACTCATTGATTCGAAATAAACAATTTTAAGGAATTTCTGATTTTCTTTATTATTTTAAGTTTCTCTTAAATCTTGAAAAATAAAATTTTCCAACAAACTCAAAAGTGGAATTTGTCCTACGACTTATCCATGTGTCGACGGAAGTTTTACTGGGTCGGTGAAATGTCAAAATTTTGCAATTCGCAGAAGAAAGAATATTTTTCGTTGTGAGTGAAAAAGCGTAAATTTCACAATTTCCCGTGACTTTTCCACACTAAATCCATGCAATGAGGATGAAGTGGCGCCTGAGGATTCTAACTATTGTGCTTCTGGTGGATTTGGGGGCATGCCTGGACTTTACACAGACTGTTTTTGGTTCCTACGGGACTGATGGGGTCCCAGCGGCTTTTGGGGACTTCAATTCGGACGAACTGACGGATATGTTTATGCTGCGTGATGACTTCCGGACAGTGCAAATTTTCCTTGGATCAGACACGGAGCCACTGCTGAAGGAGGGTCCCAAATGTAGCTTTAAATCCTTGAAGATTTCCAATGTTGTTCCGGGAGATTTTGATGGGGATGCCCTGATGGATGTGATGATAACGGCTAAGACGGAAGACGGGAAGTTGGGTGTGTATGTTAATTGGGGTGGGCAGTCGTATATAAATTGCACGAGTGAAGAGGAGAAAATCCTGGAAGTTCACGGAGAGCCAATGGTGCTGGATTACAATGATGACATGGTGATGGATCTCTTTGGGTTGGAACGTTTACCGTCTGGCGTGGAGAAGAGAACCTTCTGGCTGTTCAAGAAGGATCGTTCTGCACCGGAAGTACGGCAGATGCCAATGCTTCACAGTGCCAGCCTCAGATTGCCCCACTCCCACGCTTTCTTGGATCTCAACCATGACTTCACAGCTGATCTCTTCCTCACGGCTGAAGGGAATTTTGAAGTGTGGAACGGAACAGATCTTCACAATGGCTTCCTCTTCAGTCATACCATTGATCTGCCAACAGGACTCAATAAGCACGTGGGTCAGGCAATTTTCTTAGATGTCGAACTCAAGGGGAACATAAACGTCGTCCTGCCCATTTGCTTCGACAGCAAATGCAGCAATTCCACCATTCTCGTGCACAACGGTCACAAATTCCACGATCTCGAGATAAATTTCAAGGATCCGGACAACAAACAATGGGGCTTTGTGGTGCCAGATGATGATCTCTTCACGAATGCCATCACCCTTCGTGGGGGTGACTTCAACATGGACGGCTATCCGGATCTTCTGGCTACGCTGCAGCAACATCCCGGCGGCATCATTCAGACCTTCCTCCTTGAGAATGTTCCAATGGATAGGAAACCTAATCCCCTGTCCAGGACATTTGTGGTACGTTGGAAGGCTCTCGCACCTTTTGCCAATGGAACAGTTGCCGGAGCCTTTTACGACTTCTACCAGGATGGCATTCTTGATGTGGTGCTGGTGGAAAAGGCAAATGGGAAGTACAGAACGAAGGCCTTCCGGAATTCTCTGGACTACGATGCGAATTTCGTCAAGGTTATCGTTCTCACGGGATTAATGAATAAGGATGTGCCGACGACAAAGACCCCCCTCGGGAGGACAAAGAAAACTTACGGTGAGTTAACCCATTTCATTCATTTAATTTTTTCCAAGTTCAAATATTTCGTAAAATTAGTTTTGAACAATTTTTAGTACAGCTTTAGTACTGAAATAGTAGTTTTTTAGCAAATATTTATTAGAAAATTTAGTACCTACTGAAATGTTTCTATTTTAGTACAACTTTTACTGTATTTTGCACACATTTTAGTACAAAATTATTACCAATTTAGTTAAAATTCAGCAGATTTATTACTTTTTTTTTATTTTAGTACATATCTTTTTGCTAATTTCGTACAAACTCTAATAAAGATTTATTTAAAGTTTTGTGAAAAAATTAGATTGGTAATTTTTCCAAAATTTAGTACAGATTTAGTATTGATATTTTACAGTGTTAAATCAAGGATTTTTTTACTATTTTTGTATGAATTTTAGTACTAAAATTGTACTAATTTAGTACCTAATCTCTTATTGTGTTTTATCCAAATTTTAGTACAAATTTATTATCGGTACAGATTTTTTTCATTTTTTAGTACAGACTCATAAATAATTTTAGTAGGGATTTGTCACTAATATTTTCGAAATTTAATGGATTTTTTCCCTATTTCCTACAAGGTTTAGTACATATTTATTGTATAACCAATTTATATCAAAGACATTATACTTTTAGTACAGATTTATAACTAATTTTGTAGAAATTGTACTGCAGATTTTTATCATTAATTTAGTTGAAGTTTTAGTACAAATTTTGTGAAGATTTTAGTACAGATTTATTACTAGTTTTTTTTTCAAAATTGTACTGTCGACAATTCAAATAAGAAATTAAATCATTTTGAAAGAATTATTTGATTTAAAATTTTAGTACTAAAATTAGTTTTGTTCTAAAATACCTAACCTAACGTAAAATTTCATCTTCTTTCACATTGATTCAGGAACAAATCTCCCTGGACCACGAATTGCTTACTATACAATAACCCAGGATGGGTATCCGCAGTACGGGACGTCTCCGCAAATCCCCCAATCAGCATATTTTGCCCTGCATTTGCCCTATACGATTTTTGGCTTGGGCAGAACACCGAATTTCGTTGATTCCATCACAGTGGGTTTGGCGAATCGTTCCCGAACGTGGACACAACTCATCCCAAATTCACAGGTGATTGTTATCCCGTGGCCCATTAAGGAGCCATGGCGCTGGAAGGCGCAACTCTTTGTGACGCCGAGTAAATTAATTCTCATGAGTATGGTGGCTCTCGGGGGGACGTGTATTGTTATCATGCTCATCATCCTGGGGCTGTACATCAAGGAGAAGCGTGAGGATAAATTGGAGAAACTTCAGGAAGCACACAGATTTCACTTTGATGCAATGTAGGTCTTGGCGCATTGTTGATTCTTTTTTTTTTCCTTTTTAAATGTGATGCTAAAACAACCCCTCATCCCCTCTATAATAATTTTTGCCCTTTTATGTATGTATAAATATTTAATCAAAATGAAAAAAATCGTAAAATATATAGATTTATTTATAGAAAAACAATAAAAATGGCGTTTTACTTGTTTTTTGACTACTTTTTGAAATTGGCGCCCTAAATTTAGTTCCAAAAGCCGCCACTGCTATTTTTTGGTACATTTTGTTCAAGAGAAAATGAGACGGTGCACGTCACTGATACTGTCTCCCTCACACTTTAAGTTTTTCGCAATTTTCTCGCGTTTTCCGCTGAATTTCCCAGCAAAATTACGTTTTTTGTGACCAGGAAGCGACGCTGCGTCGATTGGCGTCCCCAGTTCAAAACTCTCAAAATCCGCGCCAGAAAAAGTCGTGCAAATTCCCCAAAAAAATCCGGGGAATTGCGCCCCCAAATTTTTACTGAACGTACTTTGGGCCCTCCTGAGCCACCCGCCAACTTTTGGCGCCCCAAAAATGAGTTTTTCTATGAAAAATTAATTTTTTAAAAATGTTTTCCACACATTCCACACAACATGCACATGTAGTGGTGAATTCCACATGTTCCACACGCACACTACAACAAAACGAAGAAAGAGACGAAGGTATTTTTCTCGTTAAAACCCCTTACCCGTATACGATATATTTTTGACAGCAAACCATGTTGCCCACTGGGTGTCATTGGCGTCATTGATGTCATCAAAAGAAAACAAGAAGAGTGGAGAATCGATTTTTGTGCTCCTGAATTTGCAAAAATACTCAGAAAAATCAATTCTTGTGCCCCAAAGTACCCTAAAAAGGCTCCAAGGAGGTGCAGGAATAATCCTTCCGGTGATTGTGAGTGTTGGATTCAGAGCTGGACGAGAAGGGCAGCAGGAAAAGGCTGCTGTGTTAGACCATCATCCTGTACCCCCCGGAAAAAGTTGCAATTCCTTCGCTACCACAGAATATTGACATCCCCATGTCCGTGGATGTGTGCGTGAGCCCCCCGCCGGGCGCAACGGACTTTGTGGACATGAACGACCGGCTGCGCTTCCACACACGCTGTGGGAGTCTCGTGAAGCTCAGCTCCAACTCCCGCACAGCTGAGCGCCGTCGTCCACTGGATGAGTTCAACAATGGGGTGGTCATGACGCACCGGCCACTGCGGGATAATGAGCTCTTTGAGATTCGCATCGATAAGCTCGTGGACAAGTGGTCCGGGTCCATTGAAGTTGGTGTGACAACACACAATCCCGCAGCACTGCACTTCCCCGCAACGATGACCAACATGCGCAGTGGTACCATCATGATGTCCGGCTGTGGGATCCTCACCAATGGCAAAGGCACCCGCAGGGAGTATGGAGAATTCAACCTCGACGAGCTCCGGGAGGGTGATCGGGTGGGGATGATGCGCAAATCCAATGGGAATCTCCACTACTTCATTAATGGGCGCGATCAGGGATGTGCTGCCACGAAGGTGGCTCAAATTCTCTGGGGTGTCATCGATCTCTACGGGATGACCATCAAGGTGACCATTGTGGATCGTGATGAGCGTGAGCAGCAGAATCTCGTGACACGCCGGAACAATATTGCAGCGCAAAATTCCAATGCGGCCGCAGCTGGGAATGTCACGCACGAAACTATCTCGAATCTCACTGAGACTCCTGTCGTGACGGCGCTGGATCTTGAATCTCTACCCTCGGATAGGTTGACCTTCCATCCAATTTGCGGATCTCACGCAACAGTCACGCACAGTGGACGTACCGCGTTGCGTCCCAATGCCTCTGATGACTTCAACAATGGGGTTGTCCTCACCAGGCGACCACTGCGCCCCAATGAGCTCTTCCAGGTAAAAAGTCTCAAGTGTCTCATGTATCCATCCATAGTCAATTGGAAAAAAATCTATAGAGATCAGGGAGAATTATTGCATGATTCATAAATATTCGGAATAATTAGGAAGAACTAGAAGAATGAATATTAAGAGATTTCTAATATTCCCTTCCTAAACATTTATTTTGTATTTATTTCCTATTGAAAGTAAAGAATAATTCGCAAATATTCGGAATATTTATGGGATATTCTCATTATTTTAAATATTCGGAATATTTAGAGAATGTTCTTATAATTTTAAATATTCCGTTCCTAAATATTTATTTTTATTGACAGAAAAAAAAGTACATTAAATATTCGGAATATTTAGAAAGTATTTATTTTGTATTTTGTCTGTCAACATACCTGATGAATATTCGGATTATCTGTTTGAGAAATATTTTTAAAAAAAATGCAAATAGGGGAACCTGGAGATATTCGTATGATTGTCTCCCATTGCATTTTCTTCATTCGTTAACTTACCTTACTTTGAAAAAATACTGCGAGCCTCTTCTGCGAATATTTAGTAATTATTCGGAATATTTATTGTACCTATACTGAATGTAGCGGATATTAAAAATATTCGTCGAATAAATTATTTTTTTAATCTTATAAAATTTTTTTATCTAGAAAATTATCTTTTAAGCGGATTCCGATTTAATAAAAGAAATGTTTTAAATACTTTAAGAATAAACTGAATTTTTATTGATGAATATTATAAAAAAAAAGCTCAAAATATGCGGAATAATTATCGAATAAGTTATGTTTAATATTTTTTAAAAAATTTATACATTGAAAAATTTCTCTTTTATGTATTTTATTTTATCTCAATTTTATTGTATATTCTAATATTCGTAACAAATGAAAAACATTAGAATATTGTACGATTTACGTGATCGACGTGATCTTTAAGAAATTTTGCGAATTATAGAAATATTTGAAATATTAGTTGTAGGAAATATTCCGAATACTTCTACAAATATTCCAAGTACTTTGGCAAATATTCTGATTTTCTGATTTGTAATTAAATAAAATTTCTGAACACTATTCTACGATTTAAATAATACTTCAAAAAATATTTTGATGAATATTCTGTACTTCAATAAATATTCAGAATACACCAAAAAGTATTTGGAATACTTCAATAAATATTCAGAATACTTCAATAAATTCTCAGAATTCTTCAATAAAATATTCAAAATTCTTCAATAAATATTCAGAATTGTTCAATAAATATTCAGAATACTTCAATAAATATTTAGAATACACCAAAAAGTATTTGGAATACTTTAATAAATATTCAGAATACATCAAAAAGTATTTAGAATACTTCAATAAAATATTCAGAATTCTTCAATAAATATTCAGAATTCTTCAATAAATATTCAGAATACTGCAACAAACATTCCGAATACATCTAAAAATATTCAGAATACATCATAAAGTATTTTGAATACTTCAATAAATATTCAGAATACATAAAAAAGTATTTAGAATACTTTAATAAATATTCAGAATACTTCAACAATTCTTCAGAGTACTTTAATAAATATTCAGAATACTTCAATAAATATTTAGAATACATCAAAAAGTATTTAGAATACTGCAACAAATATTCCGAATACATCTACAAATATTCAGAGTACTTTAATAAATATTCAGAATACTTCAACAAATATTCCGAATACATCTACAAATATTCAGAATACTTTAATAAATATTCAGAATTCTTCAATAAATATTCAGAATACTTCAATAAATATTCAGAATACATAAAAAAGTATTTAGAATACTTTAATAAATATTCAGAATACTTCAACAATTCTTCAGAATACTGCAACAAACATTCCGAATACATCTACAAATATTCAGAATAATTCAACAAAATATTGATAAATGTACCTACCCTTAGCTCCCCAAAAAAGAGATCTCCTCAAAGAAGAAAAATATTTCCAATTTTTTAGGAAAGATTTTTCCTTCTCTGTAGGTTCGCCTTGAGCGTGTTGTGAGCAAATGGGCGGGTTCAATTGAAATGGGTGTCACCACGCACATCCCCACGGAGCTGGAGTTTCCCTTCACAATGACAAATGTACGTTCGGGCACGTGGATGATGACGGGGAATGGGGTAATGCAAAATGGGACGACGGTGATTGAGCAGTATGGGCAGAATTTGGATCGTCTGCAGGTGGGCGATCGCGTGGGTGTTGTCCGGAAGGATGATGGTGTGTTGCATTTCTATGTGAACGGAATGGATCAGGGGCCAGCGGCAACGGGTGTTCCGGAGAAGGTTTATGGGGTGATTGATCTGTATGGGCAGGCGGCACAGGCTAGTATTGTCGATACGTCGGAATGCGGGAGTCCCGATACGGGGAATTCAACCATTTCCAATACAACACTGTACAGCAGTGAGCCACGATTGCGCTTCCATCAGGTGCACGGGAGGAATGCAAGGATATCCAATGGGGGCTTCACGGCGAGCCGGCCAAAGGCACTGGCGGAGTTTAATGGGTCAATTGTGTTCAGTAATCGTCCACTGAGGCAGAGGGAGTTGTTTGAGGTGGTGCTGGAGAATATGATTGATCACTGGACGGGAAGTATTGAGATTGGTGTGACGGGAGCACGTCCCGATGAGGTGATCCTCCCGAGTACGGCAACAGATCTCAGTAATGATACGCTTATGCTGTCGGGGAGTTCATTGATCTACAATGGGGCGATTGTACGTAATGGTTTGATTCCCTTTGATTTGGATACTTTGGGGACGGGAGCGAAGATTGGGGTGATGCGCAATGGGGATTCAATTCACTTTGTCATCGATGGGGTGGATCAGGGTCCGGCGTATGAGTTGCGTACCCCAAATTTATATGCTGTGATCGATTTGTACGGGCAGTGCGCTCAGGTAAGCATTGTTGCACCACAACTGGACATTAGGGCGCCGTATGCAACAAGTGAGAATTCCCAGAGCCTCCAGGCTACGTCAGTTATTCAGCCGGCACTTGAGGCAAAGCATCGATGGTCGTGTATTTCCGGGAATATTTCTCTCTCGCAGAATTGGACAATGGTCAATCGTTGTGTCAATTCAGCGGCTGCTCTTAGCCATGGGTTAGCCTTCTCGGAGCATCCGCTCGTTGTGGGTGAGCAGTTTGAGATAAAAATCACAGAGATTAATCAAATGTACGCGGGATGCTTGAAATTCGGC